>NC_091286.1:35045932-36245932 GCF_032444005.1 Ranitomeya imitator | reverse complement strand
ACCTAAATCCCATTGAGTATTTTTGAAGGTTGCTGTTCAGAGACGCCTCCATCCAATGTCAGTGAGGGAGAGCGAGTGTGCAAAGAAGAAGGGGCAAAAAGGTCACCTCTAGAGGTGGAAAGCTCGTACATACTCCACAAGACTTGTAGCAGTAATTTCAGCGATAAGTGAGTATTGACCCAGTGGGATGAAGGTAAATGCATGTCGCTTTTTCAGATTATATATCACATACTGTCCCAATAACATACATTTAAGTTTGAAAGATCGAATATTCCAATACTTCTAATTCTTTTATTTGGAGGCATAGCAGTTGTCATATATTAGCTGGCACAATACAATTAGGACACACAATGGAAAATGATGTTCCCGTTACAATGGACTATAAATGATGAGCTAATCATCGGATTCCTAATGTTGAGACTCTTAGCAATCATCTGTTATTTGCAAATGATCAGTTTTCCTACAGCGCCTCCGCAGGAGAAATGGAGAATTACATCATTTTTGCTGAAACCAAAATGTTGTCAGCATAACGTGTTGCGTTCCTTTGTAAAATACGGGCAACCTAAATTTGGAGACCTTCCCCTTTTATTAATTCCTGAATTGTCTGATAGAGTGTTTTAGAAATTGGTATGTCAAATCATTATACTGCTTCTTCTCTATGCACTTTTAATGGAGGGGGGCTTTTATTGTTTATAACTGGAGATTTTGCTCTTGATGCAAACATTTTATGTAACGAGGAATCCAACATTTCGGAGACTTCAGGGATTATTTCTTCCTGATGACTCAGCAGTACGGCAGTGTAAATTCCGGCTCACAGTGGTGTCATAAACTGCAATCTGTAACACTCCATCAGCTGGATCCTACGGTTGCATTTAGTTATAGAGGTGAAACGCAAAAGATGACTCCCTAGGGAAACCTAATAAAGGAACTGGAAAAATAATACAGTGCGCATGCGCATACCAGTGCGCATACCAGTCATTATGTTTTATCCAGGATGTTCCTTTAAATATATTTTAATTATTTTTTTTTATAGTAAAACATAAAAAAGAGATCCAGTATATCCAGGACTCGTACTGACACACAAAAAAACGGCAACAGGCCATTCTTATTGTATAGTGAATGCAAAAAAAAACAAACCTGAAGAACAATGTTGGAAAAAAAAGATGGGCCTACATGACTATCAGCAGTAAAATAGGGAATTAATGAAAAAATAAAACAAGTGTGTCTCTCTAAAGTGAATTTGGTGATTCATCTTTCCAGAATATGTGACCGGCTGCGTTATTGCAGCCGTGTACGCTTTTCTCTAAAAGCTGCCGAGGATCATGGATCATCTTTTTGATGACTAGTTCAAGAGGTTTCTCCTCGTGGGTTCTCCATCCCCCGATCCACAGGACTGACAGGTCTCTGCCTATGTGTGTGTATAGGGAGAGATCTGAGTCTAGAGGAGTGGGGTGGGTAACTGCCAGGAGGGACCGTTCTTGGACTAGTCATACTAGACATATAGTCTCTGGTCGGCTCCTCAAAGTATATTTTTTCTGAAATAACAGCGATTCATAGCGCATCAGGTTACAGGTTCATGCTGCACGTGGCTTAGGCAGCAAGAATCTGCTGTCACGTTCCCTTTAATTAAACTCCAGACCTTAGCAACATAGTTAGCAAGGCGGAAAAAATACATTTGTCCATCCAGTTCAACCTAAATACAATATTGTTACGCTCCAGGAAGAGATATTTGTATTGTCCCCTTATATATTTATACATGGTTATTAGATCACCTCTCAGTCGTCTTTTTTGTAGACTAAATAATCCTAATTTTGATAATCTCTCTAGGTATTGTAGTTCCCCCATCCCCTTTATTAATTTTGTTGCCCTCCTTTGTTCCATTATGTCCTTCCTGAGCACTAGTGCCCAAAACTGTACATACTACTCCATGTGCGGTCTAACCAGGGATTTGTGCAGAGGCAGTATAATGTTCTCACTTGTTTCATAGTTATAATTTGATTTATATGGATATTATATCATATTGTACAACATGTTCATATGTAATTATTTGTAAAAACCTCAATAAAAATGTAGTGGCACAAAACCCCCCAAAAACAGCATATGCCTGCCCTTCTTTTTCAATGCACAAGGGGAGGGGAGAAGCAATTACAATTGGGGCTGTATAAGGACTCAAATTTCCCTCCCAGCTGGTGTAGGAAGACTTAAAGGGGTTGTCCACTACTAAGACATCCACTTCTTGATCAAAATAATAAAGCCTATATATACCTCCCAAGCCGGAGCCGTTCCCAAAGTGTCGGCACTCGTTCTACCGGGGTGGTTGTTGTGACACATGACCTTGGTGCCCAATCAGCACTGGTGTCACTGTCTCTACCTTCAGACAAATCGAACATTAAGGGGAAGTCCGGGCTGCAGCTGCTCTCTCACACCCTCTTCATGCTCAATTCGACAGGAGGCGCCAGCGTTGATTGGGCGCCGGGGTCACGTGTAACAACAGCAACAACACGAGAGCCCCGGGAGAGCGAGTGCTGACACTGCGGGAACAGTGCCAGCATGGGAGATGAATATAAGCTTTATTACTTTATGGGGGCCAAGCGAGGAGTATGACAAGAATTTGTCCAAGTAGTGGCCAACTTATTCAAGGTACCGTAAATTCACACTGCTCGATTATCGGGAGCGAGTCTTTCGAGGAACACTTGCTTCACAATAATCGTTCAGTGTAAACAGGCTGCCAATCACCTGACAAGCTCATCATCTTTCTCAGCAGCACACTGTCTTGTGGAAACAGGACCTGTGCTGCCAAAAATAATAGTAGCCTATTACTGATTTTTTAAGAAATTTTTAATGCATCTGAAGCATGGCCAACTGGTATAAACAGGCTATTATGAACATTGATTGGCAAACAAACAGCTAATTGGTGGACATTAAAGGGGTTGTCTGGTCTTGGGGTACAAGTCTGCAGTCACCCTATGTGAATCCTCACAACACGCGGACTCCGCACTGTGAGGATTCTCTGGTGTCAGTGCTGGGAGTGGACATCCACGTGACTGCAAGTATACGATTTGTATACTCCCGGCCACATTTCAACTAGATGTGTCTGACCTTGTTCACTTTACTTGTATTGAGTGAGGCTGTGCACGTCTAGTCGGCATGTGTCCACATGTATGCAAATCATATACTTGTGGCCACGCTCTCTGCGCTGGTACCATAGAATCCAGACTTGTATCCCAAGGCTGGACAACCCCTTAACGGGCTGCAAGGTAAGCGGTGTCAACTCACCCTTGCAGATCCAGCAATGCTTCCGGGGAATAAAAGGTATGTAAATAACCTCTTTCAGGAAGAAAAAAACTATGTTTCTATTGCCACTTATTGGAGGGTAGCACCTTATAACGAGCCTTGCCACATGACTTATAATTTCAGAGCAAGCAGACTGACATTGACCTATCGGGTGGTAAGAGAGACACTTTCTTTCTCCTAGAAGACGCTATTTGCATATTAATTGGGGCAAATTAACAGCACGCCACCTTACAAATCAGGATTATATAAATATGCTTCTTATACTGGACTAATTTAAAAAATTATCTCAAAAAGACCAATCTTCAAAGGGGTTGTGTAGGATTTAGTTTTTTATTCTATAAGCATGAATGACCGCCAGTTCGCCAGGAGTGTCGGCTGGCTAACACTGCCTGCAACAGCCTGAGTCCATTAATTGGCTACAGTGGCCATGACACCACCCAGTCATCAAAGATCAGGAGGCAGTGACAGAGAGGCAGAGATGGAACGGCAGGGGGAAAGTACGGATCATTTTCTTATTTCTTTACCTATAGAGTAAGGCAGAGCTGTGGAGGGCTGCGTACTTCCTCTGTTAAGCCCGACCACTGTTGCACCTCTTCCATTCAACTCCACCTATGTCTGAATGCATCCTTGCGTACCTATATTTAACATTGGGTACGCAGGCCATGCGGATGTATGCGGTTTTGACGCTGCGCCGAACGCAACATGTTGCATTTTGTTGCGGTCGGCGCAGTGCCAAAATGACGCATGTGGACGCATCCGCGTACATCCGCATGGCCTGTGTACCCAATGTTAAAGATAGGTACACAGGACGCATGCAGACGTAGGCGGAGCTGAATGGAAGAGGTGCAGCGTGGGAAGTACTCAGCCCTCCGCAGCTCTGCCTTGCGCAAGTGTGAAACCAGCCTAAGACAATATCCCAGAGAAACCATTCAAGATTTAAAAAAAAAAAAACTCCTTGATTTTCCAGGTGCATCCGGCCAGAGCTGTGCCACAGCCACTTTGCTCAGTCTCATTAGCATGATATAGTTTTCTCAATGCTCAAATTTCAATCACCGATGAAATCATACACCACTGTGGGAGAAAACCTCATCATCCCAGGGTGTATAAGGCTTTATGCTGATAAACAGCCTTCCCAGCTACATGAAAGATCCATTAGTGGAACCTATTAATATCCTATGGAGTAAACAGTAACCTGCGGTCATGCATTACTTGCTTTAATAATAGCCGTCTTCTCAGTATCAGTACCTTCCCGCGTCACAAGTTTATCTAGCGGAAGGTCAATACCTTGGATGGGATCATTGCATTAAAGTTTTATACCGGCTAATGCCGTGCTCTTACATTATCCACCTTTGAAGTCACTGGAACAGTGGTGAACCTACCCGGGAGTAGCCGGTTGGCAAAAATTACCCCAAGAGCACAGCGTCTATTCATCCAAGAGGTCACAAAAGACCCAACAACATCCAAAAAACTGCAGGCCTCACTTGTCTCATTCAAGGTCAGTGTTCATATCTCCACCATAAGAAAGAGACTGGGCAAAAATGACCCCCCAAGACTTTGGGAGGATACTCTGTGTACTAAGAAGACAAAAGTTTAACTTTTTGGAAGGTGTATGTCCCATGACATCTGGAGTAGAAGTAACATGGAATTTCAGAAAAAGGAACATCATACCAACAGTAAAATATGGTGGTGGTAGTGTGATAGTCTGGGGCTTAAGAAAAACAAAATTAAGACTTTGGAGTGGCCTAGTCAAAGTCCCGACCTTAATCCGATGCTGTGGCATGACCTTAAGAAGGCGGTTCATGCTTGGAAACCCTCCAATGTGGCTGAATTGCAACAATTCTGCAAAGACGAGCGGCCAAAATTCCTCCAGAGCGTTGTAAAAGATTCATAGCCAGTTATAGCAAACGCTCGATTGCAGTTGTTGCTGCTATGGGTGGCCAACCTGTTATTAGTTTTAGGGGGCAATCACTTTTCATACAGGGCCCTGTAGGTCTGGATTTCTTTTTCCCTTAATATTAAAGACCTTCATTTTGAAAACTGTAGTTTGTGATTACTTGTGTTATCTTCATCTAATATTTACATTTGTTTGTTGATCTGAAATATGTGTGACAAACATGCAAAAGAATGCAAAATTAAGAAGGGGCACTATTGCAGTGGAATTTTTTCTGCGCAGCAGTTTATGGTGAGTTTTGCACCTGGCCCTTTATAAATGACTGATTTCCTTCTGACATCAGTGTACTATCTTGTTTTACCCAGGATGTGTTTTTCAGGTGTAGATTTGATCCATTTGTACTAAAAAATAGTGGTCATCGGGTGCACATGATACAACTATATTTGGAAATCATTTATGTACTCCATGAGATCATGCCTGTGTGCATACATTACTTTAGGACTGTTGTCCTCTTTATTGAATAGCATACTTGCCATGCTGGGTGTTCCTCAGTCACTTTCCTGTTCTAGGTTAGCCTTGTTAGAAGGGCTGTTTTATCATCCCGATGTGTGTAGCCATACTTGCATTTGTTTTCCCCAAATTTTTAACTGTTTTTATATATTTTTTTTTTTCTGCACTAGTGAAGAAATGTTTCTAATAAATGTGCGGTAATTGAGTTTGATCTTCCCTTCCTTATAGGGTGTTTTGGTACAGTTTGGAAGTGCCCCTAGTACCTTGTTAGGTCATTACTTTTTGGGTTTACTAGGTACTAACGATGCAAGGTGAACAAACTTTTGCATTTTGTAATTTTTAAAATGTAAAAGATTAATATTTTTTTATATATATTTTTTTTTCTTAAAATACAAAGGAAATGTGTCATCTTTAACTTTAGGCCTTTTAGAGATAATTTCATCCTCAACTTGCTCAACTGTTCACAATAAGAGAAATTTTGACCAGGGGTGCCCAAACTTTTTTGCCACAGTAAATAAACTGGATATAATTTACTTTACTTTTGTCCTATGTTTTTAAGCTTGGAGGTGTCTGTGTACTGTATATATGTATATATATATATATATATATATATATATATATATATATATGTATATATATATATATATATATATATTTGTGTCACACTCCAAAAAGCCTTCAATACATAGAACTGGATATACACTAATTTACTTTACTTTTATACTTTTTAAGGCTGAATGTATATATATATATATATATATATATATATGTATATATATATATATATATATATATATATATATATATATATATACAGGTCCTTCTCAAAAAATTAGCATATAGTGTTAAATTTCATTATTTACCATAATGTAATGATTACAATTAAACTTTCATATATTATAGAGTCATTATCCACCAACTGAAATTTGTCAGGTCTTTTATTGTTTTAATACTGATGATTTTGGCATACAACTCCTGATAACCCAAAAACCCTGTCTCAATAAATTAGCATATCAAGAAAAGGTTCTCTAAACGACCTATTACCCTAATCTTCTGAATCAACTAATTAACTCTAAACACATGCAAAAGATACCTAAGGCTTTTATAAACTCCCTGCCTGGTTCATTACTCAAAACCCCCATCATGGGTAAGACTAGCGACCTGACAGATGTCAAGAAGGCCATCATTGACACCCTCAAGCAAGAGGGTAAGACCCAGAAAGAAATTTCTCAACAAATAGGCTGTTCCCAGAGTGCTGTATCAAGGCACCTCAATGGTAAGTCTGTTGGAAGGAAACAATGTGGCAGAAAACGCTGTACAACGAGAAGAGGAGACCGGACCCTGAGGAAGATTGTGGAGAAGGACCGATTCCAGACCTTGGGGAACCTGAGGAAGCAGTGGACTGAGTCTGGTGTGGAAACATCCAGAGCCACCGTGCACAGGCGTGTGCAGGAAATGGGCTACAGGTGCCGCATTCCCCAGGTAAAGCCACTTTTGAGCTACAGAGAAGCAGCACTGGACTGTTGCTAAGTGGTCCCAAGTACTTTTTTCTGATGAAAGCAAATTTTGCATGTCATTTGGAAATCAAGGTGCCAGAGTCTGGAGGAAGACTGGGGAGAAGGAAATGCCAAAATGCCTGAAGTCCAGTGTCAAGTACCCACAGTCAGTGATGGTGTGGGGTGCCATGTCAGCTGCTGGTGTTGGTCCACTGTGTTTCATCAAGGGCAGGGTCAATGCAGCTAGCTATCAGGAGATTTTGGAGCACTTCATGCTTCCATCGGCTGAAATGCTTTATGGAGATGAAGATTTCATTTTTCAGCACGACCTGGCACCTGCTCACAGTGCCAAAACCACTGGTAAATGGTTTACTGACCATGGTATTACTGTGCTCAATTGGCCTGCCAACTCTCCTGACCTGAACCCCATAGAGAATCTGTGGGATATTGTGAAGAGAAAGTTGAGAGACGCAAGATCCAACACTCTGGATGAGCTTAAGGCCGCTATTGAAGCATCCTGGGCCTCCATAACATCTCAGCAGTGTCACAGGCTGATTGCCTCCATGCCACGCCGCATTGAAGCAGTCATTTCTGCCAAAGGATTCCCGACCAAGTATTGAGTGCATAACTGAACATTATTATTTGTTGGTTTTTTTGTTTGTTATTAAAAAACACTTTTATTTGATTGGATGGGTGAAATATGCTAATTTATTGAGACAGGTTTTTTGGGTTATCAGGAGTTGTATGCCAAAATCATCAGTATTAAAACAATAAAAGACCTGACAAATTTCAGTTGGTGGATAATGAATCTATAATATATGAAAGTTTAATTGCAATCATTACATTATGGTAAATAATGAAATTTAACACTATATGCTAATTTTTTGAGAAGGACCTGTATATAAATAATAATAATGTGTGTGTATATGTGTGTGTATGTTTGGGGTGCTTCGACAGGTAAGATTATAAAAATTTGGTAGCACATGGACAACGCAAAATATTGACAGAGTTTTATCCAGATTTTTTTAATTATTACCAGCCCCCCTACTCAAACACTAATGTTTATTTTCACCTGTATTTTGTGAAAACAAGTTATCAACTATCGACAGGATGCATGATTACTTATAGACCGGTGGGAGTCCAATTGATGGGACATGGCACTGATGCGCATGCTTGACCGCTCTGATTGAGAAGGGTTTTGTCACGGGGGTATTGGGTAGACTAAAGCTGATTACCCGGGCCCTGCGATATCCCTCAGACTAGGGAAAACCCTGTCTGTCCCTCTCCCAGAATTTACACTGATGGTGTGCTTGTCTGGGCCGCCAGGCCTGACCCTGACTCCTGTTTCAGCCCTATGCTGAAACCTCCACCCAGTGATAAGACCACACACCAACCTACACAGAAAGCACAGACAGGGAAAACTGAAAAACGCACCACGCCGCAGACACACAGGAAAACACTATAATGTGCACAGGGCAAAAATAAACACAAATATAGGAAGGAGAAATATGACAATGATAATAAACCACCAGATACGATACTTCTCCTAGACCACCACTCCAGACCGAGATCACCAGGCACAAGACACAAGCTATAGTCGGCGACGCCCAAAGTCCAGAATGACTATTTAAAGGCCACGGGCGTGACCCAGCCTCCAACCAGATTACCAGCCAGATTAACCCTGGATAACCTGGATAAAATCTAGCCGGCGCCACTGAGCGTATGGTGGACAAATGTGGAATTACCGCTGTCTGTCGGACGCCCTAGTGTGAACAGCGTCCGACATGACAGGTTTGTCCGAGTAGCGGACAGCCTCTTTAATAATAACTATAATAACTGATCAGGAGTGTAACAGTGGGACGGAGCCTCGCTATACGGGGTGCAGAGGTAATTGTTCCATCATTTCAAGGTACAGAAAGGGGCCCAAAAGCCCCTCTGTCACATTGAGACAAACCTCTTATTGCTCCATTAAATGTGTAACAGCCTCTTGCAGGTACTTATATGGCGCCATTAACTCCACATCTTTACAGTCATCAGCAGAACTGCTCCCATACAAAAGAATAGAAGCTGTTCTGCAGCATCTGGCAGCGACGACTACACATTGAATGAAACTCCGTATTGTAGCTCCATTAATTGGACTTACATCCAGTTTGTAACTGCTGAACAATAGGGGTCCTGGTACCCCACCAATCTCATACTGATGTACAATGATGACCAAACCCAACGATAAGTCATTATTATATTCTGTCTGGGTGGTTGTCCATCTTCGGGGGACATTTTTTTTCTTTTTTTTACTTAAATGCATGTATTTTTGGCTAGAAAAATAATTTTTGCAATTATGTTTCACAACACATTTTACGTTATTTGCCTCCTATAGCTGCCGAGTTACACTGCTTTTTGCTCGCTGTGGAATGAGTAAACTGAGAATTCATTAGTGAGCTCCCTATGATGATCTGATGGGGAGTTTATGGCTCTTTTTTCTCTCTTTTTCTAGGTGCCTCTCAGCTGCTTTATGACCACAGACCACATCAAAGTTGAATATGTGACAAAGCAAAGACCCTGTAAATGCCAAACGCAGCAAAGAGTTTAGTAAAACCCAAATGCAAAAATTATGTTTAGCCCCAAATACATACATTTAAGTATAGAATTGTCTCCATAAAGTGGACAGCCCCTTTAACACATCAACCTAATAAATCTGGAGTATCTTTAGTTTTTGCAAAATTTTTAAATAAAAAGCCAAGAAGAGATTTGCTCTATAATTCGCTCCAACTTCTCCTGTAAATATTAATAAATCTATTAGACTACTGTGCTATTAACCCTCCTCTGTTCCTAATCCTGCAAAAAAAAAAAAAGAGAATTGACCAAAATGCAGCAGACCTCAAAATACGGGTGGAAAAAAAAATGCAGTGTGTTCGAGATAATATAAATCTCATGGATTATGCTGTCACTGTAAAACACTGCGTATTTTACGCAAGAAATACAGTGAGTAAAATTTGCAGCAAAAACATCACATGTGAATCTACCCTATGCATTTTAAGTCAATGCCAACAGAGCCTGACAGTTTCAGCATGTGCTGAGCAGTGTGAGATCTCAGCAGGCAGGAGGGACACTGAGGAGCTGTCAAGCAAGTTAGATGGGCCAATTCAGCAGCAGGCAGGAGGGACACTGAGGAGCTGTCAAGCAAGTTAGATGGGCCAATTCAGCAGCAGGCAGGAGGGACACTGAGGAGCTGTAAGCAAGTTAGATGGGCTGATTCAGCAGCAGGCAGGAGGGACACTGAGGAGCTGTAAGCAAGTTCGATGGGCTGATTCAGCAGCAGGCAGGAGGGACGCTGAGGAGCTATCAAGCAAGTTAGATGGGCCGATTCAGCAGCAGGCAGGAGGGACACTGAGGAGCTGTCAATCAAGTTAGATGGGCGGATTCAGCAGCAGGCAGGAGGGTCACTGAGGAGCTATCAATCAAGTTAGATGGGCCGATTCAGCAGCAGGCAGGAGGGACACTGAGGAGCTATAAAGCAAGTTAGATGGGCTGATTCAGCAGCAGGCAGGGGGGACACTGAGGAGCTGTCAAGCAAGTTAGATGGGCCGATTCAGCAGCAGGCAGGAGGGTCACTGAGGAGCTATCAAGCAAGTTAGATGGGCCCATTCAGCAGCAGGTAGAAGGGACACTGAGGAGCTGTCAATCAAGTTAGATCGCCTGATTCAGCAGCAGGCAGGAGGGACACTGAGGAGCTATCAAGCAAGTTAGATGGGCCGATTCAGCAGCAGGCAGGAGGGACACTGAGGAGCTATCAAGCAAGTTAGATGGGCCCATTCAGCAGCAGGTAGAAGGGACACTGAGGAGCTGTCAATCAAGTTAGATCGCCTGATTCAGCAGCAGGCAGGAGGGACACTAAGGAGCTGTAAGCAAGTTAGATGGGCTGATTCAGCAGGCAGGAGGGACACTGAGGAGCTGTTAAGCAAGTTAGATAGGCCAATTCAGCAGCAGGCAGGAGGGACACTGAGGAGCTGTCAAGCAAGTTAGATGGGCCGATTCAGCAGCAGGTAGGAGGGACACTGAGGAGCTGTCAATCAAGTTAGATCGCCTGATTCAGCAGCAGGCAGGAGGGACACTGAGAAGCTATCAAGCAAGTTAGATGGGCCCATTCAGCAGCAGGTAGGAGGGACACTGAGGAGCTGTGAAGCAAGTTACATGGGCCTGATTCAGCAGGAGGGATACTGAGGAGCTGTGAAGCAAGTTACATGGGCCGATTCAGCAGCAGGCAGGAGGGACACTGAGGAGCTGTCAAGCAAGTTAGATGGGCTGATTCAGCAGCAGGCAGGAGGGACACTGAGGATCTGTGAAGCAAGTTACATGGGCCTGATTCAGCAGGAAGGAGGGACACTGAGGAGCTGTCAAGCAAGTTACATGGGCCGATTCAGCAGCAGGCAGGAGGGACACTGAGGAGCTGTCAGTCAAGCTAGCAGAGTGGGAACTCAGCAGCAGGGAGGAAGGACATTGAGAAATTGGCACTAAGGTTGGGTAGGCAGAGATTTTGTTTAAACTTTCATAAAGGATGATCTAGTAGTGTTCACATGGATTGTTTAAAGTAAGTGACCCAGCCTCCTCAGGATTAACAGATTGTGTATTGTGAAATCTGATCGCAAAAGACTTATCAGAATCACTCTTTTGGGGCCTTAACCTTCAAGCAAATATATTTCAGGATTTTTACTTCTTGCCCTATGCTGCAGACAGGACAGAGTTTCATGTGTTGGGACATATCAGTGCTGTGTGTGAAGGGGGCTGGCTGGCTGCTCATTTAAATAGGTAAGCCAGATCCCTTCCTTATCTTTGCTTTAGTTGTGATAGGAAACGGAGATAGCCTAGCTATAGAAATGATCAGTCAGCCAGTCCCCTACTGTTATGAAAGGCAATTCAGAATCACAATGGACATGGAGGTCAGAGCACATACAGTGATCTGACAATAACCCAAAATAATAGAACGAGCTCTGAGACATGGGAACTCTGCAGACCGCAATCCCTAATCCTGTCAAACCACACTAAAGGTAGCCGTGGAGCGCTCCTGACCAGAACCTAGGCGCCTCGTCACAGCCTGAGAAACTAGCTAGTCCTGAAGATAGAAAAATAAGCCTACCTTGCCTCAGAGAAATTCCCCAAAGGAAAAGGCAGCCCCCCCACATATAATGACTGTGAGTAAGATGAAAACACAAACATAGAGATGAAACAGATTTAGCAAAGAGAGGCCCGACTAGCTGAACAGAACGAGGATAGGGAAGATAACTTTGCGGTCAGCACAAAAACCTATAAATAACCACGCAGAGGGGACAAAAAGACCCTCCGCACCGACTAACGGTACGGAGGTGGTCCCTCTGCGTCTCAGAGCTTCCAGCAAGCGAGAAAAACCAATAAAGCAAGCTGGACTGAAAAATAGCAACAAAATAACATAAGCAAAACTTAGCTTTGTAGAGCAGCAGGCCACAGGAATGATCCAGGGAAAAAACAAGTCCTACACTGGAACACTGACAGGAAGCATGGATCAAAGCATCAGGTGGAGTTAAGTAGAGAAGAAGCTAACGAGCTCACCAGATCACCTGAGGGAGGAAACTCAGAAGCTGCAGTACCACTTTCCTCCACAAACGGAAGATCCCAGAGAGAATCAGCCGAAGTACCACTTGTGACCACAGGAGTGAACTCTGCCACAGAATTCACAACACCTACACATGTAGCAGCGATAATGTGATAACTCCTCCTGTGTCTGACTGTAGAGCTGCTGACACAGGACTGAGGATGTTATCTGGACATTTGTCGTTAGGGGTCTGCCGCTACCAGCTTTCCACATTTAGAGGCTGAAATGTTTGCCACTTCTTTCTTTGCACATTTGCTCTCGCTCAGTGAGATTGAGATGGAGGCGGCCGATCAGAAATTTTCAAGTCTTGTGACAGATTCTCAATGGGATTTAGGTCTGGACTGTGACGGGGCCGTTCACAGATATGAATATGCTTTGATCTAAACCATTTCAGAGCTTGGGCTATTTGTTTATAACCTAACCCTGCATTCCCGTTCTCTACAACTTTATCCCTGACCTGTCTGGTGTGCTCCTTGGTTTCCATGATGCTGTTTGATCCCTAGTGTTCTGAATCAAAGCTCTGAGGCCTTCACAGAACAGCTGTAGTTACACTGAGAATAAATTACACAGAGGTGGGCTCAGTATACTAATTATGTGACTTCTGGAGGAAATTAGTCCCTCGGGATTTTATTTAGGGGTATCAGACTATAAGGGGCTGAAATCAAATAATGGGACCAAGGAAAGCAGCACCAAATAATGTGGCATACAGCAATGCACCATCAATAGTAATAGGTGGGTAGGCTCAAGAAGTAAAGTGCATAGGATAATCAAGCCTATCCTGGAGACATCATGTCTTCTTACCCATCGTCAGTCAGAACCAGTGTCACCCTGCTCACAGCCCCTGACGCGCGTTTCGCGTACCTGCTTTATCGAAGGGGTTGGCCACAAATTAATGGTACAGTATATATGGTATATGACTATAGAGTCTTTATAATCGCGGACTCCCCCCAAATTGAAAGGGGTTGTCTAATTTGTGGAAGTACTTTTATAAAAACATTTTGGGAAATTCTGTGCTTACTCATCTATGTATTTTTTTCGGGCAATTCCTCAGAATGGCCAGAATGTAATACTACATGTTGATTAATGGAAAGTGCTAATCGAAAAAAAAAGGGGCTGTCTTATAGCGACAAGTCAACCATCTTAAAGGGAACCTGCCAGGAAATTGTATTACAGTATCTCGCTCAGGTCTGAAGTGTAGAAAATATTACTTCTGCAGCCCTCGTCCTGTCCTACTCTTCCATAGAATAGTTATTCTGATGAACAGTGCTGTGCCCCTATGAGGCTTAGAATGTTCCTGTTCTGCTTCTAGGCAGGAGAATATTAAGAAGCGTCGGTCGGAATGACATGAACCTTCCTTATTTATCGCCGCGCAGTGGAAGCCCTGGTGCTACGGATTCAATCAATTAATTACCTAAAAGACAGAGAGCAGCCTCTGCATCATGCGTTTATAAATGAAGTAAAACACTTTATACTATTTATTCCTCACCGTGATTGGAAGCGGCTGCCAAGCCGAGCTCTTATATAACTGCAAGGAGCTAACTTCATGTCAAGAACCCAGTTATAGATCAATGATCCGAAGGAATATTTCATATCTGCTCTGCAGTAGTTAAAAAAAGAAAGTGTAAAAATATTCTGCAAAATATGCTCTATAAAACTGCACAAAATTATGGCTCACATTCCTTAAAAAAAAAAATCAAGTCAAAAGGTATGTACACACAATAGACACATTAAGTACTTTTACGGAACCAAATCAGGTCCCAATTTGCATCCATGATCCAATTTTACAGTGCAGCATAAATAACTGTTCTTCATTCTCTGCGAGTTTATGTATTTCCAGAAAACAGATGGATGACTATTTACAGCCAACAAAAGACAAACAGGACACATCTTATCTCCAGTGTTCCGATACAAAGCAACGAAGGAAAGACACAGATGAGGCGCCTGCTGTGTGTCTAGATCACAGGGACTTTAAGAGAAATGTTATATGTGATTGCCCTTTAAATTGGGTTAAATATGCAAAACGTTGGGTCATCCAGTGGTGCCTCACACCAAACCTCCTCGTATCATTATCCAATACTTTCTTCAGGACTGAGAAATACTAAATTGTTCTGAACTTACAAGATAGATAGATAATAGATAGACGATTGATAGATAGATGATAGATAGATAGATAGATAGATAGATAGATAGATAGATAGATAGATAGATAGATAGATAGATGATAGATAGATAGATAATAGATAGATAGATAATAATAATAGTCTTTTATTTTTATATAGCGCTAACATATTCTGCAGCGCTTTACAGTTTGCACACATTATCATCACTGTCCCCATTGGGGCTCACAATCTGAATTACCTATCAGTATGTCTTTGGAGTGTGGGAGGAAACCGGAGAACCCGGAGGAAACCCACGCAAACACGAAGAGAACATACAAACTCCTTGCAGATGTTGTCCTTGATGGGATTTGAACCCAGGACTCCAGCGCTGCAAGGCTGCAGTGCTAACCATTAAGCCACCATGATAGATAGATACAGTAGATACAGTAGATAGATAGATAGATAATAGATGATAGATAGTAGATAGATGATAGATAGATAATAGATAGATAGTAGATAGATAATAGATAGATAGATAGATGATAGATAATAGATAGTAGATAGATGATAGATAGATAATAGATAGATAGATAGTAGATAGATAGATAGATAGATAATAGATAGATAGATAGTAGATAGATATATAGATGATAGATAGATAGATAGATAGATAGATAGATAGATAGATAGATAGATAGATAGATAGATAGATAGATAGATAATAGATAGATAGATAGATGATAGATAATAGATAGATAGATAGATAGATAGATAGATAGATAGATAGATAGATAGATAGATAGGTAGATAGATAATAGATAGATGATAGATAGATAGATATAGATAGATAATAGATAGATAGATAATAGATAGATAGATAGATAGATAGATAGATAGATAGATAGATATAGATAGATAATAGATAGATGATAGATAGATAGATAATAGATGATAGATAATAGATAGATAATAGATAGATAGATAGATAGATAGATAGATAGATAGATAGATAGATAGATAGATATAGATAGATAATAGATAGATGATAGATAGATAGATAATAGATAGATAGATAATAGATAGATAGATAGATAGATATAGATAGATAATAGATAGATGATAGATAGATAGATAGATAATAGATGATAGATAATAGATAGATAATAGATAGATAGATAGATAGATAGATAGATAGATAGATAGATAGATAGATAGATAGATAGATAGATATAGATAGATAATAGATAGATGATAGATAGATAGATAATAGATGATAGATAATAGATAGATAATAGATAGATAGATAGATAGATGATAGATAGATAATAGATAGATAGATAGATAGATAGATAGATAGATAGATAGATATAGATAGATAATAGATAGATGATAGATAGATAGATAATAGATAATAGATAGATAATAGATAGATATTAGATAGATAATAGATAGATAGATAGATAGATAGATATAGATAGATAATAGATAGATAGATAGATAGAAGATAGATAGATATAGATAGATGATAGATAGATAGATATAGATAGATAATAGATAGATAGATAGATATAGATAGATAATAGATAGATGATAGATAGATAGATAGATAGATAGATAGATAGATGATAGATAGATAGATAATAGATAGATAATAGATAGATAGATAGATAGATAGATAGATAGATAGATAGAGTTTCATGTCTCCTATACATCAGCTGACCTGGTTACATATCTTGTTTTGTAGACACATTTACCTAAAGGCTTAATATCCTCTAAGAACAAATCCACAACTTCCGCAGTCTTATCCCATGTACATTATATTACTTTATTAATTATTTATGCTTTCTCCATTTACTCCAATGATCTTCCATAGACGTACAGCATATAGGGAAAGGCAGTGACTTGCACTTTGTGACTCTGCAGCATCTCTAGAACTTGGCACCAGCCCCGCCAGGAACCCAAGACCTCTACACTGAAAGAATCCACACAGTAGATAATTGCCTATCAGACTAGATTACAGATTAGGGTTAAGCATTATAAAAGAAAACAACCTTCACTGGAGGATAGATTGGATTTTGCATTGATAAAAGAAGAGAACAATAACAATCAATCACAGATAGTGTAGGTGTAAAATGTGACCTCCAGGGAAGGAAGGGGGACCATGCAGCAGTCCCATGCTATAGTAATCCAGGATCACCAGAAAACAATAATTCAACACTCAACGCATCTCAAGTATAGGAAATGATTGGTATAAATTAGAAGAATTGGAGATCAGTAACTACTAAGTCAGTATCTCATCATCCTGACATCAAAGGTCCACACAGGGTATGAGAGCCATGGGGACAGGTATATCTGCAGTACAGAATCAATGTGGGATAGCTATGGTGGTGCAATGTCAATGTAAGGATTAAAAAAAGTAAAAAGAAAAATAAGTAAATATGTAAAATAAAGAAGCAAATAAATAGAATAAATAAATACAATGATTAAAATAAAGAAATGCGCACACGTAACAGCATTGATACAAAATCCCTAAATATTTGGATAGGTAATAAAGTCCCCTCTATCAGAAAGTATGATTAACATATGATACCTCTCTGTTAACGAGCCATCTGAAGTCAATGAAAAAAAAGACAGAATATGGTGACCACATACAGAAGTAATGTCAGTGACTGGGTTTTAGTCCACAGCCTGTAAATCTGTGACCCTCTACCCATCTCTCCACTTCCTATGGTCCTAAGAGCCCTGAAATACCTCCAGACCAGCAACACAAGAATTCCCCAATTATTTTACTGATTGATCACATATAATGCTATTTGCATAACCAAATCATTGTGAAAAAAAAGAAATGATCCATGAAAGGGTTACATAGAGCAGGAAAGTGGAGCATTGATTAGGAAGGGTGTAATATATGGAGGACATATTGGTGGTTGGGGGGGGCTCATTATGGTTCTTACCATTAGATCTCCGGACGATATTCTCCAAAAAGGTATTTTGTGGAGCAACCAGTCCTCTCCGACCCCCTGCCATGGTCATAGCAGCTGTAGTCCAAAGCTATAGGGGGCTTCAGGGTAAAGGAGGCATGGGAAGAGCCGAGGCTCCTGGTCTTTCATGGAGAGAGGTCCTCATGGTCCTGAGTGGGTTTCAGCAGCTATTGCACCAAAAGAAGGGCTGGATGATGGAGCAGTGTTCCCAGCCATCCTCAGCAGCACCACCTGGATCACTCCCCCACTCAGTCCCTGCAAGCCTCCCACCTAGTCCTCTGCACCCCCTGCTTTTCCCCTCTGAGCCCCCTTCTTTGCTCTCCAAGGTCCTGAAATGAGCAGCTCCTGCGCTGCACTGGCTGACAGGAGTCCCCTCTGCTTGTGTCTAGCAACTGGATTATGTAACCTGTTCATTGCCTGCCCAAATCCATCCTGCTCTACCTCCTAGAAGGAACATCTGATTAACCCATGAATGCATCCCTGTGTCTTCAGCAGTCCAGGTTAGTCATGGGGACCCTGCTAGCTGACAATGATGGGGATTGTAGTTCTCTCCATCATATTAAGGCCAATGGTTTGCTTGGAATGTGCAGAAGCAATATTAACTATACCTATACTTAGCTACTGCAAGTCAACCGTAGGAAGACTATATTAAGCTCTACTATACAATAGTAGGCACATGATGGGGCTTGTAGTTCTACAAATGAAGACATTTTAATATCACATAACCTTTGTGCTCGTTATGCCATACATTCCTCTTTTGGAGAGACATTCCCATTCCTTGTCCCTAATTAAATAACACCGCATGCCTCCCTCTTTGTCCGTCCAAAAAAGTTGGGGGTTGTGTTTATGGCTTTCTTTATATATATAAAAATCAATCAGATCATTACATTTTTTTTTTTAACATTTTTAAATGTAATGATACCGCTGTTGTGTAATACGTACACCAACCCTAGTGGGATATCGCACTTTATTAAGGGGTCTTTAAACGGCGACACGTCGTCGGATGCAGAACTATAACTTCGGTAGAGGAGGTTCTGCAATAGCTGGATGAAGACCCCCTGACCTATCTCCGAATATCATAAAGTCTGTAGCTATGGTGATGTACATGTCTGTGTTATAGATTCTACTCCACGGCGCGTCCTCCCCGGAGGCTCAGCCTGTAGGTGATGCCATATTCAGGCTCATCACTTTCCAGTATCCGCAGTTTGGATGATGCCAAGTAATGCGTTAAAAGACGAGCAGCCACCTACTCATCACCGGGGAAGCCATCCTCATTGCTGAGGCGGCCCTCTCGCACTGCCCACCTACTCACTACAGGATTCCCCTTCTGCTGCAAACTTTAAGACAAGCAGTCATCATAGGAATCAGCTTCCACCTTGTGCTCCTCTAAATATGTCTGCACATCACATGGCCTCTAAATATGTCTGCACATCCTCACCGAACCCCCCACAATATCAGTCCTGTGGGGCTTCATCAGCTCCTCCAAACTGGTGCATTGTAGGATTATGTTGCATCAAGGGAGAATTTACTGCAAGTTCCAACCTGCGATCTGTCCGTAGGCATCATATCGGGATAGAAAGAGCCGCCATCAGACGTTCCCCAAAAATATAAGGCTCATTACCAGCCCCAGTGGATTTTGGTTTTATACTTTCTTAGCCCCACTAGTGGCCCTTGTGCAAGAACAGAACACGGGTCCTTTGCAATCCAATAATTCTACTATGACCGAAGCTCCTTGCTGATTTGGAGGTAGACATGGTCCCCTTACTTCTTGGGTACCATATATCCGCCCCTGTTTAGACCACCATGCTTGTATAATATGTATGCCCCTGAAACAGTCAATAAGGGTCTTGGAAGAAGGGGGCTCAAATTGGCTTGGCTCAAGTTTCCTGTGAGCTAGAAAAAGGCTCCCATTCCAAAAACATCTGCAAATAGGGGAAGAATTTAGGTAGCCCCATGACTAGATGGGTGTACAAGATCCCGACCAGGGGTGGTCTTGGTGCAACAAGAGATAAGGGGGTCACATCCACCTCCAAAGCAGGTGGAATTGTGCATTATGACGCGCTATTGGGCTGCAGAGGGCCCTTATTCTGTTCTTGTACAGGGGCCAAAGAGGTCAGGGAGCCACGTCCATCTCCTATGAGGAGCGTTTGGACTGCACAGGCCCCTTATTCAGCTCTGGCACAGGGACCCTTTTCTGTCTGTGTCCTCCAGGGCACCAGACTGACCTATTTTAAGGGTGATCGGTTGGGCCCTACTTTGCTCGGGCTATGGGGCCCACACTCCTACAGACTGCTATGCCCAGAAAGCACTTTCCTCTTCCTCTGGTTGTCAGACTCGCGCACGGTGTGAGGGATAGACCTTCCATTAGATGGTCAGCTCCGGTGGATAGTATCGCCATTGTATCCTTGTGGCGTGGCACATGGTTGATCCTGCAGACCTATTCCATTGTTCTCGTACAGCAATGCTTCCAAATTGTTACTAATTGGCAATGTATTGTTTAGGGTTCTTTTTTTTTTACAATTTTACCATCTGGAAAATGACATAACCAAGAATGAACAAGGGGCTCAGCCAATTCTTCGGTTTAGGCGAGACGCGGAAGCAGCTGTCAGGATTGTGTTGCTTCAGTACCTTGGAGAACACCTAAAAAGCTAAAATCTTATCAAGGGGCATCCTAAGGCATCTGCTTGGATTTCCCCTAATCTTTCAGCATAGCGCCCCCTGCTGGATCGGTCTCTTTTTCTCCTGTTTCGTGCTGTGAGGCTAAAACTATCCCAGCGCCACGACAAAGAGTGTAGGTTATACCACAACCCCATCTACTGGTACAGGACATGAACTGAGGACATTTAGCTTTTTGTACTGTGTAAATCAATGGTAATTGCATTTCAAATTAAAGGGATTTTTCCCTTTAACAAAAATGGTCCAAAAACCCCTTTTATATTTGTAAAATAACAAAGAGGGCAGATACTCCCCCTCAGGGACGGACTGGGACTGAAATTCAGCCCTGGCATTTGAAATCACACAGGCCCATGCTGACCTCAGACGGGGAAATATTACTAATATTATCCTGCCTGGAGGAAATCAAGATTTATTACAAGACCAATAGTTCTAATAATACCAATAATATTGCTATTTAACATTAAATAATTATAATATTAAAATGATCACATTGCAATATGACAAATACCAACAAACCATCGCTAAATATTACCAGCATATACAGTTATAATAATACCACCATACTGATCATTAAAGGGGTTGAGGTTAAAGTCTATATAACTTCAGCCTTCTGAATCCTCATAGCGCACACTGTGAGGAATCTCCGCTGCCGGCATTGGGTGCGGCCATCATGGAACCACAAGTATGCAATTTTCACACCTCCGGCCACATTCCAACTAATTGTACTTGACTTTGATAATTTCACTTGTATTGAGCGAGGCCCTGCACGTCTAGTTAGCATGTGACCGCATGTATGCAAATCTTATACTTGGGGTAACATGATCAGGGGCGAAACTACAGTAGGTGTAAGGGTTGCAATCGCACCGGAGCCCTGGAGCCTAAGGGTCCCCAGAAGTCCCTTTGGCCTATATCAAACGACTAATACTACTAAAGACTTGCAATATTTGGGGGCTCATACTGTTCGAGTTACGCCACATGATCACCAACTCCCAGCGCCAGAGAAACCTCACAGAGCACAAACTCTGTAAGGATTCATATATGTGTGTACTATGCAGGTTTTCACTAGTGACGTTCTCTCTGATTTTTATCATTCATTTTCCCTTTCCCTTTGCATTCGGTCCAGACCACCATGACCTCTTATTCCTTCCATAACTGGTCCCTGCAAAGTGTAACACATAAACATCTTCACTTTACTGATTTTCCAGGACCCTCCTCACATTCTATCCCCTCTAGGCAAACCACAACTTGTGATACCTTATAATAATTCTCCTGTGCCTCCTTTAATAATGCTCCCCTTGACCCCTTATAATAATAAAATTATCCCCTGTGCTTTCATATATTAATAAGTATGACTCCTTGCTTCCACTAAAAATAACGATCCCCCCATTGTGCCTCCTTATAATAATGACCCTCAGTGCCTCTTTATTGTAATAATGCTCCTGAGCAGGGGCGTATAAAGAAATAACAGGCGCCCCATAGAAAAAGTCCTATCACGTCACAGTCACCGAAGAGCATGTCTCCCAACATTTTAAGAAACGGAGACGGAAATGTATTACAGAGTGGTCTCACTCACTTTGATACCCCTTTCATGACCCCTGTAAAGTATTATGCCCCCACAAATTATGATGACCCCACATAGCTTACACAAAGTATGATGCCTCACAACACCCCACCCAGTAAGATTGTCACCACAGCCTCCCATACAGTATGGTACTCACCACATCTCCAAGTATGAGAGGCATCACAGACCCCCACACAGTATTATGTCCACCACAGGACCCTATATAAATTGTGATGTCCACCAAAGCCCCCTGTACAGTATGATGACCCTTCAGCCCCTAAACAGAATGATGTCCTCCATAACCATCCCATACACTATGATGGTCATTGTTACGGCTGCGACCGCAGACGCGGCCGAACTGACGCCTTCACATCGCCTGACCATGACGACGTGGGCGAGCGTCCCAAAAGGAACGCAATGTGGACCCACTGGACCACAAAGAGTAACCTGGACCTACCCAGACTAGGGAAGGGCAGCGAGCAGGGTCTGTGGCAGCTGAGCATGTGAACAAGATGTCGATATGCAGAACTAGACTACACCGCACAACTTCAGGTATGAAGAAACAAAGTTTACTTAAATGAAAGCACAGTACATAACAAAACATAATGATGTCAGGATCCCGATTACACACGCCTAGGAAGGGTACACGTCTCAGACGTCAGACGATGGCAGGAGTCATCACGGGTTGATGCAGTCCATGGTTATCTGGCACGTGCTTACCAGAACGGCCTCAGGCGTAGCACAGGCTCAACAGGAGAACATCAGACACCGATCCCAGAAGGATGTCGTCACAGGGTGGACCTCAGGACAAAAGCAGGACATCAGGTCATAGGCAGGACATCAGGACAAAAGCAGGACATCAGGTCATAGGACACAGGATAGACATCTGGGACACTAGCATGGCAGCCCAGGTCATCGGCTGGGACACTGGCGTGGCAGCCCAGGGCATCAGGAAATCGGACACAGGAAGGACATCAGGACAAAAGTAGGACATCAGGTCATAGGCAGGACATCAGGACACAGGCAGGACATCAGGTCATAGGCAGGACATCAGGAACATAACACAAAGGACACAGTTCAGACAGGATCAGGTACTAAATATGCAGCCTCCAGGACAGGTGGATCTGGGTATTCTGCCTCCAGAACAGGCGGACAAAACAAGACACAAACGGATCTGGGTATTCTGCCCCCAGAGCAGGTGGGATCTGGGTACTCTGCCCCCAGAACAGGTGGTAGACAGGTATCAGCTCTCCCAGAACAGACTCCAGACAGAACGGCAGCTGCATACCGAACTCACTAGGCAAGACACAGAGACACAATGCAATGCTCTGGGCATGCCCAACAGGAAAGAGAAAGTTTATATAGGAACTGCCCCTCAGCAATAGGCTGAGGAAGCAACACAGGTGCACACTCAAACCCTGATAAAAGCAGGGTAGGTGTGGCCGCGCGCACCCTAAGCACAAACAGAAACCATTACAGCACAGATATCACAGGAACTGTGGCTTAGGGCACCTGGCAGCGACTTTAGCCTGGACACACGTGGAAAGTCATGCACCAGCTGCAGAGGACCTCGCAAGCCGTGGCTAGCTTCCACAGCGGCAGCCATGCACATGCGAGCGGCCATGCAGCAGAGCAAACACATCACAGCACATGTACAGCTACGCAGCGGTGGCAGGGAACTGAGCAGCATCCATACAGGTAACAGACAACAGTATCCCTGCATTTAGGGGGATAGGAGCAAGGGTTAAAGCAGAGACATGCAGAGTAACGCTGAAGAAACAAGGTATAAACCCAACGGCGTTACAGTCACCACAGCCTCGAACATAGTATAATGTACCCCGTAGACATCCACAGTGTATAATGGAGACTACAACCACCCCACACAGTATGATATCCACCACAACCACCCTACTCAGTAAGATGGTCCACACAGCCACCCCACACAGTAAGATCGATCCCCCATACACTATGAAGATCCCCCTAGATCAAATACTGTATACTGTATGACGGCCCTCACAGCCCCCTATATAGTATGATCCCTCCAACAGACCCCTATAAAGTACGATGGTTCCCCCAACACCCCCATATAGTATGATGGTCCACCCCACAGTTCATTATATATTATGATGGTACACCTCACTGCCCCAATATAGTATGATGGTACCCCCAACAGCCCGCATATACAACCCCTGGCAAAAATTATGGAATCACCGACCTTGGAGGATGTTCATTCAGTTGTTTAATTTTGTAGAAAAAAAGCTGATCTCAGACATGGCACAAACCTAAACTTTTGAGATCAATTGATCAATCAATTTATTATTATGTACTAAAAGACCTATGTATCCCATAAATTAGTAATATATTCAAGTATCAGTTTGGGCAAAGAGCTGTCCCTAGGCGACCATCAGCCATGGTGATTGTAATGCCAAGTCCGACATTTTGGAAGAACACTCCCCCTCTCGATACGTTGATGCTGCAAACCCTATTGATTGCAGCATCGAATGGATCAGATTACCAATGCTGGCTGTTTTACGCTAGCCCTTGACAGAGCAGCCAGAAGAGATGCACCCCGGTATAAAAAAGCGGAGGGTGGGATTGGGATAACGCTCCCCATTATCAATGCTCCAGCTGCCAATAACTAGTCCTAGTGAATTGAGTGTCACGTCTGTAGCGTGAAATCTGATGCATCTGATGAAATCTACGAGTCAAGCGTGTTACAGACATTTTACTTTCTGCTGTTTCCGTGTTGCACAATATTCCCATCAGGATACTTAGGTAATTTAGTTAATGTTTTGCCGCCTCCTGACGAAGTTTATAATTTTTTGGTGAGGTTAATTATTTGCTCAATCTCATTACAACTCAATTTGGGTTAAATAACTGATGTTAAACCCTTGAAGTGAAATCAGTCAATTATCTGCAGTTTAGTTTGCGATAAGTTCAATATGATACTGTACATTTATGACAATGTCATCTGTGTATCGTGGCCTCTTACCACCCATGAGGAAGTTTGTAGTTTTTCTGGAAATGTATGTATTGTTTTTTTTTTCCCCTGCAAAATATGTGCAATTCCTAGTTCAGAGTGACGTTGTAACGTATAAACCTTGTCGCGCTCTTGCGCTGTCACATCACATCACCGCTGCGATTGAATCCATGGTGGTCAGCGCAGAGAGCTCGCTCGGAATCCCTCAAGTACATAATTGTGTAAGTTACTAGTTTAGACTCCCTGGTTCTACTCCATGATTGATAGTTGCGTTGCTGCTTGGTTCTAACTTTAACCCCTTCACCACCCAAGCGAATTTTCACCTTCATGACCAGGCCAAGTTTTACAATTCTGACCACTGTCACTTTATGGTGTAATAGCTCTGGAACACTTCAACGAATCCCACCGAGTCAGATTTTTTTCTGTGATATAATATACTTCATGACAGTGATAAAAATTATTCGATATGATGTGCGTTTATTAGTAAAAAATATTGAAAATTTGCCATTAAACCTGAGTTAGGTCTCACAAAACAGTTAATAAATAACATTTCCCACATGTCTACTTACATCTGCTCAATTTTTAAAACATATTTTTTTGTTAGGACATTATATGGGTTAAAAGTTGACCAGTGATTTCTCATTTTTCCAACAACATTTACAAAACCATTTTATTAGGGAACACCTCACATTTGGGGAGCCTATATGACAGAAAATACCCAAAAGTGACAACATTCTAAAAACTGAACCCCTCAAATTCCTCAAAACCACATTCAAGAAGTTTATTAACCCTACCTGTGGTAGGCGGAGGAGTGGACCAAGAAGTCATGATAGCTCGTACGATAGCTGTGGTCCAGCGAGGACACATCCCCATAAGAGCTTTGAACGTGGGCCCCGGGGAGGTCACCTTGCCACGAGGGACAGATCTGGCCCTGGTGTACCTACATAAGGGTGAAGTGGTGAGTCAGAAGATGTCTTTATATCCGAAAGAAGGTGCGGGGTGGACCCTAGCAGTTGCTGCGGGAGACGAAGAGACACCATCCCCGGAGTGGAGTGGACGGGTCATCCTTGATCAAATGGAAGCGGATGTGAAGGCTCTGGGCCCTGAGCGTGTGCAAGCAATAGAAACTATGCTGTGGGAAAATCAGGCCGCATTCGCCCGTCACGCTGAGGATTTTGGCTGTACTGAAGCCATTATGCATGAGATACCAACAGGGGAAGCTCGTCCAATTCGAGAACGATACCGGCAGATCCCACCCAAGATGTATCAAGAGGTTAAAACATTACTGAGGCAGATGCTGGATTCAGGAGTGGTGCAGAGTAGTCAGAGCCCTTGGGCAGCCCCGGTGGTGCTCGTCAAGAAAAAGGATGGGACCGTTGCCTTGAAGGCAAAGAAGTGCCACCTCTTCAAGAGAAAGATCGAGTACCTGGGCCACATAGTGTCACAAGATGGAGTTCTACCCTCTCCCGAAAAAGTAGCTGCTATCCAGAAGTGGCCAGTCCCTCGAACAGTGAGGCTGCCGTCACACTAGCAGTATTTGGTCAGTATTTTACATCAGTATTTGCAAGCCAAAACCAGGAGTGGGTGATAAAAGCAGAAGTGGTGCATATGTTTCTATTATACTTTTCCTCTAATTGTTCCACTCCTGGTTTTGGCTTACAAATACTGATGTAAAATACTGACCAAATACTGCTATTGTGACGGCAGCCTGAGAGAACTCCAGGCCTTTCTGGGTACTACCGCCGGTTTGTTAAAGACTTCGCAAAGGTAGCGGGTCCTCTAAATGAGTTGCTGAGGGGGACCGCTGGAGTGCCGAAGACCCAGTACATCCCTTGGGCCCAGAGACAAGATGAGGCCTTCCAGGCTATAAAGAATGCCCTTACCTCAGCCCCAATTTTGGCCTACGCAGATTTTGATCAACCGTTCCTGTTGTACACAGATGGTAGCCTTCATGGACTCGGTGCAGTACTTTCTCAGATACAGGATGGACATGAGAGAGTCATCAGGTATGCCAGCAGGTCCCTGCGACACAGAGAAAGAAACCCTTACAATTACAGCTCCTTCCTGTTAGAGCTCGTGGCCCTGGTGTGGGCCATGACAGAAGTTTGCGGACTTCCTGACAGGTACCAAGATTCAAGTTCGAACAGACAATAATCCCCTGGCCCACCATGAGAATGCTAAATTGGGGGCCTTAGAACAACGGTGGGTGGCTCGCCTAGCCAAATTTGACTTTATCATCCGTTATCGCTCTGCTACGGAAAACGCAAATGCTGATGGGCTGTCAAGAGTGACTGTGGAGACTCCAGCGGGGGATCTTGATGAGCAACTTGAAGAGGAGGAAACCCGAGACTTTCGTAAGTTCAAGCCCCCAGTGGTTGCGGCCCAGGCAAGAAGGGAGTCCTGCGCATTACTCCGGTCCCTGGGGAGAACCAATGAGGAATGGGGACATGTTCAGTATGAAGACGAAGGGCTTAGACAGATGAAATGGTGGGTAACTCAGAAGCGGATGCCTGGCAAACAAGAGAGAGATGATCTGGACTCTGAAATGAAGAGTGTGTTACACCAGTGGGATAGACTGGAAGTGTGAGAGTCAGTGCTATATCGTAAGAGACAACAGCCAAAAGATATGGAAGTAAGGTGGCAGGTGGTCATCCGAGGAAGAATGGCTCAAGAAGTAGCTAAAGAAGCCCACAAATTTGGAGCTCACTTCGGCCCCACAAAGACCTACCAATGGTTACAGCGGTATGTGTATTGCCCCCAGTTGGAGTCTGTGGTGGAAGAGGTTTGCTGGCAATGTCGAGTATGTGACCTCATTAAGAGTACCGAACAGAGGGCACCCATCCAGACCATAGAAACTAAGGAATTGCTAGAAGTCTTGATGATCGAATATCTCCTCGTGGGACACTTGGCCCGAGGGCTACAGTAGTTTGGTGATGACCGATCATTTCTTTAAGTTCGCAGTAGTCACCCCCGACTAGAGATCAGACTGCGGAATCGGCGGCTTGAGCCATCTGTCAAGACTTCATCCGGGTGTATGGGTGCACAAAGCGCATCCACTCCGACCAAGGCGCATGTTTCCAAGGCAAGGTGATGGAAGAACTGTATCGTATGTATGGAATCGAGCGGTCCTGGACCACCCCTTACCACCCTCAAGGTAACGGAGCATGTGAACGCTTCAACCGAACCTTACTTCAAATGCTGAGAATGTTGGAGGAGGATAAGAAGGCGTGTTGGCCAGACTACATGCCAGAATTGGTCTGGACCTACAACAATCGGGTCCACTCCACCACGGGTTATACGCCCTATCTACTGCTGTTTGGAAGAGCTGGATGAGAGATCATTGAGCTGAATTTGGAACAGCCAGAGGATCTGATGGAGCGAACGGTCACCTCATGGGTGAAAGAGCATTGGCAATGATTACAAACGATACGGCGGTTGGCGGGTCAGCAGCTGCAAGAAGAAGAACATACGGGCCGCAAACCGACTCAAGAGTTACCGCTCCAACCCGGAGACCGAGTATTAGTCAGAGAGCCCCAAGGGAAAACTAAGTGAGAGATGGGAAGTACAGCCTTACAGAATAATCGAGCGAGTGTATACTTCACATAAATATGCTGCGGGCCTGCCGGTCTGAGGTCTGTTCTACGCCATCGTCGCCTGAAGGCGCTACTCCACTTCCTGTATCTGTCATGCCTGATGGTGAAGTCGATGGCGAGTGGTGGACCGTCCCTGACACAGTTGGGGGCCATCAGCCGCACAGAGACGGTAATTCCATGGATGTACCAGTACCGCCACACGACAACGAGACCAGACAAGAGCCCACGATGACTCCTGCAGCAAGTGTTCCTCTGGAAGATAGTCAAGCCTTGCCTGACAGCCAAGAGCTTCGGAGATCCCAGAGGTCTAATGCACGGGTTCTACCAGTCCGATATGTAGAACAGTATGCTCTGTCTGTCTTTACAACTTTGTTGCCTCCTCTATAGGTGCTGTTTCTGTTTCCGCATTGCACGTTCCTTCATTACACTTTGACCTTGATGCTGTGATGGCCGAGGACGACCATCATTAAGAAGGGAGGCATGTAAGAGGGTGGTGCTGTTATGGACAGTAAGGAACACGCTGTTACTTTAAGAGACTGCACCCCCTTGTCTGCCAGGATGGAATGTTCTGCTTCTCCCCTGGGATATACTGTGTGAATGAACTGGACTGTGCAGATGGCAGGGGTGGAGCCTGAACAGCGTCTGTGAGCTGAGGCTGCTGCAGAGAGAACTTTGTGCTTATAGCTGCAAAAGAGAACTGTGTCCTGAGATAGCTGCAAGAGAGGACCCCCAGCCTGCAACGGAGTGGACTTGTGAGATTTCACAGACTTTTCCGGGTGCAGCAAGAGCGGCTGTCCTGTGTTAGTTCGAGGAGCCACGAAGATACCGAGAAAGTGATTTACAGTTTCCATGAGCACCTCCAGGACCCAGAAGCAAGGAGAAGACCACATTTCACGGAGCTGGCAGAAAGCCGTGCGCACCACCGCACTAGACTGTAGGGGGCCCCCGGGACTGGATCTGAGTCCGCAACGTCACCATGAGTTTTCTCCTGTTTTATGCACGTCAGGGCCTAGTGTAGGCTTCAATAGTCAGAACACGGCAGCCGTAAGGCCTGCTTAGTAAAGGCCAGGGAGGTTATACGTAGAGTAACATAATTCTTTGTTTATTGTTTGTATTTACTTGTGTGGCCTATATTGAGTCTGTAACAGTTGGAGCACCGTGCTATTTTACAGACAAGCTAAAGAATATAACGCTTGTAAATTATCTTTTGCCATTGCATACCCCTGTTTGCGTCTTCCTCATCCACTTCATTCCTTGCCTTTCAATAAATCAACCCTTTGTTGTTTGCACCTCATCTTGTGTACAGTAGTCTTCCTGCACCGTGGTGGTTCCCTGGCCATCGCTTCATAACCACTCTGTGTCAGGGAAAAATGGTGTCGTGCACAACAGGCAATTACCTACCTGTTAGTGCTTAGGTTACAGTACATTTGTTAATATTTTATAAAGTCCTGGATACCCCTTTAAAGGGAACCTGTCACCAATTTTGTTTCATAGCAGTGTCTGCGCTGCATTCCCTGAAACCTTATATAACCCCCTGACTCTCCTTGTATACTCCCGAAAAACCTTTTGAATTTCTCCCGCGCTGTATGGTAATCTTCTCAGTCCGGTCCGATGGGCGTGGTTTCGGGCCTCTTAATCCCTTCCATCAGCTGTTGCTCGCCGTCCTACTTTGTGGATGAAGCCTCTTGCGACATCCACATCACCGTGCAACATCTCGCACCTGCTCAGAAATATTGCGCTTCACACCTGCGCAGTATGCTTTGCCCAACTGCGGGCAAAGCCAAAAAAACAAGTGTCATGCGCCGGCACACGTACTTCTGGCTCATGTACCAGAACTACATTTGCCAGCACATGCGCACTTCTGTTTTTCGGCTTTGCTCGCAGTTGACAAAAGACTTCAAGCTGTCATTGTTGTTAGAGGAGGCAATACACGGTATTAACCCCTTATCCCCCGGAGCTTTTTTTCAGTTTTGCAATTTCGTTTTTCGCTCCCCTCCTTCCCAGAGCCATAACTTTTTTTTATTTTACCATCAATATGGCCAAGTGAGGGCTTATTTTTTGCGGGACGAGTTGTACTTTTGAAAGAAACCATTGGTTTTACCATGTCATGTATTAGAAAACCGGAAACAAATTCCAAGGGCGGTGGAATTTAAAAAAAAGTGCGATCCCACACTTGATTTTTTTTTTTTTGTGGCTTTTTTGCTAGGTTCACTAAATGCTAAAACTAAGTAAATAAGGCAGCACACTGCAGCGCTAAAACATGTAAACTTGAAAACACGAAATTTGAACTGCATTACTGCACTAGAAATATGAAAAATGAGAGCTTTTAGCGCATAAAAATGGCCAATTTTATGTGTACCTGGTAGCCCCTTTACGGCATCTCTCTTATACCAGGTCCTAAACTTGCCTTACCTCGCTGAGAATAAACGTCTCCATCTGAATGGGTACATGTGAAACCTCTTCTTAGACTAAAAATTCTCTCTCTCTGTGGAGGGGTATTGGACCTGCTGTAATTAAAACACCTGAAGTTAGGAGGCGGAGTGCACGATCAGAAGGATAGAGAATACATTTCAAAAACCTGACCAGCACATCCAAACATAGACTAAGTGTGAACAGGTGCTGAACCTAGAGTCGCCAACTCGTATATAGTTAAGTAAATAAGGCAGCACACTGCAGCGCTAAAACATGTAAACTTGAAAACACTAAATTTGAACTGCATTACTGCACTAGAAATATGAAAAATGAGAGCTTTTAGCGCATAAAAATGGCCAATTTTATGTGTACCTGGTAGCCCCTTTACGGCATCTCTCTTATACCAGGTCCTAAACTTGCCTTACCTCACCTCATATTTCTAGTGCAGTAATGCAGTTCAAATTTCGTGTTTTTAAGTTTACATGTTTTAGCGCTGCAGTGTGCTGCCTTATTTACTTAACTATATACGAGTTGGCGACTCTAGGTTCAGCACCTGTTCACACTTAGTCTATGTTTGGATGTGCTGGTCAGGTTTTTGAAATGTATTCTCTAGCCTTCTGATTGTGCACTCCGCCTCCTAGCTTCAGGTGTTTTAATTACAGCAGGTCCAATACCCCTCCACAGAGAGAGAGAATTTTTAGTCTAAGAAGAGGTTTCACATGTACCCATTCAGATGGAGACGTTTATTCTCAGCGAGGTAAGGCAAGTGTAGGACCTGGTATAAGAGAGATGCCGTAAAGGGGCTACCAGGTACACATAAAATTGGCCATTTTTATGCGCTAAAGGCTCTCATTTTTCATATTTCTAGTGCAGTAATGCAGTTCAAATTTCGTGTTTTCAAGTTTACATGTTTAAGCGCTGCAGTGTGCTGCCTTATTTACTTAACTATGTACGAGTTGGCGACTCTAGGTTCAGCACCTGTTCCCACTTAGTCTATGTTTGGATGTGCTGGTCAGGTTTTTGAAAAATAAATGCTAAAACTGACCTGCTATTATGATTCTCCAGGTCATTACGAGTTCATAGACACCAAACACGTATAGGTTATTTTTTATCTAAAAATCTGGTGGAAAAAAAATAAAAAATTCCAAACTTTGCAAAAAAAAAAAAATTGTGCAATTTTCTGAGACCTGTAGCATCTCTATTTTTTGGGATCTTGGGTCGGGTGAGGGCTTATTTTTTGCGTGCCGAGCTGACATTTTTAATGATACCATTTTGGTGCAGATACATTCTTTTGATCGCCCGTTATTGCATTTTAATGCAATGTTGCAGCGACCCAAAAATACAATTCTGGCGTTTTTAATTTTTTTCTCGCTACACCGTTTAGTTTAAGGTTAATCCTTTTTTTTTATTGATAGATCGGGCGATTCTGAATGCGCTGATACCAAATATGTGTAGGTTTGATTTTTTTTTATTGTTTTATTTTGAATGGGGTGAAAGGGGGGGGGTGATTTAAACTTTTATATTTTTTTTCATATTTTTTAAACATTTTTTTTTGTACTTTTGCCATGCTTCAATAGCCTCCATGGGAGGCTAGAAGCTGGCATAGCCTGATCGTCTCTGCTACATAGGAGCGATGCTCAAATCCCCCATAATGACCGTTCTGTGTCCTATTGTGTATAAATATGTGATTTTTCAGATGTTGTATTAGTCTGTGCCTGATGAAGAGACCTGTGTAGTCTCGAAAGCTTGCAATTTGTTACCATCTTTTCAGTTACCCATTAAATGGTATCAACCACTGAGGACTCTCAATTCTAAATATTATTCTACGAGTAGACTATAACTCTGTAGCATTATGATTAAGGCTGCTCGATTACTCTGCCAGGTCCCTAATCATAGGGGGTTGTCCCATTATTTAATGTCACGGGTGATCTTGTATCTACTTGGTGGTGAAAGCCACATGGGGTGCAGATGTAGCAAACAACCAGAGGCGGCATCTTTTGAAGTGGGCTTGCTTTTAGGCTCAGTTCATTAAGCAAAGCTAGTCCCGGTAGCATCCTATGATGAGGGCTTCCTTTTAGGCTTAGTTCATAAATCATACCTAACTTGTAAGGAGGTGGACAAATTGCCCACTGTCCCCCTTTGAAGAATAAGTGTAATGTTTTGTTGTGTCTGCCTGACAGTAGGTAAAGTTAGAGTTACTGGCTGGGACTAGCCCAGAGTGGGAGAGGCTAGGACGAAGGGACAAAAGACTGTTTCCTGTCAGAATGTCAGATAGGGCCCAGTGTATGTAGAAAGCAGACCTAGGGTCTGGACAGTAGCGAGGCTGCATAATTTTCATGTCAGTAAACTGAGAGGAAAGGATGGATAGTGTGATCCAGTGGAGGGACAGAGAAAGTGACCGAAAAAGCAGAGTGATTGATTTGAGACGGGTCCAAGGGAAGGTCGCCTACCAGTACGTAACAGGCCAAGACAGAGTTCGTGAGACGAAGAGAGAGCCCTGGGCGGGAGTTCCAGAGCATCAGTAGCAGAGAAGATACCGGCCATAGTAGCAACACAGTTCCCTTGAGGGAAAAGAAGATGCGGAGCCGAGGATTGAGGACAGGACTCTTGCTAGCTGGACTGAAGCACTGAGCTGGGCGGTGGTGAAGTAGTGAAGAACGGTGCGAACAAGCGAGAAAAGGAGGAGTTGAAACTGTGTGTGGAAAATGCTCCATATTGTAAAGGAAACGCTCATCAAGACATGTGGCCGCTATCTCCGGTATATAATCACCACCAAGTTATCATTCAGTAGAAAAGTTTATTTTTGACTGGTGGTCTCCCTCATTGAACTGTCAAACATCTGGTGTTGGCCAACCAAAGTCATCGGTTACATGCGGCCGGCAAGGGCGTAGCACCCCCATAGTACAAGTCCACACACCCAGCCAAGACCCCCACTTTCATGTAACGTGCCGGGGCGCTGCTACACCCCTGCACCACCTTACAAACCCCCTTTTGCATCACGCAAAGACTGGGTCAGTCAGCCAGCTGCTACATTACTATACCACACACATGGGGGGGGGGAGGGAGTCAGGATTGTCTCAGTATGTTGGAAAGAATGAAGACGTGGAGCCGCTGGGCAGCGGGATGAAACATAAAGGATCAACCTAAGGCACACCATAAATAAATCAACAAACACAAAAAGTATGCCAATTGAAAGGGATTACCTATAAATAACAAACGCTTATCGAAATACAAGCCAAGAACAATTTCAATTAAAAACACTTAAAATACCCCAGTGGCTATAAGAGACCATAATAGAGTTATAATCTGCCCTGTCTCATCACAGATCGGTGTTTTTTCACCACTTTTCATAAATCTCTTTTTATACATCAGCGTAATAATAATAATCGAGGTGCATGCGATGTACTAATTACCTTCCATACCATTTTTAGCGATGGGGGATGATCACAAAACTGCGATTTTCCGTATAGATTTTTGAAGTCATTCACCAAGATAACATGTTAATGTTATAATACTGATTGTTATAGCTGTCGAAATGCTAATGATTGCACTTCTTTATATATTTGCTCCCATAGTAAAGTACTTATAAGGGGGGAAGGTTTCTTACGTTTTCATTTTTCTGGACTTTCAAAGTTTTTTTTTCTCTTCTTTTATTTAGTTTGGTCACATTAGGAGGACCTGACCGTGAAATGGCTTGATCACTTCAATAATATACTCAGGCTCGGACTGGTCCATAGGGTAACAGGGGAATCCCCCGGTGGGCCCCTGTGAAGATCTGGGCCCCCAACCCCACTGTATGAGGGTTGATTCTGTATAGAAAAAAGCAGCATCTTATCATTCATTAATCAAACTACTCAGTTTATTATTATATAGAGATGTGGGTAAATTTGTGAACGAGGGTAGTGTGATATTTGTATGCAAGTGGGCTCCCAAAGTCAGTGTTAGGCTATGTTCACACCTTGCGTCGGGTCCCTGCGGGTTCTCCCGCAGCGGATTTGATAAATCTGCAGGGCAAAACAACTGCGGTTCTCCCTGCAGATTTATCGCGGTTTGTTCCGCGTTTTCCGCTGCGGGTTTCCGCCTATACTATTGATGCTGCATATGCAGCAATATGCAGCATCAATAGTAATGTTAAAAATAATAAAAATTGGTTATACTTACCCTCTGATGTCCGGATCTCCTGGGCGCTGCACCCGGCGGTCCGGTTCCAAAGATGCTGTGGGAGAAGGACCCTTCGTGACGTCACGGTCATGTGACCGCGACGTCACCGCAGGTCCTGGTCGCACAGCATCTCTGACCGGACGGCCGCGTGCAGCGCCCAGGAGCTCCGGACATCAGAGGGTGAGTATAACCAGATTTTTTATTTTTTAACCCCAAATATGGTTCCCAGGGCCTGGAGGAGAGTCTCCTCTCCTCCACCCCGGGTACCACCCGCACATTATCCGCTTACTTCCCGCAACGTGGGCACAGCCCCATGCGGGAAGTAAGCGGTTCAATGTATTCCTATGGGTGCAGAATCGCAGCGATTCTGCACAAAGAAGTGACATGCTGCGGGTTGTAAACCGCTGCATTCCCGCGCGGTTTTTCCCGCAGCATGTGCACAGCGGTTTGTGGTTTCCATAGGGTTTACATGTTACTGTAAACGCTATGGAAACTGCTGCGGACTCGCAGCATCAAAATCGCGGCGGTTCCGCGGTAAAAACCGCTAAGTGTGAATATAGCCTTACTGGTGAGCCCTTACTGGTAGGCCCTTGGCACCCCAGTCCGACAATGAATATACTGTGATGCTTCTTTATCAGTGTATTATAGCTGCCGGCGTAAAACATAGGCCACATTCACACTAGCAGTATTTGTAAGCCAAAACCAGAAGTGGGTGAAAAATGCAGAAGTGGTGACATGTTTCTCCAGGATTACAGAGCTGGACCATCAATATCAGATTGCTCCTTCGTCATTATTTACCAGGCACAACGGAGCCCATTCAATCAGCTGAAGAATCTGACAACTATGCTCTTCTGTGTTTACAGGGGCCCCGCTCTGCCACTGCAGATCTTTACTGACAGGCCAAGCATTGGGCTCAGTGGCTCGTGTTGCCTACATCACGAGACCCATGAGTGGCCGCAGTGGTCACGTACGCTGTAGACATTATATCACCTGTGCAGCCTGTCAGTAAGACCGGGAGAGGTGGAGTTGGTAATGGACCAGGGGAGGGTGAATAACTGCTGAGATTATTAACCAGAGCGTTTAAAACCTATAAATGAAAAACCCATTTAAAGAGGATCGGTCACCAGGTCAAATGTGGCCAGTTCTTGCCATCAAATTTATTCCCGTTGCTCCCCTAAGAATGCCGCTTTTCTTTTTTTCCACCATACAAGCATAGGGATATGTGCCTTTTTATTTAGCCCTAATCCCTATGGTCTTTATCAAGGGGAGGGGGATGGCTCACAGGATCCTCTGGGGTGTGTCTTTAGGTTGCTCTGCATAGGTACCCTGTGGGCCATGCCCCTTTAGTAAAGACCATACAACTTAGCACACCAAACTTTCCAAAGAAGAGATTAGCATGGTTTAGTTCCATGTTTACTTACCGTCTTCATCTCTGTATATGAACCAGCGCTTGTGTATATAGATTAGAAAGCACTTACCCTGCTTCCTCCTCTGGACCCTGTGAACATGTGATCACTGGATGTAGGAAAGGAAGAGGAGCTGCTGGGTTCTAGGGAACCCACTCAGCTCTGCTATGCAGCTGAAATTTCCCTGTAACTGGTTATAATATACCAGCCCCAGCTACAGGGTGAAAGCAGCAAAAACAGCAAACACCCCCTCTCAAAAAAAAAAAAAAGTATATATAATAAATCCCCCACCTCTTCTCCATTTCCAGCCCCCTCCAAAAAGAAAAGAAAAACATTTTTTTAAGCCCTCATGGGGATAGGTACAGTGTCTAAAGTAAATCATTTTTAAAAAGACAAAACTGATACTGCCAGTCTATATCGCTGTTTCTAGCCTCAGCCAATCCGTAAAAAAATATACAAATTCTTATTATGGAGAGGGAAAAGCAATTTTAAAAATGTATTAGTTGTCCTTTTTTGGGGTCATCAAAAAAAAAGGAATAGTAATTTTAAAAGTTTGAAAAATAGACATGAATCTGATATCTTTTCTAACATTCGCCCTCCCCCCTACCTTAAAAAATACATAAATACATTATAGAGCCCTTAAAAAGTGAATGTACAATAACACCTGAAAATGTGCCTGGTCAGGAAGGGGGGAGAATAACCCAGGAATTAACTGGTTAAGCAAAGCCTATGGGTATGTGCACACGTATTCTTGGCCACTGCGGATTTTTCCGCAGCAGATTTGATAAATCTGCAGGGCAAAAAAGCTGCGTTTTTGCTGCAAATTTATTGCAGATTTACCGCGGTTTTTCTGTGGTTTTCCAACTGCGGTTTTCCATAGGGGCAGCTGTAAAACCGCTGCGGAATCCGCTGAAAGAAGTGACATGCTGCGGAATGTAAACCGCTGCGTTTCCGCGCGGTTTTTTCCGCAGCATGTGCACAGCGTTTTTGGTTTCCCATAGGTTTACATTGAACTGTAAACTCATGGGAAACTGCTGCGGATCCGCAGCAAAATCCGCACGGTGTGCACATACCCTATTAGTTCTATAACTTCATAAATGGCCCATTTTGTTTGTTCAGTGACATCTAGTGGTCAAGTTAGAGAATGCGAGAAAAGTGGTTTCCATGTAGATGTGGCGTCGTTGATATTAGGACTAAAATGAAAAACATTTAACTTTATTTTTTTAACGAAGTATTGATCACAAACGAAAGCAAAAAGCCTCAGCCTTAGTGCATCTAAACTATGTGTTCTTTGGATATTGCTTTTTAACAAATCCATGTGTCCATTCTTTTAACACTCAATGGACGTCCTATTTCCATCCTTTCTTGTGGCTCAAACTCAACCATTCAATGTACCAGGCTCTGTTAAAAAATTAATTTAATGAATTATTTTTTTGTTTCACCCATACAAATGGGCATAGGCTGGTACATGATTTTCTCTCTTCATTTACTCACCCGTATTTCAGCCAAACTATTAACAAATGTGATCGATAAGAGCATGACTTTCTACAATTGCAGTATAACAATAGTCGGTTCACGTCCCCTAGAGAGGTACCCAAAAAACAGATAAAACAATAAAATGCCTAAAAGTTCAGATTACATCCCCAAAAGTCCACATTTTTCAAAATCTGAAATCATTTAACCCACTGTAAAAGGGGGGGAATCACTCCAGAAAATGGAATAAAGAGTGATTGAAAAGTTGTATGTTGCCCAATAAAGATGTCACCTCAACACATAAAACATAAACCTTTTGGAGGGACACAAAAAAAACAAAACAAACCTCTTTATTTATTTTACAAAGTAAAAAAAAAAAAAGAAAAATTAAAAACAGTAAAATATAAAAACCATTGTATACGTTTGATATCGCTGTAATCGTACGCACAGAAAACGCCCAAACAAATAAATCCAAACACACAAAAGTGGAATTTTGTTTTGTTTTTCACCATTTTACCCCACTTACATTACATCAATGGTGTGATTCAAAAGTACAACTTGTCGCGCAAAAAAAAATGCCCTGACGACGAAAAAGAAAGTTATGGATCTTGTAAGAGGGGAAGAGGAAAAAACAAAGTATGAAAATAGGTGGAAAACTCACTGTTAGGCTGCCGTCACACTGTCAGTATTTGGTCAGTATTTTACATCAGTATTTGTAGCCAAAACCAGGAGTGGGTGATAAATGCAGAAGTGGTGCATATGTTTCTATTATACTTTTCCTCTATTTGTTCCATGTCTGGTTTTGGCTACAAATACTGATGTAAAATACTGACCAAATACTGCTTGTGTGACGGCAGCCTTATGCGGTGATATATAGGAGACACTTATGGGGGAAATGCAGGAGGACACACTTATGGGGAATCTGTGGATGACATTGTCATGGGAAATATATAATTGGGTTCAGCTGGTGACAGACGATCTGTAGAGGATACACTTATGAGGAATATTTACATAACTTATGGAGGGACTGGGGGGCAACACTGTCACAGGTAATCTGTAAATGAAACATTGTTATGGGAGATAAGTGGATGACACACTTATGGGGGACACGTGCAGTGGCGTATCCAGGGGGGGGCAGCCGGGGCATGTGCCCCGGGCGCAGCTGACAGGGGGGCGCCAGCAGGGCCGCCCGGCCACCCCCTGATGTGATGCGGCATTGCGGCTGTGTGCTGTCAAAGCCAGGCTCGTCGGCGGCATTCTGCTGCCCGGCGCCCGCCCCCCACAGTGAGATAATCCCATGCTGTGTGCTGCGCTAGTACCCGCCGCCGGTTCCGGTTCGCTTGCTTGCCTGAGACAAGCGAGTCCCTTCCTTCAGTGCCCCTGACAACCGCTGAGACCGCCGCTGGCACTTCCGCATCAGGGAAGCGCCAGCAGCGGCTGACGTCACAGTCTGACTCTGTCACTCTGAGCGTGTGACAGGCTGCCGCCGCTTCTGCTTCGTGTCGTTGCGCCGCAGCGCCGGTGACTCAGTTCGGGTGTCGCGTGGCGTGTGTAGTCAACTGTCAATAACTCACTGTGTGTAGGTGTGGTTGGAGTGGACGGTGACGTCTTCGGTGCCAGTGGTAAGTCAGTGCTAAAGACCGCGACCGCGGGGACCGGGTGGAGCTGAAGTTAGTTTAAAGACACCAACGAGTCACCGAAAAGCCTGCCTGCATGATAGGGGGAGGGGGAGGGAGCAGCGGCCAGGGCAGGGGCAACAGCCAACAACGCAAAATGGGTATCTATGTCTGTGACTCTGTCTCATGAGACTGTCAGACTCCAGACTGTTGTGAGAATGTGAGTCTGACGACTGTCACTGTGAAGCAAAGCCTTAGCCAAGGGGGCAGGTGGATGAAAGACTGGTCTGAGGGAACATATCATGATATGGGGGGAATGCGGATGTGTTTCAGGACATTAAGGGGGCACAACAAATCAGGACAGTATGGGGGGCACAAATCTGGACATTATGTTATGGGGGCACAGATCTGGACAGTATAGGCCGTACTGTCCAGATTTGTGCCCTTATATGTCCAGATTTGTGCCCTCATACTGCCCAGATCTGTGCCCCCATAGGGCCCCCCATAGGGGGCACATATCTGGATAGTATGGGGGCACAAATCTGGATAGTATGGGGGCACAAATCTGGACAGAATGGGGGCACAGATCTGGACATATGGGGGCACAAATCTAGACAGTATGGGGGCACAGATCTGGACAGTATGGGGGCACAAATCTGGACATTATGGCCCATACTGTCCAGCTCTGTGCCCCCATACTGTCCAGCTCTGTGCCCCCATACTGTCCAGCTCTGTGCCCCCATACTGTCCAGCTCTGTGCCCCCATACTGTCCAGCTCTGTGCCCCTATACTGTCCAGCTCTGTGCCCCCATACTGTCCAGCTCTGTGCCCCCACACTGTCCAGGGGTTGGTTGGGGGGGGGGATTTGGGGGGCGCCGCACTGATCCTTTGCCCCGGGTGCAGGACCTCTGGACACGTGGGTGATAGTTATTGGGGATCTCTGGATGACATGATGGTATGGGAATATCCATGGACAGCACAATGCTATGTGTGTGGGGGGGATCTGTGGAGCGCAGTGCTATGGGGGGAGGGGATCTGTGGATAGCACAATGCTATGGGGAGAGGGGATCTGTGGACAGCATAATGCTATGGGGGTGGGGATCTGTAGACAGCACAATGCTATGGAGGGAGGGGATCTGTAGACAGCACAATGCTATGGGAGAGGGGATCTGTGGACAGCACAATGCTATGGAGAGAGGGGATCTGTGACAGCACAATGCTATGGGGGGAGGGGATCTGTAGACAGCACAATGCTATGGGAGAGGGGATCTGTGGACAGCACAATGCTATGGAGGGAGGGGATCTGTAGACAGCACAATCCTATGGGGAGAGGGGATCTGTGGACAGCACAATGCTATGGAGGGGATCTGTGGACAGCACAATGCTATGGGGGAGGGGATCTGCAGACAACACAATGCTATGGTAGAGGGGATCTGTGGACAGCACAATGCTATGAGGGAGGGGATCTGTAGACAGCACAATGCTATGGGGGAGGGAATCTGTGGACAGCACAATGCTATGGGGGAAGGGATCTTTGGACAGCACAATGCTATGTGGAGAGGGGATCTGACAACACAATGCTATGGTAGAGGGGATCTGTGACAGCACAATGCTATGGGGGAGGGGATCTGTGACAGCACAATGCTATGGGGGAGGGGATCTGTGACAGCACAATGCTATGGGGAAGGGGATCTGTGACAGCACAATGCTATGGGGAAGGGATCTGTGACAGCACAATGCTATGGAGGAGGGGATCTGTGACAGCACAATGCTATGGGGGAGGGGATCTGTGACAGCACAATGCTATGAAGAGGGGATCTGTAGGCAGCACAATGCTATGGGGGAGGGGATCTGTGACAGCACAATGCTATGGGGAGGGGATCTGTAGGCAGCACAGTGCTATGGGGGAGGGGATCTGTGACAGCACAATGCTATGGGGAGGGGATCTGTGACAGCACAATGCTACGGGGGAGGGGATCTGTGACAGCACAATGCTATGAAGAGGGGATCTGTAGGCAGCACAATGCTATGGGGGAGGGGATCTGTGACAGCACAATGCTATGGGGAGGGGATCTGTAGGCAGCACAGTGCTATGGGGGAGGGGATCTGTGAGAGCACAATGCTATGAGGTGGGGATCTGTGACAGCATAATACTATGGGAGAGGGGACAGCACAATGCTATGGGGAGGGGATTTTTGGAGAGCACAATGCTATGGGGAGGGAAATATGACAGCACAATGCTATGGGGAGAGGGAATCTGTGGACAGCACAATGCTATAGGGAGAGGGGATGTATGAATAGCACAATGCTATGTGTATGGGAGGGGGGATCTGTGGATCGCACAATGCTCTGTGAAAAGGAATGTGTCCAGCACAATGCTGTGGGTGGAGGAGGGGATCTTTGGACAGCACAATGCTATAGGGGAGGGGATCTGTGGTCAGCACAATACTATGGGGAGGGGATCTGTGGTCAGCACAATACTATGGGGAGGGGATCTGTGGTCAGCACAATGCTATGGGGGAGGGGATCTGTGGAAAGCACAATGCTATGGGGGAGGGGATCTGTGGAAAGCACAATGCTATGGGGGAGGGGATCTGTGGAAAGCACAATGCTATGGGGAAGGAGATCTGTGGACAGCACAATACTATGGGGAGGGGATCTGTGGTCAGCACAATGCTATGGGGGAGGGGATTGTGGAAAGCACAATGCTATATGGGAGAGGATCTGTGGACAGCACAATGATATGGGGGAGGGGATCTGTGGTCAGCACAATGCTATGGGGGAGGGGATCTGTGGAAAGCACAATGCTATGGGGGAGAGGATCTGTGGACAGCACAATGCTATGGGGGAGGGGATCTGTGGACAGCACAATGATATGGGGAGGGGATCTGTGGAAAGTACAATGCTATGGGGGAGGGGATTTGTTGTGGCTAAGGCACGGTTATGGGGGTTTCTATAGCTGACAGTGTTACGGGGGTCTGCAGCTGTAGCTAATTACGCATTGTTACGGGACTCTGGAGGAGTCTGAGACTGATACACTGTTGTGGTGCATTTATGAATGAGCTACGTCTGGTGGTGCCGATAGTGGACGCCTGGATGACACGCTGATGAGGTTTCTAGGGCTGAGTTATGGGGTCGACTGGTACTGAAGCTCTTTTACAGGGGTATCCGTAGCTGAGGCGCCATTTCAGTAGGTATCTGTTACCGGGTCTCAGAGGTTCTATTATGGGGAGGTTTGATATTTCCATGGCTGGAACACAGGGGGAGGGGGGTCTCCACACCTCTTATTATGGCATAAGTGAGTCTCTGTGCCTCTATTACAGTCAGGGAGGTCTCTGTGCCCCTAACATTATAGTCGGGGAGGTGTCTGTACCCCTCTCACTACATTTGGGAAGGGGGGGCTAAGTGCCCCTATCATTACAGTCGGGGAGGGGGTCTCCGTGCTCCAATTATTACAGTTTGGTAGGGGGTCTTCGTACCCCCATCATTACAGTCCTGGAGGGGATTTCCATGCCCCTATCATTACAGTGGGGTGGATCGTGAGTCTCCAAGCCCCATCATTACAATTGGGGGGTCTATGTCCCCCCATTACAGTCGGGGGTCTCCGTGCCCCATCATTAGTCAGGGAGGGGGTCTCCATGCCACAATGATTACAGTCCAATAGAGGGTCTCCATGCCCCTATTACAGTGGGGGAGGTCTCCGTACCCCTATCACTACAGTCAGGAAGGGGGTCTTCGTACCACTATCATCACAGATCAGGAGGGGGTCTCCGTGCCCCTAACTTTACAGTCGGGGAGGTCTCTGTACCCCTCTCACTACAGTTAAGGAGGGGGGTCTCCGTGCCCCTATTGTGAAGGAACAAATTATGAAAGATTCTCCATTTTGTGCTTTGACTCCATTTTGTTGTTGGTTAAAGATAAATTCTGTTATTTACTTAGTTAGAAGGTTACAGCTGCTATGAAATAATTCTGTCCTGTTTCTCACGAAGATAACATTTTGTTATTCAGCTAGTCTATGGTTCATAATTGGTATAAAGACCTTGAGTATTCTAACTCGAGTGAGCCAGATAAGAGACTCGTGGGGGTATCGCTATACAAGACTGAGGCATCTGTTAAATATGTTTTTCTATGCCAAAAAGACATGACCATATCTGTAGTTTCCATTTTTCCTGTATCCTCATGGGTTAAGTTTTTCCTGTATTCTTATAGGTTAAGAACTGTGAACGTGTTCTTATGCTGATTGGTTGAAGTATAATTTCTATGACTATGAAAAGTCAGACAATAAACAGGGGCCCAGAGATCTGCTCGATCCCCCACACAGAGGCACGAGTCTCCGTCTGGTCATTTTCAGTTGCCGGCAACGCCCTGTAGATTAATCTGGAAATCACTGAGTCAACCGTGAAGGATCACTTTAGATCCTCCCTCAACAGCTTGGCGCCCAACGTGGGGCCCCAACCAGGAACGCCTCTGCCCCCCGGAGGACAACCAGACAAAGGACCCTCGGAGCGGACACGGGCACTGGAAAATTGGGACTGATCATCCCCCACAACAACCACGGTAAGTTGGCAGTTATACTGTCCAGACTGACCGTTTGGTGTGGTTTTCCTGTATTTGTTGCTGCAAAGAGGATCTGAGGTTTGTCCCCGATGGTGGGTGATTTTTGGGTGGAATCATATAGAGGTGTAGTTACGTTGGGAGCCCAGTGCTCGAACCGTACCTCATAAGGGACGGACACCCTGGATTGACCAGTGATGTAATTCTCTTTATAGTCAAAATATCCTGAATTCCTGATCATTGTTAGAATCAGGCGCGGTGAGGTGATCGAAGATTGGGTAGGATACGTAACTCAGGAATATATAGAAGTATACAGTATATATATCCAGAGGTATTCGGAGGGAAGTTTAAGACTCCCTCCTCCTTTCACTGAGTACCGCGTTTTTGGGTTGTCCCAGCGGGGGACAGAGAGACCCAGTGGAACAAACCGTAAAGGCCTCTCGGTATTGTGCACAACTAGGTAAGGATATTTAGCTCTAAAGGAGAATCATTTTCCATGGAAGTAAGAGAAGACTTTGAATTTGTGTGTTGAATCTGATACTGTTAGCCCAAAGATGAGGAAAATATTCTCAATCATTGGTTTTTCTAAGGTGTTCTGGCATATGAATTGTGTGATGAAGGTTTTGTAGAAATTAATTAAGTCTGAGAACTGCTGTGTTCTGTTTCTGTGTATAGATTTCCAAAATATCCGATGGGAGGGGTCAAACATCTGTGCTGTGTCTTTCTGCTTTCTGTGCTGAGGAATGCTGTAAATTCTTATCTGTTCCGTGTTTCTGGTATGGAGGGGGCGAGTCGCTGCATCCTCTCCTTGTGTAGTAAGAATTATTGTAAGTTTAAAGTAAAATATGGTGTCTTGTTTTAGAAGGAACTTGTATGATAGTTTGGTTATCAGTGTAATTAAAAGATTGGTAAAAGATTTATCTGCTTCAAGTTGAGTGGTTGATATATAGCAAATTAAGGATTAACAGAGAAAGTGAATTTGGATTTGTTTTTGTTACGTTGAAAAAGGGAAACTGTCTACTACTATGACAAAGACTGAGAAAGTGGCTGAATGTTTTGTGGTGCAGGAAGGAATTGAGAAAGTGATTGAGGGTAATGTGTTAGAAAGCCAAATAATTAAAAAATAATAATCTGAAACAGGGGGGCTCCCTGTTAGATATGGTCCCTCCCCAGGAAATCAAGCCTCTCCTCCCGACTGTAAGCTCCGTGCCCCTCAATCCCAAAGCACCAATACATTCTGGGTTGCCAAAACTCAGTGCGCCCCCACCCTATGATCCTGCCGGGTGGATTTGTGATGTATGCGGAGTTACTAATTCTCAGTGGAGACAGGTCTGTTACAATTGTGAATCAAGAAGACCCGGAGTTGTAGCCCCCACCTTTCCCTTGCTAAACGCTGACGGCACTTATTATCAGCCACCGCCAGCACCAGTCCCTGGTATGCTTAGTATTGCTAGTGGTTATGAGTATCCACCCCCTCCTACTTTAGTTACCCGATTCAGAAATATCCCCCATGGTTTTCTATAGACAAATAGCAGCGAATCGAGAGATTTATTCCACTCCCTGGAGAGATCTGTTACACTTACTCCATGTGAAGGCTGGGGAGGGGTATTTTCCAATTATTGAGGGGGAACCTATGAGAGTGATGTTGATTTCTGTAATGCTTTAAAGGTTTGGGCACAAGATAGACGAGCGGACCACGCTACCTCCCTCACAGATGTCACACAGGACAAGGGGGAGACTGCCGAGAAGTTCTATGGGCGTCTTATGGTAGTACTTAAAGATTTGGGGTTTTCACTGTATAATAAAGCCCATTCACACTTTTTTGCAGTAGCTTTGATGTCCGGCCTTAAATCTGAATTGAAAGAGGCAATAATGTCAATGAAACCCGATACTGAGACTTCCATTCTGGACGATGCATTGAAAAAAAAAAGTAGTACAAAGTTTCCAGAAGAACTTAGCCCGTTCTGCATCAGCAGGAAAGGCAAAGGTTAAACCAGTAGCCACAGCGATCTCCACTCCAACTCTAGCCCCCACCCCAGGAACAAGGTCGCAGCTGGTTCCTTATCAGTGGCCCAAGCAGAAGACTTCAGCTCCAGCCCCCCTCCCTTACACAAATCCAGTCTCATACTCCAATATTCATTTTAACCCTGTGTCTGGAAATCTCCCTCGCCACGTTAATTCTCAGACCAAGACAAGACAGATACAGGAGTATTATCCCTGGAAGCCCTCTGACTAGCTAGCTATGCTAAAATAATTGGCTGACCCTGAGAACAAACCTTTCCCATTTTACAGACAAAGATAATATGATGGACGTATAAGTGCACCTGAGCAGACCTAGAGAGTTGGTGAGCCAAGATGATGGTCGGATGGTCCTTACGTTATGTAACCCCTATGCAGATGAATATAATGAGATGTGTATCCTACACGCCCTTTCTCAATCAGTTTGCAAAAAAAAATATGGGCGAGTGTCTTTAACCCTGTCAGTTAGAATATGCCTATGTCACGTTGCTTCAGTATGTGGATAATCTTTTGTTGTGTGCACAGACAGAGCAGGAAGCCATTGTTGCCACTGTTAGTTTTCGCAAGTATCTGGCAGATCTGAACTGTCGGGTTTCGGCCTCGAAACTTCGGTTCTGCCTTGGTCAAGTGATATTTTTGGGTCACTGTCTCCTTCAGGGTGCCAGACACCTCACAGAAGAAAGAAAAATAGCCGTCAGCTCCCTTCCATTTCCAAAAGATGAGACTGCGCTCCAGCGTTTTCTTGGACTATGTACTTATTGTTGTCAGTGAATACCGGACGCATCCCGCATAATGCAACCTCTCTACAATGCCCTGAAAGACGGTTCAAGATATGGTGATGATTTTGGCAGATTCCACACCGGATAAGCTGTTACTACGGAAGACACTGTAGTGCACGGAGCTGCACTCCCTCCCTCCCTGTCAGGACAAGAAGCAGAACATCAGGATCTGTCTACTGCATGTGTTCTGGCCAAAGACAGGCGGGCTAATATATACACGGACTCACAGTATGCATTTGGTATTGCTCATGATTTCAGAGCCCTATGGGCCAATCGAGGGTTTGTTACTACTGCCGGGACTCCAGTGAAGAATGCTGAAGCTGTTAAAACCCTTATGGACTCAATCAAATTACCTACCCAGGTGGCCATTATCAAAGTTAAGGAGCATGGTACTATGGAACAGTCCACAGACTGTTGGTAACACCTTTGCGAATATGCAAGCAAAAGCTGCTGCTCTTCTACCCGTTGAACCGCCCATACCAGCTATCAGCGTAAACAGTTACAAGAAACACTGAATCTACAGGAACCTGATGATCTATGCCAGACTGAGGTTTTCTGCCGGACCCCGCGAGACCACTTAATGACGATGCAGAGAATGTTTCCAAAGGAAGAAGTGAAGCAGTGGAAGCTGATGGAGCACGTATGGACAATGGTCGCTGGAAAAAGGACCAACTTGTGTGTCTCCCTAAGCGGATGTACCCTGCTATTGCCACTTGGGCGCATGGGCCCACACATCGAGGTATCTGTCAGACCTGCAATCCCGGTCAACTTCAACGTGTAACCCCGAAGCACCTTGCTAAGCCCGACTATCCTTTCCAAAGGCTCCAGGTGGACCTCATCACGTTGCCTAAGTCTGAAGGTATGAATATTGTCTGGTGGTTGTCGATATGTTCTCCAATTGGCCAGAAGCATTCCCCGTTACCAACGTGACTGCAAAGACCACAGCAAAGAAACTGGTGATGGAAGTTATATGCAGATATGGTGTTCCAGAAGTTGTTGAAAGTGACCAAGACCCGGACTTTCCTTCTCATGTGTATCAGGAGGTTCTGACAATGCTTGGATCCACTGTAGCGCTCCATACTCCGTACCATCCACAATCTAGTGGGAAAGTTAAGAGGCTGAACGGCACATTGAAGGGACAATTGACCAAAATGATGCAGGAGACTACGGCTCCATGGCCAGGGCTCTTATATATTCGTACTACCCCTATTGCAAAACATGGCCTGTCCCCATATGAGATATTGTTTGGTGCTAGGCCCTCAGTTACAAATTTCCAGTCTCAGTAGTTATCAGAAGAAACTGTCCGTGCTGTTCAATATGTTATTCAGCTTAGTAAAAATGTTGCTAACACCCATGTTTTAGTTTCTTCTTTCCTTCCAGATTCAGCAGAAACCGACACTTGTCACAATTTGAAGCCTGGTGGTTTTATGGTCGTGAAAAGCTATGTCAGAAAACACGGACTAGAACCCTTGTATGACGGTTCCTACCAAGTCCTCTTCATTACTCCTATGTCAGTAAAGCTGGAAGGAAGGCCTTCGTGGATCCACGTATCCCAGTGCAAGCTGGTCAAACAGACTAGTGGCAAATAAGGGGACATGATGTTTTGGTTTTTCGTATTTCCATTTAATAATATTGATAACCGAATGGGACAGCCTAAATTCCACAACATCCTTGAATAATAAGTTTGTACAATATCATAAAAGATTAATAGTACAGATGGGTATAGCCAATAAAATTGTCAGTTCTATTTTCATTTACCCTATGATTACACAAATGTGGGATAAATTGCTTAGGGCCACAGATTATCCAGATGATCAAATTTGGGGATATATTGGATATACTTAATACCACTGCCTGTGTTATGAATCTGTTGAAGGGTTTAAAGCCCACTGATTGCTCAGATTATGTCCCACTAATTCATGAAGCACCTAAACTAAAGGTTCTGTCACACTAGACGATATCGCTAGCGATCCGTGACGTTGCAGCGTCCTCGCTAGCGATATCGTCCAGTGTGACAGGCAGCAGCGATCAGGCCCCTGCTGGGAGATCGCTGGTCGGGGAAGAAAGTCCAGAACTTTATTTCGTCGCTGGACTCCCCGTAGACATCGCTGAATCGGCGTGTGTGACACCGATTCAGCGATGTCTTCGCTGGTAACCAGGGTAAACATCGGGTAACTAAGCGCAGGGCCGCGCTTAGTAACCCGATGTTTACCCTGGTTACCATCCTAAAAGTAAAAAAACAAACACTACATACTTACCTACAGCCGTCTGTCCTCCAGCGCTGTGCTCTGCTCTCCTCCTGCTCTGGCTGTGAGCGTCGGTCAGCCGGAATGCAGAGCGGTGACGTCACCGCTCTGCTTTCTGGCTGCCCGGCGCTCACAGCCAGACCAGAGAAGCAGAGCGCCGAGGACAGACGGCTGTAGGTAAGTATGTAGCGTTTGTTTTTTTACTTTTTAGGATGGTAACCAGGGTAAACATCGGGTTACTAAGCGTGGCCCTGCGCTTAGTTACCCGATGTTTACCCTGGTTACCGGGGACCTCGGGATCGTTGGTCGCTGGAGAGCTGTCTGTGTGACAGCTCTCCAGCGACCAAACAGCGATGCTGCAGCGATCCGGATCGTTGTCGGTATCGCTGCAGCGTCGCTATGTGTGACGGTACCTTAAAGGTCCCAGGGGGGATAACCGTATTAGCTGATAATTATACCTGCTTTAATTCCCACGACACTACAGGTACACCAGTAGGGGTCTTCGAGACAGGTTTCTGTAAAGAGAACAGTTCCCTGGATACTGACTTGCTAGCTAATCATACACAGTATATGTACGACATTTCTTGGTTGTGTGGAGATGGTAAGCTCAGTCCTAGGTTGCCTAATGCCTGGACAGGTCAATGTACCCTTGTTAAACTAGCTATGCAGTTCAAGATTTTACCTTGGGATCCGGAGACACCTGATGAATATACCAGAAAGAGGAGGTCTCGATCAGCTCCATATGAGTTATGAAGAAAATCCATTGATATATGTCGATGGCATTGGAGTGCCAAGGGGGGTGCCTGACCAATTTAAAGCCCAGAACTAGATCTATGCTAGCTTTGCTTCTATAATCCCACAGGTGTAGATTAATAAAAATGTTGATGGGATCAATTACATATATTACAGTGAACAAAGGTTTGTCAATTTTACCTGTGATGCTTTCGAAGGTATAGTTGAGGAGTTGAGCCCTAACACTAGAATGACCCTCCAAAACCGACTAGCCCTTGATATGATCTTAGCTGAGAAAGGAGGAGTCTGTGGGATGGTGGGAGAGGAATGTTGTACCTATATCCCTCAGAACTCTGGGGTAAATGGAAAGACCATGATAGCCCTTAAAAAGATAAATGGGTTAGCAGCAGAATTAAAAACTAATGTTGGAGTAGACACATCTTTCTTTTCCGGCTGGTTGGGTGGGCTCAAAGGATTCTTTCAACAAGCTTGTCTGGTACTGATTGCCCTTCTTGTAGTTGGATCGATAATCCTCTGTTGTTATTCCCCTGTATAAAAAGGTTATCACTGAGGCAACTCCGACTGGCACCTTCCTCAACCAAGAAGTAGACTCGACAGAGTATGATGGCACTGATCCAGGGGAGATCCCCAAGTACGTCCCCCTCAAGAAGTTAGACAATACCCTTTACTCTCAGATGATGCTAAGAGATTTAGTTTAGGGACAGTAGGAGAACTCCATGTGAAGCTAGTGAAGGGTTCAGCTGCCTGGAGGCCTCTCACAAGGGGAGAGCTTCTGAGGTGTCTGGATGAAGAAATCCACCTCCCCTTTCCCCATCACATGGACAGTCTCGAAGGATCTTTCTTTTTAGGGAAAAACTTAGTGTTTAGGGGGGATTGTCAAGTTGAAAATATATATATATATCTTTATACTCTTTTGTACTTTTATATATTCTTATGCTGTGAAACAATAAGTTTTTCCCCTTATGTTTGCTAATGCAAATTTAACTGTATTTAAGATGGCTGCCAGTATTCCCATAAGTTAGAAGATATTCAAAGACTCAGAGATTAATATGATAAAGACAATGACCGTAATAAGGACAGTTGGTGGGCAGACACCTTCTCCTTTCTTAATCCAGCCAATTGGTTTGAGGGACTTGCGGCTGGATAGCTGGAATCTTACAAAGTTTGTTACATATCGCTGCCTTTATCCTTGTCATGTATGTAATACAGAAATATACCAAAAAACAAGTTTTTGTATGTATTAGGAAATTCTGCACTAAGACAACTAATGATGAAACCAAAAGCGCCACCCCTGCTCTTCTCTACACCGATTTTACAAAGTTACCTGATGAAGATGTTGAAGCCAAGCGCATGGCTATCTTCAAAAGATCCCAACTACTGTTATCAATAATTGTTATTCATAAATTCTAGTATACAGGGGGGACGGGTACGCCGCAACAGCCATGGCTGGTAACATGGCACCAGTCATGTGAAGACCAGTACCCCTCGAGCTTATAGCTTGGGATAGTACCTCTGATGCTGGACATTAGTTAACAAAATTTATCTAGGGGGGAATGTGAAGGAACAAATTATGAAAGATTCTCCATTTTGTGCTTTGACTCCATTTTGTTGTTGGTTAAAGATAAATTCTGTTATTTACTTAGGTAGAAGGTTACAGCTGCTATGAAATAATTCTGTCCTGTTTCTCACGAAGATAACATTTTGTTATTCAGCTAGTCTATGGTTCATAATTGGTATAAAGACCTTGAGTATTCTAACTCGAGTGAGCCAGATAAGAGACTCGTGGGGGTATCGCTATACAAGACTGAGGCATCTGTTAAATATGTTTTTCTATGCCAAAAAGACATGACCATATCTGTAGTTTCCATTTTTCCTGTATCCTCATGGGTTAAGTTTTTCCTGTATTCTTATAGGTTAAGAACTGTGAGCGTGTTCTTATGCTGATTGGTTGAAGTATAATTTCTATGACTATGAAAAGTCAGACAATAAACAGGGGCCCAGAGATCTGCTCGATCCCCCACACAGAGGCACGAGTCTCCGTCTGGTCATTTTCAGTTGCCGGCAACGCCCTGTAGATTAATCTGGAAATCACCGAGTCAACCGTGAAGGATCACTTTAGATCCTCCCTCAACACTATCACTACAGTCGGGGGGGCTACCTGCTCCTATCATTACAGTACGGGAGGGGTCTCCGTGTCCCAATCATTAGTTTGGTAGGGGGTCTTCATGACCCCATCATTACAGTCGTGGAGGGGGCTTCCATGCACCTATCATTACAGTCTGGGAGGGGGTCTCCGTTCCATTATCATTACAATCAGGGGGGCGGGGGTCTGCATGCCCCTATCATTATGGTCAGGGACGGGGGGGGGGCTACATGCCCCTATCATTACAGTCCGGTAGAGGGTCTCCATTCCCCTATCATTACAGTCTGGAAGGGGGTCTCCGTGCCCCTATCATTACAGTCTGGAAAGGGGTCTCTGTGCCCCTATCATTACAGTCTGGGAGGGGGTCTCCGTGCCCCTATCATTACAGTCTGGAAAGGGGTCTCTGTGCCCCTATCATTTCAGTCTGGGAGGGGGTCTCCGTGCCCCTATCATTACAGTCTGGAAAGGGGTCTCTGTGCCCCTATCATTACAGTCTGGGAGGGGGTCTCCGTGCCCCTATCATTAGTCAGGGGAGTCTCTGTGCCATCATTACAGTTGGGGAGGGGGTTTCTATGACCCCATCATTATTCGTTGAGGGGGTACCTGTGCCCCAATCATTACAGTGGGGCAGTCTGCGTGCCCCTATGATTGCAGTGGGGGAAGATGGGGAGTCTCCATGCTCCTATCATTACAGTGGGGGATCTCCTTGCCTCCCCCAATTATTACAGGGGGTCTCCTCACTCCATTATTACAGTGGGGGGGTCTTATTGTCCCCCCATTATTAGTGGGGGTGGTCTCCATGCCCTCGTTATTGAAGTGAGGGGTCTCTTTGCCCCCCCGTCATTACAGTGGGGGTGCGCTCTTTGACTCCATTAGTACAGTGGAGGGGTCTTCTTGCCCCATTACAGTATCCAGTGGTCTCCGTGTCCCCATTAGTACAGTGGGGGTGCTCTCCTTGCCCTGATTATTACAGTGTGCGGGTGGTTTCCTTCCCCATTACAGTGTGTGTGTGTGTGTGTGGGGGGGGGGGGGGAAGCGGGGTGTCTCCTCGCCTCCAAGTGTGCGGGTGGTCTCCTTGACCCCATTTTTACAGTATGTGGTCTCCTTGCCCCCATTATTACAGGGGGGGGTCTCCTCACCTCCCTCCCATTATTAGTGTGTGGGTGGTCATTATTAGTGAGGGGTTTCTTTGCCTCCAGTCCCCCCATTATTATAGTGTACGGGTGGTCTACCTCCCCCCCCATTATTACAGTGTACAGGTGGTCTCCCTCCCCCCATTATTACAGTGTACAGGTGGTCTCCCTCCCCATTACATTGTACAGGTGGTCTCCGTGCCCCCATTATTAGGGGGGGGTCTCCTCGCCTTCCTCCCATTATTACAGTGTGCGGGTGGTCTCCGTGCCCCCATTATTACAGTGGGGGGGGGGTCTTCTTGCCTCACTCCCATTATTACATTGTGCGGGAGGCCTCTGTGCCCCATTAGGGGGGGGGGTCTCCTCGCCTCCCTCCCATTATTACTGTGTGCGGGTGGTCTCCATGCCATTATTACAGTAGGGCGTCTCCTCGCCTCCCATTATTACAGTGTGTGGGTGGTCTCCGTGCCCCCATTATTACAGTGGGGGGGGGGTCTCCTCTCCTTCCTCCCATTATTAGTGTGCGGGTGGTCTCCGTGCCCCCTTTATTACAGTGGGGGTCTCCTCGCCTCCCTCCCATTATTACAGTGTGCGGGTGGTCTCCGTGCCCCCATTATTACAGTGGGGGGGGGGTCTCCTCGCCTCCCTCCCATTATTACAGTGTACAGGTGGTCTCCTTGCCCCTATTACATTGTACAGGTGGTCTCCGTGCCCCATTAGGGGGGTCTCCTCGCCTTCCTCCCATTATTACAGTGTGCGGGTGGTCTCCGTGCCCCCATTATTACAGTGGGGGGTCTCCTTGCCTCACTCCATTACATTGTGTGGGAGGTCTCTGTGCCCCCATTATTGGGGGGGTCTCCTCACCTCCCTTCCATTATTACAGTGTGCGGGTGGTCTTCGTGCCCCCATTATTACAGTGGGGGGTCTCCTCGCCTTCCTCCCATTATTACAGTGTGCGGGTGGTCTCCGTGCCCCCATTATTACAGTGGGGGGTCTCCTCGCCTCCCTCCTATTATTAGTGTGCGGGTGGTCTCCGTGCCCCCATTATTACAGTGGGGGGTCTCCTCGCCTCCCATTATTAGTGTGTGGGTGGTCTCCATGCCCCCATTATTACAGTGGGGGGTCTCCTCGCCTCCCTCCCATTATTAGTGTGCGGGTGGTCTCCGTGCCCCCATTATTACAGTGGGGGGTCTCCTCGCCTCCCATTATTAGTGTGTGGGTGGTCTCCGTGCCCCCATTATTACAGTGGGAGGTCTCCTCGCCTTCCTCCCATTATTACAGTGTGCGGGTGATCTCCGTGCCCCCATTATTACAGTGGGGGATCTCCTCGCCTCCCTCCCATTATTACAGTGTGCGGGTGGTCTCCGTGCCCCCATTATTACAGTGGGGGGTCTCCTCGCCTCCCTCCCATTATTACAGTGTGCGGGTGGTCTCCGTGCCATTATTACAGTGCGGGGTCTCCTCGCCTCCCTCCCATTATTGCAGTGTGCAGGTGGTCTCCGTGCTCCCATTATTACAGTGGGGGGGTCTTCTCGCCTCCCTCCCATTATTACATTGTACGGGTGGTCTCCTTGCCCCCATTATTAGGGGTGGTCTCCTCGCCTCCCTCCCATTATTACATTGTACGGGTGGTCTCCTTGCCCCCATTATTAGGGGTGGTCTCCTCGCCTTCCTCCATTATATTTTACGGGAGGTCTCCTTGCCCCCATTATTACGGGGGTCTCCTCGCCTCCCTCCCAATATTACAGTGTGCGGGTGGTCTCTCTGCCCCCATTATTACGGGGGTCTCCTCGCCTCCCTCCCATTATTAGTGTGCGGGTGGTCTCCGTGCCCCCATTATTACAGTGGGGGGGTTTCCTTACCTCCCCTCATTATTACAGTGTGCGGGTGGTCTCCGTGCTCCCATTATTACAGTGGGGGGGGTCTTCTCGCCTCCCTCCCATTATTACATTGTACGGGTGGTCTCCTTGCCCCCATTATTAGGGGTGGTCTCCTCGCCTCCCTCCCATTATTAGGCTGCTGTCACACTAGCAGTATTTGGTCAGTATTTTACATCAGTATTTGAAAGCCAAAACCAGGAGTGGAACAAGTAGAAGAAAAGTATAACAGAAACATAAGCACCACTTCTGCATTTATCACCCACTCCTGGTTTTGGCTTACAAATACTGATGTAAAATACTGACCAAATACTGCTAGTGTGACGGCAGCCTTACATTGTACGGGTGGTCTCCTTGCCCCCATTATTAGGGGTGGTCTCCTCGCCTCCCTCCATTACATTGTACGGGTGGTCTCCTTGCCCCCATTATTAGGGGTGGTCTCCTCGCCTTCCTCCCATTATTATATTTTACGGGTGGTCTCCTTGCCCCCATTATTAGGGGTGGTCTCCTCGCCTCCCTCCATTACATTGTACGGGTGGTCTCCTTGCCCCCATTATTAGGGGTGGTCTCCTCGCCTTCCTCCCATTATTATATTTTACGGGTGGTCTCCTTGCCCCCATTATTACGGGGGTCTCCTCGCCTCCCTCCCAATATTACAGTGTGCGGGTGGTCTCTCTGCCCCCATTATTACTGGGGTCTCCTCGCCTCCCTCCCATTATTAGTGTGCGGGTGGTCTCCGTGCCCCCATTATTACAGTAGGGGGGTTCCTTACCTCCCCTCATTATTACAGTGTGCGGGTGGTCTCCGTGCCCCCATTATTACAGTGGGGGGTCTCCTCGCCTCCCTCCCATTATTACAGTGTGCGGGTGGTCTCCGTGCTCCCATTATTACAGTGGGGGGTCCCCTTCCCCTGAGGGCTGCTCCCGCCATGCTGTGACACGCACGGTTCACCCGCTGTCCACCCCTCCGCAGTGACGCAGGACACAGCACTGCGCCGTCTCCGGTCCCCTCTCACCGCCGCGCACGTCACCAGCAGCCGTGTCACTCCGCACCAGGACACTTCACCGCGGCCGCGTCCACTAGGTCAAAGAGTTCAGCGCCCACTCCCCTCCCTAATCCCCCCGCCATCGTCTCCCTCCCTAATCCCGGCGGCCCCCGCCATCTCTCCCTCCCTAATCCCGGCGGCCCCCGCCATCGTCTCCCTCCCTAATCCCGGCGGCCCCCGCCATCTCTCCCTCCCTCAGCCCAGACCCGCTCCTTCCTTCCACCTCACAGGCAGCAGCAGCAGCCAACCCCCCCCCCCCCCAACCAAGTCCTCCGGTCACATGACCTCCCCGAGAGCAGCAGCAGCAGCCCCGATCCCGACAGCGGAGTGATACCAGCAGGAGCGGCAGTCAGACGGCGTGTGAGTGCGCCTCCATATTAACGAGTCCCCCTCCACCGGACGCCGGGCGGGAGCCGCAGCCATGCCGGGCATGATGGATAAGAGCATCGAGTTTCTAGGCAAGAACCGCACTAATGGCACCAAAAGCCCGTCCAGCGCCTCCAATGGACACTACTCCGAGGAGAGCGGCGGCAGCGACGACGAGCACGGTGGTAGCCTCGGTCTGTGTGTGAGTGTGAGTGCGGCCTCCGCCCCCGCTATAGCCTCTGCTCTTCTCGTTACAGATGTGGGCATGAGGGTGGGCGCCGACTTCCAGGCCCGGATCCCCGACTACGAGCCCGGTACGTCTGCCATGTTGTGTGGGGCTGCGGCCGGGGAGGCGGCGGTGGTAGCCTCGGTATAGGGGCAGCTGGTGTTATGGGGGGGCAGGATGTACGTCATCACTGGCCTGATATATGGGCTGTATATTATGGGCTGTATCTGTGAGGTGTGAACAGCGGCCGACGGCTCCGCTCACAGCTGCCGGTACATGGCTTTCTATATACTAGATTTATTTTTAGATTTTTTTTTTTTTTTTAGATTTATTTTTTTTATTGGGAAGTTTGATTAAAATGACTTGAAATATTCAATAAATATATACGGTAACATGAGATCCAACATAATACGTATATAATATTCCATTCTGCTGCTGCAGAACTACTTCTCCCAGCATGCCCTGAGAGTTTTAGGCTGTGTTCACACGCTGCGGATTTTGCTGCGGATCCGCAGCAGTTTTCCCAAAGTTTACAGTACAATGTAAACCTATGGGGAAAAAAAAACGCTGTGCACATGCTGCGGAAAAAGCCGCACGGAAACGCTGCGGATTATTTTCCGCAGCATGTCAATTGTTTGTGCGGATTCCAACCAGCACCAATAGGAAAGTTATGGTGAAAACCCGCAGAAGAAACCGATAGAAAATCCGCAGTGGCTTTGCACTGCGGATTTTCCAAATCCGCTGCGGAAAAATCCGCAGGAAAATCCGCAGCGTGGGCACATACCCTTAATTGTAGCAGAGCCTTAAGGCAATAGTTAAAGGGTTTTTTTTTTTTAATTTAAACGTTTTTTCCAGTTTCGGGAAACCCTTCTCTTTCCACTGCATTGAAAAAAAAAAGAATAAAAATACACTTTACTTCCCCTCCCCGGGTCCAGCTCTGGGTCTGCACCGCTGCTGCCGATGTATGTTATTGTCACCAGCGCTGCAGCCAGTCGCCAAACGTGGCGACTCTGCTGGAGGAAAACGAGTTAGCCGCTGAGCTCGCTGATTGTCTGCAGTGATGTCAGAAAATAAAAGATCGGGAGTAGATGAAACTCAGTGCTGGACCTGGGGAGGGTCACACACTAAGGATAATACCATTAAAGGGGTATCCAGGACTATATCATTTTTTTTTTTTTTTTTTTTTTTTTTTACTGTGGTCCTAAGAACTAACTGGCTGGTAATTGCTACTTACCGGCCTGTTGTGCCAGGCGCCGATCTCTGCCAGTGCAGGGTGGACCTGCCGGCGATTCTGCGGCCGACGTCACGTCGACAGAGCAGTGGCTTCTCTTCCGCTCCGCTCTGTTGACGAGGTGCGACTGCCAAGGTGAGTTTCAAGAAGTGTTTGTAATGACACACAGCTCTTCTCTCCCCCGCCTGCATAGTAGAGCTGAGTGTCGTTACATGCATCTGTCCCGGGAAATAACGCAGAGCTGTGTATATAATAAGACGCACAGCTCTGCTCTCCTCCGCCTGCACTGCAGAGCTGTGTGTCATTACATGTATCTATCCCGGGAAATAACGTAGAGCTGTGTATGTAATAAGACGCACAGCTCTGCTCTCCCCCGCCTGCACAATAAAGCTGAGTGTCGTTACATGCATCTATCCCGGAAAATAACACAGAGCTGTGTATGTAATAAGATGCACAGCTCCGCTCTCCCCTGCCTGCACAGTAGAGCTGTGTGTCGTTACATGAATCTATCCTGGGAAATAACGCAGAGCTGTGTATGTAATAAGACGCACAGCTCTGCTCTCCCCGCCTGCACAGTAGAGCTGAGTGTCATTACATGCATCTATCCCAGGAAATAACGCAGAGCTGTGTATGTAATAAGACGCACAGCTCCGCTCTCCCCTGCCTGCACAGTAGAGCTGTGTGTCGTTACATGAATCTATCCTGGGAAATAACGCAGAGCTGTGTATGTAATAAGACGCACAGCTCTTCTCTACCCCGCCTGCACAGTAGAGCTGTTTATCGTTACATGAATCTATCCTGGGAAATAACGCAGAGCTGTGTATGTAATAAGACGCACAGCTCTGCTCTCCCCCGCCTGCACAGTAGAGCTGTTTATCGTTACATGCATCTATCCCGGGAAATAACGCAGAGCTGTGTATATAATGAGACGCACAGCTCTGCTCTCCCCCGCCTGCATTGCAGAGCTGTGTGTCATTACATGTATCTATCCCGGGAAATAACGCAGAGCTGTGTAAGGGTATGTGCACAAGCTGCGGATTCCATTGTGGAATTTTCCGCAGCGGATTTGATTAAATCCGCAGTGCAAAAAGTACTGCGGATTTATTGCGTTTTTTTGTGCGGTTTCCACTGCGGTTTTAGACACCTGCGGTTTTTTAATATGGAGCAGGTGCCAAACCGCTGCGGATTCCGCACAAAGAATTGACATGCTGCGGAAAATAAACCGCAGCGTTTCCACGCGTTTTTTTCCGCAGCATGTGCACAGCGGTTTTTGTTTTCCATAGGTTAACATTGTACTGTACACCGCATGGAAAACTGCTGCGGATCCGCAACGTCAAAACCGCAACGTGTGCACATAGCCTAATAAGACGCACAGCTCTGCTCTCCCCACCTGCACAGAAGAGCTGAGTGTCGTTAAATGCATCTATCCCGGGAAATAACGCAGAGCTGTGTATGTAAAAAGACGCACAGCTCCTCTCTCCTCATAGATGGGGATATTTACTGTATGTGCCAATATGAAAATGAAATATCTGTTTATCTGTTTTATCTTCAGTCAGTTTAGCATGTAAAAAATGGTGAAATGCGCTCTATAAAGGGGTCATTTCCATCTTTATCCATAGCTTAGGTGATAACTTGCTGATCGGTGGGGGTCTGACAGCAGGGAACCACATCGGTCCCATGAATGGTGCTCTGCAGAGCCTCATCTGAATGAAGCGGTGGCTGGACATGTCTTATCCACTCCATTCATTCTCCAGCAGTCCCATAGACAATGAATGGAGTGGAAGTGCTGGGTGTCAGGCACCCTCTGATCTGAAATGATTACTTACCTAAGGCTAGGTCATACGTCCAGAAAACCCCTTTGTGTCTTCTAATATAGCTCTTATATTCTTCTAAAGTGATTGGTCCAGAAATCACCGAGGATTTTGACATAAATCACTAAACAAAAATGCACTTTAACCCCTTCAGGATTCAGCTATTTTAGGGTCCTGAGGTCTCTGACTTTATTTTTTATTTTTGCATCACCGCATTCTGAGAACCACAGATTGTTTATTTTTTTGTTTGATGTAGCATTTTTTGCACAAAAAATATATTTTTTGTGTCTCCATATTCTGAGAACCATTACTTGTAATTTGGTGTCGACAGAGCTGTGGGGACCTGTTTTTTTTTTTTTAGGGATGCATTGATGTTTACATTGGGACTATTTTAGGGGGCATATGATATTTATTTTTTTAATACTGTTTCATTTTCCAGATGTGAAACAACAATTCTGGCATTGTTGTGTTTTTTTTATGGCCACTTTCTCAGTGCATTCTAAATAACAAGTTAATGTTATAGTTCAGGATCAGGACAGCACAGATGCAAAAGATCACAATTTTGCATATTTATTTTTTTACATGATACATTTTCTGATCGGAATTAAGGTTTTATTATTTGTTTATTTTTAAAATATTTCCTAGTATTAACATTTTAATGATTTTATTTCTTTTTATATTCTGGTAGGACAGGGACCTTGATATTTATTTAAAAAAAAAATGTCTACAATTTGAGGAAGTTTTTCCTGATCATCAAATATAACGATTAACTTTTTCATATGGAAACCATCTTAAGGGGATAGTCCTACAAAGTACATTTTAATTAATAGATCTTAGCATAAAATATTGGAATAATATGTTATGTAACAGCAGTAAAAAGCATATGATCTATTTTTACATATGTAATAACAAAGGATAAAAAACCCTTGAATAATACAGATAAATTATACTGCCAAAAAGTACCCCCAAACATTATGATACTGCCACAGTGAATTCCTCCACAATACCCTCCACAAGCACTGTGATGACCCTACTGTACCCCTCTCCCTCATTGCCCCCGACAAAGAATGGTGATCCCATCACAGTATAATTCTCCAACTGTAATCCCCACACAGTCCTCCATACAGTATAATAACCCCACATACAGGTGGTTCTCCTTACAGTATTATGGGCCCTACATAGTGCTCCATACAGTGTAATGACCCCACATACCGGTAGTTCTCCATACAGTATAATGGGCCCTACATAGTGCTCCATACATTGTAATGGCCCCACATAGTGCTCCATACAGTGTAATGGTCCCACATAGTGCTTCATACAGTATAATGGTCTCACATAGTCCTCCATACAGTATAATGGTCTCACATAGTCCTCCATACAGTGTAATGGGCCCTACATAGTGCTCCATACAGTAATGGCCCCACAGAGTGCTCCATACAGTATAATGGCCCCACAGAGTGCTCCATACAGTATAATGGTCCCACATAGTCCTCCATACAGTTTAATGGCATCACATAGTACTTCATACAGTATAATGGCCCCACATAGTGCTCCATACAGTGTAATGACCCCACAGAGTGCTCCATACAATATAATGGCCCCACAGAGTGCTCCATACAGTATAATGGTCCCACATAGTGCTCCATACAGTTTAATGGCATCACATAGTACTTCATACAGTATAATGGCCCCACATAGTGCTCCATACAGTGTAATGACCCCACATAGTGCTCCATACAGTATAATGGTCTCACATAGTCCTCCATACAGTATAATGGGCCCTACATAGTGCTCCATACAGTATAATGGCCCCACATAGTGCTCCATACAGTATAATGGTCTCATATAGTCCTCCATACAGTATAATGGGCCCTACATAGTGCTCCATACAGTATAATGGTCTCACATAGTCCTCCATACTGTATAATGGGCCCTACATAGTGCTCCATACAGTATAATGGCCCCACATAGTGCTCCATACAGTATAATGGTCTCATATAGTCCTCCATACAGTATAATGAGCCCTGCATAGTGCTCCATAGTGCTCCATACAGTGCAATGGTCCCACATAGTGCTCCATACAGTGTAATGACTCCACATAGTGCTCCATACAGTATAATGGCATCACATAGTCCTCCATACAGTGTAATGGTCCCACATAGTGCTCCATACAGTGTAATGACTCCACATAGTACTTCATACAGTATAATGGCCTCACATAGTGAGTGACTGTGGTGTTTCTACAACATGTGGATTTGTGGGTATTGGCTTGCTGAGACCCCCATGATTCGCTTTTGTCCCCCTCCATTTAAAAGGAATGGCAGTGCAATGTATTTTATATGGGATTAATGTAAATAGCCGAAAACTCAGACCATGCTTATAGACCCTCGGGTACATTAAACACAGCCAAACTCAGCAAATTCGGTGCTGTGGTCCAATTACCTAATATTAATGGGACTTTCGTACTCTTCCACGACACATGATATTGAAGGCACCCGGGGCTGTCAGCTCTATCCAGCAGATAGGACAGTTGTACTAAAACATATGCGTTCTTGCAACATGTTTCACCACACGTGCGGCATCATCAGGGGGTGGACAATAGCTACATCATCTCATCCCCTGATGAGGCATATCTGCGGTGAAACATGTTGGTAGAACATGTGTCTTAGTACAACTGTCCGAACAGAGCTGACACCCCGGGGTCTCCTCATTAATCCTTAGGCAATTACGGTACCTTCATATTATATCAGAATTATTTAGGCAGTTCAGGGACAGAATGTTTTATGTGTAATGGTCTGTTCACCCCGCTATTTTAATAAATGATAAAAGCTAAGGTTTAGGGCTCGTTAGTGATGGTTTTTTGGTGTTTCACAACTGTAGTTAGTGAATATGCCCCTCCCAAGCCTGGTACAGTCTCCACAATCTGCACTTTAGATGAACGTCATCATAACCTGCAGTTTTTGGAGGGACATCTCTGCTGTGTATGGTGGCTTGCCCGACTCTCCCCTTGTAGATGGTGGTGGGAGACGGATCCGTCCGTTAGAAGTTCAATGCCCAATTCTTTTTGTTTTCAGGGGAGCGAAGCCGCTGCCGGAGGAGTTAGACAGCAGCTTTCTCATTATTGATGACTCATGAATCCCCAGACAACGTCTATCTCTCGTATGGTCTCCTTTACAAAAGACCAAAACAACAAATAGTATTTTGTTGAGAAATGCAATGAAAATTTCAGTTTTCAAAGATCAATATCCAGGTAGCCGTAAGGCTTTATGCAATGAGATTAATGGGTCAAGCCAAGGTGATACCCTTAAAGGAGTTTATCATTCTTAGAAAAAGTCCTCAAAAGATTCCTGTAACGTAAAATAACTGACAGTTGAGCAGATTTAGATGGCACGAGCCGCTGAGCTCAGTGATTGGCTGCAGCGGTGATGTGAGCTGTTGACGTAACATGACTGCTGCAGCCAAAGCACAGAGTCAGGAGCAGTAGCAGGGGAGCCCACACAGGCGAGGGCGTCAGTACCATCCATCTGTTATTTTACATTACAGGAATGATTTCAGATCCAGTTTTCTAAAGGTAGAAAACTCCTAACACTAAGGCTACGTTCACATTGGCGTTCCGCCAATGTGCGTCGCTGTTGCGTCGGCGACGCAGCGGCGACGCGCCCCTATGTTTAACATAGGGGACGCGTGCGTTTTTTTAGTGGCGTTTTTCGACAAGTGCGTCGTTTCCGACGCTAGCGTCGGACGCAAGAAAATGCAACAAGTTGCATTTTTTGTGCGTCCGATTTTCGTCAAAAAACGACGCACGCGTCGCAAAACGCAGCGTTTTTGCGCGCGTTTTTTGTGCGTCGTGCGTTGCGTCGCCGACGCACCGGCGCGCAACGCTAATGTGAACGTAGCCTAATCTTGTCCTCACTGTCTCAGTCCCCAGGATTTCAGATTCCTAAAGCAAACCATTTTCTAGAAATCCCACAGAGAGCAGATAATATCCTGCAGGTCGACCTGCTCTAGAGGACTTGATATGTCAGTGCATTATAAATTACACATTGATTTCCGTTGGAACTGTGAATTACTCTATTTTTGGTGCATATTTCCCAACAGATTACGGCTGATTTTTAGTGGTCTTATAAATTGGGGCTCATCATTGGTGGACTCTGGATTCTTCGCACAGAAAGGGACAGTGCATTGCAGAACTCACTATAAAGAGGACCTTTAATCAAATTTTCCATGTTGAACTGAACACACAATGTCAAATTTTTTATTTTATTTATTTCACCTCCCCGTTGCGGAGATATTAGCAATCAAAACTTTTTTTTTCAGTCTGCGTTATCAGACAGTTTTTACTGGGGGAGTCTACTTCTTCCCCCTGTATGATGCTGACCAATCATAAGCAGGCAGCAACATACAAAGGAAAGAAGAACACTCTCCCACCATAGCTAGAGAAGGTTTATGAGTGTAGTTTGTAATTACAGGCTGCCCGGATCTCCTGCATGATTATAAATCACCAATGGCTCACACCGTTTAGTAAAGGACCCTGTGTGGGGGAGGAGCAGCACAGCTGAGCTTAGCTGTTACATTACAAACTCTTCTGTCAGCTATCCTCTCCTAGCAAAGTCTGCTCTGCTGAACTGCCCTTTCCCCCCACACTGCCAGTTCGGAAATGTGTCAGTAATCAAACTTGTGTATGTGGGCCTCAACTTTTAATTAAAGAAGGGCGAACCCGAACAGTAAAGTTCAGGGTCCGTACCGAACACCTAGTGTGCACGGACCCTGAACACTGACTTCTCCAGGAAGTCCTGTTCAGGTTCAGCACCTCGAACATTGTCATCTGTATGTTAGGCCGGGATCACACATGCGAGAAACACGTCCGTGTCTCGCATGTGAAATCCAAGCTCTGGCGCCAGCACTCCAGAGCGGAGCGTGTGGCTCGATGTGTTGCTATGCGGACGCACGCTCCGCTCCACAGTGCCGGCGCCAGAGCTTGGATTTCACATGCGAGACACGGACGTGTTTCTCGCATGTGTGATCCCGGCCTTAACGTGAGAAACACCGGTGGTTCTGATCGACGGTAAGCTAGTTACCGTCGGTCAGAGCTTCAGTTCCCATGCTGTCAGATGACAGCATGAACCAGCAGCTGTGACCGGCGGAAAAGTTACCGCCAGTCACAGGCATCAGCTGATGAAGGAGTAGTATTCTCATCAGCCTATGTCTGCTGCCGCTGATAACAGCGAGAGCAGGCGCCGCTGATGGGAGTATTCATCAGCCTGTGCTATAAATCTAAAAAAAAAATATGTGGGGCCTCTTCTACTTTTGATAACCAGCGCAGGCAAAACCGATAACTGTGGGCTGCAACCCTCAACTGTCAACTTTATTATGGCTTGTTATCAAGAAGAGAGGCATCCCACGCTGTGTTTTCTTTTTTAAAGAAACAATTTAAAAAACGGCGTGGGGTCCCCCTCCCGGTTTTGACAACCAGCCAAGCTAAAGCAGACCGCTCAGATCTAGTATTTTCAGACTGGTAAGGGGCCATGGATATTGCCTCTTCCAGCCTAAAAATAGCAGCACACCGCTTCCCCAGAAAAGTCTCATCTATTAGAGGCTATCAGCTGTTTTATGGGCGCTAATATCAAGCCCAGAGGTTAGTAATAGAGAGGCGTCTATAAGTTAGATTGTAAAAAAAAAACACAGCCACAATAAAATGCTTTAATTGAAATAATGACAAACTCCTTTACTTTAAATAATATTGAAAAAGCACAGTCGCTCACCTTTAGCCTAATGTACTGTAAAAGAAGAAAAATAATACAACAACCATATCTCTCACCTGTTCAACGTGAATATAATCCATCTCTGTCCTACGAAGATCCGATGATTTGGATAGCGGTCACATCAGTGATGCAACTGCTATCCACGGCAGCTGACTCACATTGAACCAGTAGCGTAATCGCGCTCCTGCAGTGTGTAGCACTCCGCTCCTGTGGAAAAGGTCTCCGGCGTTCATAGCTGATAAACCCCGATGACCTCACTTATTGCACTGCTCACTGCGTGTTTCAACCCCACAAATATTACCCCACTTGCCACCGCACCAGGGTATGTGGGAAGAGCCAGGCAAAGTGCCAGAACTGGAGAATCTAATGGATGCGCCTTTTCTAGGGCGACTGTGGGCTGCTATTTTTAGGCTGAGGGTCAATATCCATGGCCCCATAACAGTCTCAGAATATCCACCCCCAGCTTTCTGCTTTAGCTTGGCTGGTTGTCAAAAATGGGAGGGACCACATTCCGTTTTTGTTTTTCTCATTTTGTTTAAATAATTGAAACAAACGCCCTTTTTTATAATCCGGCATGATAAAGGTGACGCCTGTGGGTTGCAACCCGCAGCTGTCTATTTCACCTGCGCTAAACTCAGCTGTGCTGCCCCTCCCCCCACACTGACTCATGCAGGAGGTTAGATCAGAGCTAGCTGTCATTATATGTCTCACACTCTGAGAAATCTGCTCTAAGCTATGGTGGGGGCATGTTCTTGTTTCCTTTGAGTGTTGCTGCCTGCGTATGATTGGTCAGCATCATACAGGGAGAAAAGTACACGCCCCCAGTGAAAACTGTCCAACAACAACAACCACTTTGGCTTAAAAAAAAGTTAACTCATTAGGTGTCAAATACTTTGATTTCTAATGTCTCTGCAACAGAGAGGGAAAATTTCTAAAAAAATATGTTGTATTCAACTCTGCAGCCACTATTACATTGTGTGTCCAGTTCAACATAAAAAAAAAGTGAAAGGTACTAATGAAAAAATTACATTTAAGTAGAAATTCTTTCTTTTACATGAACTTTTTTTTGTGGTCAAAATAGGTAAAAAAATTTGCTGATTTATTTTGTAATATCTTTATAGGGGTCGGCCCTTTTGATTAAGACACTCAATTGAAATTCATAAGGATCGCAGTGTAAGTTATATGACAAAAATGACCCTCTGAAAGCACAGACAAAAATAAGGTCCGAGTACTTATTAAGAAGAAAAATAGATAATAATAATGTTGGTCAACGCTGTAGTTTTTATGCTGTTGGCGACACGGTTCCAATTAATGGGTGTTAATTTTCTGAAAATGTCAATAGGCTCTGTTCACATCATGTCGGAGGAATTGAGTGACTCTCCGAACTTACAGCTGTGAAGCATCTCGCTGTATATGCCCACAGGGGGCTATGTCACAAATAGGCTCCTCTTTTTTTTTTACTGTTTTTTTTTCTTTTTCTGAATTGTCTGCTTTGCTTTTTCATACAACAACAACAAAAAAAAATATGATGGCAAATATTAAGGGTAAAAAGGACATGCGCTTGGTCTCTAATCAGTGAATGGAGCACTATGAATATATTTGAAATATGGACCAAGAGTTGTTCCTAGTATATATGCGAACAGTGATCTGAACAGAGCCTAATACAGTCTCTAGTAAGAGTTGTGTACCGTCATGCAGAACACTTAAGACTGCTCGGCACCACCATACACACATGATAGTACAGTGCAACATACCTTCACTGCATCACAAAGCACAGCAGTACAGCACAGCATGCCTTTTTCTTTATCGCCTCTCATTGGGGGACACAGGAACCATGGGTGTATGCTGCTGCCACTAGGAGGCTGACACTATGCAAATAAAAAAATTAGCTCCTCCTCTGCAGTGTACACCCCACCGACTGGCATTAAACTCTTCAGTTTAGCTTAGTGTCAGTAGGAGGTGGACACGGGTCTTTCATTAGACCCTTATCTACCTCAATGTGCGTCGTTTCTTTTCAGGTTTTCTTCCAGAGGGATACAGGGTGAGCAGTCACACCTGTAGTCCCACAATACGGACTATGAGTACGGCGTGTACTGCCACCCCGTATCCTCATAGATCCCTCTCCAGGACCAAGATCCTAGCACAGAAGCGTGCTCAGAAGTCCGGTCCTGGCTCCGTCCCCCACCCACTCGCCCACCAGAGCCTGTCGGTTGTGGAGACGAGGACGTCCATCAGCTCCCTGGACGTCTCATCCCCCTTTTAAGGTTAGTACCGGCGTGGGATTTTTTTTTTGAGGTAAGTATTCCGGCGCCGCGTTTCCCCCCATCCCTTCCTAGAGTTTTCCTGGGGGTCTTACTAGGGGCTCCCTTATCCCGGGTCACTACTTGCTTGGATTCCCGCAGCACGACCTGGGCTTGCAGTTTCTGCAGACCTTCTCTTACGGACGCGGGGCCGTTATAGGCTGCCGCGCCGTTTGCCTACCAGTGTGGGCTCCGCGAATTCTCCTACCAGTCCTTCGGCAGGGGCCACTCTTCTCCCCGCGGCGCACTGCCTCGGCGCTGCGGTATTCCAGGGTGCACACAGGCGCTGCGGCCCTGTCGGGCCGGCGCACCGCAGTTTTTGCCGGGGGCTCTCCGGCGCTGCCGCCCTGTCAGGACGGCGCGCCGCGATTTCCGGGGGCACTCAGGCGCTGCGGCCCTGACAGACCGGCGCGCCGCTTCTTCCTGAGGCGCGCTGCTCTGGCGCCGCAGGGGGTTTCTCGGCAGCAGGGTTTCTCTCTAGCGGCGCAGCCTGGTAGGCTGCTGCGCCGCCTTTCCGGCGCATCTTTCCGGCGCCGCGTTTTCTCCTCGGCCGCCGGCTCCTACTTTAGGCCCCGGCTTCCTCCGGGGGCCTACTTCCGGTTTGCGCGCTCCCTCTCTTCCGGTCTGCGGGCGGGCTTTTTTCCCGCCCGACATATTTGTCCTGCCCACCGGCGCCTCCGTGGCTGGCTCCACCCACTTCCTCCAGGGCTGAGTCACTCTTCTGGTGTGCACTCCGCAGCAGCACCTGCTCAGCCCCGCACGTGTTTTTTTCTGTGAGCTCAGCGATCTGCGCAGAATACGGCCCCTCAGGACAGGAGTCCTCCGCTGACAAGTGGGACATCTTCCAGGACCGGGTCGTGAGTAGCTGCACTGCAGACTGACACCCTTCTCTGCCCCACTGTCCCCTAACCCACTGGCATCTTCAGGGATCTCTCAAAATGTCTTCTAAAGGGGGCCGCTCTCGTCCTCCTACTTCTTCATCTTCTGCCTTAGTCACGTACTTTGCATGTTCGTCCTGTAACAGCAAACTTCCCTCAGGTCAGTCCTCCCCGCTGTGTCAGTCCTGCAGCAACCCGATTGTTCCCACCGCCCAGGATCCCCCGGCTGTTCCGCCCGAGAGTGATCCCCCCATCCCAGGCTGGGCCGCCTCTCTGTCACAATCGGTGGCCGATTTAACACGGGTATCTCAAACCCTGGTGTCCGCGCTGGATCGGTTACCCTTGCAGACCCCTGCTGTGGCCAGCGGGTCGCAGGAACCGCCGCCCAAGCCCTCCTTGCTAAGCTACAAAAGGTCCAGACAGGAACGTCGGTCTGAGTCCTCTTCGCGTTCCATCTCGCCGCACGGCCCTCCGCCGCGGTTGGTGTCGCACCGTTCCTCCTCCCCTGAGTCAGGCGAGGCTTTATCTGATGCGCCCTCAGAGGAGATGTCGGAGTTGGATCCTAGCCAAATCGCCACCATGAGTGAGTCGGTCCAGAACCTCATTCGGGCTATAAACCAAACCTGTGGCATTAAGGATCCCTCTACGGAACCCGCAGATCAGGCGGTTTCGTTTAGACGGGCCAAACCACCTTCAAGATTTTTTGCCCCTCATCCTGAATTCGAGGAAATCCTGACCAGAGAGAGAGAGAATCCGACCAGACGTTTTCAGAGGGGAAAACGCCTGGGGGTGTTATATCCTTTTTCACCAGATCTTACCGCCAATTGGACGGCCTCTCCCTCGGTGGATCCACCTGTGTCCAGGCTGTCCACCAACACGGTGCTCCCACTGTCCGGCGGAGCGTCTCTGAAGGATTCTAACGACAGAGTTATAGAATCCTTCGCAAAATCTGCCTTCGAAGCGGCTTCAGCAGCGCTATGCCCGGCCTTTGCTTCCACTTGGGCCTCAAAATCCATCTCAAAATGGGCCAAGGATCTGCGGCGAGGTATCCTGGACGGGGCTCCTCCCGCGCAATTAGCGGAACTTGCCAACCAGATTTCCCACACTGGTGAATACCTGGTTTCCGCCTCCCTGGATGTCGCGTCTTGTGCGGCTCAGGCTTCCAGCAATGCCGTTGCCATCCGCCGGACCGTTTGGCTCAAGGCCTGGCAGGCGGACTTGTCCTCCAAAAAGTCCCTCACTAGTCTGCCCTTCCAGGGCTCTCGTCTCTTTGGTTCCCAGCTGGACCAGATCATTAAGGACGCCACTGGGGGCACAAGTTCCCTTCTCCCCCAGGCTAAACCTCGTCGCCCTCCTCCTAGACGGCAGTTTCGCTCGTTCCGGCCTTTTCGTCGCTTCGCTGCGTCAAACTCCTTTTCCCAGCAGCAACAGAGGCCACAGGCACGTCAAGAGAAGAAGGCGGTGTCCTTCAGGCCCACTCCGTCCTGGCGTCCTCGCTATTCCCAGGGTAGATCGTCCAGGCCCAGGACTGGAAGATCCACTTCCGCATGACTCTCGGCAAGACTCCAGCCCAACTCCCAGGTTGGGGGGCCGTCTTCTCCGTTTCAGGGACGTCTGGATTTCCGCAGTAGAGGATGCATGGGTCAGGGAAGTTGTGTCTTCGGGATACAAAATAGAGTTCGCCTCCCGACCCAGAGATCGTTTCTTCCAATCTCGTCCTCCAAAAGATCCCGCTTTGGTTCCGGGCTTCTTCGCAGCCATCGCTTCTCTGCTCAAATCCGGGGTAATCGTTCCCGTCCCAGAAAAGGAACGGTACACGGGTTTCTACTCGAACCTCTTTGTGGTACCGAAAAAAGACGGCAAGGTTCGTCCCATTCTGGACCTCAAATTGTTGAACAGGAGGGTTCGCCTGAGACACTTCAGGATGGAATCCCTTCGTTCAGTAATTGCTTCCATGGAGGCTCAGGAATTTCTATGCTCTATAGATATCCAGGACGCCTACCTACATGTTCCAATATTTCCCGGACATCACCGTTTCCTGCGCTTCGCAGTGCAACAAGATCATTTTCAGTTCGTCGCCCTGCCGTTCGGTCTCGCAACCGCGCCAAGGGTGTTCACGAAAATCATGGCGGCGCTGATGGCCATTTTGAGAGTCAGAGGCTTGGTTCTGTTTCCATACCTCGACGACATCCTCATCAAGGCTCCGTCCTTTGCTCAGGCCCACGAAAGCTTGTCCATTGTTCTCGACACCTTATCCCGTTTCGGATGGCTGGTCAACCGGAAGAAGTCCTGCCTTATTCCTTCTCAGCGCATCATCTTTCTGGGCATGCTCTTCGACACTCGTCAGTCCAGAGTCTTCCTTCCCAAGGACAAGAGATCCACCCTTTGTCGGGACATTCTCTTGCTCCAGGGTCCTCGGCCTCCCTCCCTCCGATCGGCCATGAAGGTTCTGGGGAGGATGGTAGCTACCTTGGAAGCGATTCCCTTCGCCCAATTCCATTCTCGACCCCTTCAGCAAGCCATTCTGTCTCAGTGGGACAGGTCGGTCTTCTCCCTGGATCGGCCGATCAGACTCTCCTTTCGGGTCAAGCGGTCTCTCAACTGGTGGCTGACGTCTCCTCTCATCTCCCAGGGCAGGTCCTTCCTTCCGGTTCACTGGCAGGTGGTGACAACGGATGCCAGCCTGATCGGCTGGGGTGCGGTTTTTCGCCACCTGACGGTTCAGGGCCGTTGGTCGCTGCAGGAGTCCGCGCTGCCGATCAACGTCCTCGAAATTCGGGCCATCTTTCTGTCCCTCCGCCATTGGGAAAGGATTCTCAGGGGCCTTCCAGTCCGGATCCAGACGGACAATGCCACGGCTGTGGCATATGTCAACCATCAGGGGGGGACTCGGAGCTCCTTGGCCCTTGCCGAGGTGTCCAAGATCCTCCTTTGGGCAGAGGCAACGGTTCCGGTGATATCCGCGGTGCATATCCCCGGCGTAGAAAACTGGGCCGCCGACTTCCTCAGCCGCGAGGGTCTCGCGGCGGGGGAATGGTCCCTGCATCCGGAGGTCTTCCATCAGATTTGTCTTCGATGGGGAACTCCGGATGTGGATCTCACGGCGTCTCGGATCAACAGGAAGGTTCCACAATTCGTCTCCAGGTCACGCGATCCTCTCGCAGTGGGCGTCGATGCTCTGGCCATTCCTTGGTCACAGTTCGAGATGCCCTATCTGTTCCCACCCCTTCCATTACTTCCCAAGCTGTTGAAGAAGATCAAAGCGGAAGGGGTGCCGGTCATCCTGATCGCCCCGGATTGGCCCAGGAGAGCTTGGTTCGCGGAGCTCGTCAACCTTCTCGCGGACGCTCCCTGGTGCCTTCCAGACAGGCCCGATCTGCTGTCCCAGGGTCCGATCTGCCACCCGAATTCTCGGTCGCTCAGTTTAACGGCGTGGCTGTTGAGACCGCGGTTCTAAGAGCGTCCGGCCTTTCGGACCGGGTCATTCACACCATGATTCAGGCTCGGAAGCCTTCGTCTTCCAGGATCTACTACCGCACCTGGAAGGCCTACTTCCGTTGGTGCGAGTCCAACCGCGTGCCGCCTATGGTTTTTTCCCTGCCTTCTCTTTTGGCCTTCCTTCAGGCAGGACTGGATTCGGGCCTGGCTCTTAGTTCCCTGAAGGGTCAGGTCTCTGCGCTTTCCATCCTCTTTCAGAAGACCTTGGCCTCTCGGCCACAGGTTAAGACCTTCTTTCAGGGGGTAGCCCACGCCGTCCCGCCGTACAGGGCCCCTGTGGAGGCATGGGACCTAAACCTGGTACTGGACGTTTTGAAGGTTTCTCCCTTTGAACCTCTTAGGGAGATTCCTCTATCAGTTTTATCTTGGAAGGTGGCCTTTCTTGTGGCCATCACGTCCATTCGCCGCGTTTCCGAGCTGGCGGCACTGTCTTGCCGCCCTCCGTTTTTGGTCATTCACCAGGACAAGGTGGTCTTCCGACCTCCACCTTCTTTTCTTCCTAAGGTGGTTTCCACCTTCCACCTCAACGAGGACATCGTTCTACCTTCCTTTTGTCCAGCTCCGACTCATCCTCTGGAGCGATCGTTGAACAAGCTGGACCTAGTCAGGGCAGTGAGGATTTATCTGGATAGAACATCCTCTTTCCGGAAGTCGGATTCATTTTTCGTCATTCCGGATGGCACGCGCAGAGGCCAGCCGGCTTCTAAAGCGACTATTGCTCGCTGGATCAGAACGGCAATTTTGGAGGCTTACCGGGTCAAGAACAGAGTGCCCCCTCCTGGGATTAAGGCTCACTCTACCCGGGCAGTCGGCGCCTCCTGGGCGGTGCACCACAGGGCTTCCGCCCTACAGCTTTGCAAAGCGGCAACTTGGTCTTCCATCCACACGTTCGCCAAATTTTACAAGGTCCATACCTACGCATCGGCGGACGCCAGCCTAGGCAGAAGGATCCTGCAGGCAGCAGTGGTGAGTCCTCTGACCTGATGGAAGTCTGTTTTCCCGCCCTTGGGACTGCTTTGGGACGTCCCATGGTTCCTGTGTCCCCCAATGAGAGGCGATAAAGAAAACAGGATTTTTGGTTGCTTACCGTAAAATCTGTTTCTTGAAGCCTCCATTGGGGGACACAGCACCCTCCCAATGTTTTTGTTATATGTTCTCTGACTGTTCTCACGTTTACAGTTCTCAAGTTTGTGGTTATGGTTTTTCAACCTTGTTCTTTCTCCTACTGCTTTCTCACTAACTGAAGAGTTTAATGCCAGTCGGTGGGGTGTACACTGCAGAGGAGGAGCTAATTTTTTTATTTGCATAGTGTCAGCCTCCTAGTGGCAGCAGCATACACCCATGGTTCCTGTGTCCCCCAATGGAGGCTTCAAGAAACAGATTTTACGGTAAGCAACCAAAAATCCTGTTATTACTTTGCCAACGCTATAATGACGCAGAACTTGCCTCTACAGTAGTGCTAAACACTAATATGCAGCGCGACATACCCACTACAGCAGTACTAAACACTAATATACAACACAGCATATGTCCACAGCGGCGCTGAACACTAAACTGCAGCACAGCATACTGCACAACATAACTCCACAGCGGTGCTAAACACTAAAATTCAGCAGAGCATACCACCATAGCGTTGTTAAACATTAATGTGCACACAGCATACCTCCACAGCAGCGCTGAACACTAATATAAAGCACAACATACCTCCACAGCAGCGCTGAACACTAATATAAAGCACAACATACCTCCACAGCAGCGCTGAACAATAATATACAGCACAACATACCTCCACAGCAGCGCTGAACACTAATATGCAGCACAACATACCTCCACAGCAGCGCTAAACACTAATACGCAGCACAACTTACCACTACAGCAGTACTAAACATTAATACACAGCACAACCTGCCTCCACAGCAGTGCTAAACACTAATACGCAGCACAACGTACCTCCACAGCAGCGCAAAACACTAATACACAGCATAACATACCTCCACAGCAGTGCTAAATACTAATACACAGTACAACATACCTCCACAGCAGCACTAAACACCAATACACAGCACAACATACCTCCACAGCAGCACTAAACACCAATACACAGCACAACATACCTCCACAGCAGCGCTAAACACTAATACGCAGCACAACATACCTCCACAGCAGCGCTAAACACTAATACGCAGCACAACATACCTCCACAGCAGCGCTAAACACTAATACACAGCACAACATACATCCACAGCAGCGCTAAACAAATCTCAAAGATCATGCATGAAATGTCTACCCAGAATGTACTGAAGGTCTGCAGCTGTCAGGGAATGCTGGGATTTGTAGTTTCCCTACAGAATCAGTGGAGGGCCACAGATGTCTTGGGTGACAGTACTATTGACTCAGGACATAGATGATCAGAGAGTAATAGGTCACAATTGATCCTGGTGATCTCTCCCTAGATGATAGCCCACCACCCTGGCTCACCTTTCCCCAACCCAAGTTACATTACCTATATGCGCCCTGCAGGGAGGAAGGGCTTTTCATCCATCTGCTCCCACAGCCAGTGTTGTCTCATGCTGTCCTCCTCCCCAGGCTGCTTTGCCCATCACTGGCACAGACTTGTGTCTGACCGACCATAGGTCCTGTCCTCACACTTTGTAACCCTGTGCTGCATAGCGGTGTACAAAGAAGTGTCGTCCTGTACGTTCTCTCCTGGCCGTTCTTGAATCCGCTACTAAAGATTCCCATTTGATGCCTGCTTTGTACGTGTTTTTCTTTCTTAGAGTTCATCATACCACAAAAATAAGTTAGAACGGTTAATAACTTCCTAAATGCCAAATGTCACACAAAGCTAATGGCCAGTCATGTAGGCACGACTCCAGCATCAGCGACCACCCATGACATGTAGCCAATGCTATGGGATGACATGGTTTATGAGCTGTTTATCAGATGTTACTTTAGCCCGGATCCGACTCTTTGGACGGATGACAGCTATGCTTTCTATTAATTGCCGGCATCTGCATAACCAATTACTTTACTAATAATCCTCTTAGTACAGGCCGGTATTTGTCTCTGATTTTCCCCTTTGTATTTAAGGTGCTACCAAATACACAGATAAGGACAATGGAGGAATGCTGGTGTGGTCTCCCTTCCACAATATATCCGACCTGAAGTGTAAGTAGCAGATCACTTAAGGTACCTTCACACATAACGATATTGTTAACGATATCGTTGCTATTTGTGACGTAGCAACGATATCGTTAATGAAATCGTTATGTGTGACAGCGACCAACGATCAGGCCCCTGCTGGGAGATCGTTGGTCGCTGAATAAAGTCCAGAACTTTATTTCGTCGCTGGACTCCCTGGAGACATCGCTGGATCGGCGTGTGTGACACCGATCCAGCGATGTCTTCACTGGTAACCAGGGTAAACATCGGGTAACTAAGCGCAGGGCCGCGCTTAGTAACCCGATGTTTACCCTGGTTACCATGCTAAAAGTGAAAAAAACAAACACTAGATACTTACCTACAGCCGTCTGTCCTCCAGCGCTGTGCTCTGCTCTCCTCCTGTACTGTCTGTGAGCCGGAAAGCAGAGCGGTGACGTCACCGCTCTGCTTTCCGGCTCACAGCCAGTACAGGAGGAGAGCAGAGAAGCAGAGCGCAGCGCTGGAGGACAGACGGCTGTAGGTAAGTATCTAGTGTTTGTTTTTTTTTTACTTTTAGCATGGTAACCAGGGTAAACATCGGGTTACTAAGCGCGGCCCTGCGCTTAGTTACCCGATGTTTACCCTGGTTACCGGCATCGTTGGTCGCTGGAGAGCGGTCTGTGTGACAGCTCTCCAGCGACCAAACAGCGACGCTGCAGCGATCCGGATCGTTGTCGGTATCGCTGCAGCGTCGCTAAATGTGAAGGGGCCTTTAGGTTGCTGGTCAGGTTGGGTATATACCATGTTGTCTTATGTTTGCATCGTGAGCACCCAAGGTCCCAATGTGTGAGCAAAATGGGGCAAATTTCCGAGACGAGTACATTTTAGGCTATGTGCAGAGTTTTTTGGGGGGTTTTTTAGGCAGTTTTGGAGCAGAAACTGGCTATATGAACGCAGTGTTTTTGCTAAGGTTTTTTTTTTTAGGAGGATTTGAAAAGTTTCTTTTCAGTTTGCCCAAAAAGACATCGTGTGCACATACAGTCATGGCCAAAAGTGTTGGCAACCTTGAAATTATTCTAGAAACTGAAGTATTTCTTCCAGAAAATTATTGCAATTACACAAAAAAAACCACAGAAAAAAAGACAAATTGGACAACATTTCACACAAAACCCCCAAAATGTATCCGACAAAATTGTTGGCACCTTTCCAAAATTATGGATAAACAACTTTGTTTCAAGCATCGATCAAACTCACCTGTGGCAAGTAACGTGTGGGCAATATGAAAATCACACCAGAAACCAGATAAAAAAAAATAGAGAAGTTGACCTCGATCTTTACATTGTGTGTCTGTGTGTGCTGGACTAAGCTTGGAGAACAGTAAGGGCAGAAAAGAACTGTCTGAGGACTTGAGTATCAAAATTGTTGAAAATATCACAAGGTTACAAGTCCATCAACAGAGATCTTGATGTTCCTTTATCCATGGTGCGCAATATAATCAAGAAGTTTACAACCCATGGCACTGTAGCTAATCTCCCTGGACGTGAACTGCAGACAAAAATTGATGAAAGGTTGCAATGCAGGATAGTCCGGATGGTGGATGAGCAGCCCCAATCAAGTTCCAAAGAAATTCATGCTGTCCTGCAGGCTCAGTGTGCATCAGTGTCAGCGTGAAATATCCGTCGACATTTGAATGAATTGAAACGTTATGGCAGGAGACCCAGGAGGAGCCCACTGCTGACACAGAGACCTAAAAAGATAGACTGCAGTGTGCCAAAATATACATGAGTGTGCCAAAATCCTTCTGGGGAAGTGTCTTGTGGACAGATGAGACCAAGATGGTGCTTTTTGGTAACGCATATCATTCTGTATACTGAAAATGAAATGAGGCCTACAGTAAAAAGAACACCGTACCTATAGTCAAATATGGTGGAAGTTCAGGGATGTGTTGGGGTGGTTTTGCTGCCTCTGGCACTGGGTACCTTGACTGTGTACAAGGCATAATGAAATCTGAAGATTACCCCAGGATTTTTGTTCGCAATGTAGTGATAAGTGTCAGAAAGTTGGATTTGCGTCCTAGATCATGGGTTTTCCAGCAGGACAATGACCCCAAACATACTTCAAGAAGCATCCAGAAATGGATGGAAACAAAGCGCTGGAGAGTTCTGAAGGTGTCAGTAATGAGTCCAAATCTAAGTCCCTTTGAACACCCGTGGAGAGATCTTAAAATTGGTGTTGGGAGAAGGCGCCTTCACATATGAGAGACCTGGAGAAGTTTACAAAAGAAGAGTCCAAAATTCCAGTTGAAAGGTGCAAAATGCTTGTGGCTATAGGAAGCGATTGATTGCAGTTATTTATTCCAAGTGTGTGCAACTAAATATTATGTTGAGTCTCAACAATTTAGCATGGCCCATTTTGGAAATTTTTGTGTGAAATTATGTTTAATTTGCCTTCTTTTTTTTTTTACATGTGTATAGCTAAATGTGTAACTGCAACAATTGTCTGGAACAATTTCACGGATGCCAACACTTTTGGCCATGACTGTAACTGTAAGTTTATGTGCACACAACATCTTAAATTTGCAGTAGCCGTCTTTCACAAAGCCAGTGTGCCTGTGGATCCATCTGCTTTAATAAAGACCCCTTCACACTTTTACGTATTCTTGCGATTGATCTGCAAATATTAACATGGACCGTTTATAAGGTTATCTCAAAAAATGCTTTTTTTTTTTTATACAGTGGATGAATACATTGCAGTAGCAAAAGAAAAACATGGCTACAATGTGGAACAGGTAAAATAATTGTCACGCGGGCATATACCATTTTAAGAACAAACAGAAAACATAGAAAATGCACAAATAAAATTGTCCTATTCCACTTTAATTTCCTTTTTCATTGTTAAAATTGAAAAAAAAAATCTATATATAATATATACACACAGACATGACAGTGGGGTGAGGTTTCTGCTGCAGCTAGTTGTCTTATAGCCAGACACAGGGCAATATATATTGTCCTGTGTCTGGCTGTAAGACAACTGGCTGCAGCAGAAACCTCCCCCCACTGTCATGTCTGCAGTTTACCACTTGTACACCACGTATATAAGGCAATTCTTATACTTTTAGATGCTTTGTGCAGAATGAGGAGCACACTGACTAGATACATAGTGTGTGAATATTTACATGTATGTAACATAAGTGTGCTTTTTGTCTAAAGGCGCTGGGCATGCTGTTTTGGCACAAACACAATATCGAGAAGTCGCTTGCTGATTTGCCCAATTTTACTCCTTTCCCCGATGAGTGGACGGTTGAAGATAAAGTCCTGTTTGAACAAGCATTCAGCTTCCATGGGAAAAGCTTCCATAGAATTCAGCAAATGGTAATCTCCAGCGTGCCGCCATAGTGTGACGATATGACGTCTCTCATAGATATATGTGGCATAATAAGAGCAAATGGGCAATATAAAGCCCTTATACCCCTTTACCAGTGCTTTTAGTGTAGTCATCTGTAAAATAAAAAAAACATATAGTATATGGTAAGGACAGTTTCATGTCTGAAGCGCGGCGGTTTTTGCCTTAATACAGTATTTTTAATTTCCCTGGGACTTTATGAGCTGTACTCATAAATTGGGTAAGTTTTATATCCAAATGGCTGGAAACCTCCATTTTGATCTCCTGGTGTCGGGAGACAAGTTATTTATTTTATAAATGGGGGGGGGGGGGGGGGTTAGTTTATTTAATTTCAGTGACCAAAGATGTGTTGCAGCCCAAGCCTAATGCCTACTAAGGCTACGTTCACATTAGCGTCTTTGGGCGCAGCGTCGTCGACGCATACCGACGCATGTGTCATGCGCCCCTATCTTTAACATGGGGGGCGCATGGACTTGCGCCGGTATGCGTTGTATTGCATTTTACCACGCATGCGTCATATTGACGCACAGACAGGGCGCAGAGGACGCAACTTGTAGTGTTTTCCCTGCGCCGAAATTCCTGCTCTGTGCGATCCTATGACAACGCATGCGTTGCAAAACGCTGCGTTGTGTATTTGCGTTGTTGGTTGCATTTGTGTCGCCGACTTTGCGCCCAACGACGCAAATGTGAACGTAGCCTAATAGAGAAAATGTCCATTCGATGCCTGTAGAAAGGATCCAGGCACATTGCATACCCGGCATTAGTTCTAGTGCTTTCTATAGATTATAACAAAATATTAAACTCCAATCTCTTGATTTAGCTTCCAGATAAGACCATCGCCAGCCTGGTAAAGTACTACTACTCCTGGAAGAAAACACGTTCTCGGACAAGTTTGATGGATCGTCAAGCAAGGAAGCTAGCAAGTAAAAATAACCCAGGAGAAAGGTACAAAGACACCGACCCTCCAAATATTAGAGATCATGTAACATAAATACAATCGTTCCCCTTGTTTAACACGTTGTCACATTTTGCACACATTAACTCCTTCATGACCAGCCCAACTTTTGTTTCGCTCTTCCGGTTTTTCAACCCCCTTCCTCCAAGAGCAGCCACAACATTTTTTTTGTGTGTGTGTTCTTGTCTACATAGCCATATGAAAGCTTGCTTTATTTGGGACTTGTTGCAGTCTTTAAAGGGAAGGTGCCAATCAAAAAAAATTTTTTTTCAGAAATTGTAAAAATGTAAAGAATTAATGATTACATTTTCTTAAAAAATATTATCATTTGTTTATAATTTAGTAAAATATGAAAAATAATTTGAAAAGTTTTGGAATTTCCACTTTTAAACACTAGGGGGAGCAGCTGCTGAAATTTCAGAAAAACCTAGTGTACAACTAGCTCACATTACAGCACTGCAGTAATTCTGGGCGGAGTCTGCTGACGTGTGTGATGTCTCCTCTCCTCTCCTTCTGGGTGTTTGCTAAGGGATTAGAGAGGATGATATTCAGGAACCCAGTGAGCAGCCATTTTGTTGGTGACTGCAGAGTATGGCTGCCGTCACACTATCAGTATTTGGTCAGTATTTCACATCAGTATTTGTAGCCAAAACCAGGAGTGGAACAATTAGAGGAAAAGTATAATAGAAACATATGCACCACTTCTGCATTTATCACCCACTCCTGGATTTGGCTACAAATACTGAGGTAAAATACTGACCAAATACTGATAGTGTGAAGGCAGCCTTATACTGACAAGTAGACAGTCACCGAGGATGGGAGGCAGCAAGGATTCTGGGAGATATGTGGTGGAGGGAGCAGGGTGACAGCAGCACAGAGTATTTCAGGAGAGCAGTGTGCTGGTCTATAGGGGCCCCCTGTTTGGTGCGCGGAGCAGCCAGGGATTGTACATAGAGCACTGTCTTTTATACACATGGATGGACCGTCTGCTCCACAGAAATCCAGGAAACATTTCTGCGGATTGATGGCCTGGTCTGATCCAGACTTTGCATGCAGACCCCATTCCCCTCCTCAGATCCTGTCTTCTCCATCCTGTCCTGGCGATGTGTGAAAGCGAGGCGACAGGCGCAGTCGGGGGGACGCTGGGAAGGAAATGTAGCCATATAGTAACGATAAAAATGAGACCCCTCTCTTCAGCTGCCTCACCAGCCTTCCCCTGACTGCACCTAACTGGAGGTCACGCTGTCCCCTCTATTACCCCAGACCCGCGTGCAGGTGCTCAGCCAGAACCACCATAGAATGGGTCCGCTTTCTGAAGATAATACTGCCATAGTGTTCTCACATAATACCGCCATATAGATCACACATAATACCGCCAGTGTTCTCACATACCGCCATATAGATCACACATAATACTGCCAGTGTTCTCACATACCACCATATAGATCACACATAATACCGCCAGTGTTCTCACATACCGCCATATAGATCACACATAATACCGCCAGTGTTCTCACATACCACCATATAGATCACACATAATACCGCCAGTGTTCTCACATACCGCCATATAGATCACACATAATACCGCCAGTGTTCTCACATATCGCCATATGCTTCTCACATAACACCACCATATAGATCACCCATAATGCCGCCACATAGATCTCACATGTATTGTAAATACTCGGCCAGAATAAAGTCCTTTATTAATCTTTTTTATACCATACCGAACGCATAATCCTCGACTCCCTCATCTCCCACAACAAAAATAATAAACCACAATGGGGAAAGACACGCAGGGGGGAGAGGAGTGCATAGGAGAGGATTAGATACTGACTGCTGAGCCGTGTATATAATCCTGTCCTGTGTGATACTGTGCTGCGCCGTGTATCTAATCCTATCTTGTGTGATACTGTACACAGGACAGGAGGACCGGATTAGCTACACAGGACAGAGGTAGCAGTGGTAGATGGTATATAGAGGCAGGCAGCAGTGGTAGGTGGTATATAGAGGCAGGCAGCAGTGGTAGATGGTATATAGAGGCAGGCAGCAGTGGTAGATGGTATATAGAGGCAGGCAGCAGTGGTAGATGGTATATAGAGGCAGGCAGCAGTGGTAGGTGCTATACAGAGGCAGGTAGCGGTGCTATACAGAGGCAGGCAGCAGTAGTAGATGGTATATAGAGGCAGGCAGCAGTGGTAGGTGGTATACAGAGGCAGGTAGCGGTGGTATACAGAGGCAGGTAGCGGTGGTATATAGGGGCAGGTAGCGGTGGTATACAGAGGCAGGTAGCGGTGGTATATAGGGGCAGGTAGCGGTGGTATACAGAGGCAGGTAGCGGTGGTATACAGAGGCAGGTAGCGGTGGTATATAGGGGCAGGTAGCGGTGGTATACAGAGGCAGGTAGCGGTGGTATACAGAGGCAGGTAGCGGTGGTATACAGAGGCAGGTAGCGGTGGTATACAGAGGCAGGTAGCGGTGGTATACAGAGGCAGGTAGCGGTGGTATATAGGGGCAGGTAGCAGTGGTATACAGGGGTAGGTAGCAGTGGTATATAGGAGCAGGTATCAGTGGTATATAGGGGCAGGTAGCAGTGGTATACAGGGGCAGGTAGCAGTGGTATACAGGGGCAGGTAGCAGTGGTATACAGGGGCAGGTAGCAGTGGTATACAGGGGCAGGTAGCAGTGGTATACAGGGGCAGGTAGCAGTGGTATACAGGGGCAGGTAGCAGTGGTATACAGGGGCAGGTAGCAGTGGTATACAGGGGCAGGTAGCAGTGGTATACAGGGGCAGGTAGCAGTGGTATACAGGGGCAGGTGGCAGTGGTATATAGGGGCAGGTGGCAGTGGTATACAGGGGCAGGTAGCAGTGGTATACAGGGGCAGGTAGCAGTGGTATACAGGGGCAGGTAGCAGTGGTATATAGGAGCAGGTATCAGTGGTATATAGGGGCAGGTAGCAGTGGTATATAGGAGCAGGTATCAGTGGTATATAGGGGCAGGTAGCAGTGGCAGATGCATAAGAAAATAAAAACTCTGTACTTACCTTCAGTCCTCTCCCAGGAAGTGCTGAGTCATGTTCAGGGCAGAGCAGTGTGACGATCTCCCTGCTCTGAACAGGTCGGCAGTGAGCAGTGATTGCAGCCTGTGCTGTAATACTAAGTACAGGCTGCAATCACAGCTCCTGGCTGCAGATACTCACCCTGAACCTCGCTCCCAGCAGCAGCTTCTCCCTGGCAGCTCCTGCTACGATCGCACACACTGAGCTGTGTGTGCGATGACAGAGGAAAATAAAAAACAAAATGGCCGCGATCTCCTCTCACAGCTGTGACGTAGCAGCCCAGTGGGCGTGCCCAAGTCACAGCTGAGAGGCAGGAGAAGCGGTCGGGTCGACTGTTGGCTCCTATGCCCATGGCTGCCGTAAGTGAGGTGTGCAAGTGTCGTGCCCAGACACTTACACCCACACTAATGAAAATGGCGGCCTCCAGTGGCAAAAGTAAAAATGAATAAATAAAAAAGTATTAAAGTAGTACATTTACTTTTGTATTAAAAATAATTGATTATATAATCAATATTTATTAATACAAAAACTAAAATCACGGCACCCTCTCTTTAACTACTCCTTTCACATTACTGTATAATTTACTAAAAAATGGGGAAAAAAATCCGATGCGGGTGAAAATGGCGGAGGAAACAAAACCAAAATGTAATTCTGCCTTTGGAAAAAAAAAATCTGAACTTTGTAGAAAAAAAATGGTTTGTCGTAAGAGCCGTAACTTTATATTTTTCTGTTGCTGTAGCCGTGTGAGGTCTTATTTTTTTGGTGACGAGCTTTATTTATTAATACCATTTTGGGATTCATATGACTATTTACTCTGTCGCCTCATTGGGGGACACTGGACCATGGGTGTTATGCTGCTGTCCACTAGGAGGCGACACTATGCATAATCTGAAAAAGATTAACCATGGCTCCTCCTCTGCAGGCGTCAGCCTTCTCCAGTTTTTGCTTAGTGTCGCATAGGAGGCACACCTAAAAAAAAAAATTTTTTTTACTCCGTTTTTTTTCCGAGGGATTACAGATGAAGAAAAGTGGGTCTGCTGTGAGACTCCCGGCATGGCTCCTTCCTTGGCCCCCTATTACAGGGTGCCCGGTTCAAGTTGAGATGGCTATTCCCTATGTTGCTCCTTCCCCAGTCCCTCGGGTGCTGGTTCGAAGTCAAGACCCCCCCTCCTTCCCCAATTCCTTTTGGTTTCTAGGTCGAGACGAGGATTACGCCACCCTGAAGGTGACAGCAGCACCCTCCCTAATCCCCCTCTGGGAGCATTAGGTTGAGAAGCCTCAGGTAGGGCCTGTACAGGCAGCACTCTGCAGCTCTCAGTAGTGGGCCAGCACACTGCGCCTGCATCCAGGGATGCCAGCCCAGCTGCGGGCTCCTGTCAGGGCCAAGGGGAGTGCAGGCAGGCATGGCACAGACAGACACAGGGCTCCCTGCGCCCCTGTCTCTGTGGCAGCACCAGCTCGATACTGCCTCAGGGGGACCCCTCACAGGGCCCCCATTCCGCTTATAGCCCCATTGCTATCCTTCTTTTAAACCCGGGGGGGGGGGGGGGGGGAGATCGGGGTCCGGTTCAGATCTGGACTTTCGCGCCGGCCTGGAGCCTATCTGGGCATCAGGCATCTAATTTAGGCTGCCTCCTCTCCGCCCCCCGGATGACAAATATGACACTCTACAGTATCATAGAAGGGGCGGATCGAAACAGAAAGGGCACGTTTTTACAGAGCTTTGCTGCCTTTTTTCTCAGCTCTCCTCCCCCTTCCTCTTCTCCTCGGCGGCCATTTCTATTGCAGCAAGGATTAACCCTGCATCTCCTGGTCAGCAGGACCAGGCCAGCCAGTCTCGGGGGGGGGGGGGGGGGGGGGGTGGAACAGGACTGTGGATCTTCGGCGCTGGACCTAGGGGCAGACTGGTGGGGTAAGATCACAGCTGGGTTGTTTTACTCGGCTGTGAATCCATATTCCCAATAAGGCTCCCCTATAGGTTCCTCTGCAAAGCTACCCCCTGTAAAGTCCTTTGCATAGCCAGCCCTTCTGCACTCTGTGCACTATGCTGGGCTCAAGGTCCAAGAGAACCAGGCAGGACTGCTATTATGCATTCTACACAGCCTGCAGGACCGCTCTCCCCAGTGGCAGCACGTACCCGCACTGCCAGGACTGCATCCAGACTACTGTGTCAGAGCCCCAAGAAGCCCCTACCAATGCTTCGGTGTCTAATGCCACGCCGGAATGGGTGTTATGTTTGCTAATGACAGGTGTTATGAAGGCAATCCAGAAACACAGTGTGCTTAGCGATCAGAGCGCACACAGTGATCTGACAAATACCCAAAAATACAAGAACGAGCTCTGAGACGTGGAAACTCTGTAGACTGCACACCTGATTCTATCCTAAACACAACTAAAAGCGGCTGTGGATTGCGCCTAACAACTACCTAGGCAACTCGGCACAGCCTAAGAAACTAGCTAGCCTGAAGATAGAAAAATAGGCCTGACTTGCCCCAGAGAAATTCCCCAAAGGAAAAGGCAGCCCCCCACATATAATGACTGTGAGTAAGATGAAAAGACAAAACGTAGGGATGAAATAGATTCAGCAAAGTGGGGCCCGATATTCTAGGACAGAGCGAGGACAGTAAAGCGAACTTTGCAGTCTACAAAAAACCCTAAAGCAAAACCACGCAAAGGGGGCAAAAAAAACCCACCGTGCCGAACTAACGGCACGGCGGTACACCCTTTGCGTCTCACAGCTTCCAGCAAAACAAAAGACAAGCTGGACAGAAAAAAAGCAACAAAAAAGCAAAAAGCACTTAGCTATACAGAGCAGCAGGTCACAGGAACAATCAGGAGAAGCTCAGATCCAACACTGAAACATTGACAAGGAGCAAGGATAGCAGCATCAGGCGGAGTTAAGTAATGAAGCAGTTAACGAGCTCACCAGAACACCTGAGGGAGGAAGCTCAGAAGCTGCAGTACCACTTGTGACCACAGGAGTGAATTCAGCCACAGAATTCACAACAAATGGGTCACTCAGATGTCGCAATCTATGACGCAGTCTATAGATAACCCAACCTCCACATTGCTTCAGGCTTTGCAGAGTCATGCCTCGGCTATGACCGTTACCCTGCAAAGGGAAAGCTTGACTCAGGGACAGGACGACCCTGGCACATCCACGTCTAGGTCAGGACGCAAGCGGACCCATAGGTCAAGTCCATCTGCGTCATCCCATAGCACACGGTCATCCCCCTCTAGGGAGAGACACTGTAGTTCCAGGTCATCTAGACCGTCCCCTTCCAGGGGCAGACAATGCAGATCTCTGCAATCCCTGACCAGAGAAGGCTTCCTCCCCAGCTCACCCAGCAGGGGACGCCTCAGTGATACACAGGATTCGGAAGGCATCTGTGACTCCGACTCAGACAAGGAAACGGAGGGGTCCCTGATCCCAATCCCCCCTATCAATACAGCGCTAGTTGAGGACTTAATGTCTTCCATCCATCGGGTGCTGGACATTTCTGATCCGCCACCAGAGGCCCCAGAACACAAGATTTCCTTTGAAGGACCTCTGAAGCCGCCTAAGGTTTTCTCTAAGCACCCAGAGTTTAAGGCGATCCTTAAAAAGCAGCTCTCACAGCCTGAGGAAAAATTCGCTAATCGCAAATATCTGGAGGCGAGGTTCCCCTTCCCGCAGAAGGATACCAAGGAATGAACAGACCCACCCGAAGTGGACCCCCCCAGTCTCTAGACTAGCAGCACAGACCCTCCTTTCACTGCTAGATAGCTCAACCCTCAGGGACGCAGCAGACCGGCAGGTAGAACGCATGGCTCGTTCAGTTTTCGAGGCTGCAGGGGCATCCCTGGCTCCCGCGTTCACCTCAGTTTTGCCAAGGCTATTCTGGCCTGGGCCAAAAATGTACAAGCTGGCCTCCAAGCATCCGCTCCTGAGCTGTCGGACCAAGCGGTTCAAATAGCAGTCGTAGCAGATTACATGCTTCATGCAGCTCTGGATTCAGCAAGGGGTGTAGCGGGGATAGCATCAAACGCCATCACAATTCGGCGTATCCTCTGGCTGCGGGAATGGAAAGCAGACGCAGCCTCAAAGAAGTCCCTCACGCACCTCCCCTACCTCAGTGGGCGACTTTACGGTGAACAGTTGGACACGATGATATCCAACGTCACCGGGGGTAAGAGTACCTCTCTTCCCCAACTGAAACCTAAACGCACTTACAAGAAGCGTAACCAAACTCGATTCCGATCCTTTCGGAATTCTTCAGGCTGGTCCGTCTCGCGTTCAGCACAAAGTCGTAACCGTTCCCCACGCAGGGACAACTCACGATCAACGCAAAGGTCGGACAAGACCTGGCAGTCAAAAGCAGGCCAGTCTAAGCCCAGAGGAGGAAAATCTCAGACGTTCTCCTCATCTTGACTCACGGACTCCTGAAGACACCACACCCGTAGGCGGCCAACTTTTGCCCTTTCATCAAGTCTGGCTGCCTATTACAGAAGACAGGTGGGTCAGGGAACTAGTGTCTTCCGGATACAAGATAGTGCTCACCTCCAGCCCACCGGACCGATTCTTCCTCTCTGTCCCCCCAAAACCACCAGCCAAGGCTCATGCCTTCCGACAAGCGGTCTCCTCGCTTTTTCAAGCAGGAGTCATAGTACCCATCCCCACGGCCGAGCGCTTCCGAAGGTTCTACTCCAATCTATTCGTAGTCCCCAAGAAAGGAGGCAGCGTGCGGCCCATACTGGACCTAAAACAACTCAACAAATATGTACGGGTCCATCACTTCCGCATGGAGTCGCTTCGGTCCATCATTGCGTCCATGTAGAAGGGAGAATATCTCACCTCCATAGACATGCAAGATGCATACCTGCATATACCGATTACACCCGCCCATCAGAGATTTCTCAGGTTCGTAATCGACCAGGACCACTACCAGTTCGTGGCTCTCCCCTTCAGACTTGCCACGGCTCCCAGAGTGTTTACCAAAGTCATGGCAGCCACCATGGACGTCCTGCACTCCAGAGGCATAGTAGTCGTTCCATACTTAGACGATCTACTCATCAAGGCTCCCACCTTCAAGGACTGCGAGCTCAGCGTCTCAATCACAATCGACACTGAGTCGCATGGGCTGGTTAGTCAACCTACAAAAGTCATCACCAACCCAGAGTCAGTCTCTGACCTTCCTGGGAATGCTATTCAACACCTCCAGGGGTCTAGTGCTCCTTCCCAAGGACAATACACTGGCTCTCCGCCTAGGAGTTTGCACGCTCCTCCGCAAACCCCCTCGATCTCTCCGGTTAACCATGAGAGTCCTCGGCAGGATGGGGGCAGCAATAGAAGCGGTCCCATTTGCCCAGTTTCACCTCAGGCCTCTCCAACTAGCCATCCTCAAGTCCTGGGACAAGAACCCTTTCTCTCTCGACAGGGAGTTCCGGCTAATGTCGTCAACCAGGAGGTCCCTGCACTGGTGGCTCAAGCCAACCTCACTAGCAAAGGGGAAATCCTTTCTCACAGGTCAATGGAAGGTTCTGACCACCGATGCGAGCCTGACGGGTTGGGGTGCAGTGCACCTACACCACGGCACAGGGCAAGTGGTCCCCAGTTGAAGCGACCATGCCCATCAACATCCTGTAAATTCGTGCCATCCTCCTGGCATTGAGGGCCTTCCATCACTTACTGGCAGCCTCTCACATCAGAATACATTCGGACAGTGCCATGGCTGTGGCATATGTGAATCACCAAGGGGGGACCCGCAGTAGCCAGGCGATGCGAGAAGTGTCACGCATCCTCCACTGAGCGGAGGACACAGGGTCGGTTCTCTTGGCGGTCCACATTCTGGATGTGGACAACTGGGAAGCAGACTTCCTCAGCCGACAAGGAATAGACTCGAGAGTCTCTCCAACCCGAAATTTTTCGCCAGATCTGCCATCGCTGGGGGACCCCGGATGTGGACCTAATGGCATCCCACTTCAATGCCAAGGTCTCCAACATCATGGCCAGAGCACACGATCCGCGGTCGCTCGGAGCAGATGCCCTGGTTCAGGACTAGACCCAGTTCCAGCTTCTGTACATTTTTACACCCTCCCCCTGATATCCAGAGTGGTGAGGAAGATCAAGCAAGAGGAAGTTCCAACCATCCTAATCGCACCGGACTGGCCCAGACGTACATGGTACGCCGACATTGTACAACTTACAGCAGGCACCTCCCCGACCGCCCGGATCTTCTATCACAAGGCCCGTTCTATCACCAGAACTCAGGAGCCCTCAATTACGGCGTGACCCTTGAAACCTGGGTTCTAACCCAGGCAGGGCTCTTGCCGGACATCATTGGGACCATGAACAGGGCACGGAAGCCAGCTTCTGCCAAGATTTATTACCGTACCTGGAAAGCTTTCTTTACCTGGTGCGAATCTCGTGGCCAGACCCCATTTCCTTATTCCATCCCCAAACTACTTGGTTTTCTCCAATTGGGTCTGGAGGCCAGGCTGTCCCTGGGCTCGCTTAAGAGCCAGGTGTCAGCCCTCAGTGTTTTTTCAAAGGCGCATTGCTACCAAGCCGCAAGTAAGGACTTTTCTTCAGGGGTTTCCAGATTGGTTCTCCCCTACAGACGACCACTAGAAACGTGGGACCTCAACCTGGTCCTGACAGCATTGCAGGAACCACCCTTCGAACCCCTTAAGGAGGTCCCGCTCCGCCTTCTCTCCCAGAAGGTGGTTTTTCTGGTGGCAATCACCTCGCTACGCAGGGTGTCTCAACGGACAGCACTCTCCTGCAGATGGCCCTTTCTGGCTTTTCACCAGGAAAAGGTAGTTCTCCGTACGGTCCCATCCTTCCTTCCAAAGGCTGTGTCCAACTTCCACCTCAATGAGGAAATTTCTCTGCCTTCCCTTTGTCCGGTCCCGGTTCATAGAGTGGAGAAGCCTCTGCATACGCTTGACTTTGTCAGGGCATTGCGTATATTGTCTAGGACTGCGTCCTTCCGGAGGTCTGATTCTCTTTTCCTTCTTCCGGAAGGCAGCCGCAAGGGTCTGCCAGCTTCCAAAGCTACCCTTGCTCAGGTGGATCACAAGAGGCCTACCGCCTTAAGAATTCTCCTCTTCCAGCCGGTATTATGGCACACTCTACACGGGCGGTGGGGGCCTCCTGAGCCATTTGGCACCAGGCTTCGGCACAACAAGTGTATAAGGTGGCCACTTGGACTAGCCTACACACGTTTACTAAACACTACAGGGTTCATACCCAGTCCTCAGCGGACGCGAGCCTGGGTAGATGTGTTCTGCAGGCCGCAGTGCCCCAAATATAGGGGCCTGTCTGCACAATATTCATCCATTGCTTCCCACCCAGGGACTGCTTTGGGACGTCCCATGGTCCTGTATCCCCCAATGAGGCGACAGAGTAAAGGAGATTTTTGTGTACTCGCCGTAAAATCTCTTTCTCTTAGCCTCTAATTGGGGGACACAGCTCCCACCATGTTGCCCTTTCCGGGATATTGTTACTGTTGAGTTCTCATATTGTTTTCTTGAGCTCGTACATAGTTGCCTCCTTATAGGCATGGTTATGTTATTCATGTTACGTTCCTCCTGCTTTTGCACAAAACTGTAGAAGGATGACGCCGTCCAGGGGTGTATACTGCAGAGGAGGAGCCACGGTTAATCTTTTTCAGATTATGCATAGTGTCGCCGTCTAGTGGACAGCAGCATAACATCCATTTTACGGTGAGTACACAAAAATCTCCTTTTTTGTCTTTTGATTACAATTTTTTTTTTGGGGGGGGAAGACAAGTTGACTGAAAAATAGTAATTGCAACATTTTTTTTTGTTTTGTTTTTTTGTATCGCGGGTGCTCAAGTGACTTGTTCGAGTCTCTGCCCCGCATGTTTTGCGGCTGTTGGAGGTGGAGCCACATATTCATTACTGTAATGAGCGGTACCATGTGTCCGCTCAGAACAGCAAGAAGCTGGGGAGCCAGGAACCGCGCCAGGAGCAGGTGAGTATAATTAGACAGCCCCCGCTCCCCCTCCCCTGCCAACCCCTGGGTATGACTCGAGTATAAGCCGAGAGGGGGACTTTCAGCCCCAAAAAATGGGCTGAAAATCTCGGCTTATACTCGAGTATATATATAAGGTAAATGTCTGTGCAGGCATCTAATGGTATAAAATTACAGATAAAGGAATATTCCAGTCCCATCCCCTGTGGCACCAATGCTGGCCGCTTTGGTGGTCTCCACCAGGCCTGGAAGTGATGACGTCTCATGACTGATAAGGCCAATAATAGTCTTCTGTGGTCGGGGGAATGGGACGTTGTCTCTTACGTGTCCGATCACAGGACGTCATCATTTCTCATCTGTTGGGGTATTGCGTATTATTTTATACCATTACATAGACATTTTTATATAAAGTGGACAAGCCCTTTAACTACTACAGAGCATCCCAGGATCCTTGCACTTCCCAGTATGCCCAGATTGCTGACATGAAGCATAAACCGCCTCTTATGTTGGACCATACAGGACTTGCGCGCTCCATTTACATTTTTAATTTTCGGAGCGATCCCCAAAACCTTGTACATATTTTATGTATTTACGGTGCACGAATTAAGCCGTATTTCAAAGTCTCATGAATCCCAGACGTTGCAGTCCGATCTCGATGGTCTGAGAGTAATTTTGTAAATGATTTGTGTTTGCATTCAGTGAGGAGGACGTGGAGGAAACGCATCCAAAGGATGGACACGATAGCGATTATGACCCTAAAAAGGAAACAAAAAAGGAGGTAATTGCCACTCTTTGTACGTCGTATTATGTGATGACGCCTAATTTGTTCTATGTTTTCTACATCCCTAATGACAAACCGGAGCACGTATAAATGCTTTCATTTACTTTCCAGCACTTTATAGCTTTTCTCAGCCTGTGGCCAGGGTCGGCTTACTTGTCTACCTGCACCTAACCCTAGAGAACCTCCACAAGCTGTAACGTAACCCGGACAGGATCTTTTTATTTGGTGGCTCAGTGGTTAGCACAGTAGCCTTGCAGCGCTGGAGTCCTCAGCTCTACTGGGTCTGCGTGGGTTTCCTCCAGGTAATCCAGTTTCCTCCCCGGCTCCAGATATACAGATAAGGACTCAATCTAGACTCCCAATGGGGACAGTGATGATGATGTCTGTGGAATATGTCAAGCATCATAATCATAAATAAATACATTTCTAGACCTGCACTGATCCTGCTTGCACCTCAAGGGTTGAGAAGTAAGATGATTTGTTGTCTGGGGCTGAGCCTGGAGGAATCTACAGGAATGGGCTAGTAAATAATGTTTTATACACAAGGGAAATGACGAAGCATATGGATGCGATGGTGTGGTGCTAGAATATGGCGGTACGTAAAGACCTGGGTCCCCACCAATCCTGAGAATGAAAGGGCAGCAGCGCTGAGCGAGGCAGAATTACCAGAGACACTTATTCCGGTTTCTGTACAACTGTCCTAGAACGAGGAAAACCCTTTAATATGTGATTAATGGCAAGTACCTCGTGTGTGCAGATGGCAATCTGTTATCTGACAATACAGAACCTCTTGGCAGATGCTATAAAATGTTATGTAGAGACACAAATGGCTTTTCGTCCTTGTTTTTCAGGCAAGCGGAGAAACCTGTATTCAGCCGGTCAAGGTTGCTTTCGGTAGAAGAGAATACCAAAGTTTACAGCATCGTCACCACTCCCAGAGGTCCAAGTGTCGTCCTCCAAAGGGGATGTATATAAGTAAGGATGACGTCGTAGCCGTGTCCTGTGGCCCTAACGCCGCCAATACTATTCTTCGTCAGCTGGATATGGAATTGATATCCTTAAAACGACAGGTGGGAGTTTTCTATTTTTTAATGATTTTTGGGTTTTTTTCTGAATGGAAAATTGAGAAGTTTGCAGGGATCATGTGGAGCTGATCAGACCATTTAGTCTGACTCGCTAACAGTAAAGTATTAGGGTTAGGCCAAACGAGGTGGTAGTGACATCTGGAAACCATGGTGGAGAGCAACCGCTGCAGTAATACTTAAGGTACTGTCACACTCAGCAACTTTACAACGAGAACGACAACGATCTGTAACGTTGCAGCGTCCTGGATAGCGATCTCGTTGTGTTTGACACGCAGCAGCGATCTGGATCCCGCTGTGCCATCGCTGGTCGGAGCTAGAAGTCCAGAACTTTATTTGGTCGCCAGGTCGGCGTGTATCATCATGTTTGACATCAAAAGCAACGATGCCAGCAATGTTTTACATGGAGCTAACAACCAGCTACAACGATAAGTGAGTCGCCGTTACGTCACAGGATCACTCCTGCATCGTTCTGGAGTTGCCGTGTTTGACGTCTCTACAGCGACCTAAACAGCGACGCTCCAGCGATCGGCTCATTGTCTATATCGCTGCAGCGTCGCTGAGTGTGACGGTACCTATAAATTGATGGAACAATCAAGATCCACATTTTAGCAGGGGTCTTAAAAAAGGGTATACAATTAGAAATCCGTGCCACGGGCGGTGGAGTTGGGTCACAGGAGGCAGGGTTCCTGCTTCAGGAAGCCGGCGGCAGCAGCATCATTGAGCCAAGATCTCAATCTGCTCATGCGCCTCTTTCTGAGTCCATTTTCCTGAAGCTTACTGCAGGGAAGTCAATGCACAGAGCAGAAACTCCGCTCCTGCCTCACCACCGACATTTTATTGAAACTCAGGGCCTGCAGCCTCGCATCGCCCCCCACTCCTGCCGCTGCCAGCTTCCTGCAGCAGTAACCATGCGTACTGTGATCCTGCTCCACCGGCTCCCCCCAGTAAGCTACCGTAGATTCAGTCTATAAAATGGACCCCCATTTTATTAAAAAAAAAAAATCTCCTCATTGGGGGACACAGGACCATGGGTGTTATGCTGCTGCCACTAAAAAATTTATTTTTACTAATTTCCTCCCCAACATTTAGGGTGCATCTTATGGGCCCAGTCTTTTTCATTTATTTTTTATATTGTCACTAAACGGGATTTTCTCTTTCACTTACAGGTCCAGAACACTAAACAAGCCAACAGTGCACTAAAGCAAAAGCTGGATGAAGGCATAGAAGAGTTCAAACCTGCGGAGGTAACATGAACACTCCTATGTATGAGCCCGTGAGGTCATTCCAGGCTTGATTCAGTGAATGGTATACCTTTTTTGTCTGTACTGTTTATTAATGTTATCATTTTTAATTTTTTTTTTTCTTCTTGCAGTCCAATCAGAAAATAAATGCCCGCTGGACTACAGAAGAACAACTTCTCGCAGTGCAAGGTAATTGCAGAGCACACAGGAGGCATAATGATGCATTACATGGTGCTGTGAAAATGGTGCATTGTATTGTAATTCTGAATACGCAAAATACATTTTATTTGTGACACTACCGCTGTCAACTGGGATGTCGTCCGTCCTCCATACAGATGGAGGCGGCCTCAATAAAACGTCAGTTGATGATGACGCACTTCTGTACAATATTCCGAAACAAACTTACTGAAACGGGATACATGACAGTAGTCTAGGCAGCAATGGTTGAGTTTTACTCTCTGATCCACTCTACTATGTGACCATATTGTCGCCCTGTGTCAGACCCTGTACACATTAGCTGAGTTTACATCTAACCTAGTACTGAATCCATAAGAGTAGAAGAGGGTAGGCAGCTGTGCATCCCACCCATTGTTGTAGTCGGTGGGGATCACAGAGGTGATAAAAAGGTGAAGCCTTCCAGCATGTCTTCTTTTTGTATAATGGGGTGAATTTATAACTTGTGTTGGGGATGTTCTGTAAACTTTGAGGTTTTGTTTTACCAAAACCAGCAATTAAAAAATTAGAAAGGAGAAAGTATAACAAAAACACTTGTAGCTCAAAATGTAGACTAAAGTGCAATGTGAAGGGCGCTAATGATATCCCCTGCAGAGAGGCCGACAATCCTCCCCAGAACCTGTATGTGTTAGATGCGGATCTAATTATGCAGATTTTTTACCCCATATGTATAGAGTTTCATTTGCATTGTGGTGTACTAAAGTGCTGTCGGGGAGGTGTGGTGTGAAAAAACTGCAGCTATTCTGCTGTGTGAACCCTTTAGGCTATATGCCCACGTTGCAGATTTTTAGCGGCTTTTAAGCATTTTTGCAGCGGTTTTCCGCTGCGGAAACGCTTACATAAAGCATCCCATTATTTTAATATATTCCGCAATTTTTGTGCCCAAGCTGCGTTTTTTTTTCTGCAGCGGAAAAAACATTGTGGAAAAAAACGCAGCATGTTCATTAATTCTGCGGAAAATCAGCGGTTTTGCCACTATAGAATTGTATTAGGACCATTGGGAAAAAAAAGCTAAAAATCCGCAAAAAAAACGCATCAAATACGCAATAAAAACGCAAGCAGATTTCCTGCCAATCGAGTCCGGATTTGATCAGGAAAATTCTGCATACTTTCTGCAACGTGGGCACATAGCCTAAGCCTACTACATTTGTTTTTAGTGGATGTAGAGTAGCCTGGTAACGGTAAGGCCGGCGTCACACACAGCGTAAAACAATACGGTCCGTATATTACGGCCGTAATACGCTGAAAAGTCCCGAAAATAGTGGTCCGTAGCTCCTCCGTAGGCAGGGTGTGTCAGCGTTTTTTGCGCATGGCATCCTCCGTATGTAATCCGTATGTCATCCGTACTGCGTGGTTTTCTCGCAGGCTTGCAAAACCAACATACCGCTATAGAAGTGATCCATGTGTCCCAAAAAAATATATATATATATATATACTATATATATATATATATATATATATATATATATATATATATATATATATATATATATATATATATATATATATATATATATTTCTCCTTCGCCTCATTGGGGGACACAGGACCATGGGTTATGCTGCTGTCACTAGGAGGCTGACACTAAGCTGAGACAAAAAAAGGTTAGCTCCTCCCCTGCAGTATACACCCTCGTACTGGCTTCCAGACACCCAGTTTAAGCTTAGTGTCCGTAGGAGGCACACTGATTTTTAATTTCTCGAATTTTTTCTTTTTAATCTATTCCGGACGAAGGGGGCGACGGGTCCTTTCAAGGTCCGATCTCCCCCAAACCAACAACAGGCGAGCACGGGAGTTTTACCTCTCCGTATCCTCTCCTGCGACGTGGGAGCCACTGCCTGAGCTGACATTTTTTGGGCGACGGTTTCTCCCTAAAAGGGCCCCGATCTCCCCTTTTTTTATACAGACGAGCACTGGTGTTTTCCTCCAGTATCCTCCTCTGCAGCCAGGCCTTTTTATTGCCGGACATATGCCCTGTCCACCAGGTTCTACCCTCGGCTGTACAGTGGCCCTATCCCCGTGGCGTCCGTGCAGACCACACTGCATCACCAATGTTCTGTGTGACTCAGGTGGTGGACGGTTCCTCTCCACCCCTCTCTCTCAGGGGCTGGTGGATTGAGGCTTCCCAATCCCTGCACCGTCCCAGCCATCCTAAGGTTCCTCTCCATAGGGGTAAGTGTTCCGTGGGGGATGGGGGGGTCACAGCGGTCCGGAGGGCTCCTCCTCAACTTGGCACATTGGCGGGCTGCAGCGCAGATGGTGGGCCGAGACGTCGGCCCTTTGCGGCCGCGCGCCGGGCCGGGGCCGCAAATTTAGTCCCCGGCTTCGGCCTGGCCGCTGCCGATAGGCTCCGCCCACTCCTGCGCGTCATCGGCGGCGCCGCCCCCCGGTCCCTGGCGCTTCTCGCAGCCGCCGAGATCTCTCCCCTGATCTCGGCGGCCATCTTGGTCCTCACATACACGCCGCAGCTCCAGCTCTGCCGCATCCCGGAGGCACAGCGCCCACGTGCAGCTAGTGCCCTATCTCTGGATTCACAGCTCGGCTCCCCAGGACAGCGGGACACAGGACCGGGGTAAGGAGACATCGTCAGCTTCTCCTCTGCAGCACCGCCCTCTGCTTCCCAGGCCAGATTATAGCCCCTGTGGCTTCTTGTGCATTAGAGTCATGTCGCAGACTAGATCTAAAAAATCCTCTAAGGTGCATACGACCTTTTTTTCTGCGTGTACCACCTGTCAGGCCCCTCTTCCTAGGCCTCAAAGTTCCCCCCTCTGTTCTGCCTGCGATGCTCCATGTGCCCAGGAGCCCTCCACCGCCACCGACTCTGGCGTACCTAGTCCCCCCCCGTGGGTCGCTTCTCTCTCTCAATCCGTGGATTTTTTAGCCAACGCCATCAAATCCATTCAAAATCCTCCCGGGGAACGAGGTAACCCGTTACAGGCGTTAAGAGATCCCTCCATAGCAGGGGAATCGTCGGTTAGCAGGGGCCGCTCTCTCCATAAAGAGGCTCGGTCATCCCGAAAGCGGATCCGCCCTTCCTCTCCTGAACGCTCTCCTCGCCGCTCAGAATCTGGCAGCTCCCCCTCTCGCTCACCCTCTTTGGGGGCTCACAGCGTTCCCGACTCTGAACATGAGTCCGAGGTATCATTGGACCCGGAGGCTCCGGAGTTCAGAGCTACGGTCGACTCCCTCATTGTAGCAGTCAATCACGCTCTTAAGGTGGAGGATGACGCTAATTCCGCTCCGGAACACGCGGTCTCTTTTACCAGATCCAAACGTTCCCACAAATCCTTTGCCTCTCATCCAGCCTTTCTGGATATAGTCAGGCGTCACAGGGAGCATCCAGATAAGCGGTTCACGGGTAAGAAGGATCTGCTATCTAAGTACCCCTTCTCAGCGGATCTCGTGAAAGACTGGACGGATCCGCCTTTAGTAGATCCGCCGGTCTCACGCCTAGCTTCTAAAACGCTTCTTTCAGTTCCGGAGGGCGCGTCAATTAAGAGCCCCACCGAACGCCAGATAGACTCGCTAGCTCGTTCGGTGTATGAAGCCTCTGGCTCTTCCCTGTCCCCCTCCTTCGCAGCGGCTTGGGTGTCCAAGGCTATGGTCTCCTGGGCGGATGCTCTAGCGAAATCCATTAACGAACAGGACCTCCCGTCTGATATGGCAGACCTAGCCAAGCAGTTAGCCATGGCTAGCGATTATGTGATGTTCGCATCCCTCGACGCGGCGAATTGCGCAGCATCCGCGGCTTCCAACGCCGTCGCTATCAGAAGGGCTCTTTGGCTCAGGGAGTGGCGCGCAGATTCCTCCTCTAAGAAATCTCTGAACTCCCTCCCTTTTCAAAGCGGGCGTCTTTTCGGCGAAAAGCTTGACCAGCTTATTTCCGACGCCACAGGGGGAAAGAGCAAGTTCCTTCCCCAACAGAGGCCCAAGGCGGCCTTCCAGCGCCAGCCTTACTTTCGCTTTCGGCCCTTTCGTACCAGCCCAGCCTGGTCCAATCCTACCGGTCTTCCCAGATCGGACCGTTCCGCTCGCACTGACAGAGACGCTCGTCCCTCCTTCAGGCCTATTCCTTCCTGGCGCGGGAAACCGAGACAACCCAGATCCCGAGGGTCCAGACCTCCCAGATTCCTGTCTCAATGACTCGGGAACGGCGCCAGTCGATACCATCAGAGTAGGCGGACGCCTGCTCCTTTTTCAGCAAGCCTGGCTCTCCGTCGTGCACGACGAATGGGTCAGGGATCTGGTATCGTCAGGCTACAAGATAGAGTTCTCCTCTCCTCCTCCAACTCGGTTTTTCCCCTCTCGTCTTCCCAGCTCGGCAGCTCAGGCTCGCGCCCTTCTTTGCGCCATCCACTCCCTCCGCCAGAGCGGGGTCATTGTCCCGGTCCCGGAACACGAGAGGTTCAAAGGTTTCTACTCAAACCTCTTCGTCGTGCCAAAGAAGGACGGAAAAGTGCGGCCCATTTTGGATCTGAAGCTCCTGAACAAGTGCGTAAGAGTCCGGCACTTCAGGATGGAATCGCTCAGATCGGTCATCTCTTCGATGGAAAGAGGGGAATTTCTGGCCTCGATAGACATCAAGGATGCCTATCTTCATATTCCGATTTTTCCGTCTCATCAGAGGTTCCTCCGCTTTGCCATTCGGGAGGACCACTTCCAGTTCACGGCCTTACCCTTCGGTCTCGCCACGGCGCCCAGGGTATTTACCAAGGTCATGGCGGCTGTCATGGCCATCCTTCATTCTCGAGGAGTCGTCGTGTTACCTTACTTAGACGATCTCCTCATAAACGGCCCGTCTTTTCAAGCCTGCGAGTCAAGCGTCCACATTACCCTGGATTCTCTTTCGCGCCTAGGTTGGTTGATCAACTGGGACAAATCCGCTCCCGTTCCGGCCCGTCGGATCTCCTTTCTGGGAATGATCCTGGACACTTCGAGGGGTCTGGTCTTGCTTCCTCGGTCCAAGGCCCAAGCACTTCAGAAGGGAGCCCGAACGCTCTGTCACCCCCGCCCGCGAACCATTCGGTTCGCCATGAAGATTTTGGGGAAGATGGTTGCCACAATCGAAGCAGTTTCTTTTGCTCAACTCCATCTCCGTCCCTTGCAACAGGCTTTGCTGGACATCTGGGACAGGAGTATCTCATCTCTCGACCGCCCTTGTCCCCTGTCCCCGCGGGTCAGACAATCTCTCGTATGGTGGACCCTGGGCCCATCTCTTCTCCAGGGGAAGTCCTTCCTCCCGATCCGCTGGTTAGTGGTAACTACCGACGCCAGTCTCCTTGGCTGGGGGGCGGTGTTCCTCCACCACTCTGCCCAGGGCCGCTGGACAGTTCGGGAATCCAAACTCCCCATCAACATCCTGGAGATTCGTGCTATCAGACTTGCACTGAGTCACTTTCACGCCCTGCTCGCGGGTCACCCAGTACGAGTCCAATCGGACAACGTCACGGCGGTGGCTTACATCAACCACCAGGGGGGTACCCGCAGCAGGGCGGCGATGCAGGAAGTCTCCCTCATCCTTCGTTGGGCCGAAACCAACCATTCCATCATCTCTGCGGTGCACATTCCAGGAGTCGAGAACTGGGCGGCGGACTTCCTGAGCCGCCAGGGCCTTGCCTCGGGGGAGTGGGAACTCCACCCAGAGGTTTTTCACCAGATCTGTCTTCGCTGGGGGACCCCGGACGTGGATCTGATGGCGTCCAGATTGAACGCCAAAGTCCACAACTTCATTGCTCGATCTCGGGATCCCCAGGCCATAGGAGTGGACGCGCTGATCTCTCCGTGGCATCAATTTCAGCTCCCATACGTGTTCCCTCCCCTTCCCTTACTGCCGAAGGTGATCCGAAAGATCAAGACGGAGGGAGTTCCAGTCATCCTGGTCGCCCCAGACTGGCCTCGTCGCGCTTGGTACGCGGAGCTCGTTCAGCTCGTAGCCGACGTTTCCTTGCGGTTGCCAGACCGCCCAGACCTGCTTCGCCAAGGACCGATCTACCATCAGAGCTCAGGGGCCCTACGTTTAACGGCGTGGCTGTTGAAACCTGGATTCTAACTCATGCCGGTTTCTCTCAGCAGGTCATCCCCACCATGTTAAGTGCTCGCAAGGCGTCTTCCGCCTCCATCTACCACCGCGTCTGGAAAACCTTCTTCTCATGGTGCAGGCTCCGGGGTCACCCTCCGCTCGTTTTCTCTATCCCTTGCATCTTGAATTTCCTTCAGTCTGGTCTGGACTCCGGTTTGGCCCTGAGTTCCCTCAAAGGTCAGATCTCAGCGTTATCCGTGCTTTTCCAGCGTAGGATCGCCACCAACCTTCAGGTCAAGACTTTCATCCAGGGAGTCTCCCATGTGGTTCCTCCCTACAGGATGCCGCTAGAGACCTGGGATCTCAACTTGGTTCTGGGGGTTCTTCAGGAACCTCCGTTCGAACCCCTTCAAGACGTTCCGCTCTCTGTCCTCTCTTGGAAGGTTGCCTTCCTGGTAGCGGTGACGTCCATCAGAAGGGTTTCAGAGCTCGCCGCTTTATCCTGCCGGGTTCCTTTCCTTGCCTTTCATCAGGACAAGGTAGTCCTACGTCCTTCTCCGGCATTTCTTCCGAAGGTGGTCTCATCTTTCCATCTCAATGAGGACATCATTCTTCCCTCCTTTTGCCCGCAGCCCAAACATAGGGTCGAGAAAGCTCTCCATACCCTGGACGTGGTAAGGGCCCTCAGGAGGTACATTTCCAGAACGGCTCACTTCAGGAAATCGGACGCCCTTTTCGTGCTCCCGGAAGGTCACAGAAAGGGTTTGGCTGCGTCTAAATCCACGATGGCCAGATGGATCCGATCTGCTATCCAGGAATCCTATCGGGTCAGGGGCAGTCCTATCCCGGCGGGGATTAGAGCTCACTCCACTCGGTCGATGGGTGCTTCCTGGGCCATCCGGCACCAGGCAACAGCAGAGCAGGTTTGCAAGGCCGCAACGTGGTCCAGCCTGCATACTTTCACAAAGCATTACAATGTTCACATTCACTCCTCTGCGGACGCGGCCCTTGGCAGGCGTATCCTGCAGGCGGCCGTTGCGCATTTGTAGTCAGATGGTACACGGAGTTATTTTGGTTGTATTGTTTCCCTCCCAGGGACTGCTTTGGGACGTCCCATGGTCCTGTGTCCCCCAATGAGGCGAAGGAGAAATAGGGATTTTTGTGTGTACTCACCGTAAAATCCTTTTCTCCGAGCCACTCATTGGGGGACACAGCACCCACCCTGGTAGCCTTTCGGCTCGTGATCTTGTTTTTTTGATCTTGACTGTTTGTTTGACATGTTATATTCTAATGTTACTTGTTATATTGTTACTATCCTACTGCTTTTGCACTAAACTGGGTGTCTGGAAGCCAGTACGAGGGTGTATACTGCAGGGGAGGAGCTAACCTTTTTTTGTCTCAGCTTAGTGTCAGCCTCCTAGTGACAGCAGCATAACCCATGGTCCTGTGTCCCGGAGAAAAGGATTTTACGGTGAGTACACACAAAAAAAAAAAAAATATATATATATATATATATATATATATATATATATATATATATATATATATATATATATATATATATATATATATAGCGGAGGGCGCCTCACCGCAAATGAAGGTAAATATAGGTCATTGACCTACTTTACCTTCATTTTCCGGGGTTTTTGCAGCCATGAGCATCATTGCATTAGCAAAGCTTGTGGATGCAAATTATTTTAACCCCTTCAGATGGATTTACATCGTTGGACGTTACAGATCTGCGGAGGGTAAGGATATTGTTGGTTTGTTATGTTTTTTTTGTTACAGAACGAGGGTCTTCAGTGACTGGATTGGGCGTAGAATAAAATACTCCAACAACCATTGTTTTTATTTCATTAAAATAATTTTAAATAATGTGTTTGTGTTTTATTTAACCCTTTACTACAATTGGATTATTAATGGATAGGTGTCATAATTGACGCCTCTCCATTATTAATTTGGCTTAATGTCACCTTACAATAGCAAGGTGGCATTAACCCTTCATTACCCCATATCCCACCGCTACACGGAAATGGGAAGAGAGTGGCCAAGTGCCAGAATAGGTGCATCTTCCAGATGTGCCTTTTCTGGGGTGGCTGGGGGCAGATGTTTTTAGCCAGGGGGGCGGGGGCAATAACCGTGGACCCTCTCCAGGCTATTAATATCTGCCCTCAGTCACTGGCTTTACTACTCTGGCGGAGAAAATTGCGCGGGAGCCCACGCCAATTTTTTCCGCCATTTAACCCTTTAATTTAGTAGATAGAACGGCCAAATTTTGCAGATACACACTACTAACATTAGTAGTGTGGAATCTGCAAAAAAAATGGAGAGAAGACATGGTTTACTGTATGTAAATCATGTCGGGTTTAGGAAGGAGAAAGAAAAAGCCGGTAATTGAATTACCGGCTTTCAAGCTGTATAGCGCTGGAATAAATATTAATATATATACATATATGTGTCTCACTGACATATATATATATATATATATATACCTATTCTATGTGTACACATTTATTCTACCTATTGGACTGGAAGCTGTCAGTGTGATTTTACTGTACACCGCAATGAATTACCGGCTTTTCTCTCTAACACCCCTGCATATTTCTCGCAAGTCACACTGCTTGTCCGTGTGTAATCCGTATTTTTCACACTTCCATAGACTTTCATTGGCGTATTTCTTGCGCAGTACGGTGACAAACGCAGCATGCTGCGATTTTCTACGGCCGTAGAAAGCCGTATAATACGGATCAGTTTAATACGGCAGATAGGAGCAGGGGCATAGAGAATAATTGTGCCGTATTTTTTGCGAGTTTTACGGACGTAGTTTCTGCGCTCTTACGTCCGTAAAACTCGCAAGTGTGACGGCGGCCTAAGAGAAAAATGATGTGGACAGAATGAAAAGCTGGAGGGAAGCGTAACAGTGTTAGCAGAGGGTGAAAAAAATGGAATCTTTTCACTTGGTTACTGTATGGATGTACACACAATAAAAAAAAAAAATTACAGACTTGGACAAAATTGTTGGTACCATTCTATGAAAGACCTAAAACCCACTGAAGTAACTTAACCCCTCTGTGACCTTAGACGTACTATCCCGTCGAGGTGCCCTGGGCTTATCTGACCCTGGACGGGATAGTACGTCATAGCCGATCGGCCGCGCTCACGGGGGGAGCGCGGCCGATCGCGGCCGGGTGTCAGCTGCTTATCGCAGCTGACATCCGGCACTATGTGCCAGGAGCGGTCACGGACCGCCCCCGGCACATTAACCCCTGGCACACCGCGATCAAAGATGATCGCGATGTGCCGGCGGTGCAGGGAAGCACCGCGCAGGGAGGGGGCTCCCTGCGGGCTTCCCTGAGCCCCCCGCAGCAACGCGATGTGCTCGAGCCCCGGATCCAAGATGGCCGCGGATCCGGGTCCTGCAGGGAGGGAGGTGGCTTCACAGAGCCTGCTTAGAGCAGGCACTGTGAAGGCTGCAGCGCTGCATGTCAGATCAGTGATCTGACAGAGTGCTGTGCAAACTGTCAGATCACTGATCTGTGATGTCCCCCCCTGGGACAAAGTAAAAAAGTAAAAAAAAAATTTTCCAAATGTGTAAAAAAAATAAAAAAAAATATTCCAAAATAATGAAAAAAAAAAAAATATATTATTCCCATAAATACATTTCTTCATCTAAATAAAAAAAAACCAATAAAAGTACACATATTTAGTATCGCCGCGTCCGTAACGACCCGACCTATAAAACTGTCCCACTAGTTAACCCCTTCAGTAAACACCGTAAGAAAAAAAAAAAAAAAACGAGGCAAAAAACAACGCTTTATTATCATACCGCCGAACAAAAAGTGGAATAACACGCGATCAAAAGGACAGATATAAATAACCATGGTACCGCTGAAAGCGTCATATTGTCCCGCAAAAAAAGAGCCGCCATACAGCATCATCAGCAAAAAAATTAAAAAGTTATAGTCCTGAGAATAAAGCGATGCAAAAATAATTATTTTTTCTGTAAAATAGTTTTTATCGTATAAAAGCACCAAACCATAAAAAAATGATATAAATGAGGTATCGCTGTAATCGTACTGACCCGAAGAATAAAACTGATTTATCAATTTTACCAAACGCAGAACGGTATAAACGCCTCCCCCAATAGAAATTCATGAATAGCTGGCTTTTGGTCATTCTTCCTCACAAAAATCGGAATAAAAAGCGATAAAAAAATGTCACGTGCCCAAAAATGTTTTCAATAAAAACGTCAACTCGTCCCGCAAAAAACAAGACCTCACATGACTCTGTGGACCAAAATATGGAAAAATTATAGCTCTCAAAATGTGGTATTGCAAAAAATATTTTTTGCAATAAAAAGGGTCTTTCAGTGTGTGACGGCTGCCAATCATAAAAATCCGCTAAAAAACTCGCTATAAAAGTAAATCAAACCCCCCTTCATCACCCCCTTAGTTAGGGAAAAATAAAAAAAAATGTATTTATTTCCATTTTCCCATTAGGGCTAGGGTTAGGGCTAGGGCTAGGGTTAGGGCTAGGGTTAGGGTTAGGGCTAGGGTTAGGGCTAGGGCTAGGGTTAGGGCTAGGGTTAGGGCTAGGGTTAGGGCTAGGGTTAGGGTTGGGGCTACAGTTAGGGTTGGGGCTAAAGTTAGGGTTAGGGTTTAGATTACATTTACAGTTGGGAATAGGGTTGGGATTAGGGTTAGGGGTGTGTCAGGGTTAGAGGTGTGGTTAGGGTTACCGTTGGAATTAGGGTTAGGGGTGTGTTTGGATTAGGGTTTCAGTTATAATTGGGGGGTTTCCACTGTTTCGGCACATCAGGGGCTCTCCAAACACGACATGGCGTCCGATCTCAATTCCAGCCAATTCTGCGTTGAAAAAGTAAAACAGTGCTCCTTCCCTTCCGAGCTCTCCTGTGTGCCCAAACAGGGGTTTACCCCAACATATGGGGTATCAGCGTACTCAGGACAAATTGGACAACAACTTTTGTGGACCAATTTCTCCTGTTACCCTTGGGAAAATACAAAACTGGGGGCTAAAAAATAATTTTTGTGGGAAAACAAAAAGATTTTTTATTTTCACGGCTCTGCGTTATAAACTGTAGTGAAACACTTGGGGGTTCAAAGTTCTCACAACACATCTAGATAAGTTCATTGAGGGGTCTAGTTTCCAATATGGGGTCACTTGTGGGGGGTTTCTACTGTTTAGGTACATTAGGGGCTCTGCAAACGCAATGTGACGCCTGCAGACCAATCCATCTAAGTCTGCATTCCAAATGATGCTCCTTCCCTTCCGAGCCCTCCCATGCGCCCAAACGGTGGTTCCCCCCCACATATCGGGTATCAGCGTACTCAGGACAAATTGGACAACAACATTTAGGGTCCAATTTCTCCTGCTAACCTTGGAAAAATACAAAACTGGGGGCTAAAATATAATTTTTGTGGAAAAAAAAATATTTTTTATTTGCATGGCTCTGCGTTATAAACTGTAGTGAAATACTTGGGGGTTCAAAGTTCTCACAACACATCAAGATGAGTTCCTTAGGGGGTCTACTTTCCAAAATGGTGTCACTTGTGGGGGGTTTCTACTGTTTAGGTACATTAGGGGCTCTGCAAACGCAATGTGATGCCTGCAGACCATTCCATCTAAGTCTGCATTCCAAATGGCGCTCCTTCCCTTCCGAGCTCTCCCATGCGCCCAAACAGTGGTTTACTGCCACATATGGGGTATCAGCGTACTCGGGACAAATTGGACAACAACTTTTGAGGTCCAATTTCTTCTCTTACCCTTGGAAAAATAAAAAATTGGGGGCAAAAATATAATTTTTGTGAAAAAATATGATTTTTTATTTTTACGGTTCTGCATTATAAACTTCTGTGAAGCACTTGGTGGGTCAAAGTGCTCACCACACCTCTAGATAAGTTCCTTAGGGGGTCTACTTTCCAAAATGGTGTCACTTGTGGGGGGTTTCAATGTTTAGGCACATCAGTGGCTCTCCAAACGCAACATGGCGTCCCATCTCAATTTCTGTCAATTTTGCATTGAAAAGTCAAACTGCGCTCCTTCCCTTCCGAGCTCTCCCATGCGCCCAAACAGTGGTTTACTGCCACATATGGGGTATCAGCGTACTCAGGACAAATTGGACAACAACTTTTGAGGTCCAATTTCTTCTCTTACCCTTGGAAAAATAAAAAATTGGGGGCAAAAATATAATTTTTGTGAAAAAATATGATTTTTTATTTTTACGGTTCTGCATTATAAACTTCTGTGAAGCACTTGGTGGGTCAAAGTGCTCACCACACATCCAGATAAGTTCCTTAGGGGGTCTACTTTCCAAAATGGTGTCACTTGTGGGGGGTTTCAATGTTTAGGCACATCAGTGGCTCTCCAAACGCAACATGGCGTCCCATCTCAATTCCTGTCAATTTTGCATTGAAAAGTCAAATAGCGCTCCTTCCCTTCCGAGCTCTCCCATGCGCCCAAACAGTGGTTTACTGCCACATATGGGGTATCAGCGTACTCAGGACAAATTGGACAACAACTTTTTGGGTCCAATTTCTCCTGTTACCCTTGGTAAAATAAAACAAATTGGAGCTGAAGTAAATTTTTTGTGTAAAAAAGTTAAATGTTCATTTTTATTTAAACATTCCAAAAATTCCTATTAAACACCTGAAGGGTTAATAAACTTCTTGAATGTGGTTTTGAGCACCTTGAGGGCTGCAGTTTTTAGAATGGTGTCACACTTGGGCATTTTCTATCATATAGACCCCTCAAAATGACTTCAAATGAGACGTGGTCCCTAAAAAAAAATGGTGTTGTAAAAATGAGAAATTGCTGGTCAACTTTTAACCCTTATAACTCCCTAACAAAAAAAAAAATTGGTTCCAAAATTATGCTGATGTAAAGGAGACATGTGGGAAATGTTACTTATTAAGTATTTTGTGTGACATATCTCTGTGATTTAATTGCATAAAAATTCAAAGTTTGAAAATTGCGAAATTTTCAAAATTTTCGCCAAATTTCCGTTTTTTTCACAAATAAACGCAGGTACTATCAAAGAAATTTTACCACTATCATGAAGTACAATATGTCACGAGAAAACAATGTCAGAATCACCAGGATCCGTTGAAGCGTTTCGGAGTTATAACCTCATAAAGGGACAGTGGTCAGAATTGTAAAAATTGGCCTGGTCATTAACGTGCAAACCACCCTTGGGGGTAAAGGGGTTAAAACTGACCAAAGTAATTTTCAGTTTACTGAATATCAACTAATGAAAATCAGACATTGTTTTTGAATTGTGGTTCAACAGAAAAATAAAACTAATAAAAATGGCTAGGATAAAAATGATGGTACCTCTAGAACAGATTGCAAGTAAGTTGAACATAGGGAAGGTGTTAAACTAATAAACTTGTAGTCAGTCGCCTATTTGAAAGGTGAAAAGTAGTCACTGTGCTGTTTGGGATCATGGTGTGTAGTACACTGAACATGGACCAAAGAAAGTGAAGGCAAGAGTGTTCTCAGGATATTAGAAAGAAAATTATAGACAGACATGTTAAAGGTCGTAAGAAAATCTCCGAACAGCCTGACGTTCCTGTTACTATAGTTGCACATATATGGGACTGTAACCGACCTCCAAGGACTTGGGAAAACTGATGACAAAATGAAGAGATGGATAATACAGTTAATAGCCAAAGAGCCCAGAACAACATCCAGAGAGATCAGCGGTGACCTCCAAGAGCAAGGTCCATCAGTGTCCGGTCGCACCGTCTATCGCTGTCTTGGCCAAAGTGGACATCATGCATGACAATCGAAGAGAAAACCACTGTTGAAAGCAAATCACAAAAAAAGCTAGACTGGAAATTGCCAAAATGCATATTGACAAGCTAGAAAATTTCTGGGAGAACGTTCTTTGGACTGAGGAGACGACACTAGAGCTTTTTGGCATCACATCAGCTCTATTTTCCCAGACGCAAAAAGAGGGATTTTTGGTACTCACCGTAAAATCTCTTTCTTGGAGCTTTCATTGGGGGACACAGATAACCGTGGGTGTATGCTGCTGCTAGGAGGCTGACACTATGCAAAAAAGGAAAAGAACAATAGCCCCCCCCACCCACCCGGCAGTATACACCCACCCGGCAGTATACACCCACCGACAGGCACTGAGCACCTCAGTTGGTGAAAAAAGCAGTAGGAGAAACAACCATAACTAAGAACACATGAGTACCAACTCAATCAGGACTTGTAGGCCCAACCACGGTACCAAGAACAACTAACCAGGGAGGGTGCTGTGTCCCCCAATGAAGACTCCAAGAAATAGATTTTACGGTGAGTACCAAAAATCCCTCTTTATTGCTTCATTGGGGGACACAGATAACCGTGGGACGTCCAAAAGCAGTCCCGGAAAAGTGTGAGTAGAAAGGAAGCGAGAAAAGGGCTCAGGTCGGCCGGTGTGCGACTGCCGCCTGCAGTACCTTCCTACCAAAACCTGCATCTGACGAGGTCTGGGTATGAACCCTGTAGAACCTCGTGAACGTATGTAAAGACGACCAGGTGGCAGCCTTGCAAAGCGGAGGCCTGGTGATGAACAGCCCAGGAAGCACCGACAGCTCTGGTGGAGTGGGCCCGTACCCCAGGAGGGGGCTGTGTCTCTCGAGCACGGTAGGATTCCGTTATAGCAGAACGAATCCAGCGAGAAATAGTGGATTTGGACACTTGAAGGCCTTTCCGGCAACCCTCAGCAATGACAAACAGAGAGTCGGATTTGCGAAAATGAGCAGTTCTAGAAAGATAGATCCGAACGGCCCTGACAACGTCAAGCTTGTGAAGAGACTTCTCCAAGGGGTGGACAGGAGAAGGGCAAAAAGAAGGAAGAATGATATCCTCATTGATGTGGAAAGTGGAAACCACCTTGGGAAGAAATTCGGGGACAGGTCTTAGAACGACCTTGTCCTGATGAAGAATCAGGAAGGGGGAGCGGCAGGATAATGCTGCCAACTCGGAAACTCTAATTGAAGTGATGGCAATGAGGAAGGCCACCTTCCAGGAAAGAAAGGAAAAAGAGACGTCCTGAAGCAGTTCAAAAGGAAGGGTCTGAAGGGCACTGAGAACCAAATTGAGGTCCCAAGGTTCCAGCGGAGGACGAAAAGGAGGAGCAAGATGAGCAACTCCTTGCAGAAAAGTCTTCACTTGAGAGACGGAAGCCAAGTCCCTTTGGAAAAGAATGGACAAGGCGGAAACTTGACCCTTTAGGGTACTGAGGGACAACCCCAAGTCGAGTCCCGACTGCAGGAAGCCCAGAAAGTCCGGAAGGGAAAAAGTCATCGGAAAGACGTCGTGTGTCTCGCAGCACCGGTAGAAAGCCTTCCAGTACCTGTGGTAAATGCGAGAAGAAGCTGGCTTCCTGGCTCTGATCATGGTCTGTATGACCTGATGAGAAAAACCAGACTCCTTCAGAACCGCGGCCTCAACAGCCATGCCATTAAATGCAGGGACTGAGAACTTTGGTGGAAGAGTGGGCCCTGTGAGAGAAGATCTGAGCGGTATGGGAGTCTCCAAGGGGTATCCGCGAGCATGTTGACCAGCTCCGCGTACCAGGGGCGCCTTTGCCAGTCTGGAGCTATGAGTATGACCGGAATCCCCTCTAACTTTATCTTTTTTACTACCCTTGGGATCAAGGGAAGTGGGGGAAACAGGTAAGGAAACTGAAACTGCGACCTTGGGATTACCAGGGCGTCGTGGCTGATGGCCAGAGGGTCCCGGGATCTGGAGCAAACTGAGGAACCTTGTGGTTCATCCGAGATGCCATGAGGTCGACGTCTGGGGTGCCCCAATGAAGACAAATCTGGTCGAATACTGAGGGATGGAGAGACCACTCGCCCGTCGCCAGGCCCTTGCGGCTGAGGAAGTCAGCTGCCCAGTTTTCGATGCCCGGAATGTGGACAGCTGAAATGACCGGAACGTGACGTTCCGCCCAATGAAGTATCCTTGCTGCCTCTGCCAGTACCTGACTGCTGCGCGTCCCGCCCTGGTGGTTTAAGTATGCCACGGCTGTGGCGTTGTCCGACTGGATGCGGACGGGACGGCCGGCCAGGAGTTATTGCCAGTGGAGTAGGGCAAGGAAGATTGCTCTGATCTCCAGTAAGTTGATAGGAAGAAGAGCCTCCTGGTGGGTCCACTGACCCTGCGCTGTGAGATGTCGGAAGACCGCTCCCCAACCGAGCAGGCTGGCATCTGTGGTGATGACCTGCCACTGAAGCGGAAGGAAAGACCTTCCTCTGAGGAGCGATGAAGACAGGGTCTACCAGGTCAGTGACTGCCGAGGCAGACGAACGGGGCGGTCCAATGAGGTCGTGGATCTGTTCCAAGTGGTGAGAAGAAACAGTTGGAGGGGACGTGTGTGGAATTGGGCAAAGGGAATGGCCTCCATGGAGGCAACCATCTTTCCCAGGACTGCCATGCAGAACCGAAGCGAGCGAGGAGCTGGGTGTTTGAGAGATCGGGCTGCCTTGCGGAGACCGGAGAACTTGTCCAGTGGGAGGAAGACCCGAGCCATGTTCGTGTCGAATTTCATGCCCAGGAAGGACAGATGCTGGTAGGGAATCAGAGATGACTTGTCCCAGTTGATGATCCACCTGAGGCGAGTCAGAGTGTCCAGAGAGATCTGGAGGCTTCGCGCACAGTCTCGATGAGAAGAACCCCTGATCAAAAGATCGTCCAGGTAGGGGATGATGAGTATCCCCCTGGAACGAAGGATGGCCATGACCTCCGCCATGATCTTGGTGAAGACCCTGGGGGCCGACACCAGGCCGAACGGGAGGGCCGTGAATTGGTAGTGCTCTTTCTGGAAGGCAAACCGAAGGTACCTCTGGTGCCGTACGCAGATAGGAACATGAAGGTACGCATCCTGAATATCCACCGAACACAGGAAGTCTCCGGGCTCCATGGCGGCAATCACAGACCGCAAGGACTCCATCCTGAAGTGGCAGAGTCGAACATGGCGGTTCAAAAACTTGAGATCCAGAATTGGGCGAAGGGAACCGTCCTTCTTGGGGACTACGAAGAGGTTTGAGTAGAACCCCGAAAAACGCTCGTTTGAAGGGACAGGAATGACTACGCCAGCTGTGACCAGGGAAGAGACGGCCTCAAGAAACCCGAGCAGTTGAGACGGTTGCCTTGGTGGACGAGAGCGGAAGAAACGATCTTCCAGCAGGGAAAAAAATTCGATCTTGTAACCGGAGGTAACTACCTCTCTGACCCAGGCGTCGCTGACTACAGACAGCCAGGCGTCCCGGAAGGAAAGAAGTCTGCCTCCCACCCTGGAAGTCATTCCAGGTGGGGGCGACCCGTCACTTGGAATGAAATATATCGGAACGGGAGCCAGAGGACCTGAAAGGTTGGCTCTTAGTTCTCCATCTGAGGGCAGGCTTGTAAGAAGAGGGTCTCCTCCGCTCTCCTGAAGCGGAAGGTTGCTCCTGCTGGGAAGAGGAGTCAGAGGTCCGAAATTGACGAAAGTGCCTAAAAGGCCTAGGGCTCTTTTTATTGAAGAAACGTTTTGGTCTAGACTGAGGGAGGGAAGTACTTTTTCCTCCCGTGGCATCAGAAATGATCTGGTCTAAGCGAGAGCCAAAGAGTCTGGAACCCCGAAAGGCTAGGTTGGTGAGAGACTTCTTAGAAGTTGTATCTGCGCTCCATGCTTTGAGCCAAAGAATGCTGTGTATAGCAATGATGTTGCTACTTGCCCTTGCGGAACAGGCCGCTGCATCCAAGGAGGCAGCCAAAACGTATTTGCCCGCGTGGCCAATCTGGTCCGCTAAATCAGCCAGTTCCTGTGGTGAAGCCGAAGCCAAAATGCCTCGTCGAAGAATTTTGACCCAGGCGGAAAAGGCCTTTGCCACCCAGGTGGAGGCGAAACTGGGGCAGAGGGAAGCTCCTGATGCCTCGAATGCTGATTTGGCTAGAGTCTCAATCTGTCTGTCCGTAGCGTCTTTAAGCGACGCACTGTCAGGTAAGGACAGGACCGTCTTGGATAAAAGACCGGAAACCGGCGGGTCCACCTTTGGAGATTCTGCCCATTTGGCACGAAGGTCAGCACTAAACGGGTATAATACGTCCAGCTGTTTTCTGCCTGGGAAGCTCTTCAGGATGTTCCCAGTGCTTAGACAGGGTAGACTCAAATTCCTCGTGATTGGGAAAGGAGCGAGAAGGACGCTTGACCCGTTTGAAGGAGACAGAAGGATCCTGTGAGGGAGCCTAGTCCTGTTTAAGCTTAAGAGATTGGGAGATAGCCAAGATGAGACTATCCACAATAGCCTGTATGCCAGACATCTGGTCTGAGTCAGACCCGGACTGGATCCTCCTCCGAAGAGGGGAATTGGGAAGAGGTGAGCAGCTTGGGAACCTCTGAGGGACCTGGAGAGCTGGAAGAGGAGCCAGACAGGGACCTCTTTCTAGAACGGCCGGCCAGAGCATTCTTCTGAGGGTCGATAACAGGTGCGTGCGACTCGCCATGAGAGACGGTCAGAGCACTGGTGGCTGTAGCTAGATGCGGAAATCGTTCAAGCGCCTGGACCAGAGATTGGGATACTTCAGTCAAGTCAGAGACTGACTGAGACATAGCAACTGCCCACTCTGGGGGAGGGGTAGTGCACTCATCCCGAGATTCGGAAGCTTCCTGCGGAGCAGACATGGTATGCGGACTGCAGGATTGGCAGAAGGGTGACGACTGACCTGCTGACCACTTTTTCTTGCAGCGTGAGCAAGCGTAATGAATGATGGTGGGTTTGGAAACAGAAGCCCCAATAGAGTTGGACATATGTAGGCTGTGAGCTTATAGTAAGGGAAAAAAGGGTTGGAAAGCTCTGCCTGTGTAAGTCTAAACTACTGCAGCGCTGTCTCCGGAGTATGATATACTGCAGGGGAGGGATGCTAGGGTACGGATGAAAGCCTACTGTACAGGAAGGAAAGAGCTGCAGCTGAAACGGTATCTGTGCCCCCTGAGTGGTGTAGCGTCCGGATAGGAAGCAGAATCCAAGATGGAGGAGGAATAGAGGCCTCGTGGGGGAGTGGTTAAGCGCACAGCAAATGACTGGGAAGAGAGAAACCCCTGATAGGTCCATCGGCAGAAGGGGGCGTGTGAGCTGTATTAAAATATCACTGGGCGCCAAGAAAGCGCGGGCGATTAGGAGGCGTGGCCGATCGGTCCGAACTGAGGTAAAGTAAAAAAAGGGAAGCCGCGGCGCTGAATGAACAACGCATGGAATAGACGGCAGGGCAGCGCTGACAGGTCCAGGGGAGGGAAGGGAGCCAGCGTGAGATACAAACAACAATCCCCTTCCCCCCCCAATATATCTTCATTGCCTTGATCTTCAGCGCTGCATGAGGGTCGTCCAGGGGCCCAAGGGAAGGCAGGGACGCTGGAGAGAAGAACCCTCTTCCAGGAGACGGCATCAACCCCCTTAGGGAAAAAAGGGGGGAGGTCACCGCTGCTGACTACCGTCTCCCTCTCAGCCCTGTCCGAGGAGAGGGGTGAGGAGGAAATTCGGCAAGGACCGGCCACCAAACTCACCCTGAGGCACCAATGAAGGCACAGGGGAGAAATGTCCTGCCAGCAGGCCTGAGTGTTGCGATGTGGGTGACACCACACTGCTCGCTCAGCCGCTAATAATGGGAAGGCAAAGTGAATTAACACCCAGATTCCCTAGAAGTTGAATCTGAAAAACAAAATAAATAATTAGTAAAACACAACAAACCTGCGAAAGCAAAAAATGATTAGCTGCGGATCTGGAAGATCCAGGTCCACCTCCTACAGACACCAAGCACAAACTGAGGTTCTCGGTGCCTGTCGGTGGGTGTATACTGCCGGGGAGGGGCTATTGTTCTTTTCCTTTTTTGCATAGTGTCAGCCTCCTAGCAGCATACACCCACGGTTATCTGTGTCCCCCAATGAAGCGATTAAAGAAATGAATCCTACAAAGGAAAGAACCTTGTACCTATTGTGAACATGGAGGAGGCTCAGGATGTTTGGTGGCTGCTTTCCTGCATTTTGCACATGGGGTCTTGTATCTGTGCAGGGTGCAATGAAATCTCAGGACTATCGAGGCATTCTGGAGCCAAATGTGCTGCCAAGTGTCGGAAAGCTCCGACTGAGTCGCAGGTCTCAGATGCTCCAATAGGATGATGACCCAAAACACGGCAACGTCCAAGAATGGCTGAGAGCATTAGATCTAAACCTTACTGAGCATCTGTGGAAGAAGCGGAGACCTGCCGTCCGGTGAAGGCGTCTTCACACCTGAGACACAAGGAGCAGTTTGCTCACAAGGAGTCGGCCAAAATACCTGTGGACGGGGGCGGATGTTTCACTGAGAGTTACAGGAATCGTTTGTTTACATCGATTGTCTAAAAAAGGTCGTGCAACAAAATATGAAGCTAAAGGAACCATAATTTCTGCCCAGGCCAGGGTCAGTAATTTAGTTTTCTTTCTCGCTTCATTGGGGGACACAGGTAACCACGGGTGTATGCTGCTGTCGCTAGGAGGCTGACACTATGCAAATAAAGAAAAATAACTCCTCCCCGGCAGTATACACCCTCCCGACAGGCACCAGGTAACTCAGTAGTTGCCTGTTTCAAGATATTTCAGTGACCAGTGTGGGTTTTTCTTACTTTACCAGAAAGTACCAACATACCGTATATACTCGAGTATAAGCCAAGAATGTCAGCCCATTTTTTTAGGCTGAAAGTCCCCCTCTCGGCTTATACTCGAGTCATTCCCAGGGGTTGGCAGGGGAGGGGGAGCGGCAGCTGTCTAATCATACTCACCTGCTCCTGGCGCGTCTCTGGTTCCCTGGCGCTGACAGCTTCTTCCTGTATTGAGCGGTCACATGGTACCGCTCATTACAGTAATGAATATGGACCCGACTCCACTCCCATAGGGGTGGAGCCGCATATTCATTACTGTAATGAGCGGTGCCATGTGACCGCTCAATACAGGAAGAAGCTGCCGGCGCCCGGAGAACCAGGGACTTGCAGGGACCGTGCCAGGAGCAGGTGAGTTCCACCGTCGGCGCCGCTCCGTCTTCTGCATCCTCTGCAGTGATGCTCTGGTCAGAGGGCGCGATGATGCGATTAGTGTGCGCGAAGCCCTCTGCCTGAACGTCAGTGCAGAGAACGCGGAAGACACAGCAGAACCCGGCGGTGGAACGTGGAAAGGTGACTATAGCAAGTGCCGGGGACCTGAGTGACGAGAGGTGAGTATGTGACTTTTTTTTTTTTTATCGCAGCAACAGCATATGGGGCATAATAGGCTATGGAGCATCTTATGGGGCCATAATCAGCATTTGTGCAGCATTATACGGGGCAAATATTCTATGGAGCACCTTATGGGGCCATGTGCAGCATTATATGGGGCAAATATCTCTATGGAGCATCTTATAGGGCAATAATCAGTATTTGTGCAGCATTATATGGGGCAAATGTCTGTATAGAGCATCTTATGGGGCCATAATCAGCATTTCTGCAGCATTACGGTATATGGGGCAAATATCTCTATGGAGCATCTAATGGGGCCATAATCCGCATTTGTGGAGCATTATACGGGGCAAATGTGTCTATGGAGCATCTTATAGGGCCATAATCAGCATTTGTGGAGCATTATATGGGGCAAATGTGTCTATGGAGCATCTTATAGGGCCATAATCCGCATTTGTGCAGCATTATATGGGGCAAATGTTTTATGGAGCATCTTATAGGGCCATAATCAACGATTGTGCAGCATTGTATGGGGCATATTTTAATATGAAGCATCTTATGGGGCCCATCATAAACTATATGGAGCATTATATGGGGCGTATTTTGTATGGAGCATCTTATGGGGCCCATCATAAACTATATGGAGCATTATATGGGGCGTATTTTGTATGGAGCATCTTATGGGGCCCATCATAAACTATATGGAGCATTATATGGGGCTTCTGATTCAATATGGATATTCAAAAACACTTAACCTACTGATGTCTCAATTTAATTTTGCGATGTTGTGGGATCGGAGTCAGCTGTGAGGCGGAGCAGAGGGCATTGCTTTCCTGGCGGCAATTTTCCTGAAGTCGTGGGCCTACGGTGGCGGTGCATGTGCAGACTGGGATTTCTGCCCAGCCGAGATGTCAATCCACGCAAATGTCACCTCCAGCATCCATTTTCCTGAAGCCTATAGTTTCGGGGAGATGGGCCGCTAGAGACGGCGCTTGCGCGGATTGACATTTCTGCTGGGCTGAGATCCCAGTCTGCGCATGCCCTGTCTCTGGCGGCCATCTTCCTGTAGCCATGGGCTTCAGAAAAATGTCTACCAGAAGAGGCGCTTGCTTGGATTGAGATCTTGGCCTGGCCTCTGGCAGCCCACGGCTTCAGGGATAGCAATGCACTCCACTCTACCTCACCTCCGACAGCAGCGCTGGGGCACCCATATCTCCCACCCAGGGGGCCCGCATCATTGCCCCGCTCCTGCCGCCGACAGCTTCCTGAGGAAGAAGGTACCATGTCTACTGTGACCCCGCTCCACCCCCTTAGGCAAGATACTTTAAATTCGGACTATAAGACAAACCCCCATCCTATACAAAAAAAACTTTTTTAAATCTATTTTCCTCCTCAAAACTTGGGGGTACGTCTTATGGTCCAGTGCGGCTTATAGCTCACAAAAACGGTATATATTTTGTGAAAGCTTTATTTATGGAGAGAAAGTTTTGTCACTTAACTATTACTGAATCGGTATAATTCTATCCAGAGTTAGAGAACAGGAAGCTTGACGTTATTTTCTGCTATTTATTGGATGAATTGATTCATGGGCAATGAGCCATAAAGAATTTTACATTTAACTTTTATTTATTTTTATTATTACGTTACTTATGCAACATTTTTCTCCTTCACCACATTGGGGGACACAGACCGTGGGTGTATGCTGCTGCCACTAGGAGGCGACACTAAGTGATACAAAGAAAGTTCGCTCCTCCCCTGCAGTATACCCCTCCTGCTGGCTCTCAGCTCCTCCCCTGCAGTATACACCCTCCTGATGGCTCTCAGCTCCTCCCCTGCAGTATACACCCTCCTGCTGGCTCTCAGCTCCTCCCCGGCAGTATACACCCTCCTGCTGGCTCTCAGCTCCTCCCCTGCAGTATACACCCTCCTGCTGGCTCTCAGCTCCTCCCCTGCAGTATACACCCTCCTGCTGGCTCTCAGCTCCTCCCCTGCAGTATACACCCTCCTGCTGGCTCTCAGCTCCTCCTTTGCAGTATACACCCTCCTGCTGGCTCTCAGCTCCTCCCCTGCAGTATACACCCTCCTGCTGGCTCTCAGCTCCTCCCCTGCAGTATACACCCTCCTGCTGGCTCTCAGCTCCTCCCCTGCAGTATACACCCTCCTGCTGGCTCCCAGCTCCTCCCCTGCAGTATACACCCTCCTGCTGGCTCTCAGCTCCTCCCCTGCAGTATACACCCTCCTGCTGGCTCTCAGCTCCTCCCCTGCAGTATACACCCTCCTGCTGGCTCTCAGCTCCTCCCCTGCAGTATACACCCTCCTGCTGGCTCTCAGCTCCTCCCCTGCAGTATACACCCTCCTGCTGGCTCTCAGCTCCTCCCCTGCAGTATACACCCTCCTGCTGGCTCTCAGCTCCTCCCCTGCAGTATACACCCTCCTGCTGGCTCTCAGCTCCTCCCCTGCAGTATACACCCTCCTGCTGGCTCTCAGCTCCTCCCCTGCAGTATACACCCTCCTGCTGGCTCTCAGCTCCTCCCCTGCAGTATACACCCTCCTGTTGGCTCTCAGCTCCTCCCCTGCAGTATACACCCTCCTGTTGGCTCTCAGCTCCTCCCCTGCAGTATACACCCTCCTGCTGGCTCTCAGCTCCTCCCCTGCAGTATACACCCTCCTGCTGGCTCTCAGCTCCTCCCCTGCAGTATACACCCTCCTGCTGGCTCTCAGCTAACCAGTTCGGTGCAAAAGCAGTAGGAGATCAGTAACAACATATGAGCGTATAGCATGTCATATTATATATCAGAGTATAGAATGTCAGATTATAAAAACAAGCATAAGCTAATAACAGGATGGGAGCTGTGTCCCCCAATGATTGGCTCGGAGAAAAAGATTTTACGGTGAGTACACAAAAATCCCTATTTTTTATTATTTTATATTTTTCATAATGCAGCAGTTTGTAGTTAGTCCATATACTGGTACTTTGTACCGTGCCAAGTATATGACTGGAATAGATGAGATACAGTACATAAGTAACAGATATGAGGATTTGTTCTTCAGTATCTGGCAGTGAGCGTGGATTAACTATTGCTTATGTCGGCTGTGCAGTTGTCCTATTAATACATGTATAGCGTTTAAGTGTGTGTATACACATACACATACACACACACACACACACACGGCCTGAATGGGGTCTGATTTAACTTTTCTTCTTGCACACCCATTGATAAGCGTTTGACCCAAGATTGATAAGCGTTTGATCCAAGTGGCAATTTACTATGATCAGATTCTCTCCTATGAGAGAATCGGCTCACAGGTGCGGAGAAAGTAATTTCTCCATTGTCTGTGCCCACGTAAATCGTACTGCACTCGGATGACATCGATGCTTCATTGGGGGACACAGGAAACCATGGCCACTGCGGATTACGGCACACTCCATGCGTTTGGTGGGAGCCTCCTGGGCAGTCCGCCATCAGGCGTCAGCCTTGCAGCTCTGCAAGGCTGCTACATGGGCCACCATTCATACCTTTACTAAATTCTAAAGGGTTCACACTCATGCTTCATCTAATGCGAACCTTGGTAGAAAGCTCCTGCAAGCCGCAGTGGCCTGAGCTCTGACTTGAGGGTATTATACGTCTTGCCACCCTTGGGACTGCTTTGGGACATACCATGGCTTCCTGTGTCCCCCAATGAAGCGAGAGAGAAAACAAGATTTTGGGGACTCCACGCAGCAAGAGTGTGAACCCTGTAGAATTTAGTAAAGGTATGAATGGAGGCCCATGTAGCAGCCTTGCAGAGCTGCGAGGCTGATGCCTGATGGCGGACTGCCCAGGAGGCTCCCACCGAACGCATGGAGTGTGCCATAATCCTCAATGGCCATGGTTTCCTGACGCGGCTGCAAAGAAGTTTTACGGGAAAATAAGACACGTATTTTGTCTTCCTCTGTAAACCCTATACATAATATAGATGGTGGATGTTTTCCCAGTGGTTAGGATCGACCCAGATGCTACTCCGCCATTTTCATACCCTGAACCACAAGTGTAGTAAAAGTTGCGTCAGACCCGCAGCAAATAGCCAAGGAAATGTGCTCACAGAATGGGAAGGCAAACTATAATGCTGCACTATACTGATTCGGGTGAGTATTAGATTTTATTCTAATACTTTATAAAGGAAGAAGAGTGTAATAATCCAGAATATCATGTGTGTGTGTGCCCCAAGTCACTGGGCAAAGCGATGAGTGGATTTACTTAGCATAGTATCTTGTTGACCTATTTTGGGGATTCACCAGTCTCCGCTGTGAGGTTTGCAAGTTCATCATAATCTACTACTGCAAGAACAGTGGTTGGTGTTTCTGCTGCGCCCCCTCTGTAAGCGTAGGATGCCAGCTGCGCTATACAGCTGGCACTCGGCAGCAACCAGACATGGCTCTGATCGCTGCTTTTTCTATTTAAATGCCGATGTCCCGAGACAAGGTTGCAGGGTGCTGATGGGTTACAATGGCAGCTTGGGGGCCTGCAGATCCTTACACTGGCTTCTTACAAGATCTTCATTTTTACTATATACAGAAATGTTATTCAATAAAGCAACCCCTCCCTCATGCAGGTATGCCGACAAAAAGATGAAGAAGGGGAGAAAAAGAAAAATAAAGGCCCAAAAAGGAATATTTGGTGCAGTGGGAAGGACTTAATGGGTACATCCTGAAAATCTTAAAACAAATCTTCTTTAACAGGTCATATAATGGCATCCGTCATCTATAGGGTATTATAGTATATAAGAGGTCGGAGCATGTGGCACTACCCCGAAGGGGGGGTAAATATCTGATCACTGTGGGCCATCCCCACCGGGAGACCCTCGCTGATCACTAGAAAAAAAGCTGCAGAAGACCTCGTTCCTCCTCAATGCATGGACATTGAGGCATTCGCATGGAGGACTGTGTATTCTTTCCAATTCCCTAATTTAGAAATAAAATCTGTCTTTGTATTATTTTAGCCTTTTTAACCCCCCAAAAAATATTGAGACTAAAATCAAGAATCGTCCTTATACTTGGAAAAAAAATGAGATTTACGATAATTTTATTTTTCTGCAAAATCAGACTTTTGGATTGAAATAGTCAACAGAAGTCTTCCACCTCGGAATCGACGTAGGCTTCACCATAGGAAACGTCCAAGTACAGAAGCTTGGGAGAAACTTTAGGTAGGCTTTAAAACACTCGAACTGCAAAAGGGGTCAAAATGACCCCTTGTCTCTTTCTTTTTTTTTTCTTCCAATAATTTATTCATTTTTTTTTTTACTCTTTTCCTCCAAGTACTATGACTTTTATTTATTTTTTTGTTCCCTTTACAATATGTATTGCAAACTACAATTTTGTTTTTTTTTCCGGTTCTATACAAAACAAATTCTATCGGTTCTAGTTTAAAAAGTGAATGCAGTAAAAGGATGATTACATTTTTTTTGATGTATATCCATTTTATTACTGCTGGACCATATTTGTTTGTGTCCTGGTATAATGTATTTTCCCTCCTATGTGTAAGACTAAGCTGCCACCGGCCCACCGTTTCCATATACGTAGCGAAACCACTAGGGTAATGCCACCCCCTCTACCCCTTCCCTCGTCTATAGGGCAGAGCCGTCCTTGCAGATGTATTGACATACAAAGCACCGCATAAGTGGATCGTCTTTTGGTGAATATTGTACTTTGCCTTCCAGGTGTCCGCAAATATGGTAAAGATTTTCAAGCTATTGCAGATGTAATTGGCAACAAGACTGTTGGTCAAGTGAAGAACTTCTTTGTAAACTACAGGCGTCGGTTTAACTTAGAGGAGGTATTGCAGGAATGGGAAGCAGAACAAGGAACCCAGGCCTCTAATGGTGATGCTTCTACCTTAGGGGATGACACAAAAAACACTTCTCATGTCCCATCAGGAAAGAGCACTGATGAAGAGGATGAGGTGTGTTTGTGTATCCACAGTATTCAGTTCAGATTTTTTTTTTTTTACTCTATTTTTTATTATTTTTTTTTCTAAAAATTACTGATAAAATGCGAATAGATGATAAAAGGTAGCATTCAACAATATCTCTGGTACCATTGACTATGTCTAGAATTATATATAATGATTGGAACGCTATTTTATACTATCGTTGTATGAAGCTTTTTGTTAGTGTAATGGTCTTGGTTTGATGTCCATTTTTTGTTTCCATTTTTTTTTTTTAGACCCAGAGCAGCCAGATGGCACCACCACCACCACCCACCGGCCAGTCTCCTCCAGAGCAGTCCGTAGCCCCAGCACCGCCAGCTTCGGTAACGACCCTGAATCAGCTGCCGCCGCCTCTTCTCCGGCCAACCCTTCCAGCTGCTCCGGCCTTACATCGGCAGCCGCCGCCACTACAGCAGCAAGCCCGATTCGTTCAGCCAAGGCCGACGCTCAACCAGCCCCCGCCACCGCTAATTCGCCCAGCTAGCTCTTTGCCTCCCCGCCTAAACCCCAGGCCGGCGGTGACCACCAGTTCTGGCCAGCAGCAGCCATCATCTCTCATCGGGATTCAGACGGAACCGCAGCCTGCAATGCATTGATGTAAAATAACTCCATGAAACCTGGAACTATGAGAGGAGTCTCGAAGCCATTGACGAGGCCAAGTATTGCTTCGTCTAAAGAAGATCATGAAAACCAGACATTATTAAAAAAAAGACTGTGTACCGTACACTAAACTGATCCAGAATGTATTGTAAGCTTTTTATATACATATATCTATATAGTCGGGCGTAAGCATTCTGTAAACCAAAGTGTTCTCCACATTAAGACTCGTCTGTTACGTGTTACTGTGTGTCATATTTCGGCATTTATTTGCCGACCATATGCAATAAATCACAAGTGTCGGTGGTCTGTAAGTATATAGCTCGGAGAGATGCAGTCTTCATATCAACCTTCCGGTGATATCACCTAAACACAGTGAAGGCGGCCATTAGGCATTTGTCTCGTACCTCAGTGATGACGTGTTTTGTGAATGTTGACCAATAATATGGCCTCCGCTGTGTGTAGATGATCAGTCCATGTCTTCACCTATCCTTTTTTAAGCTCTTGAAGCTCATTCATGTTTAAGGAGGTTGTAAGATTTGTGTCCAGATAGTAGATGATGCAGATCTTTCTTCCCCTCTCCTAGCGTGAAATCTCAGCACTAGCTGAACCATCAATTTGAAGAAACTAAAGGTCCCCTACATACATACTGGATAACCCTCCAGTTTTGGCAAAACCAGACGACCATCAGATGTGTATGGGGACCACAGGACTCTCTCCCCAAAGGAAAACGTTGGGGCAGAGAAGTTTCGGGCTGTTGTGCTGTGTGTACACAGACTCAGCGGAAACTGAGTTTTGAGGTTTGGAGCGTTTTTACAGAAAAAAAACTCCTTAGGGTATGATCACGCCTAGTTTTTTTTTTTTGTTTGTTTTATTTTTTTTTGTAGGGGATCCGACTTAAAAAAAAACAAAAAACAAAAAAAAACTTTAAACACACTTCCACAGAAAAAATTTTGAACTGTTCATTTTTTGTGTTTTTTATTATTTTCTCCTAGAGAGGTTTTAAAAAAAAAAAAAAAATGCCTGCTGGAAAAAAAAAAGGAAAGTGCATGTCACTTCTTCGGAGCAGGTACTGAAACCTGCAAAAAAAAGTTTCAGGGGGGAATTAAAGCTCTTCAGGAAAAGAATAACTCTAAAAAAAAAAAAAAGAGTTTGTTAGGCTACGTTCACACTAGCATTGTGCGCCGCTGCGTCGGCGACGCAACGCACCGAAAAACGCGTGCAAACGCACGCAAAAACGCTGCGTTTTTCGACGCGTGCGTCGTTTTTTGACGAAAATCGGACGCAAGAAAAATGCAACTTGTTGCGTTTTCTTGGTCCGACGCTAGCGTAAAAAAAGACGCACGTGTCGGAAAACGCAACAAGCAAAAACGCATGCGTCCCCCATGTTAAACATAGGGGCGCATGACGCATGCGTCGCCGCTGCGTCGCCCGACGCTAGCGCGACGCACACTAGCCGAACGCTAGTGTGAACGTAGCCTTAAGCAGTTTCTGCCTGGCAAACGCATGCTTTCTTCAACCCCAAAAACTCAGTGTGAACGTGCCCTTGGAATTGGGATGCCCGATCCTACTGCTTTCAGGGGAGATAAGCCTCTGCGAGACGTATCTGGCAGCGACTTTTTCATCTGTCCCTGTTTAAAACTCCTGAATACTTAGTGGAACGGGAAAGTTTATCGGGCGGATAGCAGACGGCTATCTCGTGTATTCCAATTACTATCAGAAAGCATCGGCAAACCCAAAGTTTTCAACCTGATGGATGTTGCAGTTTACAACCCTTTTTTAATATACCGTATATATTTTTTATTATTTAAAACCCATCCCATTGGTTTAATATAATTGTGTTTTGAAAAATTTGTATTTTTACGATTCTTCTCCGGGTCTAAAAAGTTTAGTTTTTTTTTTGTTTTTTTTTTTAAAGATATGCAGTAATATTTCCTTTTTACTTGTATGTTTACATCATGTTTTTTTGAAAACTTTCGAACTGATCTAAACTCCCGTTCCTGGCCGTGTATCGGTACAATGTGTTTTTGGCTTGCAGATCTCACCATCCGTGTGTAGATTACATCATGCTTAGATATAGATCATGTTCTTTATTTTAATTTATTTGCTGTGTTTACCTTGATGTCGTACCGTCTTTGTCGTCTTGTATGTGACAGTCGAATATGAATTGTTAGCTGTGTTACTAGTTTACGGACTTACGTTTCCCTTCCAGAACAGGGATTCAATTTTCTTTTATTTTTGTGTATTTTCTTCTTCTTTTATTTTTTTTTTCCTTTTTATTATTTATTGCATCGGCACTTAGTAGCTAGACTTTTTTATAGACTTATCAGTAGATATGCCCTCGTAAAAAAAAATATATATTTTTTTTAATTTCTGTATTTCTTTTTTTTTTTTACATGTTAATTATAGAAAGTGCACTTATGTGATATTTTTCTCATTTCTGTGCTGCAAAATGTGAGATAACTTGTTGCCCAGAGTCATTTGTCTATTACAGGTCTGTCAATATGGTAAAACTGGAGTTTGCAAATTTTTTTTGTCAACTCTTCCCCATACGGTGTTCTGTAATTATAAAGGCATTACAACCGTGTAATGGTGGTAACTGTGATCTTTATACATAAAGCTTTGTTGTTTCTTATTATTCTACTTTTTGTCCTAAACCTCCTCCCACACCCCGAGTAAATGTATTACATGTGTAAATACCGGGGATAGCGGGTGGGGATGGATCTGGTTAATATATTTTTTTTTGTTTTGTTTTTTTTTTCTCTCTTCTGTCTTTTTAAATATGGCAAAAATAAAAACTGAATCTATGAAATGATGACTTAACATTGTCCAATTTTATTAGTGTTGATATAATATTAAAGGTTTTACCTCTTTTTTTAAAAATCTTCTCTGGGGATTTTTCATTTTACAGTTTACTGTGCATTGCCTTGGTTACCGGCCACCACTGTAGTCTTATCAGCAGTGGCTGGTCTCCTAGACAGGGAGTGCAGCGCTTACAGGCTCTTTTGTTATTGAGCACGTAAGTGCTGCTCTGGATCTGGGCCACTTCTTTGCTTGGATTTCCATTGACGTATAACTAAGCTATGCTGTAGTAAGGCCGCTCACCAGCAGAGGGCAGTCTCCTACTAAGAACACAGAACAATCATGCAAAATACGCATTATATTGGCCCGTCCAATATGCCTGACCGGACTAATCACTGTTTTTGGTACAAATTATATTACCACATTTCAAACAATTTACCAGTTGGTGCAGTAGATTCTGAGAAAACCACCAGACTCAGGATTCATGATCTGCAGATATTTGAGTCTGTGTATTAGAATAGTTAATTGTAATGGGGTGTTCAAAATAATACCAGTGTGGAGATCAATCAGTGAGGTCAATCATTCTGTGAAGAATCAGGTGGCCCTCATTTAAGGGTGAAGCCAGGACATGATGTACATGTATTTCTCCTTGAAAGCGTGAGAAATATGGGTCGTTGGAGACATTGTTCAGAAGAACAAGAGATGGGGTGTGGAGGGCACCACTATACAGTATTAAGAATGGGGTTCACCTATGGGCAAAAGAGTTGAGAACATACAAGACACAAGAAAAAGCATGCCCATATATTGAGGGAACACCCAAACAAATTGAATACTCAGTTTATTATAGAAAAAAATATTAAACACAGTCATTACACTTGGGACACAAAAGTTAAAACCATTTAAAAACAATTGTGAAAATCCAAGGAGCCATGCCCAATAGTATGGATCATGGACACCCCGTCACTACCCAAAAAGGAATGGTTCTATACATGCCTGTGCAAACATATGCGCACACACACACACATATATATATATATATATATATATATATATATATATATATATATATATATATAAAATCAGCAGGTCTGACAAATGGTAAAGACCATATCTGGGTAAGTAGACTGGATAATGTAAACAGTAGTGGAAAACAGATTCCTAGAATCCTAAAATACAGCCGTCCAACAAACCCAGCTGGATATCCCTAATGAGGTGTTCCAGTCATGGACGTAAGTGCAAAATATAGCATGGTCAAAGAAACATCCTTGTGACTATGGATGTCGAATGTCTGTATACGAGTATCGATCATGAACTGGGTATAAAGGCGGTTTCCTTTTTCTTAGATCAACAAGTTTCAGGTGATCGAAGACACCATTTATCTTGGACCTTTTATCCTTCATCCTGTCTAACAGTTATTTTGTCTTTGACCGAGTTTTTTACAAACAGGTGTCGGGTACTGCAATGGGGGCACGGTGTGCCCCTTCTTATGCCAACCTCTTCATGGGTTGGTGGGAGGAGACACGTGCGCCCATTGCAGGCCTTCCAGACCAACGTTCTTCGTTGGTTCCGTTACATTGACAATTTGTTTTTTCGGACTGGATCTGAAACTGAATGTTTGGCGTTCATTTCTGAGCTCAATAATAATGCTCTCAATATTACTCTGACTGCCTCTCTTTCTACGTCAGCTGTGGACTTTTTGGACCGTAAGATTATGAAAAATGGGACTTGGATACAGACAAATCCTTTCTGGAAGAAGACTGCCACGAATAGTTTACTACATTTTACAAGTTTTCACCCTCAACATTTACGGAACAACTTACCAAAAGGTCAGCTCCTAAGGGTAAAACGAAATTGTAGTGTGGACACTGACTTCCGTGAAGGCGCATCAGAACTCACGACACGCCTAGCTGAGAGAGGATATCCTTGGATGGTAATTTCTAAAGCCTTTCAGTATTCAGCCTCCAGTGACAGGCACACTTTGCTACAGCCAAAAATACGAGACTGACCTACTACTTCCAACTTGGTAATGGTCTTTAATAACCTTTTATTACCTTTTTAACCTTTTTTTTTTCTCTCTCTGTTCTACCACACAATTTATATGGTACTGTGAATAGATGGGGCCGCTCATATATATATTTTTTTGAATAATACCATTATATTTATTTCTGAGTCCATGTTTACAACACTGACCATGTTTGGGTAGTGACGAAGTGTCCATGATCCATACTATTGGGCATGGCTCCTTGGATTTTCACAATTGTTTTTAAATAGTTTTAACTTCTGTGTCCTAAGTGTAATGATTGTGTTTAATAATTTTTTCTATAATAAACTGAGTAATCAATTTGTTTGGGTGTTCCCTCAATATATGGGCATGCTTTTTCTTGTGTCTTGTATTGTTCAGAAGAAGATCTTACTTTGATTAAAAAGATGATTGGAGAAGGTAAAAATTATAAAGAAGTGCAGACAGTGATCGGCTGTTCAGCTACAATTATCTCCAATGCTTTAAAATGGAAAGCCAAACCAGAGAGACGTGGAAGAAAGCGGAAGACGACCATTCTAATGGATGGAAGAATATCCAGAATTGCAAAAGCTCAGCCAATGATCAGGTCCAGGATGATCACAGACCGTCTCACGTTACCTGTGTGTATAGAAGATGCCTGTGTGACGCTAATCTCTGAGCAAGAAATCCCCACAATGTGCCACTGTTATAAAAAAGACATGTACTGAAGCTGATATAATTTGCCAAAGAACACGTCAACTGGCCTAAGGAGAAATGGAGAAACATTTTGTGAATTGATAAAAGTAAAATTGTTCTTTCTTTAACGCTTCATTGGGGGACACAGCCCGTGGTGTATGCTGCTGCCACTTAGGAGGCTGACACTAAGTGAACATAGAAAGACTAGCTCTTCCCCTGCAGTATACACCCTCCTGCTGGCTCTAATTGACCCAGTTCTTTCTTCGTATCTGTAGGAGGCACTTGGGTCTGGTTCAGACCCCAACGTTTTATTTTATTTTTACTCTTCTGTAAATTTTTTATTTTTTAATTAACGGAGTGAAGGGGGCGACGGATCCTTTCAAGGTTCCGATCTCCCCCGAACCATCAACAGGCGAGCACGGCGAGTATACCTCCCCGTACCTCTCCTGCGACGTGGGAAGCCATGCCTGAGCTCACTTCAGGGGCGACGGTTCCTTCACGGTCCCAATCTCCCCACACCAGCAACAGGCGACCACATGGAGTGTCGCCTCCATGTATCCTCTCCTGGAGCCAGGCCTGCAGCCGGACATTCTGCCCTGTACCATGGACAACATAGGCACCACTATGGCGAATGTGCAGCCCCCACTGCATCACCACTGATTAAAAGCGGATGATGGAAGGAGGCAGAAAGTCCCTCTCCACCCCCATGGCTATGGGGATGGTGGATTGAGGGGGGAGTCCCACAGCCAGCAACACCGCAACTCCAGCTCTGCTACATCACCTCTGTGAGTATGACTGCGGCTGGCACCATCCGGATGCAGAGAGGGGGTCCTGGTCGCAGGGGGGGCAGCGGTATCACGGCGTCCAGCGACATTTTACACCGCTTTAGTGGGCTATCTGTTTGCGCCGGCGCTCATTTCTGGCAGGCTTCACAAATTTAGTCCCCGGCTTCTAGCCGGCCCAGGCGGCGTTTTCATGGCTCCGTCCACCACGGCCGATGCCGCCCACACTTCTGGCTCTTCTCGTCCTAAACGAGAAGCGCCCTTCATACTCTCGGCGGCCATCTTTCTGCACCTCAAGATACGGAGCCAGTTTCCTGGCAGCAGCGGCAGTAAAAACAGCGCTGACAGAAGCGCTGCTAGGAGTGAGGACACCGACACCTTCCCTAGGGACACAAGAGCATGACCTGGGTAAGCTGAATCTACTGGAGCTGACAGCTTACTCCTTCTCTGCATTCTTTGCCCATTTTCTCTGGTCACATACTCCCTCTATTTTTTCAAGGGTACACTATGCCTCAATCTAAGGCGTCCAAAAAGGTTAACAAAACAGTGGTTTTTTACGCATGTACCATTTGCACTACTGCCTTGCCCCAAGCTCACAGTACACCGTTCTGCACGGCTATTGACTCTGCATGCCCACAGGATCCACCCCCCTCCGCTACCGATGTCAGTGAGCCTAGTCGCCCTGAGTGGGCTGCGTCTCTGTCACGGTCTATGGCTTCCCTGGCCAAGGCAATAGACTCTCTTCAGAATCCCTCCGTAAGTCAGGACGTCAGTTGCCGGCTGCGGAGGTCCCTTGCGATTGTCGGGAACTGTCGACCAGCAGGGGTCGTACTATATCTAAAAGTGTTCAGGGTTCTACAAAAAGGACCCATGACACGTCCCCCGAGCTTGCTCGTACTTCAGCGTCCCTGAGTTCAGTTTCTCGCTACTCCTCTCCAGAGGTTCGCATGATTCAGAACACGACTGATGCGTCCCTAGTCCAGGACTCGCAGAACTATCAGGAGACACTTGATTCCCTCATTGAGTCAGTTAACAAGACTCTGAGGGTAGACGAGGAATCTATATCTATTTCGGATCATTTAGTGTCTTTTAAGAGGGCTAAACGTCTTCACAGGGTGTTCGGCAATCACCCTGAGTTTAAGAACATCGTCCAAAGACTTGGGGATCGACCAGATAAATGGTTCACAGGTCAAAAGCCTATTGAATCGAGATATCCCTTGGCTCCTGATTTAAGGAAGGATTGGCTACAATCTCTTTCAGTGGATCCCCCTGTATCACGTCTTGGATCCAAAACGCTATCGTCATACCTAACTGACCGAACATTCAGCGTCTCCCATTCACACACCACCTCCTCACCTCGCCCCCTATCTGTCGGAGTCCCGCAAGGTTCAGTTCTAGGGCCCCTGCTCTTCTCCATTTACACTTTTGGCCTGGGACAGCTCATACAATCTCACAGTTTTCAGTATCATCTCTATGCTGATGACACACAGATCTACATCTCTGGACCAGATATCACCACCCTACTAACCAGAATCCCTCAATGTCTATCCGCTATTTCATCCTTCTTCTCCGCTAGATTTCTAAAACTTAACATGGAGAAAACAGAATTCATTGTCTTTCCCCCATCTCACGCTACCCCCCAATGAACCAATCCATTACAGTAAATGGCTGCCCACTCTCCCCAGTCCCACAAGCTCGCTGTCTCTGGGTAATCCTTGACATTGATCTCTCCTTAAAACCGCATATCCAAGCACTTTTCACTTCCTGCCGCCTTCAACTCAAAAATATTTCACGGATCCGTCCATGCCCTCATCTCCCACCTCGACTACTGTAACCTCCTGCTCTGTGGCCTCCCCTCGAACACTCTCGCACCCCTCCAATCTATTCTAAACTCAGCTGCCCGACTAATCCACCTGTTCCCCCGCTATTCCCCAGCCTCTCCCCTCTGTCAATCCCTTCACTGGCTCTCCATTACCCAGAGACTCCAGTACAAAAGCCTAACCATGACATACAAAGCCATCCACAACCTGTCTCCTCCATACATCTGTGACCTCATCTCCCGGTACTTTCCTGCACGCAACCTCCGATCCTCACAAGATCTCCTCTACTCCCCTCTTATCTCCTCTTCCCACAATCACATACAAGATTTCTCTCGCGCATCACCGCTACTCTGGAACTCTCTACCACAACATATCAGACTCTCACCTACCATCGAAACCTTCAAAAAGAACCTGAAGACCTACCTCTTCCGGCAAGCCTACAACCTGCAGTAACCACCGATCGACCAAACCACTGCACGACCAGCTCTATCCTTACCTACTGTATCCTCACCCATCCCTTGTAGATTGTGAGCCCTCGTGGGCAGGGTCCTCTCTCCTCCTGTACCAGTTGTGACTTGTATTATTCAAGATTATTGTACCTGTTTTTATGTATAGCACTCCTCACATGTAAAGCGCCATGGAATAAATGGCGCTATAATAAATAATAATAATCCTTGTCTGATAGTTCCTCAGTCAAAAATCCCACTGACCGTCAAATTGACAACCTTGCTCGGTCAGTCTTTGAGGCCTCTGGAGTAGCGCTCTTTCCATCTTTTGCCACAACCTGGGTGGCTAAGGCTGTGGTGGCTTGGGCAGTAAGTTTAACTGCAGCCATTCAGAATAGTGATCTTCCCCCGGAGGCAGCAAGCCTCGCTAGCCAGATATCTCAGGCCAGGGATTTTGTAGTAAGCGCTTCCTTAGATGCGGCCAATTGCGCTGCACAGGCAGCAGCAAATGCCGTCTCCATCAGGAGGGCGCTATGGTTCAGAGAATGGCGAGCGGATTCTGCTTCCAAAAGGTCATTAACCTCTCTGCCTTACCAGAGCGGTTGCTTATTTGGAGAAAAGCTGGACCAACTTATCTCCGACGCTACCGGAGGGAAGAGCAAATTCCTTCCCCAGCAAAGGCCCATTCGGCCGTTTCGGAGCCAACGACAGGTCCAGGCCCAGCGCTTTCGCAGCAATACCAATACCAATTGGTCCTCTACAACTTTCTGTGCGGCATCAGTGCGGTCCCCGCATAAGAACAGAGGTTCCCAAGTCTCATATAGACCTAATTGTACCTGGAAAAGCAGGCCAAAACAGTCTGGATCCACAGGGGCCAGATCCTTTAGATCCTCTACACAATGACTCCTTACGGTATGAAAGTAGGTGGCCGTCTACTTTCATTCCACCAAGCCTGGCTCTCGGTCATTCACGACGAGTGGGTCAGAGAACTGGTGTTCTCTGGATACAAAATAGAGTTTTCTTCCCCTCCCCAACACATTTTTTCCTGTCTTCTCCTCCCAAAACAAAGGCAACAGCCATTTTCAGAGCCTTAGATGTGCTCCGAAGGGATGGAGTCATTATTCCGGTCCCTCAAGATGAAAGGTTCAAGAGTTTTTACTCGAACCTATTTGTGGTTCCGAAGAAGGACGGAACAGTGCGAGCCATGCTGAATCTAAAATTGTTAAACAAATTTGTCAGAGTGCGATGTTTCAGAATGGAGTCCCTCAGCTCAGTTGTCACCTCGATGGAAAAAGGGGAGTTCCTAGCATCCATTGACATTGTCACGGATCCCTTCTCCCTGGTGTCACTTATTCGTCACGTGCCTGCTCTCACACGTTACTTGGGGTTGTGCCTGCAAGGGTTAATCTATCTCCCCACTCTCAGTCCAGCATTCAACCTCTGTCCTATGCTGTAATGGGAGCATAAATCACACACCGACCCAGGCCACACACCCGCTCATACGCGCTGCCACCACTCATCGATACACGGGCGATGAGTCCCGGACTAATAATAATACTAATAAAAATATGCCTATCACTCATAAGGCTCACACACCTTTAGGCTATGGATTCTTTTAGAACATTCAAGGTTCAACTTGTTATGGCTGGCAATCAGGCAACACAGCGTGCAGTAATCAGCGCACATACAGAGATCTGGCAATAACCAAAAACAATAGGACGAGCTCTGAGACGTGGAATCTCTGTAGACTGCAGTACCTGATCTATCCTCACACAACTATAAGCAGCAGTGGATTGCGCCTATAACTACCTATGCAACTCGGCACTGCCTGAGGAGCTGACTAGCCTGAAGATAGAAATACAAGCCTGACTTACCTCAGAGAAATACCCCAAAGGAATAGGCAGCCCCCCACATATAATGACTGTTAGCAAGATGAAAAGACAAACGTAGGAATGAAATAGATTCAGCAAAGTGAGGCCCGATATTCTAGACAGAGCGAGGATAGCAAAGAGAACTATGCAGTCTACAAAAAACCCTAAAACGAAAACCACGCAAAGGGGCAAAAAGACCCACCGTGCCGAACTAACAGCACGGCGGTGCACCCCTTTGCTTCTCAGAGCTTCCAGCAAAAGTTAATAGCAAGCTGGACAGAAAAAACAGAAAACAAACTAGAAGCACTTATCTAGCAGAGCAGCAGGCCCAAGGAAAGATGCAGTAGCTCAGATCCAACACTGGAACATTGACAAGGAGCAAGGAAGACAGACTCAGGTGGAGCTAAATAGCAAGGCAGCCAACGAGCTCACCAAAACACCTGAGGGAGTAAGCCCAGAGACTGCAATACCACTTGTGACCACAGAAGTGAACTCAGCCACAGAATTCACAACAGTACCCCCCCCTTGAGGAGGGGTCACCGAACCCTCACCAGAACCCCCAGGCCGACCAGGATGAGCCACATGAAAGGCACGAACAAGATCTGGGGCATGGACATCAGAGGCAAAAACCCAGGAATTATCTTCCTGAGCATAACCCTTCCATTTGACCAGATACTGGAGTTTCCGTCTAGAGACACGAGAATCCAAAATCTTCTCCACAATATACTCCAATTCCCCCTCCACCAAAACAGGGGCAGGAGGCTCCACAGATGGAACCATAGGTGCCACGTATCTCCTCAACAACGACCTATGGAATACATTATGTATGGAAAAGGAGTCTGGGAGGGTCAGACGAAAAGACACCGGATTGAGAATCTCAGAAATCCTATACGGACCAATAAAACGAGGTTTAAATTTAGGAGAGGAAACCTTCATAGGAATATGACGAGAAGATAACCAAACCAGATCCCCAACACGAAGTCGGGGTCCCACACGGCGTCTGCGATTAGCGAAAAGCTGAGCCTTCTCCTGGGACAAGGTCAAATTGTCCACCACCTGAGTCCAGATCTGCTGCAACCTGTCCACCACAGAATCCACACCAGGACAGTCCGAAGACTCAACCTGTCCTGAAGAGAAACGAGGATGGAACCCAGAATTGCAGAAAAACGGAGAGACCAAGGTAGCCGAGCTGGCCCGATTATTAAGGGCGAACTCAGCCAACGGCAAAAATGACACCCAATCATCCTGGTCAGCGGAAACAAAACATCTCAGATATGTTTCCAAGGTCTGATTGGTTCGTTCGGTCTGGCCATTAGTCTGAGGATGGAAGGCCGAGGAGAAAGATAGGTCAATGCCCATCCTACCACAAAAGGCTCGCCAGAACCTCGAGACAAACTGGGAACCTCTGTCAGAAACAATATTCTCAGGAATGCCATGTAAACGAACCACATGCTGGAAGAACAAAGGCACCAAATCAGAGGAGGAAGGCAATTTAACCAAGGGCACCAGATGGACCATTTTAGAAAAGCGATCACAGACCACCCAAATGACCGACATTTTTTGAGAAACGGGAAGGTCAGAAATGAAATCCATCGAAATATGTGTCCAAGGCCTCTTCGGGACCGGCAAGGGCAAAAGCAACCCACTGGCACGTGAACAGCAGGGCTTAGCCCTAGCACAAATTCCACAGGACTGCACAAAAGCACGCACATCCCGTGACAGAGATGGCCACCAGAAGGATCTAGCAACCAACTCCCTGGTACCAAAGATTCCTGGATGACCGGCCAGCACCGAACAATGAAGTTCAGAGATAACTTTACTAGTCCACCTATCAGGGACGAACAGTTTCTCGGCCGGACAACGATCAGGTTTATTAGCCTGAAATTTCTGCAACACTCTCCGCAAATCAGGGGAGATGGCAGACACAATGACTCCTTCCTTGAGGATACTCGCCGGCTCAGATAACCCCGGAGAGTCGGGCACAAAACTCCTAGACAGAGCATCCGCCTTCACATTTTTAGAGCCCGGAAGGTATGAAATCACAAAATCAAAACGAGCAAAAAATAACGACCAACGGGCCTGTCTAGGATTCAAGCGCTTGGCAGACTCAAGATAAGTAAGGTTCTTATGATCAGTCAAAACCACCACGCGATGCTTAGCACCCTCAAGCCAATGACGCCACTCCTCGAATGCCCACTTCATGGCCAGCAACTCTCGGTTGCCCACATCATAATTACGCTCAGCAGCAGAAAATTTCCTGGAAAAGAAAGCACATGGTTTGAACACTGAGCAACCAGAACCTCTCTGTGACAAAACCGCCCCTGCACCAATCTCAGAAGCATCAACCTCGACCTGGAACGGAAGAGAAACATCAGGTTGACACAACACAGGGGCACAGCAAAAACGACGCTTCAACTCCTGAAAAGCTTCCACGGCAGCAGAAGACCAATTAACCAAATCAGCACCCTTCTTGGTCAAATCGGTCAATGGTCTGGCAATGCTAGAAAAATTACAGATGAAGCGACGATAAAAATTAGCAAAGCCCAGGAATTTCTGCAGACTTTTTAGAGATGTCGGCTGAGTCCAATCCTGGATGGCCTGAACCTTAACCGGATCCATCTCGATAGTAGAAGGGGAAAAGATGAACCCCAAAAATGAAACTTTCTGCACACCGAAGAGACACTTTGATCCCTTCACGAACAAGGAATTAGCACGCAGTACCTGGAAAACCATTCTGACTTGCTTCACATGAGACTCCCAATCATCTGAGAAGATCAAAATGTCATCCAAGTAAACAATCAAGAATTTATCCAGATACTCACGGAAAATGTCATGCATAAAAGACTGAAAAACAGATGGAGCATTGGCAAGTCCGAACGGCATCACCAGATACTCAAAATGACCCTCGGGCGTATTAAATGCCGTTTTCCATTCATCTCCCTGCCTGATTCTCACCAGATTATACGCACCACGAAGATCTATCTTGGTGAACCAACTAGCCCCCTTAATCCGAGCAAACAAGTCAGAAATCAATGGCAAGGGATACTGAAACTTAACAGTGATCTTATTAAGAAGGCGGTAATCAATACACGGTCTTAGCGAACCATCCTTCTTGGCTACAAAAAAGAACCCTGCTCCCAATGGTGACGACGATGGGCGAATATGTCCCTTCTCCAGGGACTCCTTCACATAACTGCGCATAGCGGTGTGTTCAGGTACGGACAAATTAAATAAACGACCCTTAGGGAATTTACTACCAGGAATCAAATCGATAGCACAATCACAATTCCTATGCGGAGGTAGGGCATCAGACTTGGACTCTTCAAATACATCCTGAAAGTCCGACAAGAACTCTGGGATGTCAGAAGGAATGGATGACGAAATAGACAAAAATGGAACATCACCATGTACTCCCTGACAACCCCAGCTGGTTACCGACATAGAGTTCCAATCCAATACTGGATTATGGGTTTGTAGCCATGGCAACCCCAACACGACCACATCATGCAAATTATGCAGTACCAGAAAGCGAATAACTTCCTGATGTGCAGGAGCCATGCACATGGTCAGCTGGGCCCAGTACTGAGGCTTATTCTTGGCCAAAGGTGTAGCATCAATTCCTCTCAACGGAATAGGACACCGCAAAGGCTCCAAGAAAAATCCACAACGTTTAGCATAATCCAAATCCATCAGATTCAGGGCAGCGCCTGAATCCACAAACGCCATGACAGAATACGATGACAAAGAGCACATTAAGGTAATGGACAAAAGGAATTTGGACTGTACAGTACCAATAACGGCAGAGCTATCGAACCGCCTAGTGCGTTTAGGACAATTAGAAATAGCATGAGTAGAATCACCACAATAGAAACACAGTCTGTTCAGACGTCTGTGTTCTTGCCGTTCTACTTTAGTCATAGTCCTGTCGCACTGCATAGGCTCAGGTTTACTCTCAGACAATACCGCCAGATGGTGCACAGATTTACGCTCGCGCAAGCGACGACCGATCTGAATGGCCAAGGACATAGACTCATTCAAACCAGCAGGCATAGGAAATCCCACCATTACATCCTTAAGAGCTTCAGAGAGACCCTTTCTGAACAAAGCCGCTAGTGCAGATTCATTCCACAGAGTGAGTACTGACCACTTTCTAAATTTCTGACAATATACTTCTACATCATCCTGACCCTGGCATAAAGCCAGCAGATTGTTCTCAGCCTGATCCACTGAATTAGGCTCATCGTAAAGCAATCCCAGCGCCTGGAAAAATGCATCAACATTACTCAATGCAGAATCTCCGGGTGCAAGAGAAAACGCCCAGTCCTGTGGGTCGCCGCGCAAAAAAGAAATAATAATCAAAACCTGTTGAATAGGATTACCAGAAGAATGAGGTTTCAAGGCCAAAAATAGCTTACAATTATTTCTGAAGCTCAGGAACTTAGTTCTGTCACCAAAAAACAAATCAGGAATCGGAATTCTTGGTTCTAGCATCGATTTCTGATCAATAGTATCTTGAATCTTTTGTACATTTACAACGAGATTATCCATTGAGGAGCACAGAGCCTGAATATCCATGTCCACAGCTGTGTCCTGAAGCACTCTAATGTCTAGGGGAAAAAAAAGACTGAAGACAGAGCTAAGAAAAAAAAATGATGTCAGGATTTCTTTTTTCCCTCTATTGGGAATCATTGGTGTGGCTCCTTGTACTGTTATGGCTGGCAATCAGGCAACACAGCGTGCAGTAATCAGCGCACATACAGAGATCTGGCAATAACCAAAAACAATAGGACGAGCTCTGAGACGTGGAATCTCTGTAGACTGCAGTACCTGATCTATCCTCACACAACTATAAGCAGCAGTGGATTGCGCCTATAACTACCTATGCAACTCGGCACTGCCTGAGGAGCTGACTAGCCTGAAGATAGAAATACAAGCCTGACTTACCTCAGAGAAATACCCCAAAGGAATAGGCAGCCCCCCACATATAATGACTGTTAGCAAGATGAAAAGACAAACGTAGGAATGAAATAGATTCAGCAAAGTGAGGCCCGATATTCTAGACAGAGCGAGGATAGCAAAGAGAACTATGCAGTCTACAAAAAACCCTAAAACGAAAACCATGCAAAGGGGCAAAAAGACCCACCGTGCCGAACTAACAGCACGGCGGTGCACCCCTTTGCTTCTCAGAGCTTCCAGCAAAAGTTAATAGCAAGCTGGACAGAAAAAACAGAAAACAAACTAGAAGCACTTATCTAGCAGAGCAGCAGGCCCAAGGAAAGATGCAGTAGCTCAGATCCAACACTGGAACATTGACAAGGAGCAAGGAAGACAGACTCAGGTGAAGCTAAATAGCAAGGCAGCCAACGAGCTCACCAAAACACCTGAGGGAGGAAGCCCAGAGACTGCAATACCACTTGTGACCACAGAAGTGAACTCAGCCACAGAATTCACAACACAACTTGTTAAAGTTTTATACTTTAATAACAAAAGGTTCAATGCTTACAATAAGGAAAAGGAATAAAAATATAATAAAAAGACATACAACGTATGCAAAACAGTGTCAAAATAAACAGGAGAAAACTTACAGAAATTACCTAACTGGTAGTTGCTTTCTGCTCCCTGAGGGAAGGAAGAAGGTAGATTGGATCACATCAGCTTCTCAGGCTGCCCTCACATATGAACACAATTCTCTGTTTGCAGCCTAAATTTATAACTTTGGTCTGAGGTCAGGTTTCTAGACCGGCCCCTCAGGCCAATATCAGAACTGCTTCCTGTTTGATTGGGCCACAGCCGCGCCCCCAATGAATATATTATTTTCTCTTGTGGAAAGGTTCTCAGGGATAGATTCCCTCAGGCCGCAATTAGCGCCTCCCCTCCAAGACCTAGAAGGTGCCAAATGTTGCTTTTCTTCTCGGCCCTAGCTAGACCCCCTGGTGAGATATGGAGACAGAATTTCTACTAGTTCCAAGGAAGTACCTATTAACACCTAGGTGCGACTTGCCTTCAGGACAGATGTTACATTATCACTAGTCACACATATAACCCTAGACATATGTCCCTACAAAAAAAAGTCTTCTCCAGTGCCAGCTCAGTAGATTTCCTTCTTGGGGATAATCCTGGACACTTCCCGCTGGTTGGTAATTCTCCCTCCAGAAAAGGTCTTAGCCTTTCAACAGGGAGCACGGATGCTCTTCCTCTCTTTCTCTCACTCCATACGATTCAGTATGGGGATTCTCAGCTTGATGGTGGCAGCAATAGAGGCGGTTCCATTTGCGCAGCTACACATCTGCCCTTTGCAACATGCTCTTCTGACGGCTTGGGACAGGAATCCGTTCTCTCTCTACAGTCGGTTATGTCTGCCTCAGTGGGTCAGGCAGACCCTCAGGTGGTGGACGCTGAAGTCTTCCCTTCCCTCAAGAGTCACGTCTACCGATCAACATTTTGGAGATACGGCCAACCAAGTTAGCCCTTCTGCGTTTTCATAATCTCCTGGCAGGTCATCCCAACAGGATTCAATCCAACAACGCCATGGCTGTTGCGTACATCAACCGTCAGGGGGCACCCGCAGCAGGATGGCCATGCACGAAGTAGGTCATATTCTTCGTTGGGCCGAGAGGAACTGTTCAGCCATATTGGCAGTTCACATCCCGGGCGTAGAAAATTGGGCGGCAGATTTCCTCAGCCGCCAGGACCTCTCTTCATCCGGAGGTCTTTCAGCAGATTCGTCATCGCTGGGGGACTCCAGATGTGGATCTGATGGCCTCAAGGCTAAACACAAAGGTTCCCGATTTCATAGCTTGGTCCCATGACCCAGTAGCCGTCAAAGTGGATGCACTGGTTCTTCCGTGGCATCAATTTCGGCTTCCGTATGTATTTCCTCCGCGTCCCTTACTTCTAAGGGTTATCAAGAAGATCAGGGCGGAGGGGGTACCAGTGATCCTGGTCGTGCCGGACTGGCCGCGCTGGGCGTAGTACACGGAGCTAGTTCAACTTGTCACTAACGTTCCCTGGCGACTGCCAGATCGCCCAGATCTGCTTTCACGGGGCCCTATTTACCACCAGGACTTCGGAGCCCTGTGTTTAGCGGCGTGGCCGTTGAATCCTGGGTTCTAGCTCAAGCAGGCTTCTCTCATCAAGTGATCACCATGATTAGTGCTAGGAAACCCGCGTCTATGTGCATTCATCATGAGTTTTCCATTCCTTCCATCTTGGAATTTCTGCAGACCTTATTGGAGTCAGTACTCGCGCTTAGCTCACTCAAGGGACCGATTTCAGCCTTATCTGTTTTGTTCCAACGCAGGATTGCCACCAGATTACAAGCGAAGACACTCATTCAGGGAGTTTCCCATGTGATGCCTTGCTATAAAATGCTGTTGGAACCATGGGATCTTAATTTGGTCCTCAGAGTTTTACAGGAGGTCCCTTTTGAACTGCTGCAGGATGTTTCGTTAACTTTTGTTTCTTGGAAAGTAGCTTTCCTAGTCGCAGTCACATCAATCAGGCGGGTCTCGGAGATGGCAGCCCTGTCCTGCCGAGCTCCGTTCCTGATTTTCCATCAAGACAAGGTGGTTCTCCGTCTTTACTGCCGAAAGTTGTCTCTTCTTTCCATCTCAACGAGGATATTGTTTTGCCCTCGTTCTGTCTGGCACCAGTACATTGTATTGAGAAGGCTCTTGACACTCTGGATCTAGTGAGAGCTCTTAGGAGATACTTCTCGTGGACGGCGTCTTTCTGCAAGTCAAATGCCCTATTCGTGCTTCCTGACGGGCATAGGAAGGGCCTATCCACTTGAAAGGCCACAATAGCCAAGTGGATTCACTCGGCTACTCAGGAGTTCTACCATGTCAGGGGCAAACCTGTCCCAGCAGGGATTAAGGCATACTGCACTCGGTCAGTGGGCGCCTATTGGGCGATTCGGCACCAGGAGTCAGCAGAACAAGTCTGCAAGGCTGCGACTTGGTCCAGCTTGCATACTTTCACAAAACACTACAGTATTCATTCTCAGGCCTCTTCAGATGCGGCCCTCGGTAGGCGGATTCTGCAGTCGGTAGTACCACATCTGTAACTTACTGATACATGGGGTAATAGCAATTGTGTTGTTCCCCTCCCAGGGACTGCTTTAGGACACTCCATGGTCCTGTGTCCCCCAATGACGCGTAGTAGAAATAGGGATTTTTTTGTACTCACCATACAATCCTTTTCTCCAAGCCAATCATTGGGGAACACAACACCCATCCTGTTAGCCTAATGGCTTGTGTTCGTTCTTAGTTTTGATATAGTTTATTCTTGTTAATGATTATAAGCTCCTACTGCTTTGTTACCGAACTGGTTCAATTAGCCAGCAGGAGGGTGCATACTGCAGGGGAGGAGTTAATCTTTCTATGTTCACTTAGTGTCCTCCTAGTGGCAGCAGCATAACACCCATGGTCCTGTGTCCCCCAATGATTGGCTCGGAGAAAAGGATTTTATGGTGAGTACACAAAAATCCCTATTTTTGGCTCCAAGGGCCGCAGACAGTTCATAAGATAACACCCAAACTCTGCATTCAGGCCACAGTACACTGAAGACAGTGAAGCATGGTGGTGCAAGCATCATGATATGGGCAGGTTTCTCTTACTATGGTGCTGGACCTATTTACAGCATACCAGGGATTATGGACCAGTTTGCACATATTAAAATACTTGAAGAGGTCATGTTAACTTACGCTGAAGAGGATATTCTCTTGAAATGGGTGTTTCAACAAGACAATGACCCTGAGCACAGCACTAAACAAGCAAAATCTTGGTTCTAGTCCAACAAAATTGAGGTTATGGAGCGACCGGCCCAATCCCTGCATCTTAATTCGATAGGACACTTGTGGGGTGACATAAAAAATGCCGTTTCTGAGGCAAAGAATAGTCCGTATTGTGAAGACATTTATTATTTGTAAAGACAAATGCAGACACTGCTGGGTTTTATTCGAACAGACCAATGCTCATTTTTTTGTTATTTTCTGTAAAGTAGTTAAATATTATCTACATTTCTCTTCATGTTTTAATTAGAAAACAGTGTGTAATGTTCCCAATGTTGGAAGTAAAAACTAGTAGAAAGATTTTGTGATTAACGCATATTTTTTTTTTAACACACTGCTATTATTTTGAACATTACTGTACCTGTAAATGATGCTGTAGAACTACAACTCCCAGCATGCCTTGGATAACTTCTATGCGGGTGATAAATATTAGATCAAAGAGGACCTCACGTCTGTGACCCACCACTGATCACTACTAGTGATGAGTGATCGTGCTGGGATAAGGTGTTCTCCACCATGCTTGGGTGCTAACCGAGTGACTTCAGCGCGATTGACAAGTATGTTCGAGTCCCCGTGGCTTCAAGTCTTGTGGATGTTCGACAACCGGAAGACATGGAGGGATTGTCTAACAAACAGGAAATCAATGCAAGTGTTGCAGCTGTCGAACAGCCATGAGACATGAGCCGCGGGGACTCTTAACGTATTTTTCAATCGCGCTGAAGTCACTTGGTTAGCACCCGAGCATGGTGGAGGACACCTTATCCCAGCACGATCGCTTATCATTAATCACTACCAGTGTCCTGGGTGAATAATAATTCCTCCCCTCCAAGATGGATAAGACGGTGCAAATACTCGACCGCCTTCTTTTTCCGTACAACTCCCACTTACCAAGAAGGAAAAGGAGTTCTTAAACCTCCATATTGGTGCCCTCTTCCCTTAGAAATCGAAAGCGGTTTTGTGAGAAATGCGATTATGGCAAAACCTAAAAGACCCGTCATCTCTTTTAAAACAGTAATCCTGACATTCACGCCCCTCACAAGGTCAGAAGTCCATGCCTTCTCCTGTAAGACAAGTAATGACTAGTGATGAGCGAATATACTCGTTGCTCGGGTGATCGAGTATTTGTTAGTGTTCGGAGATTAAGTTTTCATTGCGGCAGCTGATTGATTTACAGCTATTAGCCAGGATGAGTACATGTGGGGGTTGCCTGGTTGCTAGGGAATCCACACATGTACTCAGGCTGGCTAATAGCTGTAAGTCATTCAGCTGCCGCCATGAAAACTTATTCTCCGGACACGTACAAATACTCTGAGGTCAACCGAGCAACGAGTATATTCGCTCATCACTAGTAATGACCTATGTTGTGGTAGGAAGAATAGAAGGAACAAGGCGAAGAGGAAGACCGGCAACCCAATGGCTTGATACTATAAAGTTCATGGCAGAGAAGACCCCTGAGGACCTATCTAGGCTGAACAAGATCGATCTTCCTACAGAGCGTTCAACCATCAAGTCACCGTGGCTCAAGATCAAGCCAAAGGCCATTAAATAAGAATGATATATTCCTGGAAAAAGTCTGGATCCTTGGCAGCTGTGGCCAAGTGGTTGACTCCTTTCATGCCTGACAGTTTTCAACAATTGTATCCAGTCTGTACAGGGACGTAACTATGATAGGGGTTGGGGTTGCACCTGGGCCCTGGAGCTTAGGGGCCCAAAAGATCATTTTGACCCATATAAAACAGCTATCACTTTCAAAAACCTGCGACACTTGGGGGCCCTGAAGGAGATTTTGCTTTGGGGTCTTCGAGCTTCAAGTTTTGCCACAGAGTTTATACAATCCGCTGGAATCTCAGTTGCTTGATTCCAGAATGGAGCAATTTTGGGGTATGTTTGTCATGTTTTGCACACATTTTGCATATCCATAGAGCGTCATTAGCTCAGGGAGGACAAAAGTGTGTCCTATTGACCTCGCCTGGCTGCTGTATATTCGTATACTGCAAAAATGATGATGGAAAAGCCCAGTGTGGAATATATGTGACTTTTTTATTTTATTTTTTTTTTACATATGGATGCCTCTGCAGTAAAGGTAATTGTGGGGTCTTTTCCTGCCGTATAAATTAATCGGAGGCCATTAAAATATCATTTTAATAGGGTATTTAATTTTTTCTTTGTGAGTCGCAGTCACATCCCAATGTGTATATTGTAATTGGGATTAACTTGATGTGATTCATTGTAACAAGCGATCAGGGCTGACTTGTGCTTTTAGTCACGTGACCGCACTGGATACAATGTAACACAAACAAATGAAAAATAAAATTTGAAAATAAACAAAGCGTCTCGGCCAAGAGCAGAAATTTTTACAATGATCCGTATTTACATAAAGCCGGAAAACCCCTGAAAGTCTGATGGACAGACACCCGCCTCCAGTTCCTGTATTACACGTTCTCAGTGTGTTGTAATCTTCAGCGCTGGACTGGAGAACCGCAAGTCCCAGCAGGCTGAACTGTGGTTTAGCTCTACAGGCAAGGTTATGACAAGGATGGGACAACCCTGAGATTTTCCTATTTTCTTATGAACGCCTCCAGCAGTGACGTTCACACCACAAACTTCAGCACTGTCTCTGCCCTTCCTGCGCCGGATGAAAGAGAAAAGAAGTGACATGTCGCAGGTTCTCAGCCCACTGGTCGGGTCACTGGCATTCTGTGCTTAAAGCTGCCGCGACTGCAGAACAACCAGGGATCCAGCACCCTGACTGCGCGACTACCGACTACACAAGAGGGGAACCAGGAGCCGCACTGCCACGTACCTCCGAGGTAAGACTGCTGGCACCGAACCAGCGGGATGTATGGATGTGTGCATTACTATAATAGTGGGAGCAGAGGATGCTATTGTGTGATGACGATGTGTCTATAATGTCTGCAAATCACACTCTGATCCGAGTATATTGAGCATGATCCAATTTTCTTGAAGGTGGAGAAAAAAAATTCCATCTTCTCCTTTCTGTCAATCCGTAAAAATAAGACTGCACTCAGATGTCATCCGAGTGCAGTCCGATTTTTTTGCCACAGACTCACTGACCTGCAATATCGGATGCAAATTGTGCATACTGTGATATTTTTTTTTCCTTAGATAGACTCAGTCCAAGGAGAAAAAAAATTGGACATGTGTACGTCCCCATAGTTTAACGTTGGTCCAACGTTGGTCCATCCGATGTATTGTCGAAAATAGGATCATCTGTGATTGCGCTAACATCAGCTAATAAATGGAATTAATTAGCGGGACCCCAACTATATTTACTGTCTAGTCGACATTATACCTGGTTCATCTATTAGTTGTTTCCCAGAAAACTATAATTCTCTAATCTACAAAAAAAATAGGCAACCACTGCATCTTATAATAAAAAATATCTGTTTATTAGTAGAGTAAAAGGTAAGAATAAAATTGAGTCACAAAAAAAAATTGAGTTAAACAAAAAACATCATTGGAGGGAAGAACAGGATCATAATTGGGAAAAAAAGAAGACAAATGAATCAATACAGAAAATTTACAAATGGATTACGTGTTAAAAAATGTAGGATCGAAAAAAATACTAAAGTGCAAAAACCATGCAATAATAAAAATACAATAATAAGGCTAATCGTGTAAGTGACATGAACTGTAATAAAACATGCCGTATAGATCCCACAGATAGGCGTCCGATATGTATAAGGAAAAAGCGCACGTGCAATTATTTCAGATGATCGTATCAAAATGAAATCATCATATAAATATAAGCTAATCATACGCTGTGTGCAGAAAATAACAGAGTAACCCTAATTAGGAAGAGGATATATATTCCCTTAGCAGTAACAAATCGCTGATACATTTACACCTTATTCTTCTTTTTCATTTGCTCCTTTTTACCATTCTATGTTATGTGTTCGCCTGTTGTTTGTTTTCTTTTTTATGATCGTCATTGTGCGCAACGTTTGGGGTTTCCAGATATTTTCGACTGATTCATCAGTTGTGACTTTTACAAAAAATCTCAAATGTACTCCACACTCACCCACCCACCCACTTTTTCACCCAGAGTGATTTGTGTTTTTTTTTGTATGGGCAAATTTTGTGACATTTCAGCAAAATAAGTGTTAAAAAAAATCAAAGAGCTAAAGAGAGCATTTTTGATTTTGCTCAATATTCAGGAACCACCTGCTCCATTTTGAAAAATGCAGCTCAAGGAAATGTCAACAAATGGGCAAAAAAAAAAAACAGAACAGAAAAGTAACTTTGGAAAAACAGCAAATGATGAATCAGTCTCATTTTAATGATAAAAAAGCAGGGGTGGTATCTTCAGTTCAGGACCCAGTTCATACAGGAGTCATGAAAGGCGGTGGTGGTAACGGACATCCATTCGGGTCCATTTTTGTAGCTGTGACTCAATGACCTGTGTGAGAAAAAAAAAACACATCAGGACATGATTTTAACATCAATCTCATGTAACAAGATATAACCCAGCCATCATCAGTCCGGCTATCCACCGATCACAATAACAGAGGTCCAAAAGTCCTGCGTGAATGGAGCGGTACTGAGCATGTGCGACCACTGCTGCACTTATGTCTATAGGACTGGTGGTCGCACATGCGCAGTACAGCTTCATGGACACAGGGTTCTTTGGGCCCCTCATTCTCAGAATCAGTGGAGATGTCAGTTGTCGGACACCTGGGAATTATAGATTTATTCTCTATACTGTTGAAAAGTGATAAAACGTTTATTGGACAATCTGTTTACTGATATATCAGAGGAATGAGTTAAGGAGAAGGGAAAAAGAAGATTCTTTTGTATGAGATGCCCTTCACAGCACAGAGGACAATGTCGGGCCTGTGGAGCCTGAAAAGAACAGCACTTCCATGTGCAATATAGTCAAAAACACATAAAATGGGGCAAGTTGTCTTTGTTGCTCATAGCAACCAATCACAGCGCAGCTTTCATTTTGTATTCTCCTCTTGACAGATGAAAGCTGTGCTGTGATTGGTTGCTATGGGCCACACAGATTGTTTACTTTCATAAATCTGTCTCATAAAAACGTCTGTAAAAATCCGACATATAGAAATGTTGTATATCAATAACAGGAACTTTCTTTTCAAATTGGTACCTCGAGGCAGATTTATGAAAAATGTCATAAATATAAAGTGTCTTTGTCGTCCATAGCAACCGATCACAGAGCAGCTTTCGCTTTACCTAAATTGATTATTAACCCTTTTGCGATGTTCATGTATGGCAGAAGTGCGCACTCAGTAGACGGATTGAGGTCAAGAACCCGAGCCCACTTTATGAAGTGCCCACCTAGCACGCCCACGACATGTATCAGCTGTCGGGTTCCCTTAAAATGTCCCCCCTTTTCTCCAAATATACAGTAAATGAATAAAAAAAATTAAAAATAACATGTTTGGTCTCTCCACGGGCACAATAGCCCAAACTAATGAAATATAAACATATTTATCCCATATAGTGAAAACTGAAAAAAAAAATCAATATGGTTGAATCACTGTTTTTTTTTGTCACATCTTCTCCCCAAAATGATGAAATAAAAAGTTCATAAAGTGTTAAAGTGTAATGAATCCCAAAATGGCAATGATAAAAAAAGTTACGGCTGTCAGAGTTTGGCGGCTGTAGCCAAAATTTTTATTTTGTTTTTTGTTAAATCATAAAAAATTAAAAAAACACTATAAATTTGGCATCACCATAACCGTACTGAGCCGAGAACAAAGATACAAGATCATATTTACAGCACAGTGAATGTAAAAATCAAACCCAATAGACAGTGGCAGAATTGCTGTTTTGTTTTTTTTATATATATTTTTTTGCTTACTTGGAATTTTTTATCCTGTTTTTTCATATAGTAAAAAGTACGTCCTTCAGGTACAGCACAAGACGTGATTCTGTCAGTGTCACTTTAACCTGTGAATCTCCAGACCGGAGCTTCCCAGAAATAGGCCCTTATGGAGGCCTTTGGTTTGGGACATTGTTTCCATGAATGACTCGTCCCACGCTCTAGGGCGCTTTCACATGAGCATCACTCACTGTAGATTAATCACTGATCTGTTTTCCTGTAAGTGCTCAGGGCAGCATCCGAAGTGCTATTTCCATCTCTTCCTGTTTACCCCGTCCAGGAGAATTGTCCAAGCTAATTTCTAAGAAACTGTCATTATCTGATTGTGACTAAGTCATTTTATTGTTTGTTTTTTTTCTCTATGTCCCTCAGTAAAGGAGGGATCATAAGAATAGCAGGGATAGTCTGCCTCCTATAAACAGTGACAGGTAGAAATTGCCTCCGCAGACACAGCCATGTTCACAGCGTCCCTACAGTTGTGGCCAAAAGTATTGACACCCCTGCAATTCTGTCAGATAATACTCAGTTTCTTCCTGAAAATGATTGCAATCACAAATTCTTTGGTATTATTATCTTCATTTAATTTGTCTTAAATGAAAAAACACAAAAGAGAATGAAGCAAAAAGCAAAACATTGATCATTTCACACAAAACTCCAAAAATGGGCCAGACAAAAGTATTGGCACCCTCAGCCTAATACTTGGTTGCACAACCTTTAGCCAAAATAACTGCGACCAACCGCTTCCGGTAACCATCAATGAGTTTCTTACAATGCTCTGCTGGAATTTTAGACCATTCATCTTTGGCAAACTGCTCCAGGTCCCTGATATTTTAAAGGTGCCTTCTCCAAACTGCCATTTTTAGATCTTTCCACAGGTGTTCCATGGGATTCAGGTCTGGACTCATTGCTGGCCACCTTAGAAGTCTCCAGTGCTTTCTCTCAAACCATTTTCTAGTGCTTTTTGAAGTGGGTTTTGGGTCATTGTCCTGCTGGAAGACCCATGACCTCTGAGGGAGACCCAGCTTTCTCACACTGGGCCCTACATTATGCTGCAAAATTTGTTGGTAGTCTTCAGACTTCATAATGCCATGCACACGGTCAAGCAGTCCAGTGCCAGAGGCAGCAAAGCAACCCCAAAACATCAGGGAACCTCCACCATGTTTGACTGTAGGGACCATATTCTTTTCTTTGAATGCCTCTTTTTTTCTCCTGTAAACTCTACGTTGATGCCTTTGCCCAAAAAGCTCTACGTTTGTCTTATTTGACCAGAGAACATTCTTCCAAAACTTTTTAGGCTTTTTGAGGTAAGTTTTGGCAAACTCCAGCCTGGCTTTTTTATGTCTCGGGCTAAGAAGTGGGGTCTTCCTGGGTCTCCTACCATGCAGTCCCTTTTCATTCAGACGCCGACGGATAGTACGGGTTGACACTGTTGTACCTTCGGACTGCAGGGCAGCTTGAACTTGTTTGGATGTTAGTCGAAGTTCTTTATCCAACATCTGCACAATCTTGCGTTGAAATCTCTTGTCAATTTTTCTTTTCCATCCACATCTAGGGAGGTTAACCACAGTGCCATGGGCTTTACACTTCTTGATGACACTGCGCTCGGTAGACACAGGAACATTCAGGTCTTTGGAGATGGACTTGTAGTCTTGAGATTGCTCATGCTTCCTCACAATTTGGTTTCTCAAGTCCTCAGACAGTTCTTTGGTCTTCTTTCTTTTCTCCATGCTCAATGTGGTACACACAAGGACACAGGACAGAGGTTGAGTCAACTTTAATCCATGTCAACTGGCTGCAAGTGTGATTTAGTTATTGCCAACACCTGTAAGGTGCCACAGGTAAGTTACAGGTGCTGTTAATTACACAAATTACAGAAGCATCACATGATTATTCGAACAGTGCCAATACTTTTGTCCACCCCCTTTTTTATGTTTGGTGTGGAATTATATCCAATTTCACTTTAGGACAATTCTTTTTGTGTTTTTGTGTTTTTTTTCATTTAAGACAAATTAAATGAAGATAATAATAACAAAGAATTTGTGTTTGCAATCATTTTCAGGAAGAAACTGAGTATTATCTGACAGAATTTCAGGGGTGTCAATACTTTTGGCCACAACTGTATATATATATACATATATATATATGTATATATATATATATATATATATATATATACACAAAAAAACAAACAGAGAGTGTACCCAAAACATATAGAGAGTGCCCCTGTAAACAGTGCCAGGCTTAGAGAGTTATCATAAACTGCCATTTTCAGAGCTCCCCTATAAATAAATAGAAAAATCAACCAAAAAGTGGGCCCACAAGCAGTCATATAGAGAGTGCCCCTATGAAGACGTAGGAAACGCAGGCTGTGCCCTTATAAAAAGTGTTAGAGATTCCCCTCATAACCAGTGTCAGCCATAGAGCGCCCCCATAAGGATATGTGCACACGTATTCTTGAGGTCTGCGGATTTTTCCGCTGCGGATTTGAGAAATAAGCAGGTAAAAAGCACTGCGTTTTAACTGCGGATTTTATGTGGATTCCACCTGCGGTTTTACACCTGCGGATTCCTATAGAGGAGCAGGTGTAAACCGCTGCGGAATCCGCACAAAGAATTGACATGCTGCGGAATGTTAACCGCAGCGTTTCTGCACGTTTTTTTCCGCAGCATGTGCACAGCGGTTTTTGTTTTCCATAGGTTTAGATGGTACTGTAAACTCATGGAAAACTGCTGCGAATCCGCAGCTGCAGATCCCCCGCGGATCTGCAGCAACATCCGCAAGGTGTGTACATAGCCTAAAGGTTCCTTGTAGTTATAGCCAAGCAGAGAATGCCCCCAGATTCAGTGTGAGCAGAACGGAGGCACCAGGTGAACTGTGGTACTAACTTGTATCTGTATAAGGGAAGAGTCAGACGGCCGTACATCTCGGACGAGGATCACAACGCAATTCTTGGACTGGTCATCCACTCTCCCGACCTGACAGTGACAGCTGCATACATGAAGCTGTGACAGCCGACGGCCAGTCCAAGCATTGCATTGCGATCCTCATCCGAGTAATACGGCTGTCTGGCTCTTCCCTAATACTCATTTGCCTAAAAATGCCTCTTTTAGGCCACATTCACACGTTCAGTATTTGGTCAGTATTTCACATCAGTATTTGTAATCCAAAACCAGGAGTGGGTGATAAATGCAGAAGTGGGGCTTATGTTTCTATTATACTTCTCCTCTGATTGTTCCACTCCTGTTTTCTCTTACAAATACTGATGTAAAATACTGACCGAATACTGACTGTGTGACCGTGGCCTAAGGAGCTCTTCCTATTTCAGCAAGTTATTACCTATCAGTAGGCGGCACCCTGAAGAAGACTGAAGGAAAAACAGCTGGAAACAGGTGCTAGCAAATGCAGACATTTTTCCCTTTAAGTGCATGTTCATATTCAGGGTTCTTTTCATAAGTTTTTGGAGCAGAAAATCTCCAAATCCTCCTAAAAACTTTTTAAAAAACTCTTGGAAAACTCAACTTTAATTAATTTCTCTTCCGTATCTACAGTATGCGAGATTACACTCCGAAATCTCAGTAAGAAGACTGAAAGGAATTGTCCGGTATGCGTATACAAACCTGCAGTCATTCTATGTGACTGCAGACTTGTGAATGCTCTCAGTGTGCTCACTGCGCGCTGTGAGGACTCCCAGGTGCCGGCGCCTGGTCATGTGACCATAAGTTTGCGACTTGCATACTTCCGGCCACAGTCCAACCAGACGTGTCCGGCTTAGCTCAGAACAATAGCATTGAGTGAGGCTGCACACGTCTAGTTGGCATGTGACCTCATGTATGTAAATCACATATTTGAGGTCTTGCACGTGCCGCCGGTACCGGAGATTCCTCACAGCACACAATGCGTGTAATGTAAGGATTCACAAGTCTGCAGTCACACAGAGCGGCTGCAGATTTGTACCCTAATGGTGGACAAATTAGGGTCTTTGGTCTTCTCAAAGGAACTTTTTGGGCCCCTGTAGGCTCTGGGATCCAGGTGTAACTGCAACCCCACCATCTATTGTAGGGGAGCCTGCTGAAGGTGATTTGTGGCTCGTTCTCTCATCTTATTTGTTATTTTAGAAGGTTACATCCCTTTATCTCTATACGGATAGTGTTTTGGTGATAGTTGTGTGATTTGTGATTTTATTTTTTGTACATCTTTTCATCATTAGGTTGTGGTGGTCATAGAAGACAACAATGACTAATATAATTACAAATTGTCTTTTCTGGTGGGAAAATCCCTTGTCATAACACATATTTCTGATAACTGTGTCTTTTTTTGTAAATATGTCTAGGGATAGCCCCTACTTTCAATGTCCTTTCTTGCACCACGAGACTCTCATAAACCTTGTCTTCTGCTCATCTTGTCCATTCATAAGTTAAAGGGAATCTGTCACTAGCGTTTTGCTACCCGACCTAAGAGCAGCATGATGTAGGGGCAGAGACCCTGATTCCAGTGATGTAACACTTACTGAACTGCTTGCTGTCATTTTTATGAAATCACAGTTTTATCTGCTGCAGATCGAGCAATTTTCTGAATGCATAGTTCTGCAGATTTCTGCCTATGCACAGTGTACACAGAAAGTTGCAAATCAGTTGTGGTGGTTATACAGCGCTCATGAATATGCTTGACTACCTGGTAGCAGATTTACTAGTTATGGTGATAATCTCCTGCTGATTAAACTGCAATTTTATAAAAAAAAACTATACTAAGTAGCCTAGTAAGTGACACATCACTGGAATCAGGGTCTATGCCCCTACATCATGCTGTTCTCAGATTATATAGCAAACACCTGGTGTCAGATTCCCTTAAAATGCAACCTGTTATCAGAAAATGACCTGCTGGCTAATGGGAGCCTGTCACTTTATTAATGCTGCCCAAACCACAGGAGAGAACTGTCAATCACGTCTAAAGTAAAAGCAGGCCGGAGGCGGCACCAGACTAGTCTGGTCTCCGGGTATGGTCCCTGCCCATTCTTAAAAGTATACTTTCTCTGAAACAGTGGAGCGTTTGGGAGAATCGTGCAGCCAGGCTGCGGTTTACACTGCCCGTGCCCACGGTTTGGGCAGCACAAATTAGCTGAGAGATTCCCTTTAAATTAAGTTTGTGTTGCGTGTATTTTTAAAACATTTTTGGCAATTTTTTTTTTAATTATTACAATATTTATTAAAAAAATAAATAAATTAGTAATCTTGTAATTCAGAGTTAACCCTTTTCAAATTTTTGCACACCATCAGTACGTCTGTGTTAAAAATAATAAAATCAGCCTAATCACCTACCTCTGCTCTAATATCGACTCTCTGACGCTGCGCCGGGTACTGGCTGCACCGGTGAAGTCACAACTACAGCTCACATGAGTGCTGAAGCCGTTCTTGGGGCTCAGTGGTGACGTTGCTGCAGGCAGCACAAGTTCAGTGATTGGCTGCAGCAGTCATGTGTGCTATAGTCGTGATGTCACCGCTGCAGCATGTCAGTAATCACTGGTAGCAGCAGCGAGGCAGTGCTGGAGCTCCGGGAGGATGAATATAGCTGGTTTTATCATTTTTAACACTGTCATGCTGATGGTGTCCAGAAAGTTGTAAGAAGAAAAAAATTACATTTTTTGCGTTTTGGGTTTTTTCATCTCAACAGCTATATTATTTTTGTTATTTTTCACTTTTATGATGTTTTTTTTATTACATTATATTTTCACACTGTTTTGGGTTACACAGAAATTACTATATCATTTTTATGTGTTGCAAATATAGAAAAGTAATTTTTTTTTTAAATTCTAGTTTACTCTTCAAATTAAATAACCTGTTGAATAAATTTTGCAGATTATTAGGTATGTGAATATTTTTATTCACTACTGGATATCCTTTACTTAAAGGGGTTATCTGGGACTTTGCTCATTTTTCCCTATGGGGCTAAGCGCTTGCAGAGCGATCACGGACCACTACTGCCAGCGATTCTGCTGCTTCACTTGACTTCAACAGTGCAGCTCTTTCTTTTCCGATCTGCTCTGTTGATGGAGCATTACTGCAGAAGTCATGCTGATTGACAGCTGGCTCCCTGCACTGAGGCAGCGGGGAGCCAGAGGACAATCAGCATGACATCAGCAGTCATCAACATTACAAGACCGGAAGAGGAAGAGCTGCTCCGTTGATATGAAGCAGCAGAATCACCCACAGGAGCGGTCCGTGACTGCTCATTAGCTGCAGCTCATCAATACCTTCATCAATGAGTAGATGCTCATTCTAATGAAAAAGTAAAGGCTGCAGCTGACGAGTGTCTCCGCTTATTGGTACAGGATTGCTGGAAGCCACCGCTGCAGGAGGTGAGCAGACAGTTTTCATTTTAATTGAGGTTTTGAACTGGTTAAGCAGGGGACGTCCAGTTGTGGACAACCTGTTTAAATATATGCTATAATGTTTTTCTAAGAACACATTTTTTGGGGGGTGGAACACTTTATTTTTTCTATTTTTCCATGATTATATGCATATATTTTTATTATTTATTTAAATATATTGTCCCCAAAGAGACCATACAAGATTTCTGGGGGACATACTTTTCTCTTCTTTTTTGCGCATATTTTCCACTGTACCTGGGGCAGCCTAGGAGCTATGGGTACAGGGACTATAGCCAGTGAGGAGTAAAGGTACCGTCACACTAGACGATATCGCTAGCGATCCGTGACGTTGCAGCGTCCTGGCTAGCGATATCGACAGTGTGACACGCAGCAGCGATCAGGCCCCTGCTGTGATATCGCTGGTCGTGGAAGAAAGTCCAGAACTTTATTTGGTCGCTGGCTCTCCCGCTGACATCGCTGAATCGGCGTGTGTGACGCCGATTCAGCGATGTCTTCGCTGGTAATCAGGGTAAACATCGGGTTACTAAGCGCAGGGCCGCGCTTAGTAACCCAATGTTTACCCTGGTTACCATCCTAAAAGTAAAAAAACAACCACTACATACTTACCTACCGCTGTCTGTCCTCGGCGCTCTGCTTCTCTGCTCTGGCTGTGAGCGCCGGGCAGCCGGAAAGCAGAGCGGTGACGTCACCGCTCTGCTTTCCGGCCGCTGTGCTCACAGCCAGAGCAGAGAAGTAGAGCGCCGGGGACAGACAGCGGTAGGTAAGTGTGTAGTGGTTGTTTTTTTACTTTAACGATGGTAACCAGGGTAAACATCGGGTTACTAAGCGCGGCCCTGCGCTTAGTAACCCGATGTTTACCCTGGTTACCGGCATCGTTGGTCGCTGGAGAGCTGTCTGTGTGACAGCTCTCCAGCGACCAAACAGCGACGCTGCAGCGATCCGGATCGTTGTCGGTATCGCTGCAGCGTCGCTAAGTGTGACGGTACCTTAACTGGCGGAGCTGATCTGGGACAGATAGGATCCGGCCGCTCTGCTATGTCAGGCAGAGACCCATCGGCCATGACTGCTGGGTCTAATAGTAGCCTGGACAGTGCTAAGGCTTTTATTCTTTATACATCCCTCAATGAGGGCTGTGTCTGCAGAAGACAAGACAGAAGCGCTGATAAACCACTTCTGTCTTCTCCTCAGACTCGCTGTTTATGCCGGCAGCAGACATATGCTGCCACTGGTCAGTCTGTCAGTAACTGCTGCCACTGGTCAGTCTGCGGGATATTGTGTAACTGCTGCCAATGATCAGTCTGCAGTCTAGAATAAACACTGGCACCAGTCAATCCACAGTCTACTGTAGATGCTGCTGCCGGTCAGTCCACAGTGTAGTGTGAATGCTGCCACCTGTCAATCCACAATCTAGTGTAAATGCTGTCTCCGGTCAGTCCACAGTATAGTGTAAACGCTGCCACCGATCAGTCCACAGTATAGTGTAAATGTTGCCATCGGTCAGTGACGGAGCCAAATTTTTGAAATCTGACCAGTGTCACTTTATGTGGTAATAACTCTGGAACGCTTCAACAAATCCCCGTGATTTTGAGATTGTTTTTTCGTGACACATTATACTTTATGACAATGGTAAATTTAGGTCAATATGTTTTGCGTTTATTTATAAAAAATATCAGAACTTAGAGAAAAATTTTAAAAAATTAGCAATTTTCAAAATTTGAATTATTATCCCTTTAATCTAGATGGTGATACCATAGCAAAACATTAATAAATAATATTTCCCTCATATCTGCTTTACATCAGCATCATTTGTAAAATGTTATTTTATTTTGTTAGTATTTTAGAAGGTTTCAAAATGTAGCAGTGATTTTTCATTTTTTCAAGGAAATTTACAAAATGTATTTTTTTAGGGACCTAGCCATGTTTGAAGTGCCTTCAGGGGTCGCATATATTGGGAAACCCCCAAAAGTGATACCATTTTAAAAACAGCACCCCTAGACATATTGAAAACTGCAGTCAGGTAGTTTATTAACCCTTCAGGTGATTTTCAGGAATTAATGCAAAGTGGTATGACAGAAATGAAAATGTGCATTTTTACCACCTAAATGTCTCTAACTTCTGAACAGATTACTACAGCTGTCAGACTCTAAAGCCGCTATTTGGTCATGAATTGCCATGGAAAACATCAGGACCACACAATCATTATCTGAGGGCACCAATTGGGATAAAGAGGAAGCCCCCACACTCTGTTAATCATTTATATGATGTAGTCACTATTGACAGCAGCATCTAAGGGTTTAAACAGATTTGGATGGTGCAAACACTGATTGTGGCTGATGCAGCAAGTTGTCAGCTATAGTGGACAGCCGACAGCTGCTGGATTGTCACCTGTATGGGAATGCTAGTCTCTTATATCTCAGGTCAGTTAAAAGACGTATTGGCGGTCATTAAGGGGTTAAAGTCTGATAAATGCTGCCCATGGTCAGTCCACAGTCTAGTGTAAAAGCTGCAACCGGTCACCGCACAGTCCAATGTATATGCTGTCTTTGGTCAGTCTAGCGTAAACTTATTAACCACATGTATATCACTGTAACACGGTAGTGATTAATTTGAACGTTCCTGTAACTCCTGTAGCACTGCTGACAAATATCCATCATTGATGGCAATGACCCTTTGCTTATTAAGTTTCGTCAGAATTTCCGTAACAGAAATCTCTGAGCAGTTCAGAAGGATTTGACCATTATACCTAAGATACATCAGCAGAATATTTTGGCTGGATTTCCCTTTAAGCTATTATGAGAACCACCCACTTATTCATGAGTATGAGTGAGAGGGCTTTTTCAGTGGTGAAGGCTCAACTTGATAATTTCCCGATTAATGAACACTTTAGCATTCTCAGACTGATTACCTTTATTAAAACATCCACTTTTCTTTTTTGTCGTTTCTCCAATTGTTTGTTCATTTCTTCACGTTTTTCTATTTCCTCTTTTCCATGTCCTTCCTTGGCTCCATTTCTCCATCTTCCTTATCCATACTTGCAAACTTTTCCAAATGGAGTTTCGAAAGAATTGGGTATACAGCTGATTTTTTATCACGATCATGTTCTCTTTTTTGAGCCATGCTCAAATCTGTGCCTTGAGCCCAGATTGTGCAAATGGACACCAGGTTCTGCATCATGGTGTAGAAAACTTTGGGTTAGATCTACCTTTCAGGAGGAAAACCTTACCAACTCTCTTGGGAGTCCAGGAGGTGTCTCCTTTATCCTGAAGCTCCCCAGATGTTCCATTAGAGTTGTGAAGAATGCACGGCAGTCATGTTACTGGTTATGTGAAGAGGTCCTCTCATGAAAATAACCACTTTATCATTTAAGGCTGCCTGGATATCAGCTTATCTCTTCTTGTCCAACACGTGTAACTCTCTGGAGATTAGCAAGTTCCAAGCCAAGATTGGTCAAATATTTTGCGGCACCTTCTGCAGAGAACGTGCAGTACTACTATTCAGACGAATGTCCAACATGTAAGGTATGTAAAGTCCACCAAGTCTGAGTCCACCATGGTGGGAGCTGCTCTTACATAGCAGCTCTCTAGACAAAAAAAGGTAGTTGTAGAACCAAGCTACCTCAATAATTTAAAGCACTGACTTCCAAGACTTAGATAAAGCAAACTTGTATATGAAAACACGAAATTCCAGTAGCGAGGAGACATTCTTATAAAATGTTTAGTTTATTAAATGTTCAAATTCTAGAGCCCATATCGCCAGCCTACATGTTTCAGACAGATGTGTCCTCAATCATAGACACAACTGTCTGAAACGCATTGGAAAGTGATAAGGGTGCCTTTTCTAGAAGAAAGCAGCCATGTTTTTCAAGTACTTTTAAAATGGTATGGATTTCAGTCTAATAACACAGATGGACATTCCGATTTTGGCTAAGAAGTAATACCTGTAACTCCTCCTTAACTAATTACTAGTTCAAGCCCTCACATCTGTATACTGAATTGTAATTATTACAGTTGAACAAAAAGATTCCCAAGCCACTGGTCCCGAAGCCACATCAGTAGTCCATGGTCGCCGGTTCATATCTCTGCGAACCTTCTATTATCTGCAGTTTCTTCTGATTAGAGGGGCTGGGTCTGTTGCCATTGCATGGACTTAAGGACCTTGATCTGACACCATTACATAGACTTTAGTAGCTGTGGCTGATACCATCGCACAGAATTTAGGAGCTGGGGCTGACGCCATTGCATGAACTTTAGGAGCTGGAGCTGATGACATCACATGGACTTTAAGAGCTGGGGCTGATGCCATCGCATGGACTTTAGGAGCTGGAGCTTACACCATTACATTGACCTTAGAAGCTGATGCTGATGCCATCGCATGGACTTTAGGAGCTGTTGCTTATGCCATTGTCTGGACGTTAGGAGCTGGTGTTGATGCCATCAAATGGACTTTAAGAGCTGGGGCTGACGCCATTGCATGGACTTTAGGAGCTAGGTCTTACTGTTAAGGAGAGAATATATGGCATATGAAGATATACTTAAATCAAACCAATATGGACGCTTTGCTTAACATTAGACTCATGTAGCTTTAAGGTTTTCTGATTCACTGTCTTAAGACTAAATTCTGTTGATTACTCTGTACCAAGATGTACCAAGATCCGTGTAAATCCCCTAGTCTTATCGAGAGTAAATGTATCTGCACGAAGGTGAATTGATCCCCAATAAACCAAAGATAAGTAGAATACGTGCATAGACAGATGTCAGCTTGACCCAAAGGCGCCATTAGGGCGATAACGGTACAGAAATGGATTAAAAGTAATAATCATTAGAATTATGGTACTATAGTAATAAAGATAATAACATAGAACATGAAGATCAAAAGAGTTTTCTGATAAGTGTTAAGTTGGAAAAACCCATGATGTAATGTGCTGAGACTGCCCAATTTTTCCATAAAAAGAGCGGTCCGACGAATAAAGAACCAGAAGTCTTTGAGAGGCAATTGCTTGCATTTGTGTCCTGATTTCTCCGGCCGTAATACCTCACATCCAATTTGGCAGCAGACAACTAAGATGAGAACACACGCATCCCATGTGCCCTAACATTTGGCGCCCAACGTGGGGCTAGGACGAAAGTTTGAACCTGACCAGCCGCAAAGAAGACCTCCAATCTTGGACCGGACCACTCGAGGGTGGAGAAGTGCACCTCCTACTAGGTAAGAAAATCATTCATCTTACCTATAACCCTCCAGTGTTTCCGTGCCGAGATAAAGGTCAGTCGGCTGTCAGACTCGGACATTGTATGGACTTCAGGTCCTGAAGCTGATACCATTGCATGGACTTTAGGAGCTGTGGCCAATGCCTTTGCATGGACATTAGAAGCTGGGGCTAATGCCATTGTATGGACTTTAGGAGCTGTGGCTGACACCATCTCATGTACTTTAGGAGATGGGGCTGACGCCATTGCATAGACTTTAGGATCTGGGGCTGACGCCATCGCATGGAATTTAGGAGCTGTGGCCGATGCCATCGCAAGAACTCTAGGAGCTGGGGATGATGCCATTGCATGGACTTTAGGAGCTGGGGCTGATGCCATCTCATGGACTATAGGATCTGGGGCTGACGCCATCGGATGGACTTTAGGAGCTGGGACTGATGCCATTGCATGGACTTTAGGAGCTGGGGCTGATGCTATTGCATGGACTTTAGGAGCTGGGGCGGATGCCATTGCATGGACTTTAGGAGCTAACACTTGGCCATCTGGATGTTTGAATTCATCCCTGATGCAGTTTCTGTAAAATTGCAGGCTGCAGAGAGGTGATGAGGCTGATTTCCCCTAATAATAGTGAGATACAAAAATTGTTGATAAGTACAACTGTTCTGAAAGTGATTTTGTGTTCCCCATGAGCGTCATGTTAACACAATTATGTGTCGCTGACTAATATGTCACTTGTATGAAGTTAGTCATAACACATGAATACATACAAGACCGTAACTTCAGAAGTGAAAGATCACCCAGATAATTTCCCGGCTCAGTCTGAAAATATTACAAATTAAATTAAATTTCCTCCTAATATACAGAAAACAAATGTTGAGTCCCCGAGGTTTAGTCTTGTGGAGTTTCTAAAAACTTTATTTAGCCTTTATTTATCTATTGTAACAACTCTGCTGGCATCAAGGCATGGCCTCTCATCTCTCACACAATCTTACCCACTGCTCCAGGTTATGTTGTGGTTTCTGTTTCTTGCCAGCTCCATATTCTGTGCCTCTGCTCTCTGCATGCTTCCTGGCTGTGTGCATAGGGGGGCGGCGCCTGAACTCTCTGGTTCTTATAGGAATCAGGTGCACCTGTCTAATCTGTTCCTGACCAATTACCAAGAGGCCTCCAGTATTTAGTGCAGCTCCACCCAGTGGACTGGGCCTGTGCAATGTGTTAACTCAGTTTGTGTTTTACTTCTGAGCTGCCAGGCTTTGCTCTGTGTCTTGCCTTCTCTGAAGGCTGTTCTCCTTGCCTTGTATCTAGTTTGTCTGCCCTCCAGGAGGCAGAATATCCTGGTCCCTGTGTCTTTGTTCTTGTACCTTGTATTGTTCCATTACCTTGTCTGAACTTTGTCCTATCTGTCTCCTTGTCTGTGGTTTATTTCCCTGCAGTGCCTCTCTGCTCTGTTCTCAGCTCCGCACTCTGCGATCTTGCTTTGCTCTTGTCTCTGTACTCTGTGCCTTTGCTTTGCACTTGTCTCTGCACTCTGTGCTTTGCACTTGGCTCTGCACTCTTGTGTCTTCACTCTGCTTTTGGCTCTGTACTCTGTGCCTTCACTCTGCTCTTGGCTCTGCACTTTGTGGTTCTACCCTTGTCTCTCTTGCAGCTTTAGCTCTGCTCCGCACTCCTGCGGTTCTGCTCCGTTCTACTCTGCTGCGCTCCTGTTGCTGCAGTAATCTCTTGCTGCATCTCCTCTCCGCATTCCTTGCGGTTCCACTCTGCTTAGCTTCTGTTGCTGCACTTTCTCTTGCTGCTCTACCGCTCCTATCCGCAGCCTTGCGGTTCTCTTCCTGTGTGAACAGGTCCCAACCTGTTCCTTCATACTTCATTCCTTCCTGCTTGTTTCCTTACCTGCACCTCCTGTGTGAACAGGTCCCTACCTGTTTCTTCATATACCAACCTGCCCTGTGTCTCTGCCGTACCTGCCATCCTTGTGTCTCTGCTGTACTTGCCAGCCCTGTGTCTCTGCCGTACTTGCCAGCACTGTGTCTCTGCCGTACCTGCCAGCCCTGTCTGTTGTGAATTCTGCTTTTGGGCTCCCTCCGGTGGTTGTGGGTGGTAATGCAGTTGTCTCTGGGCTGCAGTCCTGGACAGGTGTATCTACTGATTGCAATTCTGACTGGGGTATTTAGGTTTGCAGGACTCATTAGTCCTTGCCAGTTGTCAATGTTTCTTGGGAAGTGTTGGATCCCTGTCTGGCTTCTCCTGCTTAGCTGCCAATTCAGCAAAGATAAGTGTCTGTTTCTTTTTCTATGGCACACAAGCTGTGTGCTTGTTTTTTGATTGTATTCCTGCTCTGAGTTTAGTAGTCTCTGGAGTTGCAGATATACGTTCCACATCTTTAGTTAGATGGAGGAATTTTTTGTATAATCTGCTGTGGATATTTTTGGAAGGGTTTTAATACTGACCGCACAGAACTCTGTCCTATCCTTTCCTATTTTAGCTAGAGTGGCCTCTTGTGCTAAATCCTGTTTTCTGACTTTGTGTGTCTTTCCTCTCCTACTCACAGCCAATATTTGTGGGGGGCTGCTTATCCTTTGGGGTTCTGCTCTGAGGCAAGGTAGTATTCCTATTTCCATCTTTAGGGGTATTTAGTCCTCCGGCTGTGACGAGGTGTCTAGGTCTTGTTAGGTACACCCCACGGCTACTTCTAGTTGCGGTGTTAAGATCAGGATTTGCGGTCAGTATAGTTACCACCTACTCCAGTGAAAGTTTTCATGCTGCTCCAAGGTCACCGGATCATAACACCTGTCTCTGCCGTACCTGCCAGCCCTGTGTCTCTGCCGTTCCTGCCAGCCCTGTGTCTCTGCCGTTCCTGCCAGCCCTGTGTCTCTGCCGTTTCTGCCAGCCCTGTGTCTCTGCCGTACCTGCCAGCCCGGTGTCTCTGCTGTTCCTGCCAGCCTTGTGTCTCTGCCATTCCTGCCAGCCTTGTGTCTCTGCCGTGCCTGCCAGCCTTGTGTCTCTGCCGTTCCTGCCAGCCCTGTGTCTCTGCCAGCCCTATGTCTTAACCGTGCCAGCCTACTCGTCTGAGATTCATTCGTTCTCATCTGCCAGTTCCACCTGATGCCCACACCTGTCCTAGTTTTCCTGTTCTCCAAGTGGGATCAGCAGCCACAGCCAGACACCACCCTGGAGTAGCACCTGGTAGCTGCCTACCGCACAAGCCTGACCTCACCATCAGAGGCTCCAGTGAAAACCAAGGCAGCTGTCATAGTCACGCCCCTTCCAGGGTAGTCTGGTTCGTGGCACAGTGGGGCCACAAACCCCCTTGGCTCACGCCCATCAGTCAGGGCATAAGGCTGACATCTATATTCCAGGTGGTTTATAGGAATCATAGGACCTCGGAGCTCCAATTCCTCCGCTCCTCTGCTATTCCCATCTAATAAAAACATGGCACATCACTAGGATATGATTCCTGGGATGGATCTGTGTGACCTCCACTAATCCTGAGAATGAAGCGCAGGTGGCAGGGCTGGAGACTTACTTACGAGATGAAAGGTGTGGTATCAAGTATGGAAGTTAGCTACTATTCATGATGCCCCCTTCACACGTCCGTGTTTCCGGAACGTGTGACGTCCGTTTTCACACGTGCAGGAGACACACGCACACCCATTATAATCTATGGGGCTGTGCAAATGTCCGTGTCTTCACACGGACCATGTGTCTGCATTACCCATATGTAGACATGTCTGTTTTTATCTGGGAGCAGGGATGACATCCGTGTCTCCTCTGTATGCCGTCCGTGTGACACGTACCGGAATAGAATGCAGAATAGAAATAAAAGATTTCTATGTGTTAAAGTTGTGCAAAGAGATAGTAATTAATATGGGAAACAGTCAGTATGGCCACCATCGTTTCTAAACGCCATAGAAGAAAGTCTGCCCGTTTTTACCATGATTTATGAGCCTGAGATGTGCGCCTACATATTAGAATAGCTGATTGCTTTTTCACATTGGACAGTAAGAGAGATTTGGTATTATTCTATGAATCTTATCTTTCCACATCTTAGTTTTGCACTTTTCTACTTTTCAACCACAAAAGCCCTTCAATGAGACGGCCTCATATGTCAACAGGAAGCTGATTCAGTGACACGTAAGAGTAAGTTTAGAACAATTTCCTATTTATGGGCTGTCTGCGTTAATATGGAGGTGGCAAAGTTCTCCATTTGGTTTCACACAGTAGGTTACACTGGCGCATTTGGGTTGGTGCATTGTGAGTGTAGATCCTACACCTCTGTCTGTTTCCTGGCTTCCGCTGTCGCTTTACGTCTCGCTGCCTCCACAGTCTACCCCGAGCTGAAAGAAAGATTGGTTCTTCTGGTTCAGATGGAATGTGACCACTGCAGCCAATCAGTGGCCGCTGATTGGCTGCAGCAGTAGCATGACGTCTTCCATCAGACTGGAGGAGAACAGTTAGGCCATTTACCAGTCTCCGCCACTGCCTTAGTCTCTGTTGTTTGGCTTGTTTCAGCATCACTGTAGCCAATCACTGAGCGCAGCAGCTCTGTCAATGTAGACCACACAAGCTGCTCAGAGCTGCTGCACTCAGTGATTGGCTGCAGCCATGTGGACGTGATGTCACCACTACGTTCAAACAAAGGATATTGAGGCAGCAGCGGAGACTCAGCACTAGATCCACGGAGGGTGAGTAAGGCTGAGCAATGAACTGTGCATATAGGGAAAAGTTTTCTAAACGGGGACAATTTCTTATCTAGAAGCTTTGAAAGTGTAACTAATCATGTTTATTTTTTAATAATTTTGTCCAGTTTGGAAAATTCTGAAACTTTGCAAGTCACTTTATTAGGGAATTTGTTTTCATTCCTGTTACTTTTTTTTTTTATGAAAGCAGCTTCCAAAACCTGTCTTTTCCCCAGCACGTAGTCATTTGGAGTGCAGAAAATGGCAGTGGAAGGGTCAGCTCAGCACCTGGGCTCATTCATGCGTCAGTATTTTCAACTTATGAGAAAATGGTACCAATTATTTTTTTTAGGGTTTGGTCCGACGGTCATCAGTGTTTCATGTTCGTGGAGAAAAAAAAATGTCGCCACCTTCTCTTTTCCAGCAGTCTGTGTTCATGGCCCTATTGCCGATTTTGAATCAACCCGCGGATCAAAATCGGACATATCTCCATTTTTTTTAAAACAAAAAAATGGATATGTGCACAGCCCCATAGAATATCATAGATATAAGGCTATCCTTGAAAACCACAGATAGCACTCGTAGGAGAAAAACGTACGTCTGAATGAGCCCTTACTCTGGGGATAAGCTGCCGCAGGAGACTGTTCTGATGAGTACAATACTCAGAGGAGGAGACAAGCGCCGATCCATCACTGCCATCATCTGTACTCCAAATGAATATGTTCTGATACCCATGTAATTGCAGGCGGGAAGTTAGACTGGCGAAAGCCGGAGGTTGGAAACCACATACATTCAATTTTTTTACAGGAATGAAAACAAATTCCTTATTAAAGTTTCATAACTTTCCATGCTAGATAAAGTTATTTCAAACAAATTAAAGTTGAGTTACTCATTTAAAGCCAGGAAAGATATATATCTTAATACCCTGTTGGCCAGTGGATAGAAAAATATTTAGAACTAGATGGTGGCCCAATTCTAACGCATTGGGTATTCTAGAATATGTATGTATATAGCAGCCACATAGTATATAGCACAGGCCACGTACCAAACAGTATATAACACAGCCCACGCAGTATATAACATTGCCCACATAGTATAGAACACTGCCCATGTAGTATATAGCAGCCACGCAGTTTATAACACTGCCCACGTAGTATATAGCACAGCCCACGCAGTATATAGCACAGCCCACGTAGTATATAGCACAGCCCACGTAGTATATTACACAGTCTATGCCTGATGAAGAGACCTGTGTAGTCTCCAAAGCTTGCAATTTGTTACCATCTTTTCAGGTAGCCATTAAAAGGTATCAACCACTGAGGACTCTCAATTCTAAATATTTTTCATTTAAGGCCAAGCATTCATTTTTTTAAATCTATAGTTTTTCCCACAATCCATAATTTTTGTTGATCAAAATGATTGATAAAATTGCCCAATATAATAAAAGAAATGATACTCCCTGCACTGCTCCCTGCAGGTCCTGTTCTGGTACTTACCGTCCCTCCGATCTGTGCTACCTGAGCCCATTTTCAACACACCCAAAATGCCCTTTTAGCCAATTATCGACTGCAGTGATTAGCTTAGTAGGCATTTCCGATGTTCTGAGATAAGACTAGAAAGAAAGACCACCAAGTAATGGTTAAGCCCCAGCCCCCCACAATAGGACCTATGGGACGCAGTGAAGATTAGTATAATTTTTTTTATTATTTTGAGCCATTTTGATGTCTCACTGGGACTTGACTTAACCACAGAGGCAACATTACTGCTGCTGTGAAGGACCCTTATCAAGGTGCTAAACACTTGTTAAGGGGGGACCTTGTCTTCTGCAGCGCTGGGTGAGACTCCACACCACAACACAGTGCATTTCCTGTAATTATTCTTTCACTTCAAGGAATATTCCTCCATATTTCATTTTTTATTGGCTTTCTTCCAGCTCCACCATGGATTGTGCCGAAATTACATTGCATCCAGAAAAATTCGGCAGGCAGAACTCCAGCGCGGGACTGTCACTTGACTTTGAGCCGAAGCAGGAATATGTGTTTGTGGAGACATTGCAGGAGCGGTACAAGTGTGCAAGCTGCCATCTGGTTCTTCACAATCCTCATCAAACAGGATGTGGTCACCGGTTCTGTGAGAAATGTATGCTGAGCCTGAAGTGAGTGCCGTATGGCTTTTGTAACATGTGCTGCACTAACCACACATCTGACTACAGTATATCATTATCATGATATTATCTGAAGACCCAGGCAGATATTGGGTGACGCACACTTATGTACACCATTGCAATACCCTCATCTCTGCACACTGACTAATATAGATTTGCATTGTTAGGCTCAGATACAATATATACTTAAAGAGAATCTGTAAGCAGGATTTTGCTAAGTAAACAACAGGCATTGTCAGGTTGGTGCTGTTACACTGATTAAAATGATACCTTGGGTGAAGAAATCCATCTTGTGGTTCTTGTGTAATCAGTGTTAGACATTTTCAGCTAATGAGACGCCCATGTTCAGGGCAGGACTGTAGGCAGAGTCTTATCTTCCTGCTCCAAGCCAGAGAAACCAAGGAAAGACCTGCCCATAGGCCGCTCCGAAGCACAGACATGTTCCTCATCATAGAGACAGAGAGAGACAGACTGTTTGTGCTTTGGGGCGACCTGTGGGTGGATCTTTCCTTGGTTTCTCTGGCCTAGAGCAGGAAGATAAGACCCTGCCCCGGAGCACGGACATATCATTAGCTGAAAAGCTCTAACACTGATTACACAAGAACCACAAGACGGATTTCTTCACCCCAGGTATCAAGTAGCTCAGGATTAACCATTATGATGGAACAGTCCTCATGCATTAAATCTTTAAAATATTTCTGGTCAGATGAGGATATAATTCTTTATAAAAGAACTTAACAGCAAATAACCATGTTAGTATGCTTCAGTTCTGGCCCATTCTTTGTCACAGCCCCTTGAGTTCCATCAAACAGATGTAAGTGCACTGTGAGCGGACTAAAATAGATGAAAACACTGAATATATGAACTTGGAACTGCATTAATGCTACATAGACTGTACTGTAAAATTGAGATTCTCAGTGCACATTTTGATCAAATTGTGTGAGCCCATCTGCGAATAATAAAACAACCTCCTTAGATGGGAACTTAATCAGAATTACCTCTCCTACACTGGGCCTACAAATTTAAAGCGCAGGCAGAATACAACTCTAATTAAAACACTCTTGAGCTGATGGGCTTAGACAAATTTGATCAAAATACAAACTAAGAATCGTAAATTTCAAAGAACAGTCTTTATAGCAGTAATGAAAAAGCAAGGATAAATACAATGAGCGAATACCCTGTATTAAGTAAATAAATAATTATAGTATATGTAAATAACATAGGTACCGTACTTAGTTGACACTATCTTGATCAAAAGAGTGTAAAAGCCATTCCACCTCGACAAGGTGTACCCAATCAGGATGGTCCTTTACTCTTGTAGTTCACAGTTCACATTTTGACCAAATCGTGTGAACCCATCAACCAGCAATAAAACAACCTCCTTAGATGAGAATTTACATGATCAGAATTACCTCTCCTACGCTGGGCCTAGGAAAAATATATATCTTGGTACCGTGCTGGGCCTACAAATTTAAAGTGCAGCCAAGATACAACTCTAATTAAACACTCTTGGACTGATGGGCTTAGACAAATTTGATCAAATTTTAAACTAAGAATCATAAAATTTCTAACAACAGTCTGTATAGCAGCAATGCAATTCAGAAGTAATATATTCAATGTTCACATATATGAAGCCCAAAACAAGAGCCAGCACTCAACGCTCTAAAGTAACAGTAGCTAAAAACATGTGGTATAATTCCAAAATGTGAACATAGACTACAGATATAAAGTATCAGGCAACACGTTTGTAACTTCCTCAGATCTTAGCCAAATCCTGCATAGTAATACATCTCTCAAGCAGACATAGTCCAATCGGCTGAATACACCTTGGTTCTAGGTATGTGCATAATTAGATATAATTAAAGGTCTCGAAAGGAACAACAAAAAGATTTTAAAAAATGTTCAATCATGGAAAGCTTATCTATTATTAAGACCTTTTGGTGAATCCAAAAAGTGTCTCTATTAAGTAATGCATGTTTCCAGCGTGGAGTGCAGTGAATATTCATTCTCTTTAATAGCAGGCACAAATGATTGAACAGCAGCTGCAGGAAGCTGGTGGCTTCTGCTACTGTGCCTACCATTAAAGATCAATCCATCCATCATCCCTCTTTGCAGAGAGTTGTATGAAATTCCTCAGTGCCCGATGGACAAAGAAAATATAAAAATACAAGAGGTAAGAACAATCTGTCTTTTATTACGCTAATATCCAGGAAATTGCTGTGATGACATCTGATTGTATCGGTCACTGTGGTCTTTACATGTTATATCTAGAACCTTCCTATATTGACATTGGGACATGGACCCTGGTGGTGGAAGTTGACCACAGACATGAGATTATAGTCGAGCTTCTGTCCATGTGACGACATACAATTCCTGCATTGATGTGGTTATACTAGCATGTTACTTCTATGGTGGAGGGTGGAGATGTGCGACCACCAGATCATTGTCAATTTTTAGTGGGGTTTTGGTGTTTTGAAAAAAAAAAAAACTATAACGGGATGGGGAAAATCCAACTTACTTGATCTTCCAGACTCATAGACATTATTAGCAACAGCTCTCTGCTCTGTCTCATGGGAGGAATTATGAGAGGAGACCCCCCTCGGTCGGGAGGTGACCCAGGACTTTAAAAAAAAACAAAAAAAACCCTTGCTCAGGTGCCGCCCCCCCGCATCGTCCCTGCCCTTGGCACGTGCCCTCAAGTGCCTAATAGCAAATACGGCCCTTCAGGGTGTAGAAAAAAACAAGAAACCACTGGGCAATACTAGAAAAAATTACAGCTGGAAGGTAGAGGTACAGTAACTTTATTGAGGCTTTGTACTTCTGCACCGTCCAGGTGCCTTCATCAGGCCATATAAATGAAGAGGTTCCGATAAATACAGTAGCTATACAGTGGGGAAAATAAGTATTGGATACACTCTCGATTTTCCCACCTACAAAGAATGGAGTGGTCTGTATTTTTTATCGTAGGTACACTTTAACTGTGAGAGATTGAATGTTAAAAAAAAAAGAATTCTGAAAATCGCATTGTATGATTTTTACATATGGTAATTCATTTGCATTTTATTGTGTGAAATAAGTATTTGATGCAATTGAAAAATAGAACTTAATATTTGGTACAGAAACCTTTATTTTCAAGTACATAGGTCAGACGTTTCGTGCAGTTCTTGACCAAGTTTTCACAAACTGCAGCAGGGATTGAGATCTTTCAGGTTTCGGGGCTGTCGCTGGACAACATTAAGTTTCAACTCCCTTCAAGGATTTTCTATTGGGTTCAGGTTTGGAGACTGGCTGGGCCACTCCAGAACCTTGAAATGCTTCATACGGAGCCACTTTTTAGCTGCCCTGGCTGTGTGTTTTGGGTCATTCTCATGCTGGAAAACCCAGCCATGACCTATCTTCAATGCTCTTACTGAGTAAAGGAGGTTGTTGGCCAAAATCTTGCGATACATGACCCCTTCCATCCTCCCTTCAATACGGTGCAGTTGTCTTGTCCCCATTGCTGAAAAGCACCCCCAAAGTATGATGTTTCCCCCACAATACTTGACGGTTGGGACGGTGTTCTTGGGGTTGTATTCATCCTTCTTCTTCCTCCAAACACGGCGAGTGGACTTGATACCAGAAAATTCTATTTTGGTCTCATCTGACCACATGACCTTCTCCCATGCCTCATCTGGATCATTCAGATGGTCACTGGCGAATTTCACATGGGCTTGGACATGTGCTGGTGTGAGCAGGGGACCTTGCGTGCCCTGAGGGATTGTAATCCATGACGGTGTAGTGTGTTACTAATGGTAATGTTTGAGACTGTTCCCAGCTTTCTTTAGGGCATTGACCAGGTCCTCCTGTGCAGTTCTGGGCTGATTCCGGACCTTTCTCAGAATCCTCCTTACCCCACGAGGCGAGATCTTACATGAAGCCGCAGACCGAGGAAGATTGACAGTCATCTTGTGTTTCTTCTGTTTTCTAATGTCTTCTCACCAAGCTGCTTGCCTATTGTCCTGTAGCCCATCCTAGTCTTGTGGTCTTGTGCAGGTCTACAATTTTGTCCCTGGTGTCCTTAGGCATCTCTTTGGTCTTGGCCATGGTGGAGAGGTTGGAGTGTGATTGAGTGTGGACGGGTGTCTTTTCTACAGGTGAAAATAATACAGGTAATGAGTGCAGAGTAGGAGGCTTCTTACAGAAAAACTAACAGAGCTGTGAGAGCCAGAATTCTTGCTGGTTGGCAGGTGATTAAATACTTATTTCATGCAATAAAATGCAATTTAATTACTTAAAAATCACATAATGTGATTTTCAGTTTTTTCATTTTTTTTCATTTGTAGATTCTGTCTCTCACAGGTGAAGTGTACCTACGACAAAAATTACAGACCTCTCCATTCTTTGTAGATGGGAAAATGTACAAAATCGGCAGCGTATCAAATACTCACGGAATTTTCCCCACTGTATATACATACACAGATACAAATGGGAAGGACATGACATCATAGGTGATATTCATGACATTTGACATCATATCCCTCCCATTTGTGTCTATGTATATGATGTAGGCACCTGTGCGGTGCCAAAATACGTAACCTCAATAAAGTGATCGTATCTGTAGTATCTACCTATCAGCCATCTTGCTCAATCGTACATAAATTCAGTTTGAATAGAGGTACCCTGGACCACTAGTACTCAAAATGAACATATCAATGTCCTGAATAATATGTGCCCAAAAAATTGTCAACTATATGTGTAGTTCTGAAGTTATTCACGTAAATAGCTTATTTATGTCTCGAACAATAAAATGTACTCAATCGCACATAAGTTCAATTTGAAAAGAGGTACCCTTGACCAGGGCCGGACTGGGACTAAAATTCAGCCCTGGCATTTGGAGTTACACAGGCCCACTTGTCACATGGTGACTGTATAATATCTTTGTACACTTGTAGGTTCCAAGAAGTGAGGGGAGTGTAACACGACTATATAACATATAATCACAGCTGTATCCAGCATTACAGCTCAGTCCTATTTATTGCTTTTAGTTGCAGTACCAAGAAAAGCCGCTACTTTACCTACATAACTGGATCTCGTAGATAATGAAGGGATGAGACAACCAAAGGCTGTGGAACCTCATTCTGATGCTCCATAAACTTTGCCTACAGCCACTTTTGGTTCCGCTGCGCAGCACGAGACCCAGTGACTCTGAAGAGCGGTGACATCAGTAACGTCACCGCTCTTCAGATATTCCGGGTCTTGCGCTGAGCTCGGCGACTGTGAAGAGAGGTACTGTTACTACCGTCACCACTCTTCAGAGTCGCTGGGTCTCGCCAGGTCTGGGCTAGTAGTGGGGGTGTCTGATAGACACCTCTCCATTAATTACACCAGGGATTGATAGCAGCTGACATTACGCAGCTGACATCAACCCTAAAAATCATTATACATACCAGAATTAAATGCTCTGGCGGCTGGGAAAAGCAGTAGCGTTAGCGCTATTCCCAGGCGCCGGGTGCTAACTACAACTGTCATCATCATTGCCTCATCTCCCTGCGAAGCATTTCTGCTGTATTTACATGCACTGATCTCAGGCCGCTAAACGAGTGTGATCGACAATACTGAAGTCGCTCGCTTGTTTCCCGGCCTCTTTACACCAACTGAGAAAGAATGATGGGGACAGAACAATCACAATTAGATCAATCTGTCCCCATACAGTATCATGTTATCAGCAGCACATCTACAGTTTACACCGGCGATGTGCTGCTGAGAACAAGGATTTCTGTTCCCACATAAACAATCCAATCACTCGATGAATAGGCAGCATTTTGCTTGTTTAGTATAATACACCCCATAGTCCTCCTTATATTATAATGTGCACCTCAGTCCTCCATATAGTATAATACACTCCTCAGTCCTCCATATAGTATAATACACTCCTCAGTTCTCCATATAGTATAATACACTCCTCAGTCCTCCATATAGTATGATACACTTCTCAGTCCTCCATATAGTATAATACACTCCTTAGTCCTCCATATAGTATAATACACTCCTCATAGTCCTCCATATATTAAAATACACTGCTCAGTCCTCCATATAGTATAATACACTCTTCAGTCCTCCATATAGTATAATGTACTGCCACAGTTCTCCAAATAGTATAATACACTCCTCATAGTGCTCGATATAGTATAATGCACCGCCATTGTCATGCATGTAGTACAATTCACTTCCCATAGTATAATGCACGCCATAGTTCTTCATATAGTATAATGCATTCCCAATAGTCCTCGATACAGTATAATGCAGCCCACATATAGTATAATGATGCCACTCCAGAGTATAATGCAGCCACCTCACAGAATATATTGTAACCCCCTGAGTATAATGTAACCCCCCGGAGAATATAATGCAGCCCCCTCATATAGTATAATGCAGCCCCTGCATACATATGGTAGCCCCTCATAGAGCATAATGCAGCCCCCCATAGAATATAATGTAGCCCCTCCATAGAATACAAAGCAGCCCTCCTCGTGTAGTATAATGCAGCTCCCCATAGAATGTAATGTAGCCCAATCATAGAGTATGATGCAATCACCCCTTAAAGAATATAATACAGCCCCCCATAGAATATAATGTAGCCCCCAGAGAATGTAATACAGCCCCCCATAGAATGTAATACAGCCCCCCATAGAATATAATACATCCCCCCATAGAATATAATACAGCCCACCTCCTCACAGAATATAATACAACCCCCCATGGAATATAATGTAGCCCCCATAGAATGTAATACAGCCCCCCCATAGAATGTAATACAGCCCCCCATAGAATGTAATGCAGCCAGCCCCCATAGAATGTAATGCAGCCAGCCCCCATAGACTGTAATAAAGCCCCCCCAATAGAATGTAATACAGCAATGTAATGCAGCCATCCCCCATAGAATGTAATGCAGCCATGCCCCACAGAATGTAAATCAGCCAGCCCCATAGAATGTAATGCAGCCAGCCCCCATAGAATGTAATGCAGCCAGCCCCCATAGAATGTAATGCAGCCAGCCCCCATAGAATGTAATGCAGCCAGCCCCCATAGAATGTAATGCAGCCAGCCCCATAGAATGTAATGCAGCCAGCCCCCATAGAATGTAATGCAGCCAGCCCCCATAGAATGTAATACAACCAGCCCCCATAGAATGTAATAAAGCCCCCCCATAGAATGTAATGCAGCCAGCCCCCATAGAATGTAATGCAGCCAGCCCCCATAGAATGTAATGCAGCCAGCCCCCATAGAATGTAATGCAGTTAGCCCCATAGAATGTAATGCAGCCAGCCCCCATAGAATGTAATGCAGCCAGCCCCATAGAATGTAATGCAGCCAGCCCCATAGAATGTAATGCAGCCAGCCCCCATAGAATGTAATGCAGCCAGCCCCCATAGAATGTAATGCAGTTAGCCCCATAGAATGTAATGCAGCCAGCCCCCATAGAATGTAATGCAGCCAGCCCCCATAGAATGTAATAAAGCCCCCCCATAGAATGTAATACAGCACAGCCCCCATAGAATGTAATACGGCCCCCCCAATTGCCCCACAATCCAGTTATCACTCACTGACTGATATATTAAAAAGAAACAAAAAAACACTCTCCTCACCTCTCCTCGTGCCCCACGCTGCTCCCGGCTCCGGTCTCAGCAGCTGCAGTCTGCACGGCCAACACACAGCAGGTGTACAATGATATGACGTCATCGCGCACCCGCAGTGTCAGCGCGAGGCAGAGCGGGGAATGATGGGAGAGGGAGCGACAGCGGACGCGCTCTCCTCCATCATTGCATTCAACTGTACCGGCGTCATAGACGCCGGTACAGTTGAATGCAGGGCGGGCGATTGGGGGGAGGGTGAGTCGGCGCTGGTGGGAGGAGTCGGCCCTGGCACCGCTGATAGCGTCAGCGGCCCACTCCTGACACCGGCCCCTCTGGTTTTTGCCAGAAGTGCCCAATGGCCAGTCCGGCCCTACCCTTGACCACTAGTACTCAAAATGACCAGCTCAATGTCCTGAATAATATGTGCCCAAAAAATTATCAACTCTATGTGTAGTTCAGAAGTTATTCATGTAAATCGCTTATGTCGCACATAATCAAACGTACTCAATCGTACATAAGTTCAATTTGAAAAAAGGTACCCTGGACCACTAGAACTCAAAATTACACAAAATGACCAGCTCAATGTCCTGAATAATATTTGCCAAAAAAATTATCAATAGTGATGAGCGAGCACTAAAATGCTCTGGTGCTCGTTGCTCGGGTCGAGCAAATTGGAATATTCGGGTACTCGGCCAGAACAACGAGCCCAATGTAACTCTGGGAGACCTGAGTATTTTTACCGCGATCCCCCCCTTTTCCCCCTGGGGGTCCTTTTAAGGTCTAAAAATGTCTGAAAATGATGGAAACACTGCTCAAATGACACAAGGACATCATGGGGATCGCCCCTGGAAGCATTACAGATGTCCAGGGGGGGGACTCCTGAAAAAGTGTTGCATTGAATTCAAGGCCAGCCCTGCTAGCAATTCATATGCACCCCAATAAGCCTTGAACCCACATACTGGATGGGCCCATGAAAATCCACTTCACAATATGCATTTTGTACTCCCGTACTCCTTTGTTTTACACATTGGCAGCAAGGCCAGCCCTGCTGCATAGTCAGTCATATGCACCCCATTAGGCCTTTGAAGCCACATACTGGCAAATATGATGTTATGACGGCCACCTGTCTTTCTTATCTTTGGACTCTGGCTTATCCATCCGCCTTCTGATGAACTTTTATGATGGAAGGGAAGCGCGTTGAGGCATCTATACATTATCCAGATTTCAGATAAGAACCCATTATGGCTTACTGTTTTAAGGAAAAACAATAAGGGTTTTGGTGCAATATGTTGTGGCTCTATTATTGAGTATATCGTCAGTAAGGACACAGTAAAAGTATTGTGCATTTATGAGTATGTCACGGGCCCACCTCGGTGATTATCTTATGAGGTGATCGGTGTAATTATTTTGAGGGACATGTACCTTTTGAGTGCACCAATATCCACTTGCGTAGTCTTGATTCAGAGGCATGTATATATCTTTGGGGTCTTAGTGCTATCATTGTTGTGCATTGTAGTGGGGAGAGTGCAATAGCCGAACTGGTGCAATATAGGTAGCATATGCGGTTTTGATTGCGGAATATGCAATTTTTCCATGAGCATGATACTGGTCTCATTGGTTTATTATTTTTAGTAAATTTATTATCTACCTTGTTTATATGATATTTAATAAGCCTTTAATGCACCATCGCTTTCCTTTGGATTCTGATCCCCCTCCTTTGCTCACGAATATTGTTTTTCCTCACTTTTTGGTTTTTCCCTCTCACGACTCTGTTTTTCTTCATTTGAGAGCAGAGAGGGTAAACTTTAAGGGAAAGTGAGGGCTGTTGTGAATTCTGTGGCAGAGCTCCCTCTTGTGGTCACAAGTGGTACTTCGTCTGATTCTCTCTGTGAGCTTCCGTTGGTGGAGGAAAGTGGTACTGCGGCTTCTGAGTTTCCTTCCTCAGGTGATGTGGTGAGGTCGTTGGGTGCTGCTCTATTTAACTCCACCTGGTGCTTTGATCCTGGCCTCCAGTCAATGTTCTAGTATTGGACCTGTCTCCTCCTGGATCGTTCCTGTGGCCTGCTGCTCTGCATAGCTAAGTTATTCTTTGCTATTTGTTTGCTGTTTTTTTCTGTCCAGCTTGTCTATTTGTTTTTTCCTGCTTGCTGGAAGCTCTGGGACGCAGAGGGTGTACCTCCGTGCCGTTAGTTCAGTACGGAGGGTCTTTTTGCCCCCTTTGCATGGTTGGGGGGCTGCCTTTTCCTTTGGGGATATTTCTCTGAGGCAAGGTAGGCTTATTTTCTATCTTCAGGCTAGCTAGTTTCTCAGGCCGTGCCGAGTTGCATAGGGAGCGTTAGGCGCAATCCACGGCTGCCTTTAGTGTGGTTGGAGAGGATTAGGGATTGCGGTCAACAGAGTTCCCACGTCTCAGAGCTCGCTCTTGTCTTTTGGGTTATTGCCAGGTCACTGTATGTGCGCTGACCTCTATGTCCATTGTGGTACTGAATTACCTTTCACAACAGTACTGGAGGCCATAAGTACTAATGATTCTCAATAGAGGGAAAAAAGAAGTTCTGAGACCATTTTTTTTTCTTTGCACTGTGTTTTGCCTTTTTTTCCCCCTAGACATTTGGGTAGTTCAGGACACAGGTGTGGACATGGATATTCAGGGTCTGTGCTCTTCATTGGATAATCTCGTTATAAATGTACAAAAGATTCAAGATTTGGTGGATCAGAAGCCTATGTTAGAACCAAGAATTCCTATTCCTGATTTGTTTTATGGTGATAGAGCCAAGTTTGTGAATTTCAAAAATAATTGCAAACTGTTTCTGGCCTTGAAACCTTGCTCCTCTGGTGATCCAGTTCAACAAGTGAGAATTGTTATTTCTTTTTTGCGTGGCGATCATAGTAACATAGTAACATATAGTAACATAGTTAGTAAGGCCGAAAAAAGACATTTGTCCATCCAGTTCAGCCTATATTCCATCATAATAAATACCCAGATCTACGTCCTTCTACAGAACCTAATAATTGTATGATACAATATTGTTCTGCTCCAGGAAGACATCCAGGCCTCTCTTGAACCCCTCGACTGAGTTCGCCATCACCACCTCCTCAGGCAAGCAATTCCAGATTCTCACTGCCCTAACAGTAAAGAATCCTCTTCTATGTTGGTGGAAAAACCTTCTCTCCTCCAGACGCAAAGAATGCCCCCTTGTGCCCGTCACCTTCCTTGGTATAAACAGATCCTCAGCGAGATATTTGTATTGTCCCCTTATATACTTATACATGGTTATTAGATCGCCCCTCAGTCGTCTTTTTTCTAGACTAAATAATCCTAATTTCGCTAATCTATCTGGGTATTGTAGTTCTCCCATCCCCTTTATTAATTTTGTTGCCCTCCTTTGTACTCTCTCTAGTTCCATTATATCCTTCCTGAGCACTGGTGCCCAAAACTGGACACAGTACTCCATGTGCGGTCTAACTAGGGATTTGTACAGAGGCAGTATAATGCTCTCATCATGTGTATCCAGACCTCTTTTAATGCACCCCATGATCCTGTTTGCCTTGGCAGCTGCTGCCTGGCACTGGCTGCTCCAGGTAAGTTTATCATTAACTAGGATCCCCAAGTCTTTCTCCCTGTCAGATTTACCCAGTGGTTTCCCGTTCAGTGTGTAATGGTGATATTGATTCCCTTTTCCCATGTGTATAACCTTACATTTATCATTGTTAAACCTCATCTGCCACCTTTCAGCCCAAGTTTCCAACTTATCCAGATCCATCTGTAGCAGAATACTATCTTCTCTTGTATTAACTGCTTTACATAGTTTTGTATCATCTGCAAATATCGATATTTTACTGTGTAAACCTTCTACCAGATCATTAATGAATATGTTGAAGAGAACAGGTCCCAATACTGACCCCTGCGGTACCCCACTGGTCACAGCGACCCAGTTAGAGACTATACCATTTATAACCACCCTCTGCTTTCTATCACTAAGCCAGTTACTAACCCATTTACACACATTTTCCCCCAGACCAAGCATTCTCATTTTGTGTACCAACCTCTTGTGCGGCACGGTATCAAACGCTTTGGAAAAATCGAGATATACCACGTCCAATGACTCACCGTGGTCCAGTCTATAGCTTACCTCTTCATAAAAACTGATTAGATTGGTTTGACAGGAGCGATTTCTCATAAACCCATGCTGATATGGAGTTAAACCGTTATTCTCATTGAGATAATCCAGAATAACATCCCTCAGAAACCCTTCAAATATTTTACCAACAATAGAGGTTAGACTTACTGGCCTATAATTTCCAGGTTCACTTTTAGAGCCCTTTTTGAATATTGGCACCACATTTGCTATGCGCCAGTCCTGCGGAACAGACCCTGTCGCTATAGAGTCACTAAAAATAAGAAATAATGGTTTATCTATTACATTACTTAGTTCTCTTAGTACTCGTGGGTGTATGCCATCCGGACCCGGAGATTTATCTATTTTAATCTTATTTAGCCGGTTTCGCACCTCTTCTTGGGTTAGATTGGTGACCCTTAATATAGGGTTTTCATTGTTTCTTGGGATTTCACCTAGCATTTCATTTTCCACCGTGAATACCGTGGAGAAGAAGGTGTTTAATATGTTAGCTTTTTCCTCGTCATCTACAACCATTCTTTCCTCACTATTTTTTAAGGGGCCTACATTTTCAGTTTTTATTCTTTTACTATTGATATAGTTGAAGAACAGTTTGGGATTAGTTTTACTCTCCTTAGCAATGTGCTTCTCTGTTTCCTTTTTGGCAGCTTTAATTAGTTTTTTAGATAAAGTATTTTTCTCCCTATAGTTTTTTAGAGCTTCAATGGTGCCATCCTGCTTTAGTAGTGCAAATGCTTTCTTTTTACTGTTAATTGCCTGTCTTACTTCTTTGTTTAGCCACATTGGGTTTTTCCTATTTCTAGTCCTTTTATTCCCACAAGGTATAAACCGCTTACACTGCCTATTTAGGATGTTCTTAAACATTTCCCATTTATTATCTGTATTCTTATTTCTGAGGATATTGTCCCAGTCTACCAGATTAAGGGCATCTCTAAGCTGTTCAAACTTTGCCTTCCTAAAGTTCAATGTTTTTGTGACTCCCTGACAAGTCCCCCTAGTGAAAGACAGGTGAAACTGCACAATATTGTGGTCGCTATTTCCTAAATGCCCAACCACCTGCAGATTTGTTATTCTGTCAGGTCTATTAGATAGTATTAGGTCTAAAAGTGCTGCTCCTCTGGTTAGATTCTGCACCAATTGTGAAAGATAATTTTTCTTGGTTATTAGCAGAAGCCTGTTGCCTTTATGGGTTTCACAGGTTTCTGTTTCCCAGTTAATATCCGGGTAGTTAAAGTCCCCCATAACCAGGACCTCATTATGGGTTGCAGCTTCATCTATCTGCTTTAGAAGTAGACTTTCCATGCTTTCTGTTATATTTGGGGGTTTGTAACAGACCCCAATGAGAATTTTGTTACCATTTTTCCCTCCATGAATTTCAACCCATATGGACTCGACATCCTCATTCCCTTCGCTAATATCCTCCCTTAAAGTGGACTTTAGACAAGACTTTACATAGAGACAAACCCCTCCTCCTCTCCGATTTTTACGATCCTTTCTAAACAGACTGTAACCCTGTAAGTTAACTGCCCAGTCATAGCTTTCATCTAACCATGTCTCGGTTATTCCCACTATGTCAAAGTTACCTGTAGATATTTCTGCTTCTAGTTCTTCCATCTTGTTTGTCAGGCTTCTGGCGTTTGCGAGCATGCAGTTTAGAGGATTTTGTTTTGTTCCAATCTCCTCACTGTGGATTGTTTTAGAAATGTTCTTACCTCCCTTCTGAGTATGTTTTCCTGGGTCGTCTTTGTTCGAGTCTAATGTTTTTCTTCCCGTCCCCTCTTCTTCTAGTTTAACGCCCTCCTGATGAGTGTAGCGAGTCTTCTGGCGAATGTGTGTTTCCCAGGTTTGTTGAGGTGTAGTCCGTCTCTGGCGAGGAGTCCATCATACCAGTAATTCACACCGTGGTCCAGGAATCCAAATCCTTGTTGTCTGCACCATCGTCTTAGCCAGTTGTTTGCATCAAGGATCCTGTTCCATCTCCTGGTGCCATGCCCGTCTACTGGAAGGATAGAAGAAAAAACTACCTGTGCATCCAGTTCCTTTACTTTCTTCCCCAACTCTTCAAAGTCCTTGCAGATTGTCGGTAGGTCCTTCCTTGCCGTGTCATTGGTGCCAACATGTATCAGAAGAAATGGGTGGACGTCCTTGGAGCTGAAGAGCTTTGGTATCCTATCGGTCACATCCTTGATCATCGCACCTGGAAGGCAGCATACTTCTCTTGCAGTTATGTCCGGTCTGCAGATGGCTGCTTCGGTGCCTCTCAGTAGTGAGTCTCCCACCACCACCACTCTTCGTTGCTTCTTGGCTGTACTTTTTGCTGTCACTTGTTGCTGTGTGCCCTTTTCTTTTTTGCTTGCTGGTATTGCTTCATTCTTAGGTGTGCCATCTTCATCCTCTACAAAGATTTGATATCGGTTCTTCAGTTGTGTGGTTGGTGATTTCTCCATGGTCTTCTTGCTTCTTTTGGTCACATGCTTCCACTCATCTGCTTTTGGAGGTTCTCTGACACTTTTTGCACCTTCTGTGACCAGTAGAGATGCTTCTGTTCTGTCTAGAAAGTCTTCATTCTCTTTGATGAGTTTCAAAGTTGCTATTCTTTCTTCCAGACCCCGCACCTTTTCTTCTAAAAGGGCCACTAGTCTACACTTCTGACAGGTGAAATTGGATTCTTCTTCTGGTCGATCTGTGAACATGTAGCACATGCTGCAGCTCACCATGTAGGTTGTCACATCTGCCATGTTGCTCCTAGATCCTGCTGACTTGCTGTGTGTTTTCCTTCTTGTGTAATCTACTCAGCCAAGCTCTCTTGCAATAATGTCCTACAGGCAAAAATTCGCGCGCCGTAAGGCGCGCGGTTTGGTGATGCTTTCGAAGCAGCTGGTCCCGGCTGTACCCAACGATCTTCTAGCTTAGGGAGACTTCGCTTCTCCCAGAAGGCACCTGGAATAGCAGTTTCACTGCTATTGAGTTTCACCTGTCTTTCACTAGGGGGACTTGTCAGGGAGTCACAAAAACATTGAACTTTAGGAAGGCAAAGTTTGAACAGCTTAGAGATGCCCTTAATCTGGTAGACTGGGACAATATCCTCAGAAATGAGAATACAGATAATAAATGGGAAATGTTTAAGAACATCCTAAATAGGCAGTGTAAGCGGTTTATACCTTGTGGGAATAAAAGGACTAGAAATAGGAAAAACCCAATGTGGCTAAACAAAGAAGTAAGACAGGCAATTAACAGTAAAAAGAAAGCATTTGCACTACTAAAGCAGGATGGCACCATTGAAGCTCTAAAAAACTATAGGGAGAAAAATACTTTATCTAAAAAACTAATTAAAGCTGCCAAAAAGGAAACAGAGAAGCACATTGCTAAGGAGAGTAAAACTAATCCCAAACTGTTCTTCAACTATATCAATAGTAAAAGAATAAAAACTGAAAATGTAGGCCCCTTAAAAAATAGTGAGGAAAGAATGGTTGTAGATGACGAGGAAAAAGCTAACATATTAAACACCTTCTTCTCCACGGTATTCACGGTGGAAAATGAAATGCTAGGTGAAATCCCAAGAAACAATGAAAACCCTATATTAAGGGTCACCAATCTAACCCAAGAAGAGGTGCGAAACCGGCTAAATAAGATTAAAATAGATAAATCTCCGGGTCCGGATGGCATACACCCACGAGTACTAAGAGAACTAAGTAATGTAATAGATAAACCATTATTTCTTATTTTTAGTGACTCTATAGCGACAGGGTCTGTTCCGCAGGACTGGCGCATAGCAAATGTGGTGCCAATATTCAAAAAGGGCTCTAAAAGTGAACCTGGAAATTATAGGCCAGTAAGTCTAACCTCTATTGTTGGTAAAATATTTGAAGGGTTTCTGAGGGATGTTATTCTGGATTATCTCAATGAGAATAACGGTTTAACTCCATATCAGCATGGGTTTATGAGAAATCGCTCCTGTCAAACCAATCTAATCAGTTTTTATGAAGAGGTAAGCTATAGACTGGACCACGGTGAGTCATTGGACGTGGTATATCTCGATTTTTCCAAAGCGTTTGATACCGTGCCGCACAAGAGGTTGGTACACAAAATGAGAATGCTTGGTCTGGGGGAAAATGTGTGTAAATGGGTTAGTAACTGGCTTAGTGATAGAAAGCAGAGGGTGGTTATAAATGGTATAGTCTCTAACTGGGTCGCTGTGACCAGTGGGGTACCGCAGGGGTCAGTATTGGGACCTGTTCTCTTCAACATATTCATTAATGATCTGGTAGAAGGTTTACACAGTAAAATATCGATATTTGCAGATGATACAAAACTATGTAAAGCAGTTAATACAAGAGAAGATAGTATTCTGCTACAGATGGATCTGGATAAGTTGGAAACTTGGGCTGAAAGGTGGCAGATGAGGTTTAACAATGATAAATGTAAGGTTATACACATGGGAAGAGGGAATCAATATCACCATTACACACTGAACGGGAAACCACTGGGTAAATCTGACAGGGAGAAGGACTTGGGGATCCTAGTTAATGATAAACTTACCTGGAGCAGCCAGTGCCAGGCAGCAGCTGCCAAGGCAAACAGGATCATGGGGTGCATTAAAAGAGGTCTGGATACACATGATGAGAGCATTATATTGCCTCTGTACAAATCCCTAGTTAGACCGCACATGGAGTACTGTGTCCAGTTTTGGGCACCGGTGCTCAGGAAGGATATAATGGAACTAGAGAGAGTACAAAGGAGGGCAACAAAATTAATAAAGGGGATGGGAGAACTACAATACCCAGATAGATTAGCGAAATTAGGATTATTTAGTCTAGAAAAAAGACGACTGAGGGGCGATCTAATAACCATGTATAAGTATATAAGGGGACAATACAAATATCTCGCTGAGGATCTGTTTATACCAAGGAAGGTGACGGGCACAAGGGGGCATTCTTTGCGTCTGGAGGAGAGAAGGTTTTTCCACCAACATAGAAGAGGATTCTTTACTGTTAGGGCAGTGAGAATCTGGAATTGCTTGCCTGAGGAGGTGGTGATGGCGAACTCAGTCGAGGGGTTCAAGAGAGGCCTGGATGTCTTCCTGGAGCAGAACAATATTGTATCATACAATTATTAGGTTCTGTAGAAGGACGTAGATCTGGGTATTTATTATGATGGAATATAGGCTGAACTGGATGGACAAATGTCTTTTTTCGGCCTTACTAACTATGTTACTATGTTACTATGTTACTATGAATATGCAAATTAGCCTCCTGAAGCTTGAATCCCTGGTTTGGTGATGCTTTCGAAGCAGCTGGTCCCGGCTGTACCCAACGATCTTCTAGCTTAGGGAGACTTCGCTTCTCCCAGAAGGCACCTGGAATATGCAAATTAGCCTCCTGAAGCTTGAATCCCTGGTTTGGTGATGCTTTCGAAGCAGCTGGTCCCGGCTGTACCCAACGATCTTCTAGCTTAGGGAGACTTCGCTTCTGCCAGAAGGCACCTGGAATATGCAAATTAGCCTCCTGAAGCTTGAATCCCTGGTTTGGTGATGCTTTCGAAGCAGCTGGTCCCGGCTGTACCCAACGATCTTCTAGCTTAGGGAGACTTCGCTTCTCCCAGAAGGCACCTGGAATATGCAAATTAGCCTCCTGATCCTGATCCTCAGGACTGGGCATTTTCCCTTGCGCCAGGGGATCCTGCATTAAGTAATATTGATGCGTTTTTCCTGGCGCTCGGATTGCTGTACGATGAGCCTAATTCAGTGGATCAGGCAGAGAAGAATTTGCTGGCTCTGTGTCAGGGTCAGGATTAAATAGAGGTATATTGTCAGAAATTGTGGAATGAAGTGGAATGAAGGTGCGCTCGCGGCTATTTTCAGAAGAGGTCTCTCTGAAGCCCTTAAGGATGTCATGGTGGGATTTCCTATGCCTGCTGGTCTGAATGAGTCTATGTCTTTGGCCATTCAGATCGGTCGACGCTTGCGCGAGCGTAAATCTGTGCACCATTTGGCGGTATTACCTGAGCTTAAACCTGAGCCTATGCAGTGCGATAGGACTTTGACCAGAGTTGAACGGCAAGAACACAGACGTCTGAATGGGCTGTGTTTCTACTGTGGTGATTCCACTCATGCTATCTCTGTTTGTCCTAAGCGCACTAAGCGGTTCGATAGGTCTGCCACCATTGGTACGGTACAGTCAAAATTTCTTCTGTCCGTTACCTTGATCTGCTCTTTGTCATCGTATTCTGTCATGGCATTTGTGGACTCAGGCGCTGCTCTGAATTTGATGGACTTGGAGTATGCTAGGCGTTGTGGGTTTTTCTTGGAGCCCTTGCAGTGTCCTATTCCATTGAGAGGAATTGATGCTACGCCTTTGGCCAAGAATAAGCCTCAATACTGGACCCAGCTGACCATGTGCATGGCTCCTGCACATCAGGAGGTTATTCGCTTTCTGGTGTTGCATAATCTGCATGATGTGGTCGTGTTGGGGTTGCCATGGCTACAAGTCCATAATCCAGTATTAGATTGGAAATCCATGTCTGTGTCCAGCTGGGGTTGTCAGGGGGTACATGGTGATGTCCCATTTCTGACAATTTCGTCATCCACCCCTTCTGAGGTTCCTGAGTTCTTGTCTGATTACCGGGATTTATTTGATGAGCCCAAGTCCGATACCCTACCTCCGCATAGGGATTGTGATTGTGTTATCGATTTGATTCCTGGTAGTAAATTCCCAAAAGGTCGACTGTTTAATTTATCTGTGCCTGAGCACGCCGCTATGCGGAGTTATGTGAAGGAGTCTTTGGAGAAGGGGCATATTCGCCCGTCATCGTCGCCATTAGGAGCAGGGTTCTTTTTTGTAGCCAAGAAGGATGGTTCACTGAGACCTTGTATAGATTACCGCCTTCTAAATAAGATCACGGTTAAATTTCAGTACCCTTTGCCATTATTATCTGATTTGTTTGCTCGCATTAAGGGGGCTAGTTGGTTCACCAAGATAGATCTTCGTGGTGCGTATAATCTTGCGCGCATTAAGCGAGGCGATGAGTGGAAAACTGCATTTAATACGCCCGAGGGCCATTTTGAGTATCTAGTAATGCCATTCGGACTTGCCAATGCTCCATCAGTGTTTCAGTCCTTTATGCATGACATCTTCCGAGAGTACCTGGATAAATTCCTGATTGTGTACTTAGATGACATTTTGATCTTCTCGGATGATTGGGAGTCTCATGTGAAGCAGGTCAGAACGGTGTTTCAGGTCCTGCGTGCTAATTCTTTGTTTGTGAAGGGATCAAAGTGTCTCTTTGGTGTCCAGAAGGTTTCATTTTTGGGGTTCATCTTTTCCCCTTCTACTATTGAGATGGACCCTGTTAAGGTCCAAGCCATCCATAATTGGACTCAGCCGACATCTCTGAAAAGTCTGCAAAAGTTCCTGGGCTTTGCTAATTTTTATCGTCGCTTCATCTGCAATTTTTCTAGTATTGCTAAACCATTGACCGATTTGACCAAGAAAGGTGCTGATGTGGTCAATTGGTCTTCTGCTGCTGTGGAAGCTTTTCAAGAGTTGAAGCGTCGTTTTTCTTCTGCCCCTGTGTTGTGTCAACCAGATGTTTCGCTTCCGTTCCAGGTCGAGGTTGATGCTTCTGAGATTGGAGCAGGGGCTGTTTTGTCGCAGAGAAGTTCTGATTGCTCGGTGATGAAACCATGCGCCTTCTTTTCCAGGAAGTTTTCGCCTGCTGAGCGAAATTAAGATGTGGGCAATCGAGAGTTGCTGGCCATGCAGTGGGCATTCGAGGAGTGGCGTCATTGGCTTGAAGGAGCTAAGCATCGCGTGGTGGTCTTGACTGATCATAAGAACTTGACTTATCTCGAGTCCGCCAAGCGGTTGAATCCTAGACAAGCTCGTTGGTCGTTGTTTTTTGCCCGTTTTGACTTTGTGATTTCATATCTTCCGGGCTCTAAAAATGTGAAGGCGGATGCTCTGTCTAGGAGTTTTGTGCCCGACTCTCCGGGTGTATCTGAGCCGGCGGGTATCCTCAAAGAGGGAGTAATTGTGTCTGCCATCTCCCCTGATTTGCGGCGTGTGCTGCAAAAATTTCAGGCTGATAAACCTGATCGTTGCACAGCGGATAAACTGTTTGTCCCTGATAGGTGGACGAATAGAGTTATTTCTGAGGTTCATTGTTCGGTGTTGGCTGGTCAACCTGGAATCTTTGGTACCAGAGAGTTAGTGGCTAGATCCTTTTGGTGGCCATCTCTGTCGCGGGATGTGCGTACTTTTGTGCAGTTCTGTGGGATTTGTGCTCGGGCTAAGCCCTGCTGTTCTCGTGCCAGTGGGTTGCTTTTGCCCTTGCCGGTCCCGAAGAGACCTTGGACACATATCTCTATGGATTTTATTTCAGATCTTCCCGTCTCTCAAAAGATGTCAGTCATTTGGGTGGTCTGTGATCGCTTCTCTAAGATGGTCCATTTGGTACCCTTGTCTAAATTGCCTTCCTTCTCTGATTTTGTGCCATTGTTTTTCCAGCATGTGGTTCGTTTACATGGCATTCCAGAGAATATCGTTTCTGACAGAGGTTCCCAGTTTGTTTCGAGGTTTTGGCGAGCCTTTTGTGGTAGGATGGGCATTGACTTGTCTTTTTCCTCGGCTTTCCATCCTCAGACTAATGGCCAGACCGAACGAACCAATCAGACCTTGGAAACATATCTGAGATGCTTTGTTTCTGCTGATCAGGATGACTGGGTGTCCTTTTTGCCTTTGGCTGAGTTCGCCCTTAATAATCGGGCCAGCTCGGCTACCTTGGTTTCACCGTTTTTCTGCAACTCTGGGTTCCATCCTCGTTTCTCTTCAGGGCAGGTTGAGTCTTCGGACTGTCCTGGTGTGGATACTGTGGTGGACAGGTTGCAGCAGATTTGGACTCATGTAGTGGACAATTTGACCTTGTCCCAGGAGAAGGCTCAACGTTTCGCTAATCGCAGACGCTGTGTGGGTCCCCGACTTCGGGTTGGGGACTTGGTTTGGTTATCTTCTCGTCATATTCCTATGAAGGTTTCCTCTCCTAAGTTTAAACCTCGTTTTATTGGTCCGTATAGGATTTCTGAGGTTCTTAATCCTGTGTCTTTTCGTCTGACCCTTCCAGATTCTTTTTCCATACATAACGTATTCCATAGGTCATTGTTGCGGAGATACGTGGCACCCGTGGTTCCATCTGTTGATCCTCCTGCCCCGGTTTTGGTGGAGGGGGAGTTGGAGTATATTGTGGAGAAGATTTTGGATTCTCGTGTTTCGAGACGGAAACTCCAGTATCTGGTTAAGTGGAAGGGTTATGCTCAGGAAGATAATTCCTGGGTCTTTGCCTCTGATGTCCATGCTCCCGATCTTGTTCGTGCCTTTCATATGGCTCATCCTGGTCGTCCTGGGAGCTCTGGTGAGGGTTCGGTGACCCCTCCTCAAGGGGGGGGTACTGTTGTGAATTCTGTGGCAGAGCTCCCTCTTGTGGTCACAAGTGGTACTTCGGCTGATTCTCTCTGTGAGCTTCCGTTGGTGGAGGAAAGTGGTAACATAGTAACATAGTTAGTAAGGCCGAAAAAAGACATTTGTCCATCCAGTTCAGCCTATATTCCATCATAATAAATCCCCAGATCTACGTCCTTCTACAGAACCTAATTGTATGATACAATATTGTTAATAGTAACATAGTTAGTAAGGCCGAAAAATTTGATCTGGAGTCAGACGCGCTACCATTGCGCCACGAGGTCAGTTAAAGCGTGCACTCTACCACTGAGCTACATCCCCGCTATTTTAGAAGTACTGCGGCTTCTGAGTTTCCTTCCTCAGGTGATGTGGTGAGGTCGTTGGGTGCTGCTCTATTTAACTCCACCTGGTGCTTTGATCCTGGCCTCCAGTCAATGTTCTAGTATTGGACCTGTTCTTTCCTGGATCGTTCCTGTGGCCTGCTGCTCTGCATAGCTAAGTTATTCTTTGCTATTTGTTTGCTGTTTTTTTCTGTCCAGCTTGTCTATTTGTTTTTCCTGCTTGCTGGAAGCTCTGGGACGCAGAGGGTGTACCTCCGTGCCGTTAGTTCGGTACGGAGGGTCTTTTTGCCCCCTTTGCGTGGTTTTTGTAGGGTTTTGTGTTGACCGCAAAGTTACCTTTCCTATCCTCGCTCTGTTCAGAAAGTTGGGCCTCGCTTTGCTAAATCTATTTCATCTCTACGTTTGTCTTTTCATCTTAACTCACAGTCATTATATGTGGGGGGCTGCCTTTTCCTTTGGGGATATTTCTCTGAGGCAAGGTAGGCTTATTTTCTATCTTCAGGCTAGCTAGTTTCTCAGGCCGTGCCGAGTTGCATAGGGAGCGTTAGGCGCAATCCACGGCTGCCTTTAGTGTGGTTGGAGAGGATTAGGGATTGCGGTCAACAGAGTTCCCACGTCTCAGAGCTCGTTCTTGTTTTTTGGGTTATTGCCAGGTCACTGTATGTGCGCTGACCTCTATGTCCATTGTGGTACTGAATTACCTTTCACAACAGAGGGCTAGTCGACGGGAGCGGGGGCGCCACATTGCGTATCTATCTAGGGTGCCAACCTCCGCTGCCAGGTAGGGGTGACCTGATTAGGGTGAGTGTAGGGAGGAGTATATTAGGCTTTATCGTGCCATCCGCCATCACTGAATTATGTCCTGAGTTATCCAGTTTTTTATTGGTTTGTTCTTTTCTTTTTTGCTGTTATTTGAGTGTTACCAATTAGTAAGGGTTCCTGATTATAAGCAGGTTGTTATCTAGTTTCATTTATTGATCGGGTTCACTTCCCCTCCTCTTTTCTATCACCACGGCTCAGCTGGTTTATCTATCAACAATTTATTATCGGTTGTACCCTGCACCCGTGTAGGGAACAATAGTGTGCATCTAGGGTAAGCCGTCGGCGAGCGGGGGAGCCAATTTGTATTCAAGCTAGGGTGCCAACCTCCGCTGGTAGGAAGGGTATACTAGGGTCCCTTAGGGCTTTATAGGAATCCATTTATATAGGAACACACAATCACGAGTTTTTATAGGCTTGGTGCCTTTAAGTGTTTGTTTGTCATATTGAATTTAATAAAGTTTATACATTTTAGGTATTAGTTTATGTTAGTCACAATTGAATTCGATACCTGTGCATCTGGTTTTTGATAGTCTTACATACGGGATGGGCCCATGAAAATCCATTTGGATTTTTTAATGGTATGATGGTTCCCTCTTTGCAGAATTATTTACAGGAGAATTTGGCAATTTTATTTGCCATGTGTTTAACACTAAGGTTCAGAGACGGCTTTAAAAAAGGCAAATACTTGCAATACAACGCAATTTTATTGCAAGCTACAAAATTCAAGGAATAATATGATTGAATAGTGTGAGTACGTACACTTTTGTATATGTTAACATACAAAGGTTAATAAGTACATATAAGGATTACATAAATATAATGATTACGCATATATGAAGATTAACTACATACAGTCTACTTAGATCATCATCACCAAGAGGCTTTTAAATATCATCCGTCTGGAATATCAGAGAAGCAACACCAAGACACAAGAACCCCTGGGAGATTACCTACACTGCATGGGCATCCCCAATTATGCAGGTATCAGCACACTGTACATGTACAGGTACCCCAGTTTTGGCATCTGTCTTAATCATGTTTCTCTGGTCTTATACACTATGTAGTAACTCTAGTTTCACCCAGACCTTCAAGTGGCCACTTTTCAAGGTTGGATAAAACTGAGATTGTTGTGAATTCTGCTTTTGGGCTCCCTCCGGTGGTTGTAGGTGGTAATGCAGTTGTCCCTGGGCTGCAGTCCTGGACAGGTGTATCTGCTGATTGCAATTCTGACTGGGGTATTTAGGTTTGCAGGACTCATTAGTCCTTTCCAGTTGTCAATGTTTCTTGGGAAGTGTTGGATCTCTGTCTGGCTTCTCCTGCTTAGCTGCCAATTCAGCAAAGATAAGTGTCTGTTTCTTTTTCTATGGCACACAAGCTGTGTGCTTGTTTTTTTGATTGTATTCCTGCTCTGAGTGTAGGAGTCTCTGGAGTTGCAGATATACGTTCCACGTCTTTAGTTAGATGGAGGAATTTTTTTGTATATTCTGCTGTGGTTATTTTTGAAGGGTTTTATTACTGACCGCACAGTACTCTGTCCTATCCTTTCCTATTTTAGCTAGAGTGGCCTCTTGTGCTAAATCCTGTTTTTCTGCCTGTGTCTTTCCTCTCCTACTCACAGCCAATATTTGTGGGGGGCTGCCTATCCTTTGGGGTTCTGCTCTGAGGCAAGGTAGAATTCCTATTTCCCTCTTTAGGGGTATTTAGTCCTTCGGCTGTGACGAGGTGTCTAGGATTTGTTAGGCACACCCCATGGCTACTTCTAGTTGCGGTGTTAAGATCAGGATTTGCGGTCAGTATAGTTACCACCTACTCCTGTGAAGGTTTTCATGCTGCTCCAAGGTCACCGGATCATAACATGAGATATCATGGAGTCATCAGACGAGGGGCCATAAACCCCTAGAAAATAAAAGCCACAAGGATTTAGATCAAACCACCACGTCATAGTTTCAGTAAACCTAAATGTTTTACAATGACAAACTACAAACATATAGAGACTTAGAACTGTTTGTGAAGTGAATAAACAAACATTTATCAAGATCACTATGAGCATTGGCTGTCACATCTGTAAATGTTTTACAAGAAATGCAGCTATGTGATTGTCTGAATGCATTCGGTATACAGTATTTCAATCTTGTTTACAAATCGCCATTTGTACATTTGAAGCAGCCAAAGTTATGGCTCTCAAGGAGAGAAACTAATTAAGTGGAAAAAGCTATATTTTTAATGAACTACTGAGCCAAACTAACCGCATTGCTTTATCAAATTTATATGAAGTGTATTGTGTCCAATTTTAGCAACCAGGCAACACAACAAGGAGCTTTTCAAGTGAGCTCTTTAAAGGGAACCTGTCACCCCGAAAATCGCGGGTGAGGTAAGCCCACCGGCATCAGGGGCTTGTCTACAGCATTCTGTAATGCTGTAGATAAGCCCCCGATGTTACCTGAAAAAGGAGAAAAAGATGTTAGATTATACTCACCCAGGGGCGGTCCCGCTGCTGGTCAGGTCGGATGGGCGTCTCCGGTCCGCTGCGGCGCCTCCTATCTTCATTACAAGACGTCCTCTTCTGATCTTCAGCCACGGCTCCGGCGCAGGCGTACTTTGCTCTGCCCTCTTGAGGGCAGAGGATAGTACTGCAGTGCGCAGGCTCCGGAAAGGTCAGAGGCCCGGCTCCTGCGCACTGCAGTACTTTGTCAGCCCTCAACAGGGCAGAGCAAAGTACGCCTGCGCCGGAGCCGTGGCTGAAGATCAGAAGAGGACGTCATGGAAAGAAGATAGGAGGCGCCGCAGCGGACCAGAGACGCCCATCCGACCGGACCAGCAGCGGGACCGCCCCTGGGTGAGTATAATATAACGTCTTTTTCTCCTTTTTCAGGTAACATCGGGGGCTTATCTACAGCATTACAGAATGCTGTAGATAAGCCCCTGATGCCGGTGGGATTACCTCACCCGCGATTTTCGGGGTGACAGGTTCCCTTTAAGGTACACAAATGTTATGAAGTCTTTGCCAACAAGGATGTGGTTTCACCAATGTGGGGTACCTTTTTTAAAAATATACTATTGCCATCACAGCCCCCCTTGCCCAAACTTCACTGTCCTATAACAGTACAAAGCATGTTCACCACGTGATCTAGTGGCAGTTAAAGAAGAGACATTGCAGGAGACAGAGTTAAGAATTAGGCCCAATGTAGTGTTGTGTGTCTCTGAGACTTGTAATGCAGTTCATGATCTGCCAAACAATTCCCCAATGGGGGTACCTTTTTAAAAATAGACTAGTGCCATCGCAGGCCCCTTGCCCAAACTTCACCGGCCTATAACAATACAAAGCACGTTCACCCTGGTCATCTAGTGGTAGTTAAAGGACACATTGCAGGAGACAGAATGAAGAAGTAGGCCCAATGTAATGTCATGCCCAATTCCCCAATGTGGAGACCTCTTTTAAAAAATTAAGAGTGCCATCACAGCTCCCTTGCCCAAAATGCACGGTACAGAGCACGTTCACCCTGGTGATCTAGTGGCAGTTATAGGACACATTGCAGGAGAGAGACTTAAGAAGTAGGCCTAATGTAATGTAATGCCCAATTCCCCAATGTGGGGTCCTGTTTTTACTAAATAAAATAGTGTCTTCACAGCCCCCGTGCCCAAAATTCACCTGCCAATAACAGTACAGAGCATGTTCACCCTCATCATCTAGTGGTTCTGGATGATGAGGATAAGGAGGAGGATAACAACAAACAGACCAAATCTGGAAGCATATACCCATGTGTGGTTGTGAAGAGGTGCATGAGAATACACCTTCCCAAAAGACAGAATGTATTTGAGGTTATGTTTCGCTGTTTTCACTTGATGGTGTACAGAAGTCTTTCCTAATCCAGCCCTTGGCACTAAAAACCCGCTCTGACAGAACGTTAGCAGCAGGGCAGGCCAGGACCTCCAAGGTTTAGAGAGCCCGTTCATGCCACGTGTCCAGCTTGGATACCCAATAATTAAAAGGCACAGAGGAATCACGGAGGACGTTTGTATGATATGCAAGGTACTCCCTCACCATCTTCACATACATTGCACTTCTTGTGACAGCACCCCTTGCGTCTGTGCCGTCACGATGGGAGGGTCTGAGAAAACTGTCCCAGAACTTTGTCATTGTTCTCCTGCCTGAGCTGGATTGCACTTCTGTCTCTCTCGCATGGACTCCTTGGTTGTACAACAAATTCTGACGTCTGCTGCCAGCTTTCTCACATGGGAATTTTCTAAGTACCGTAATTCCGCTACAAGGGCCCTCTGGTACTGCAACATTTTAGTACACCTCTCTGCCTCTGTTAACCCCTTAATCCCATATGACGTACTATCCCGTCCAGGTGACCTGGGACTTAATTCCCATGGACGGGATAGTACGTCATATGCGATCGGCCGCGCTCACGGGGGGAGCGCGGCCGATCGCGGCCGGGTGTCAGCTGCCTATCGCAGCTGACATCCGGCACTATGTGCCAGGAGCGGTCACGGACCGCTCCCGGCACATTAACCCCCGGCACACCGCGATCAAAGATGATCGCGGTGTGCCGGCGGTGCAGGGAAGCATCGCGCAGGGAGGGGGCTCCCTGCGGGCTTCCCTGAGACGATCGGTACACGGTGATGTGCTCACCGTGTACCGAGCGTCTTCTCCCTGCAGTCCCCGGATCCAAAATGGCCGCCGGGCTGCATCCGGGTCCTGCAGGGAGCACTTCCGGGTCAGGATCAGGCTGCAGCTGCAGCTCTAATCCTGCCCGGCTGTATGTCAGGTCACCGATCTAACAGAGTGCTGTGCACACTGTCAGATCGGTGATCTGTGATGTCCCCCCCTGGGACAAAGTGAAAAAGTAAAAAAAAAAATTTCCACACTTGTAAAAAAAAAAATAAAAAAAAAATTCCTAAATAAAGCAGAAAAAAAAAATATTATTCCCATAAATACATTTCTTTACATAAAAAAAAAACAAAAAAACAATAAAAGTACACATATTTAGTATCGCCGCGTCCGTAACGACCCGACCTATAAAACTGGCCCACTAGTTAACCCCTTCAGTGAACACCGTAAGAAAAAAAAAAAAAAAACGAGCCAAAAAACAACGCTTTATTATTATAACGCTGAACAAAGAGTGGAATAACACGCGATCAAAAAGACGGATATAAATAACCATGTTACCTCTGAAAACGTCATCTTGTCCCGCAAAAAACGAGCCGCCATATAGCATCATAACCAAAAAAATAAAAAAGTTATAGTCCTCTGAATAAAGCGATGCCAAAATAATTATTTTTTCTATAAAATAGCTTTTATCGTATAAAAGCGCCAAAACATAAAAAAAATGATATAAATGAGGTGTCGCTGTAATCGTACTGACCCGAAGAATAAAACTGCTTCATCAATTTTACCAAACGCGGAACGGTATAAACGCCTCCCCCAAAAGAAATTCATGAATAGCTGGTTTTTGGTCATTCTGCCTCACAAAACAATCGGAATAAAAAGCGATCAAAAACTGTCACGTGTCCGAAAATGTAACCGATAAAAACGTCAACTCGTCCCGCAAAAAACAAGACCTCACATGACTCTGTGGACCAAAATATGGAAAAATTATAGGTCTCAAAATGTGGAGACGCAAAAACTTTTTTGCTATAAAAAGCGTCTTTTAGTGTGTGACGGCTGCCAATCATAAAAATCCGCTAAAAAACTCGCTATAAAAGTAAATCAAACCCCCCTTCATCACCCCCTTAGTTAGGCTAGGTTCACATTGCGTTAATGGGTTAACGCTAACGGACAGCGTTGCACGGCGAAAATGTCACAATTAACGCCGTGCAACGGGTCCGTTAGCACAACCATTGACAGCAATGTGATTTTCAGGTGTAGCGCATCGCTAGAGCGTGCCATTTTCGGCTCGCGCTAGCAAGGTGCCATTCTTTTGTGGCGCGCCTCAGACGCTGCTTGCAGCGTCCGCGGCGCGCCCGAGGTCCGATCCCCGATCTTCCAGAGCGGGGACGTTAACGCGACCACTAAACACGACACCTAAAAAGACATTGTGTTAGCGCAATCCGCTAGTGCTAAACGGATTTCCCTAACGCAATGTGAACCTAGCCTTAGGGAAAAATAATAAAATTAAAAAAAATGTATTTATTTCCATTTTCCGGTTAGGGTTAGGGTTAGGGTTAGGGTTAGGGCTAGGGTTGGGGCTAGGGTTAGGGTTTGGATTACATTTACGGTTGGGATTAGGGTTGGGATTAGAATTAGGGGTGTGTCTGGGTTAGGTGTGTGGTTAGGGTTACAGTTGGGATTAGGGTTAGTGGTGCGTTTGGATTAGGGTTTCATTTATAATTGGGGGGTTTCCACTGTTTAGACACATCAGGGGCTCTCCAAACGCGACATGGCGTCCGATCTCAATTCCAGCCAATTCTGCATTGAAAAAGTAAAACAGTGCTCCTTCACTTCCGAGCTCTCCCGTGCGCCCAAACAGGGGTTTACCCCAACATATGGGGTATCAGCGTACTCGAGACAAATTGGACAACAACTTTTTGGGTCCAAGTTCTCTTGTTATCCTTGGGAAAATAAAAATTTGGGGGGCTAAAAATCATTTTTGTGGGAAAAAAAAGAATTTTTATTTTCACGGCTCTGCGTTGTAAACTGTAGTGAAACACTTGGGGGTTCAAAGTTTTCACAACACATCTAGATAAGTTCCATGGGAGGTCTAGTTTCCAATATGGGGTCACTTGTGGGTGGTTTCTACTGTTTGGGTACATCAGGGGCTCTGCAAATGCAACGTGACGCCTGCAGACCAATCCATCTAAGTCTGCATTCCAAATGGCGCTCCTTCCCTTCCGAGCTCTGCCATGAGCCCAAACAGTGGTTCCCCCCCACATATGGGGTATCAGCGTACTCAGGACAAATTGAACAACAACTTTTGGGGTCCAATTTATTCTGTTACCCTTGTAAAAATACAAAGCTGGGGGCTAAAAAATCATTTTTGTGAAAAAAAAAAGAATTTTTATTTTCACGGGTCTGCGTTATAAACTGTAGTGAAACACTTAGGGGTTCAAAGTTCTCACAACACATCTAGATAAGTTCCATGGGAGGTCTAGTTTCTAATATGGGGTCACTTGTGGGGGGTTTGTACTGTTTGGGTACATCAGGGGCTCTGCAAATGCAACGTGACTCCTGCAGACCAATCCATCTAAGTCTGCATTCCAAATGGCGCTCCTTCCCTTCCGAGCTCTGCCATGCGCCCAAACAGTGGTTCCCCCCCACATATGGGGTATCAGCGTACTCAGGACAAATTGGACAACAACTTTTGGGGTCCAATTTATTATGTTACCCTTGTGAAAATACAAAACTGGGGGCTAAAAAATTTTTGCGAAAAAAAAATAAATTTATTTTAACGGCTCTGCGTTATAAACTGTAGTGAAACACTTGGGGGTTCAAAGCTCTCAAAACACATCTAGATAAGTTCCTTAGAGGGTCTAGTTTCCAAAATGGTGTCACTTGTGGGGGTTTTTAATGTTTAGGCACATCAGGGGCTCTCCAAACCAACATGGCGTCCCATCTTAATTCCAGTCAATTTTGCATTGAAAAGTCAAATGGCGCTCCTTCCCTTCCGAGCTCTGCTATGCACCCAAAAAGTGGTTTACCCCCACATATGGGGTATCGTCGCACTCAGGACAAATTGCACAACAACTTTTGTGGTCTAATTTCTTCTCTTACCCTTGGGAAAATAAAAAATTGGGGGCGAAAAGATCATTTTTGTGAAAAAATAAGATTTTTTATTTTTACGGCTCTGCATTATAAACTTCTGTGAAGCACTTGTTGGGTCAAAGTGCTCACCACACATCTAGATAAGTTCCTTAAGGGGTCTACTTTTCAAAATGGTGTCACTTGTGAGGGGTTCCAATGTTTAGGCACATCAGGGGCTCTCCAAACGCAACATGGCGTCCCATCTCAATTCCAGTCAATTTTGCATTGAAAAGTCAAATGGCGCTCCTTTCCTTCCGAGCTCTGCCATGCGCCCAAACAGTGGTTTACCCCCACATATGGGGTATCGTCGCACTCAGGACAAATTGCACAACAACTTTTGTGGTCTAATTTCTTCTCTTACCCTTGGGAAAATAAAAAATTGGTGGCGAAAAGATTATTTTTGTGAAAAAATATGATTTTTTATTTTTACGGCTCTGCATTATAAACTTCTGTGAAGCACTTGTTGGGTCAAAGTGCTCACCACACCTCTAGATAAGTTCCTTAAGGGGTCTACTTTCCAAAATGGTGTCACTTGTGGGGATTTCAATGTTTAGGCACATCAGGGGCTCTCCAAACGCAACATGGCATCCCATCTCAATTCCAGTCAATTTTGCATTGAAAAGTAAAATGGCGCTCCTTCCCTTCCGAGCTCTGCCATACGCCCAAACAATGGTTTACACCCATATACGGGGTATCAGCGTACTCAGGACAAATTGGCCAACAATTTTTGAGGTTCAATTTCTTCTCTTACTCTTGGGAAAATAAAAAATTGGGGGCGAAAAGATCATTTTTGTGAAAAAATATGATTTTTTATTTTTACGGCTCTGCATTATAAACTTCTGTGAAGCAATTGGTGGGTCAAAGTGGTCACCACACATCTAGATAAGTTCCTTAGGGTGTCTACTTTCCAAAATGGTGTCACTTGTGGGGGGTTTCAATGTTTAGGCACATCAGTGGCTCTCCAAACGCAACATGGTGTCCCATCTCAATTCCTGTCAATTTTGCATTTAAAAGTCAAATGGCGCTCCTTCCCTTCCGAGCTCTGCCATGCGCCCAAACAGTGGTTTACCCCCACATATGGGGTATCAGCGTACTCAGTACAGATTGTACAACAATGTTTGGCATCCATTTTATCCTGTTACCCTTGGTAAAATAAAACAAATTGGAGCTGAAATAAATTTTGTGTGAAAAAAAGTTAAATATTCATTTTTATTTAAACATTCCAAAAATTCCTGTGAAACCCCTGAAGGGTTAATAAACTTCTTGAATGTGGTTTTGAGCACCTTGAGGGGTGCAGTTTTTAGAATGGTGTCACACTTGGGTATTTTCTATCATATAGACCCCTCAAAATGACATCAAATGAGATGTGGTCCCTAAAAAAAAATGGTGTTGTAAAAATGAGAAATTGCTGGTCAACTTTGAACCCTTATAACTCCCTAACAAAAAAAAATTTTGGTTCCAAAATTGTGCTGATGTAAAGGAGACATGTGGGAAATGTTACTTATTAAGTATTTTGCGTGACATATCTCTGTGATTTAAGGGCATAAAAATTTAAAGTTGGAAAATTGCGAAATTTTCAAAATTTTCGCCAAATTTCCGTTTTTTTCACAAATAAACGCAAGTTATATCGAATAAATGTTACTACTAAAATGAAGTACAATATGTCACGAGAAAACAATGTCAGAATCGCCAAGATCCGTTGAAGCGTTCCAGAGTTATAACCTCATAAAGGGACAGTGGTCAGAATTGTAAAAATTGGCCCGGTCATTAACGTGCAAACCACCCTCGGGGCTTAAGGGGTTAAGGTACCTTCACACTAAACGGCGCTGCAGCGATCCAGACAACGATCCGGATCGCTGCAGCGTCGCTGTTTGATCGCTGGAGAGCTGTCACACAGACTGCTCTCCCGCGACCAACGATGCCGGTAACCAGGGTAAACATCGGGTTACTAAGCGCAGGGCCGCGCTTAGTAACCCGATGTTTACCCTGGTTACGACCCCTAAAAGTAAAAAAAACAAACGCTACATACTTACCTACCGCTGTCTGTCCCCGGCGCTTTGCTTCTCTGCTCTGGCTGTGAGCGCCGGGCAGCCGGAAAGCAGAGCGGTGACGTCACCGCTCTGCTTTCCGGCCGCTGTGCTCACAGCCAGAGCAGAGAAGCACAGCGCCGGGGACAGACAGCGGTAGGTAAGTATGTAGCGTTTGTTTTTTTTACTTTTAGGATGGTAACCAGGGTAAACATCGGGTTACTAAGCGCGGCCCTGCGCTTAGTAACCCGATGTTTACCCTGGTTACCAGCGAAGACATCGCTGAATCGGTGTCACACACGCCGATTCAGCGATGTCAGCGGGAGAGCCAGCGACCAAAGAAAGGTCTGGCCATCTAGCCCCGACCAACGACATCACAGCAGGATTCTGATCGCTGCTGCGTGTCAAACTAAACAATATCGCTAGCGAGGACGCTGCAACGTCACGGATTGCTAGCGATATCGTTTAGTGTGAAGGTACCTTTAGAAAACATTGAAAGATCTCCTTATAGCGTGGGTCTAGAAGTGTCTCCAACCATTAATGAGTGTCACCCAAACTTTTTATAATGCGAGGGTAACGTAAAACGCAGCTCAACATAAAGTCAGCCATACGTGCCAGACTGCTAACAGGCAAGACTTCCGTGTCCTCACCAACAGGACGACTGACCATGCTGTCCTCCTCATCCTCCCTGTCCTCAGGCCATCCCCGCTGAACATACGGTATGACAGCTGTGTTCGTAGTACCGTCTATAGCACATGAAAGTAGCTCCTGTTCTTCCTCCTCCTCCTCATTGACTACCAATCCACAATGAGAAGACATGAGGCTGGGCTGAGTGTAATCCCCCTGTATGGTTCCTTGCTCCATGTCCTTGTGCTCTGCCTGCAATGCATCCTCTTTAATTGCGAGCAGAGAGGTTTTCAGAATGCTAAGATGCTGAGAAGCGGGATGGTGATGCTAATTATGGTGTCATTGCCACTGTTCATCTTGGTGCAGTCCTCAAAGTTTTGGAGGATGGTACATATGTCGGACATCCATGTCAACTCCTGAGGTCTTATGTGTGGAGTCTGAACTGAATATCGATGGCCGTGTTGATGTTGGCAGTCAACAACTGCCCTCTTCTGCTCACAAAGCCTTTCCAACATAAGCAGCATAGAGTTCCAGCACGTGGGGACATCACACACCAGCCGGTGAGCTGGAAGCTGCAAACGCTGCTGAAGCATGGCAGGGGTGGCTGAAGCTGTAGCTGACTTTCTAAAATGGGCACACAGACGGCGTACTTTCACTAGCAGATCCGGCAGCTCCGGGTAGCTTTTCAGAAAATGTTGAACCACCAGGTTAAGCACATGGGCCAAGCAAGGAACGTGTGTGAGCTCATCTTGCCTCAGAGCCGCCACCAGGTTACGGCCATTGTCACACATGACCATGCTTGGCTGTAGGTTCAGCGGTGTCATCCAAACATCTGACTGCTCTTTCAGCGCTGTCCACAACTCTTGTGCATTGTGCGGTTTGTCACCTATGCAGATTAGCTTCAGCACAGCCTGTTGCCGCTTGGCTGAGGCAGTGCTGCAGTACTTCCAGCTTCTGACTGATGTGCTGATTTCAGAGATGGAGGATGAAGAGGAGAAGGAGGTGTAGGAGCTGTAGACTGTGGGGGAAACACTGATTGACGTAGGGCCAGCAATCCTCGGTGTGGGGAGGATGTGTTCCATCCCAAGGTCCGACTGGGTCCCGGCTTCCACTATGTTAACCCAGTGTGCCGTCAGTGAGATGTACCGTCCCTGCCCACAAGCACTTGTCCATGTGTCCGTGGTTAGGTGGACTTTCCCTGTAACAGCATTGTTGAGGGCATGGGTAATGTTGTGGGACACATGCTGGTATAATGCCAGTACGGCACACCGGGAGAAATAGTGGCAACTGGAGACCGAGTACCTTGGGACGGCCGCCGCCATTAGGTTGTGGAAAGCTTCCGTCTCAACGAGCCTAAAAGGCAGCATTTCTAGCGCAAGCAGAAGAGAAATATTTAAATTTAGGACTGTGGCCTGTGGGGCGTTGGCTGGGTATTTCCGCTTGCATTTCAAAGACTGGGTTATAGACAACTGAAGGCTGTGCTGGGACAAGGACGTGGACGGGCTTGATGATGGTGCTGCTTGACTGTGGGCCACAACAGGTGCATGGCTAGAGGCATCTTTACGTGTACTGGGGATTGTCTTCTACACAAAACAGTGGAAGAAGCAGTGGTGTGACCTGCAGGCAGTGGTCCTGGAGCCTGGGGTTCGGCCCACAAAGCCGGGTGCTTTGCTGCCATGAGCCTGATCATGCTGGTGGTGGTCAGGCTGGTTGTTTTGCTACCACTGCTTATGTGCACATGGCAGGTGCTGCAAATGGCCTGTTTGTGGTTATCGGCAGAGTCTTTAAAAATAACCAGACTCGGAAAGATCTAACAGTTGGAATGGCAGCTTCCCTCATGTTGGTGTTACGGGGAACGGATGCACGCCTTCTGTGGCCACCACACTGCTTATTCCTGCCTGTTGTGGTGATATGCCTCCTTCCCCATGTGTGCTGCTGCCCTCGCTTTGCATGGTTTGGACAGTCACATAGTCATCCACCACTTCATCTTCCACATCCGCACCCTGCTCCTCCTCCTGACTTTCTGGCAATTGTGTCTCATCATAGTCCACCTCTTCTGACAATTTCCCACCATTGCCTTCATGTGAAGGGGGCTGGTCAAAGCTTAGGCATCTCTACATGTGATCTCATCTGTCTCATCTTGAAGTTGACCGGCCGAGAGTTCTGAATCTTGAAATGGAAAACTGAACAGCACTTCAGAGTGTCCAAGTGTGGGATCAGCTGTCTCAGGGCACTCGGCATGGTGGGAGGAAGGAGTATCAGGGTGAGGAATATCCGGGCCACACTCACGGCTACTCAGACTTGACCGTGTGGAAGACATGGTGGTGGTGGTGGTGGCTAAGTGACTGGAAGCATTATCCACTATCCAACCAACAACTGTTTCACACTGCTCTGGCTTCAATAGTGGTGTGCTGCGGTCACCTAGAAACTGGGACAGGAAGGTCAAGCGAGAAGATGTGGGTCTTTGTTGTTGCCCATTTTCACCTTGGCCACAACCTCGTCCTCTGCATGCACCATCATCACGTCCACTTCCCCGTCCCTTGCCTTTCCCATTTTAAATGGACTACTGCACTATTTCAAATGCTCAACACAAATATATTTATTAGTAGCGAAATAATATCTGATCAGTATGCCTGCAAATCTATGATTTTTCAAACCCAAACACCAGGCAGGCCTCAGCCTGATACAACAGACTGTATTCAATTTTTGGGGGCTTTTTTGTGAAGTGAATTTATGCAAAATAGTGCTGTATATAAATAGAGTAACAGGCAGCAAAAAAAGGGGTACACCGGCCTATAATGACCAAACTTGGAGCACGCAGATATATGAGGGCTGTCACGGAAATACCACACTGGCAAATATGTGGCCTTTTTATATTTTGTTATGCTACATAGTGCTGTATATAATTTGAGTAACAGACAGCAAAAAAAGGGGTCCACCGGCCTACAATGCCCAAACTTGGAGCACGCAGATATATGAGGGCTGTCACGGAAATACCACACTGGCAAATATGTGGCCTGTTTTTTTTTAAATGCAAAATAGAAATAGTGCTGTATAGAATTAGAGTATCAGACAGCCAAAAAAGTGGTCCAAAGTTGGAGCACGCAGATATATGAGGCCTTTTTCGGTGAATTTAAAACACACACACAAAAAAAAAGTGGCACAAGGCTAGCACACACAACTATGCTACGTATGCCTGACAAACTATGATTTTTCAACAGGCCTCAGTCTGACAGAACAGACTGTATATTTTTTTTTTGGGGGGGGTGAATTTTTTGAAAAAAAAAAAAAAAAAGCAACTAGGTATATAGTAAAGAAGCTGCAGCAGCAGCAGACAGATATGGAGCTTTGGGATGCATGCAGTGGGAGCAATGGATGCACATACAGTGCCTGCAGGCCTTGCACTGATGTGGATATGCTGTGCCCTGCCTACCTAGCGCTGCAATATCGGGACCCACAAATTAGCCCTAAAAAGGACTTTTGGTTTCTCAGGAGTTGTGGATTTAAGAGTTGCAGACCTACACTAACTCTAAAGCCACGATTCTGACCCCATCTCTGTAGCAGCTCTTCCTACTCGCGCTGAATCCGGAGATGAATGCGGCGAGCAGGGCGGCGCCAGGTCTCTTATACTCGGGATGATGCTGTGGGCCAAGCCAATCACTGCACGACCACAACAAAGATGGCTGTGGCGTTTCATGGCCTGGCAGACAATCCCTGCACCGTGATTGAGTCTCTAAAGTCCGCCAAAAATGCTGGGTGGAGACTACCAAAAATAAATAACCCCCTGACGAAGGAAGAGATTCCGAAACGCGCGTCGGGGTGCGCGGTAGCGGGACCAGGTGACCCCCTCAGAAGGTATACTGCAGACATAATTGCCTCTTTTGATTTCATGGTCGAATTTTTTGCACGCCGCACTTTATGGGTGTTTTTTCACTGACCCGCTGGTGGTACTTAGTCTGTCCTGCGGGTGATTCTATATAGCTGCGTTTTCTTGCAATTTATTTGTATTATTCATCATCCCGCAGGTTTCATTTTATGTGCCCTGTGGTGTTGCACATATTCTGATTGGATATTGCACTATTTCTTAAGCAATGATTAATTTTCTTTTAAACTAGTGGATTTTTTGCTTGTGCACCTTATTATATTATATTTATTTATTTTTTATTTATTTTTGGTAGTTTTTATTCATTAATTATTTATACCGACCATTAATTTTTGGCAAAAAACTGCAAGAGATATTTTTGAGGTCACCTATTTATATCTGATTGATTTTAAATATATATTTTTTAATGTCCTGTTATAATTCGCGTACTAATTAATTGTTTTATTGTGCCCTTTGTCACCGCAAATAAAGGCTATTTGATAAATATCTTCTGCGTGGGTCCACGTTCTCTGCTGTTCATGTTCTAGTTGTGGTTGGTTCTCTATCTCTAGTGTTCAGTCACTACTTTCTCACAATACACCATTAGTGCTTCATTAATAATTATTTGCACATCTATTAATATAATTTATTTTACATTTTTGGTGTATTTGTGTTCTTAAACATGTCAAATAGATGACAGACAGCTGGACGTGTGAACAGAGCCTTCCATACATCCCATCTTACATACAATCATGTGCGACAGTGTCTGTAGGATGACGACCTCATGGTTATTAGTTTGTAGAAAGTATATGTTTCTCAGCATCGAACACCAGCGAGTTTCCTGGATTTACCGGTAGATTAATTCTTTGGCCTGAGGTTTTTACTTTGCAGAGTGATATGTATATGTGGTTTTACTGCTCCATGCATAGACGTTTATTGTGGGTAGAGAGCTCAAATACTTAAAAAACAAACATTTTTTTCACTGTGGCAGAATTATCTATTTATTATCTATCTATTATCTATCTATCTATCTATCTATCTATCATCTATCTATTTATTATCTATCTATTATCTATCTATAATCTATCTATTTATTATCTATCTTTTATCTATCATCTATCTATTATCTATCTATCATCTATTTATTATCTATCTATTATCTATCATCATCTATTTATTATCTATCTATCTATTATCTATCTATCTATTATCTATCATCTATCTATTATCTATCATCTATTTATTATCTATCTATCCATCTATATTTATCTATTTTCTATCTATCTATAATCTATCATCTATCTATTATCTATCATCTATCATTTGCAGATGATACAAAACTATGTAAAGCAGTTAATACAAGAGAAGATAGTATTCTGCTACAGATGGATCTGGATAAGTTGGAAACTTGGGCTGAAAGGTGGCAGATGAGGTTTAACAATGATAAATGTAAGGTTATACACATGGGAAGAAGGAATCAATATCACCATTACACACTGAATGGGAAACCACTGGGTAAATCTGACAGGGAGAAGGACTTGGGGATCCTAGTTAATGATAAACTTACCTGGAGCAGCCAGTGCCAGGCAGCAGCTGCCAAGGCAAACAGGATCATGGGGTGCATTAAAAGAGGTCTGGATACACATGATGAGAGCATTATACTGCCTCTGTACAAATCCCTAGTTAGACCGCACATGGAGTACTGTGTCCAGTTTTGGGCACCGGTGCTCAGGAAGGATATAATGGAACTAGAGAGAGTACAAAGGAGGGCAACAAAATTAATAAAGGGGATGGGAGAACTACAATACCCAGATAGATTAGCGAAATTAGGATTATTTAGTCTAGAAAAAAGACGACTGAGGGGCGATCTAATAACCATGTATAAGTATATAAGGGGACAATACAAATATCTCGCTGGGGATCTGTTTATACCAAGGAAGGTGACGGGCACAAGGGGGCATTCTTTGCGTCTGGAGGAGAGAAGGTTTTTCCACCAACATAGAAGAGGATTCTTTACTGTTAGGGCAGTGAGAATCTGGAATTGCTTGCCTGAGGAGGTGGTGATGGCGAACTCAGTCGAGGGGTTCAAGAGAGGCCTGGATGTCTTCCTGGAGCAGAACAATATTGTATCATACAATTATTAGGTTCTGTAGAAGGACGTAGATCTGGGGATTTATTATGATGGAATATAGGCTGAACTGGATGGACAAATGTCTTTTTTCGGCCTTACTAACTATGTTACTATGTTATCTATTTATTATCTATCTATCCATCTATATCTATCTATCTATCTATCTATCTTTCTATCTATCTATCTATCTATCTATCTATCTATCTATCTATCTATCTATCTATCTATCTATCTATCTATTATCTATTATCTATCTAATCCTAGAACATAAAAGAATCATATCTGCTCCTGTCCATATCAATTATTAGGTTCAGACATCCCCCCCCCATGTACTGCAAGTTTCTTTGGGATCAATAAAAAAAGTTACAAAAAGTCTGCACACCCCTATTAAAATGCTTTGTTTTTTTGTCATTTGAAGAGGAATCATTTCCAATTTTTTTTCCTCCTTTAATATCATCCATTATATGTACAATTCAGTTGAAGAATAGACTGAAATCTTTTCGGGTGGAAAATGAAAGATAAATAACTAAAATAATATGGTTGCATAAATATGCACACCCTTAAACTAATACTTTATTGAAGTGCTCTTTGCATTTATGACAGCTTTCCATCTTTTTGGATAGGAGTCTATCAGCGCCGCACATCCAGTATTGTCAGTCTTTGCCCACTCTTCCTTGCAGTAGCTCCAGATTTGTCAGATTTGGGGGCATCTCCTGTGTACAGCGCCCTCTTCAAGTCGCCCACAGAACTCGGGTGGGCTCGGGTGGGCTCTGGCTGGGTCTTTCCAAAAACTTTGGTCTTCTTCTGGTGAAGTCATTCTTTTGTTGATATGGAATTATGCTCAAGGTCGTTGTGGTGCTGAAAGGTGAAATTCAGCTTCGCCTTCAGAAACTTTTGATGCAAAATTGATTGATATTTCATTATTTCTTTTTTTCTTTACTAATGCCCTTATTCCACCTGCTGAAAAACAGCCCCAAAGCATAATGCTGCCTCCACCATGCTTTACTGTCAGTCTCACGATTGTAGATTGTTACCGCGGCCAAGTGAATATAACATATCATCCTTTCTAGATATTTAAAGACAATTGCTGTAAAAGAGAAGTCCTAAATCTACTGGTGTATTGCAGAAATGCCCCGGACTGTGATGTGAAGGTGTCACTGGGGAGGTTCCAGGTACGTACTTAGCGTGCACTGGGGAGGTTCCAGGTACGTACTTAGCGTGCACTGGGGAGGTTCCAGGTACGTACTTAGCGTGCACTGGGGAGGTTCCAGGTACGTACTTAGCGTGCACTGGGGAGGTTCCAGGTATGTACTTAGCGTGCACTGGGGAGGTTCCAGGTACGTACTTAGCGTGCACTGGGGAGGTTCCAGGTACGTACTTAGCGTGCACTGGGGAGGTTCCAGGTACGTACTTAGCGTGCACTGGGGAGGTTCCAGGTACGAGATTTTGCTGATTATTTAGGCCAAGTAGGCTTCAGAGATCCAGTTTTCTGTTCTTTGGCTACAAACCTTTTCACACAGAATTAAAGTAAGCCTGTCCAGTGATTTATGCTTTCCTCCTTGAGAAAAGTTGAACTTTATATAAACTTATATATAGTAAAACTCATCTTCCCTCTCAGTCATACCCTGTGGTTTGCATTCAATATTGAAGTTCTCGCAGCCTACAGCCACCACTGGGACCAGGCTGTGGCTTACAGAAGACTAATTTCAGTTGCCACATGGCAGCTAGGGAATTTAGCAGATTGAACTCTTTTGACCAAATAGACGTCCCTGATGGCTCTTGGTGGGGATACACCTGTGTAGTGGGGGGTTTAATGGGCTGAAAATACCCTTGTTCCTACTAATATATACAAGGGCACAGCTCAGATGTTATTCCTCTTCAGGGAAAGTCTACTCCCATTTATTCACACTTCGTTCTCCCCTTAATGACCAGGCAGAGTAAATCACTCTGCCCGATTATATAGAGAACTGTGCAGGCGCACAGCTACAACTGCACAGTTCTCTATCTCCTCCCTGTGCAAGGAGGAAATAGGAAACGGAACGATTTGTGTTCATCCTGATTTTACACCCAAGACAAGGCTGGAGCCTGGAGAGTTCAGAAACCCACCGAACCTCATGGATGCAGGATTACTCCTTTCCACAGCCCTCAACTTGCTAGACCACCAGATATAGTGAAAGTCATTCCCTTCATTGCCATAGCCCAATAGTGATCCTTACGATACCCATTCACTGCTCAAGACCTCCGAGAACACTATTATACCAACAGGTATACTTATATTAACCCATTGTCCACCAGAGATCTTGACATCCCTCGTATTGCCCCGAACCATCAGGGATAAACACTTAATTGCCCTAGACCAGAGGTCCCCAACTCCAGTCCACAAGGCCCACCAACAGGTCATGTTTTCAGGATTTCCTTTGCATTGCACAGGTGATGCAATTATTACCTGGGCAAGACTAAGGAAATCCTGAAAACATGACATGTTGGTGGGCCTTGAGGACTGGAGTTGGGGACCTCTGCCCTAGACCACCAGGGATGTAAAGTAGATAATACTCTTTCCTGTGCAAGACCTGGATGTAGTTGGTTCCTATTTGCCTGGATGCTCTGTTCCTTCCATATGTTGCAGCTTTAAGGGTAATTATTAGGATTCTGCACGTTAATACTAATTATTAGATATGGTTGTGTCTTACCTGGGTTAGGTGGGATCGTGCCCAAATCCAACCTCCCCCATTTGCTAGTTACAAAGGCTTCACGAAAGGGAATCTGTCAGAAGGCTTTTACTATTTCATCTGAGATAATAGTCCCAACAATAGAAAATCAACGCCCAAGTAGAATAAAAAAAAACCATTTTTTTATTAAATATATAAAATATATATAAAAACAAAAAAAACAACAAAAAAAAAAAAAAAAAATATATATATATATAATAACAATGAGACATCACCGGTAAGTACAAAAAGTAATAGGAATGGGGGACACTTCGTAAGTATACCATGAACTGGCCTAAAAGGGTTCACAAAATATGGCCAAAAAGTATAAATACACATGAATATAATTCTGTACATTCACACCCTATTTGAGAAAGTAAGGCGGGGAATAGATAGCTAGGTCTAGTCCAGATAAGCCATTAGAAAAGGAGGGCCACAGGTATATATGCACACATAGACCTAAACCAAGGAGTGGAAAACTAGCCTCAAAATCCAAGTGTGCCTGTATATAAAGCAGCAGGTACCCAAAAGGATGTAAATATTACCCAACGGCCTTAGAAAGCAATGACAGTCAAAAACCAGGTTGCTGTGCGATAGCAGCACACAGCCTAGTAAGTGATACATCCCTGGAATCAGGCTCTCTTCCCCTACATCATGCTGCTCTCAGATTACAAGGCAAAAACCTGCTGACAGATTACATTTAAGTCTGCAAGGTAACAAAAATTGAGCAGAGAGTCATTGGCCACAGCAATGATATCCTGTATTTGCCCATAGATTGACACTTTGAAGGTGGAGCTGCCTCTGGGGGTGATGTGCCGTTGTATTCCATCCATATAAATGATATATATGTGCTCTATAATCGTACACCTTCCCCCCACTGACAGGATCATCTGGGTCAGTGTCTCTATGAGACGATCACATGCACCAACACCGGCTGTCACGACAAAGTGATCCGAAAGGACCTGGACAATCACGTGACCACTCAGTGCCAACAGAGAGACGAAACCTGCGCCTACTGCAATAAAAGCATGACTTCCATCGATCTGCAGGTAATGATCGACCAGGTCTTAGAAAAGCCCCTCCATAGTTACGGCTACTTTACACTGATTCATGTAATCCTTTACTGTAATACTGAGGTCAGCTCTGAGATTTTGCATCGAACAATGGGAAATATTTCTGCAGAACAAAGCCACCACTAGGGGGAGCAAACTGGAGACAGATTTTTCTATATCTATCATAGAGAATCTCCATTGAAAACTGTAGAATCTGTTGTGAATTCTGAACGCTAACGATAATGTCAGATGCCACGGCCGCCTCTTGTAGGTCCAGAATAATAAAATATCAGGAATGCACTGGACCCCTGTCACACAGTAAAGATGCTTTATAAACAGATTTAACCCTATCCTGGCCAAGCAATTTTTATTTTTCCATTTTTTTTTTCCTTTTTTATTTCTTGCAAGAAAACTTGTAAGATCAGTATTGATCTCTTTCAGATTCACACACAGAAGTATTGTCCATTATATCCAGTCTCATGTCTCAACAACTGCGGCAAAAGTTCTCCAAGGGAGGAGGTAAGCACTGGCTGCACCATTTACATGGGCTTCATTGCCATATTTATACATACGCTGAGAAAAAATGCATTCTTTTGCACAAAACTTGTACAAAAACATGGTATGCTTCCTAAAAAAAAAATGATGTCCATCCTTAGCATTCTGCAAATATTACTATGAATTGTAGATAGGCTGCAATTCACATCGCAACCACTGGGTGGCCGCATAGAAGCACATATAGCATAAACATCTCCCCCAAATTTTTTTTTTTTAAAAACTGGTCATGTTGCCGTATTTATTTGGGTATATGTTTAATCAAGACGAAGATAAAGAAAAATACATGTGTGGATGGTATTCAAATAGCGGTTGGAGGTGAAGTGTGGTAGCCATGAATGTTTAGCCATAATTGACGATAATCTAGAAATAATAATCATTTTATAATACTACATATGTCATTTTCCAGGTAGATGACCACCTGCTTCTATGTCCAGAAGCTGAAGTAGAATGTCCCTATACAAGTTATGGCTGCTATATTAAGGTAATCCGATCAATCCTGCCCTTTTACGACTATAAAGTCAATGTGCCGTATATGGGTAGTCCTGATTAATAGCTAAAGTAGAAATTCACTACAAATAGACTCCAGTTCTGGAGAATAATTCAGTGTGACCATCTACCGTATCCATTGTATGGATGCTCATTTATTTGGATACAGGAAAGATAAATATCTTGGTACCGTGTTAGCCGATAGAAAAATATGTAGATTTGAGAGTCCTCAGTGGTTGATACCTTTTAATGGCCAACTGAAAAGATGGTAACAAATTGCAAGCTTTCGAGACTACACAGGTCTCTTCATCAGGCAAAGACTAAAGCAAATTCTGAAGAATCACATATTTATACACAACACAGCACAGATCTATCATTATGGGAGAGTGATAAGTGATAAACAGTTGTGTCCATAAATATTGGAAAGTTCCTTGATTAGGAGTGAATATTTTATTGTCCTCTGATTGGGGTCTGGTTCTGTTATGATGACCCCACATGGTCTGAAGTGCAAATTCCTTAATTGCTGTAACATAGTTATTAAGATTGAAGGAAGACTATAAGTCCATCTAGTTCAACCCATAGCCTAACCTAACATGCCCTAACATGTTGATCCAGAGGAAGGCAAAAAAAAACTCCATGTGGCAAAGAGTAAGCTCCACATGGGGAAAAAAATTCCTTCCCGACTCCACATATGGCAATCAGACTAGTTCCCTGGATCAACGCCCTATCAAGGAATCTAGTATATATACCCTGTAACATTATACTTTTCAAGAAAGGCATCCAGTCCCCTCTTAAATTTTAGTAGGGAATCACTCATTACAACATCATACGGCGGAGAGTTCCATAAAAAAGACATAAATCCATGCGACACATTCATTCCTGCACTAAGTGTGTCAAAGGTTGCCATAAGTTTATACTCCCAAATTCTTCTGTCTCTCTGAGATTTGAAGTTTCCTTTCAAATACAAGTAATTTCAGGTCCATGGTGCTATGATCAGGCATACAAAAATGTATTGCCACAGGTAGATCCATTCTTTTTTCTCTTATTGTATGGCGATGAGAGTTCATTCTTGTTCTCAGTTTCTGCCCTGTCTCTCCAACATACAGACCCCCAGTTGGACATTTAGTACAAATAATTAGGTACACCACATTAGAAGTGATGCAGCTGAAAGTACCTGGGATCTTGTAGTCCTGATGTGAATTAGGGATCTTTATCTTGTCCGTGGTCATTATAAATGGACAGGTTTTACATTTTTTTCTGGTTGCAAGGAAAGGTTCCTGCAGCTGTTGGAGAGGACAGGGAGCTCTTGACAATGATGCTTCTTAGATTTGGGGGCTGCCTAAAACACAGTAGTGGGGGGTCTGGAAAAATGGATTGTAAGCTGGCATCTTTTTGCAGTAAAGGTTGTAATTTCCGTGCAGCTCCCCTTAGCACCTCCAGATTTGGATTGTAGGTAACTACTAGAGGTACCCGGTTATTTTCTTCTTTAGCTTTGTAATGTAGCAGGTGATTCCTTGATATTCTGGTGGCTCTAGTAATCTGGTTTTCAATTGTTCTTGGGTGGTCGCCCTGATTCAAAAAGGTCATTCTCAGGCGACCAAGGTGTTCATCCCTATCCATGGGGTTGGAACATATACGATTGTATCTGATGGCTTGGCTGTAGACAATGGAGTTTTTTATGTGTTTTGGATGGAAACTGTCCCGTTTAAGGTATGTTAAATACCTTTGACACACTTAGTGCAGGAATGAATGTGTCGCATGGATTTATGTCTTTTTACATTAACTAAGGAAACTGCACTTCAGACCTTATGGGGCATCATAACAGAACCAGACCCCAATCAGAGGACAACAAAACATTCACTCCTAATCTAGGAACTTTCCAATATTTATGAACACAACTGTTTATCACTTATCACTCTCCCATAATGACAGATCTGTGCTGTGTTGTGTATGACCCTTAACAATCTGGTGAAATTATGATCTGGAGCAAAGTAATGTATAGGGCCTCTTATAATGTCAGCACTGGCTTCTTAAAGAGGACCTTTCTCTGGTTTTTTTTTTTCTTAATTTAGACTGAGAGTTTCTTCCAATTGCTGCTTCTCCACTGATTCTGGAACAGTTTTTCTTTTTTTCCTGTGCCCCTCCGTTCTAAAGTTATACCCCCCTGGTAATAATGGTGCAAATAACTAATTGGGCGTATACCATAGAGCTTCCCTGTGGGAGTGGTTTTTCTTGTCTCACGCTGGCCAATCAACATATAGCCATGCCCACAGAGTGGAATACTCCCAGTTGGTCAAATGGAAAATTTTCACAATTATTACTGGGGGTCATAACTTTGGATCAGAGGGGCGCAGAAGAAAAAGAAAAACAGTTCCAGAATCAGCGGAATAGCAAAAATCCAGCAGAAGACCCCTTTAAATATCACAAATGATGTGCTTTATTGTCCATAGGTAAAAAGAGCAAAACTGAAAGTCCATGAAGAGACCTTCCTGAGAGACCACATGCTTTATGTACTGAATAGGAACACAAAGCTTGAGAAGCAGGTAAAAGCATCCGCATCCCACCTCATGGGGATTTCTGGTTTTCTCGCATCTACTTGGTGAGACGATATCACCCGGAATCAGTGCGGATCTCACAAATACTGATGTGGGAAAACTTCCCCTTAGGCTATGTTCACATATTTTCGGTCCGTGTGCTGTAAGCCATAATCATCAACATTAACAGAAATAAACACTTGAAATAGATCACTCTGTCTGTAATGACTCTATATAATATACGAGTTTCACTTTTTGTATTGAAGAACGGAAATACGTTATCTTTTTGATGATATTCTAATTTAGTGAGACGCGTCCGTATATATAATTGCCAAAAATTTCTAAAAATACATTCAATACAAAAAACTGCTCAACTAACAGGTTATTTTCTGATGACACATTCCCTTTAATATATCTACATTTCTCATCTCCTGGCAGGACCAGCAGAAAATTTGACATAGGGATTATCGGAGATTAAAACAGGTTAAGTTTGGTCAAATTAAAATTTTTACGTTTTGTGACTTTTATTTGGGTACCTTTAGTATCCAGATAAAATTTGCCCTTGGACATTTTTGCCTTTATGAGATGGTATGAAAGTTTCCCAAAGTGAAGCTTGAGTGTGGAGCACAATCTACAGACCCAAACTCAACAACCTCATAAATATACGTGCTGTTGAGTTTGGGTCAGGAAACCCATACTCGGATTGTGTAGCACGGATGTGTGAACCTAGCCTATAGGTATGTGCACATGGTGGAACCCACCTGAGAAAGAGCTAAAAAACATTTAACAAAATGCACGGCAACGTCAAAACAAATTGTTGTGCCCGTTTAATCTTATGTCACTTCTTTTAGCCTCTTTGGGCATCAAAAGTAGTGAAGCAGCTAAAAGAAACGACCCGACTTGAAAGCCGCCACTATTTTATAAGAAAAATTTAGAAGAAAGGATGCTGCAAAAGTTGCTAAAATGTGAGCTGTACAAATACGATATGCAGACCCTCATTGTCTCCCCCTCGTTTGTATAATTATCTTTGTCTCTAGATGTTTGATTTAAAGCAAAGTTTGGAACAAAAAGAAAGCAAAATCCTGCAACTTTCAAACACGGTTAAATGGTGTGAAAAGGAATGTCGCCAGTTTGTGCAGCTCGGAGGTAACGGGAATCACCTCACCAGTGTCCAGGTAAAGGATGAGATGTATCGAGGACTATGTGCAGCTGTGATTACCTTTTCTATTTATGACATCATTTTTCTTTTCCGTATAAGTAATTATACATTTCCTTTTATTCCACCCTCAGTCTTTGGCCAGTTATATGGAGAAGGCGGCATGGCTGGAGGAGCAGGTCATGCAACTGGTGCAGTTGATTAGTGAAGAACAGAATCGCCATGATCTCCGGCCACTTATGGAGGCTATTGAGAGCATCAATCAAAAGGTGTCTTCTATGGAGACATATAAAGACCGATTAGGTGTGTGCCACGTGACAAATTCTCAATTATGGGGTCCATGTACAGATCTTTACAGAGGAACCTGTGATACGGCATCATGATAAGTCTCGCCTTCTTACTACATGGGTTCAGGTCTTTTATGGCAATCAAGAGGCCAGTTTACTTAAACCACAGGCAGTCGGTCTTATATGTTGATCTAAGGTCGGATCACTTAAACCAGAGGAGGTTCAGGTCTTCTAGAGTGATATAAGTTCAGTTTGCTTGAACCTCAGAAGCTCCACCTTTTCTGGTGATCTAAAGTTGGTTAACTTGAACCTCAGATGGTTTGGGTCTTCTCTGGTGATCTAAGGTCGGTTCACTTGAACCTCAGTTTGTCTTCTCTGGTGATCTAAAGTTGGTTCACTTGAACTACAGGAAGTCCAGGTCTTCTCTGGTGATCTAAATTCTATTCAATTGTGCCTCAAATGGTCAATATCTTTTATATTGAGCTAAGGTTGGTACACTTGACCCTCAAATGGTCTGTCTTCTATATTGCTCTCAAAAAAAGATCCAATAAGCACGAGGTATAAATCCTCAAAATCATATGAAAAAAACCTCAGTCTAAAATGGTATACTTTATTGTTAAAAAACAAGGCAGACAGACACACCTACAAAAAATAACACTAACAAAAAACAACCAAAAACGTGAAAAGAAAAATGTGCCCCAAACGAATAAAAACTAATGGGAAAAACCTAGGTCGCCCTACTCAAGCCACTAGTTCACCCCTGCCTAACTGCGGAGGTAGACACCCTAGGGGGGAGCGTTGTGGCGCCCCCGCTCCTCGATGACTATCCCTAGGGGCCCTATAAGACCCTACGGCCACTGATGAAAGCCACTACCCACACACTAAAGGGTCCTCTAACACTAGAGAGACACTCTTCTAGGGATGACCTAGTTCCCATAAGTAAAACGCTATATACACACACACATATGGCGATATAGATGTCACGATGGTGTAATTGTTTACAGCGGCCCCAAGAAACTGTACACAGTGTAGATACACTTATAGAGAAAATCCAGTCTGATAGTCTAGGCATATATATTTCTCTTGGGCTAGCATTTATACTAGTGTGGGTAAAGCAAACCCGATAATTTTAAGCCAAATTAGCTCAGTAATATATATAGGTAATATCTCTGTTACCTCTTTCACAAATCCCCACACTATTAAGGCAATGCTAACATTAGCCCATATACAGCCACAGGATAAGGCCATGAATACTCATCTGAGCCGCTGTGTATCACCAAACGCCATATCAAAAACACGCCTCAACGCGTTTCGCCTCTGCAGGCTGATCAGGAGGCCAGATAGTCCGATATCATGTGTCACATCAAATTGTGGACAGCTATCCACAATTTGATGTGACACATGATATCGGACTATCTGGCCTCCTGATGAGCCTGCAGAGGCGAAACGCGTTGAGGCGTGTTTTTGATATGGCGTTTCGTGATACACAGCGGCTCAGATGAGTATTCATGGCCTTATCCTGTGGCTGTATATGGGCTAATGTTAGCATTGCCTTAACCCCTCTGTGACCTTAGACGTACTATCCCGTCGAGGTGCCCTGGGCTTATCTGACCCTGGACGGGATAGTACGTCATAGCCGATCGGCCGCGCTCACGGGGGGAGCGCGGCCGATCGCGGCCGGGTGTCAGCTGCTTATCGCAGCTGACATCCGGCACTATGTGCCAGGAGCGGTCACGGACCGCCCCCGGCACATTAACCCCTGGCACACCGCGATCAAAGATGATCGCGATGTGCCGGCGGTGCAGGGAAGCACCGCGCAGGGAGGGGGCTCCCTGCGGGCTTCCCTGAGCCCCCCGCAGCAACGCGATGTGATCGCGTTGGTGCGAGGGTCTCCTCACCTCCCTCCCTGCTCGAGCCCCGGATCCAAGATGGCCGCGGATCCGGGTCCTGCAGGGAGGGAGGTGGCTTCACAGAGCCTGCTTAGAGCAGGCACTGTGAAGGCTGCAGCGCTGCATGTCAGATCAGTGATCTGACAGAGTGCTGTGCAAACTGTCAGATCACTGATCTGTGATGTCCCCCCCTGGGACAAAGTAAAAAAGTTAAAAAAAAATTTTCCAAATGTGTAAAAAAAATAAAAAAAAATATTCCAAAATAATGAAAAAAAAAAAAATATTATTCCCATAAATACATTTCTTCATCTAAATAAAAAAAAAAAAACAATAAAAGTACACATATTTAGTATCGCCGCGTCCGTAACGACCCGACCTATAAAACTGTCCCACTAGTTAACCCCTTCAGTAAACACCGTAAGAAAAAAAAAAAAAAACCGAGGCAAAAAACAACGCTTTATTATCATACCGCCGAACAAAAAGTGGAATAACACGCGATCAAAAGGACAGATATAAATAACCATGGTACCGCTGAAAGCGTCATATTGTCCCGCAAAAAAAGAGCCGCCATACAGCATCATCAGCAAAAAAATAAAAAAGTTATAGTCCTGAGAATAAAGCGATGCAAAAATAATTATTTTTTCTGTAAAATAGTTTTTATCGTATAAAAGCACCAAACCATAAAAAAATGATATAAATGAGGTATCGCTGTAATCGTACTGACCCGAAGAATAAAACTGATTTATCAATTTTACCAAACGCAGAACTGTATAAACGCCTCCCCCAATAGAAATTCATGAATAGCTGGCTTTTGGTCATTCTTCCTCACAAAAATCGGAATAAAAAGCGATAAAAAAGTCACGTGCCCAAAAATGTTTTCAATAAAAACGTCAACTCGTCCCGCAAAAAACAAGACCTCACATGACTCTGTGAACCAAAATATGGAAAAATTATAGCTCTCAAAATGTGGTATTGCAAAAAATATTTTTTGCAATAAAAAGGGTCTTTCAGTGTGTGACGGCTGCCAATCATAAAAATCCGCTAAAAAACCCGCTATAAAAGTAAATCAAACCCCCCTTCATCACCCCCTTAGTTAGGGAAAAATAAAAAAAAATGTATTTATTTCCATTTTCCCATTAGGGCTAGGGTTAGGGCTAGGATTAGGGCTAGGGTTAGGGCTAGGGCTAGGGTTAGGGCTAGGGTTAGGGCTAGGGTTAGGGCTAGGGTTAGGGCTAGGGTTAGGGCTAGGGTTAGGGCTAGGGTTGGGGCTACAGTTAGGGTTGGGGCTAAAGTTAGGGTTAGGGTTTAGATTACATTTACAGTTGGGAATAGGGTTGGGATTAGGGTTAGGGGTGTGTCAGGGTTAGAGGTGTGGTTAGGGTTACCGTTGGAATTAGGGTTAGGGGTGTGTTTAGATTAGGGTTTCAGTTATAATTGGGGGGTTTCCACTGTTTCGGCACATCAGGGGCTCTCCAAACACGACATGGCGTCCGATCTCAATTCCAGCCAATTCTGCGTTGAAAAAGTAAAACAGTGCTCCTTCCCTTCCGAGCTCTCCTGTGTGCCCAAACAGGGGTTTACCCCAACATATGGGGTATCAGCGTACTCAGGACAAATTGGACAACAACTTTTGTGGACCAATTTCTCCTGTTACCCTTGGGAAAATACAAAACTGGGGGCTAAAAAATAATTTTTGTGGGAAAACAAAAAGATTTTTTATTTTCACGGCTCTGCGTTATAAACTGTAGTGAAACACTTGGGGGTTCAAAGTTCTCACAACACATCTAGATAAGTTCATTGAGGGGTCTAGTTTCCAATATGGGGTCACTTGTGGGGGGTTTCTACTGTTTAGGTACATTAGGGGCTCTGCAAACGCAATGTGACGCCTGCAGACCAATCCATCTAAGTCTGCATTCCAAATGATGCTCCTTCCCTTCCGAGCCCTCCCATGCGCCCAAACGGTGGTTCCCCCCCACATATCAGGTATCAGCGTACTCAGGACAAATTGGACAACAACATTTAGGGTCCAATTTCTCCTGCTAACCTTGGAAAAATACAAAACTGGGGGCTAAAATATAATTTTTGTGGAAAAAAAAATATTTTTTATTTGCACGGCTCTGCGTTATAAACTGTAGTGAAATACTTGGGGGTTCAAAGCTCTCACAACACATCAAGATGAGTTCCTTAGGGGGTCTACTTTCCAAAATGGTGTCACTTGTGGTGGGTTTCTACTGTTTAGGTACATTAGGGGCTCTGCAAACGCAATGTGACGCCTACAAACCATTCCATCTAAGTCTGCATTCCAAATGGCGCTCCTTCCCTTCCGAACCCTCCCATGCGCCCAAACGGTGGTTCCCCCCCCACATATGGGGTATCAGCGTACTCAGGACAAATTGGACAACAACTTTTGGGGTCCAATTTCTCCTGTTACCCTAGGGAAAATACAAAACTGGGGGCTAAAAAATAATTTTTGTGGGAAAAAAATTTTGTTTTATTTTTATGGCTCTGCATTATAAACTTCTGTGAAGCCCTTGGTGGGTCAAAGTGCTCACCACACCTCTAGATAAGTTCCTTAGGGGGTCTAATTTCCAAAATGGTGTCACTTGTGGGGGGTTTCAATGTTTAGGCACATCAGTGGCTCTCCAAACGCAACATGGCGTCCCATCTCAATTCCTGTCAATTTTGCATTGAAAAGTCAAACGGCGCTCCTTCCCTTCCGAGCTCTCCCATGCGCCCAAACAGTGGTTTACTGCCACATATGGGGTATCAGCGTACTCGGGACAAATTGGACAACAACTTTTGAGGTCCAATTTCTTCTCTTACCCTTGGAAAAATAAAAAATTGGGGGCAAAAATATAATTTTTGTGAAAAAATGATTTTTTATTTTTACGGTTCTGCATTATAAACTTCTGTGAAGCACTTGGTGGGTCAAAGTGCTCACCACACCTCTAGATAAGTTCCTTAGGGGGTCTACTTTCCAAAATGGTGTCACTTGTGGGGGGTTTCAATGTTTAGGCACATCAGTGGCTCTCCAAACGCAACATGGCGTCCCATCTCAATTTTTGTCAATTTTGCATTGAAAAGTCAAACTGCGCTCCTTCCCTTCCGAGCTCTCCCATGCGCCCAAACAGTGGTTTACTGCCACATATGGGGTATCAGCGTACTCAGGACAAATTGGACAACAACTTTTGAGGTCCAATTTCTTCTCTTACCCTTGGAAAAATAAAAAATTGGGGGCAAAAATATAATTTTTGTGAAAAAATATGATTTTTTATTTTTACGGTTCTGCATTATAAACTTCTGTGAAGCACTTGGTGGGTCAAAGTGCTCACCACACATCCAGATAAGTTCCTTAGGGGGTCTACTTTCCAAAATGGTGTCACTTGTGGGGGGTTTCAATGTTTAGGCACATCAGTGGCTCTCCAAACGCAACATGGCGTCCCATCTCAATTCCTGTCAATTTTGCATTGAAAAGTCAAATAGCGCTCCTTCCCTTCCGAGCTCTCCCATGCGCCCAAACAGTGGTTTACTGCCACATATGGGGTATCAGCATACTCAGGACAAATTGGACAACAACTTTTTGGGTCCAATTTCTCCTGTTACCCTTGGTAAAATAAAACAAATTGGAGCTGAAGTAAATTTTTTGTGTAAAAAAGTTAAATGTTCATTTTTATTTAAACATTCCAAAAATTCCTATTAAACACCTGAAGGGTTAATAAACTTCTTGAATGTGGTTTTGAGCACCTTGAGGGGTGCAGTTTTTAGAATGGTGTCACACTTGGGCATTTTCTATCATATAGACCCCTCAAAATGACTTCAAATGAGACGTGGTCCCTAAAAAAAAATGGTGTTGTAAAAATGAGAAATTGCTGGTCAACTTTTAACCCTTATAACTCCCTAACAAAAAAAAAAATTGGTTCCAAAATTATGCTGATGTAAAGGAGACATGTGGGAAATGTTACTTATTAAGTATTTTGTGTGACATATCTCTGTGATTTAATTGCATAAAAATTCAAAGTTTGAAAATTGCGAAATTTTCAAAATTTTCGCCAAATTTCCGTTTTTTTCACAAATAAACGCAGGTACTATCAAAGAAATTTTACCACTATCATGAAGTACAATATGTCACGAGAAAACAATGTCAGAATCACCAGGATCCGTTGAAGCGTTTCGGAGTTATAACCTCATAAAGGGACAGTGGTCAGAATTGTAAAAATTGGCCTGGTCATTAACGTGCAAACCACCCTTGGGGGTAAAGGGGTTAATAGTGTGGGGATTTGTGAAAGAGGTAACAGAGATATTACCTATATATATTACTGAGCTAATTTGGCTTAAAATTATCGGGTTTGCTTTACCCACACTAGTATAAATGCTAGCCCAAGAGAAATATATATGCCTAGACTATCAGACTGGATTTTCTCTATAAGTGTATCTACACTGTGTACAGTTTCTTGGGGCCGCTGTAAACAATTACACCATCGTGACATCTATATCGCCATATGTGTGTGTGTATATAGCGTTTTACTTATGGGAACTAGGTCATCCCTAGAAGAGTGTCTCTCTGTCTAGTGTTAGAGGACCCTTTAGTGTGTGGGTAGTGGCTTTCATCAGTGGCCGTAGGGTCTTATAGGGCCCCTAGGGATACTCATCGAGGAGCGGGGGCGCCACAACGCTCCCCCCTAGGGTGTCTACCTCCGCAGTTAGGCAGGGGTGAACTAGTGGCTTGAGTAGGGCGACCTAGGTTTTTCCCATTAGTTTTTATTCGTTTGGGGCACATTTTTCTTTTCACGTTTTTGGTTGTTTTTTGTTAGTGTTATTTTTTGTAGGTGTGTCTGTCTGCCTTGTTTTTTAACAATAAAGTATACCATTTTAGACTGAGGCTGTCTTCTATATTGGACTATTGTTGGTTAACTTGAACCACAGGAGGTCCACGTCTTCTCTGGTGATCTAAGTTCTGTTCCCTTGAACCTCAGACAGTCCAGGTCTTCTCTGTTGATTTAAACTTTTCAGTTGAACAAGAGGTTCAGATATTCTCTAGGGATTGAAATTTTGTTTGCTTGAGCCTTAGGGTGGCAGTCTTCTCTTTTGACCATTATGTAGATATATCTGCAGATCTGAATGATAGCGAAGGCTGGCTTTACATGGATACAGTATGGCCCGATCTTATGCCTGTATTACGCCCACAACATTCCTAAGAAGCATGAGGAACCATAACTTGTAATCAATGTTTTGGATGGAAAAATGTATTAATTGTAATTTTCTATTGGATGTATCAATGTTCTAGTTTGTTACAGGTCTTCATGGTCCACTGCTTCTCACATCTTTACCTTTTCTTCAGATTTCCTTGAAGGACAATCCAGCAAACATGATGTCCAGATAAATTTCCATAAGGCTCAACTAAGTAGCAATGAGGAACGTTTTAGGCTTTTAGAAGGTACTTGTTATAATGGGAAACTCATCTGGAAGATCACAGACTATGAACGAAAGAAGAAGGAGGCTGTGGAAGGTCGTGTGGTCTCCATTTACAGTCAGCATTTCTACACCAGCCGCTGTGGTTACCGCCTCTGTGCTCGTGCCTACCTGAATGGTGATGGCTCAGGGAAGGGGTCGTTTTTATCGTTGTATTTCGTGGTCATGAGAGGAGAGTTTGACTCACTGCTGTCCTGGCCATTTAAGCAAAAAGTCACCCTAATGCTGATTGATCAAAGTGGAAAAAAGAACCATATGGTAGACGTCTTCAAAGCTGACCCTCACAGTAGCAGCTTTAAAAGACCTGAAGGAGAGACCAACATAGCGTCTGGGTGTCCTCGCTTTGTCTCGCACACCCAAATAGAGAATCCAAAGAATGCCTGCTTTATTAAAGACGACACAATATTTATTAAAGTAGCAGTCGATCTTACAGATCTTGAGGAGCTTTGAAAGAAACAGAACTTTTTTTTTTATACGTATTGTTTTTATTCTTTTGCATTTCTGTGATATGTAAATTATGTTTTATCATGTGAAAGAAGTGTACATTTTATTTTAAAATAAATTATTTTAATAAGTTTCCATTGATACACTTGTACAAGGCAGCAGTATCATACTGAAGGTCCACACAACCAAGTTGGAGGTTCTGTCAGGAGACTTGTTTGCTAAGGACGTATATTGTAGCGCTTTGCTTTTGGTGTCGTTAATATAAAGCATAGAAGCTTCACTTTCTAATGAACCCACGATCAATCTGCCGCATTTATATAAAGTTGTGGAGCAGGATGAAAAGTTCTACTTAATGCAGCTTCATCTAATAAAGGGAAGATGAATGTCCACAACCTGTTCTTGTCACCTCTTCCCCTGTAGAGCATTCACGTGCTCAGGAATACAGGTACTTTTTTTCATGTTATCGCTCCAACCTACCAACCTTATCCTAATACTGTCATCTCTCCAATGACTTGGAGAGATAGAGGAACTGTTCTTCATATTATAACCCATCTACAAATCACAGCATGTTATTGGCACCTCTCCTCTTATACACCTTTCTAACCTACCAGTTATTTATTGTTATAGCACCATTTATTCCATGGCGCTTTACATGTGAGGAGGGGTATACATAATAAAACAAGTACAATAATCTTAAACAATACAAGTCATAACTGGTACAGGAGGAGAGAGGACCCTGCCCGCGAGGGCTCACAATCTACAAGGGATGGGTGAGGATACAATAGGTGAGGGTAGAGCTGGTCGTGCAGCGGTTTGGTCGATCGGTGGTTACTGCAGGTTATAGGCTTGCCGGAAGAGGTGCATCTTCAGGTTCTTTTTGAAGGTTTCGATGGTAGGCGAGAGTCTGATATGTTGGGGTAGAGGGTTCCAGAGTAGGGGTGATACGTGAGAGAAATCTTACTAGTTGTGAAGATACAGGAACCTTTCTTCAGGTTATCGCTCTACTGATCCCAGCGAGTTAGTTTTCACTCCTTGTCCAGATTTATAACTTTGTGATGGCGGTTGGGGGGGAAATAAAAGACCTCCTTTTTTTTTCACATTTTGACCTATCTACCAAACACAACCAGTTACTGTCATCTCACTCATTGTATGGCTTTTTCACTTAGTGGGCATAAAAGAACCTTTCTTTGTTTTTATCATCTCTTCAGCTCCCAGCTTGTTACAGTTTTTGTCCAGTTTTTTGACCCACTAATAGAGATACAGGAACTTTTCTTCATGTTATCACCCGTTACCAATGTCACTAGTCAGCTGCTGCAACTAACCAGGCAACTTGTCGACTTTTAGCCATAAATACGACTTTATATTTAAATGGAAAAAATAAAAATGGTGCCCGTAAGTGTAATGTTCTAGTTGGTGTTTTCACATTGTCAGGCATCTACTCTGCAAACGGATACAGGTGTAGATTTATTTAATGTTTTTGCTTTTCATTAAAATTGTATATAGTTAGTCCTCGGTTTACGATGGTCGCGAGTTACGACGCTTTATACGACGCCTCATTCCGACTTACGCGGTTTTGCGTCGTTAAGTCGAACTACGTGCAACTACATGCAGCGGCGGAAGAATACAGTCCAGTACTGTACACTGTACACGGTTACAGAGGAAAACGAGTCTCCTGCACGCCATAACACCCTTCATTATGGCTCCCAAACGTAAGCTAGGTTAGTAGCTAGTGTTTGGATAGGCTAAGTGTTTGCAGTACTGTACTTTTATTATGGTACAGTACTGTATGAACGTATGGTCCGACTTATGTCGAAATTCGGTTTAAGACGCCGCGTAAGAACGGATCAACGTCGTAAGTCGCGGACTATCTGTATTGTGCCAAACAAAAGTGGTAAAGAGCACCGACAGAATTTATTTTTGCAGTGCTCAAAAGAGATGGGGGGGTTGTCCTGCACAAACCCACATAGCTACCAGACTGGTCCAAACAACTTCACATGAAAATAAAGGCTCGTATGCCCTCCTGGCATTGGATAGCACATGACAGGTTCATCCAGCAGACATCTTCACAAGCTCTCCTCTTGGCTAGGATTTTATTTCAGCAATATTACAACCGATATGATCAGATTCCATGTACCACCTTGCTTTCAAGTTTGCCGGCGTATTAGCCAAACATATCCTTAAAGGGATGCCGCCATCTCTAGCAAATAACTAGGTTATGCCAACACTTTATAAGCAATGGGGTTTCGCCTCCAAGTTCCCTCACTGATCCCGAGAATTAAGAAGCATCAGTGCTGGTGAAGAGCGGCATCCTGCTTCTAAGTTCAAATTGCACAGCACTTCTTGGACATAGATTAAAAAAAAAAACGGCCATACTTTATTACTCTGTGCTGCATAAAGGTTTATAAAGCATGACTAGCTTTCAGTGGTGCTCAGTAAAATGCACTGCAAATAAATGTGTTTCCTAACAGTGTGTTTAATAGAATTTAGCAGAATGGTATGTTGGAGAGATCATGACATAGTCCATTTCTTGGTGACATTTAGATGATTTAGGTGGTCTTGCAAGTATTTGTGTTCGGGGAAGTTTGCCCTCTTCAGTGCGTACTCTTCCCCAATCTCTCTGTATCTCCGTTCGGCATCGTGACGGTACTCCTGCTCCTTGGTCATATAGGGACGACTTATCCAGTACTCCGTCTCCGTTTCTACCTCCAGCCTCTTAATCATGGCTTGTTTCATGCCCCACGTGACCACCCGGGGTCTCCTGTATTTCCCTATCCACTGGCGGCCAGGGATGCCCTTCCTCAGGAGAAGGTTGGTCAGGAACATTTTTGTTTAGGGTCTGAAAAAAAAGAAGAAGAAAAAAAAAAAAAGAAAGCGTTATGCGGTGTTCATAAAAGGGCTAACCAGAGGAGAGGGCTCTGATGCACTTAAAGCAGTTTCCTGGGAATATGCAGTGGTGGCGGATTTTTAGGATACTGTGAGTACGACCATCGGGACCACCACCGGTCAGATGAAGTGACAGCGATACTCTCTTTTAACTGAAAAGGGCTGCAGCAAAGAAGGCTCTTACTGGGGGACCAAAATCCCCTCTTACTGCTGGACACTGGCAGTCCAGAGTGTAAGACCACCAACACATTTTCCCCAAAACCCTTTAACCTCCTTATGACTGGACAAATTTTGATTTTTTACCCTTGCCCCCCCCCCCCAGCCTTCTTCCAAGAGCCATAACTTTGTTATTTTTCATTGATATAACCCTACAAAGGCTAATTTTTTTTTGAGGAACAAGGTGTACTTTTTAATGACACCACTCATTTTCCCAAGTTATCTGTTTAAAAAAACAAACGGAGAAGAATACAAATTCCAAGTAAGGTGAAATAAAATGCAGTTTTGCCATATTTTTGGGGGGTTTCTTTTTTTTTTTTTTTTTTTAACGTCCCTTGTGTGGTAAAACGACTTGGTTACCTGAGACTCCATGGAAGTGCGATCATGGTGACACCAAACTGGTATAGGCATACACCTATATATTTTAAGTGGTTAAAGGGAACCTGTCACCCCGAAAATCGCGGGTGAGGTAATCCCACCGGCATCAGGGGCTTATCTACAGCATTCTGTAATGCTGTACATAAGCCCCCCGATGTTACCTGAAAGAGGAGAAAAAGACGTTAGATTATACTCACCCAGGGGACGGTCCCACTGCTGGTCAGGTCGGATGGGCGTCTCCGGTCCGCTGCGGCGCCTCCTATCTTCTTTCCATGACGTCCTCTTCTGATCTTCAGCCACGGCTCCGGCGCAGGCGTACTTTGCTCTGCCCTGTTGAGGGCAGAGGATAGTACTGCAGTGCGCAGGCGCCGGAAAGGTCAGAGGCCTGGCGCCTGCGCACTGCAGTACTATCCTCTGCCCTCAACAGGGCAGAGCAAAGTACGCCTGCGCCGGAGCCGTGGCTGAAGATCAGAAGAGGACGTCATGGAAAGAAGATGGGAGGCGCCGCAGCGGACCGGAGACGCCCATCTGACCAGACCAGCAGTGGGACCGTCCCCGGGTGAGTATAATATAACGTCTTTTTCTCCTCTTTCAGGTAACATCGGGGGCTTATCTACAGCATTACAGAATGCTGTAGATAAGCCCCTGATGACGGTGGGCTTACCTCACCCGCGATTTTCGGGGTGACAGGTTCCCTTTAAGAACCTTTTGAAACGTTTTTTGAGCTGTCACCGTTTGCTGTAACCCGTGTTTTCTATATTTTTATGTCACCGGAGCCATGTTAGGGCCTTTTTATGTCGCAAGGCGAGCTGACATTTTTGTTGATACTATTTTGGGGTATATACATTTTTTGTGGTAGTCCAGCACCCAAAAAATGGCAATTCTGACTTTTTCTCTTTATGCATGGAGTGGGAGCAGCACCCAATGCCCTAGTAAACACGCAACTTTACAAGTCAGGAAGGGGTTAAAGAGCTGCACAACAGCCTCTGAATGTAAACTTTCCATGCTCTCACGGGCAGCAAGCAGAGCTCTCAACTATGAGGATAAAAAAAATAATGTATATTAAAAAAAAAAGCTGCAAAAGAATTAGAAGTAGCGAGATACAACATGTCTACTGTCTATAGCAGGGTCTCCAACCTGTGACACTACAACTCCCAGCTGTAAACATGTATAGTAGATGCCAATGGCATATCCCATACATGATGCAGATTCCATATAGGATTCACTTGCATTTTATCAGGTACGAGACGAGAGAACTGAATCAGGAAATACAACAGGCGGAGTCCTACCATAATTCACCCGAGTATGCCATTTTTCATTAAAAAAAAATTTAATTCACCAAGCGATTCCAGAGATCAGGGCTTTTTTATTTTGTGCCTTTTTTTTTCAAAAGGGGTGTGGACTCACATTGTAATTACACAGAGGTACCTAAAAAACATGACCCTCAACCCACCCCCAGAGAAACCTGTGAGCAAAGCCCCCTTGGTAAAGCGTGTAAAAACTACTACTAAATAAGGCTCATCCCTCTAAAACCAAATGGTGGCTAAAAACCAAAGATGAAAACTTAGAGCAGCGGAAGGCATAAAATAACAGCAAAAATTGGTCACTTTTGACCTGGTGATGGATCTTCCTTAACCCCTTCATGACCCAGCCTATTTTGACCTTAAAGACCTTGCCGTGTTTTGCAATTCTGACCAGTGTCCCTTTATGAGGTAATAACTCAGGAACGCTTCAATGGATCCTAGCGGTTCTGAGATTGTTTTTTCGTGACATATTGGGCTTCATGTTAGTGGTAAATTTAGGTCAATAAATTATGTGTTTATTTGTGATAAAAACGGAAATTTGGCGAAAATTTTGAAAATTTCGCAATTTTCACATTTTGAATTTTTATTCTGTTAAACCAGAGAGGTATGTGACACAAAATAGTTAATAAATAACATTTCCCACACGTCTACTTTACATCAGCACAATTTTGGAAACAAAATTTTTTTTTGCTAGGAAGTTATAAGGGTTAAAATTTGACCAGCGATTTCTCATTTTTACAACGAAATTTACAAAACCATTTTTTTTTAGGGACCACCTCACATTTGAACTCAGTTTGAGGGGTCTATATGGCTGAAAATACCCAAAAGTGACACCATTCTAAAAACTGCACTCCTCAAGGTGCACAAAACCACATTCCAGAAGTTTATTAACCCTTCAGGTGCTTCACAGCAGCAGAAGCAACATGGAAGGAAAAAATTAACATTTAACTTTTTAGTTACAAAAATGATTTTTCAGCAACAATTTTTGTATTTTCCCAATGGTAAAAGGAGAAACTGAACCATGAAAGTTGTTGTCCAATTTGTCCCGAGTACGCTGATACCTCATATGTGGGGGTAAACCACTGTTTGGGCGCACGGCAGGGCTTGGAAGGGAAGGAGCGCCATTTGACTTTTTGAATGAAAAATTGGCTGCACTCTTTAGCGGACACCATGTCAAGTTTGGAGAGCCCCCGTGTGCCTAAAAATTGGAGCTCCCCCACAAGTGACCCCATTTTGGAAACTAGACGCCCCAAGGAACTTATCTAGATGCATAGTGAGCCCTTTAAACCCCCAGCTGCTTCACAAATTGATCCGTAAAAATGAAAAAGTACTATTTTTTCACAAAAAAAATTCTTTTAGCCTCAATTTTTTCATTTTCACATGTACAACAGGATAAAATGGATCCTAAAATTTGTTTGGCAATTTCTCCTGAGCACACCGATACCTCACATGTGGGGGTAAACCACTGTTTGGGCACATGGTAAGGCTCGGAAGGGAAGGAGCGCCATTTGACTTTTTGAATGAAAAATTATCTCCATCGTTAGCGGACACCATGTCGCATTTGGAGAGACCCTGTGTGCCTATGCAATGGAGCTCCCCCACAAGTGACCCCATTTTGGAAACTAGACCCCCCAAGGAACTTATCTAGATGCATACTGAGCACTTTAAACCCCCAGGTGCTTCACAGAAGTTTATAATGCAGGGCCATGAAAATAAAAAATAATTTTTCTTTTCTCAAAAATGATTTTTTAGCCTGGAATTTCCTATTTTTCCAAGGATAATAGGAGAAATTGGACCACAAATGTTGTTGTCCAGTTTGTCCTGAGTACGCAGATACCCCATATGTGGGGGTAAACCACTGTTTGGGCGCACGGCAGGGCTCAGAAGGGAAGGCACGCCATTTGGCTTTTTAAATGGAAAATTAGCTCCAATCATTAGCGGACACCATGTCGCGTTTGGAGAGCCCCTGTGTGCCTAAACATTAGAGATCCCCCACAAATGACCCCATTTTGGAAACTAGACCCCCAAAGGAACTAATCTAGATGTGTGGTGAGCACTTTGAACCCTCAAGTGCTTCACAGAAGTTTATAACGCAGAGCCATGAAAATAAAAATAAAAAATTCTTTTCTCAAAAATGATTTTTTAGCCCGCAATTTTTTATTTTCCCAAGGGTAACAGGAGAAATTTGACCCCAAAAGTTGTTGTCCAGTTTCTCCTGAGTACGCTGATACCCTATATGTGGGGGTAAACCACTGTTTGGGCACATGCCGGGGCTCGGAAGTGAAGTAGTGACGTTTTGAAATGCAGACTTTGATGGAATGCTCTGCGGGCGTCACGTTGCGTTTGCAGAGCCCCTGATGTGGCTAAACAGTAGAAACCCCCTACAAGTGACCCCATTTTGGAAACTAGACCCCGAAAGGAACTTATCTAGATGTGAGGTGAGCACTTTGAACCCCCAAGTGCTTTACAGAAGTTTATAACACAGAGCCGTGAAAATAATAAATACGTTTTCTTTCCTCAAAAATAATTTTTTAGCCCAGAATTTTTTATTTTACCAAGGGTTACAGGAGAAATTGGACCCCAAAAGTTGTTGTCCAGTTTCTCCTGAGTACGGTGATACCCCATGTGTGGGGGTAAACCACTGTTTGGGCACACGTCGGGGCTCAGAAGGGAAGTAGTGACTTTTGAAATGCAGACTTTGATGGAATGGTCTGCGGGCGTCACGTTGGGTTTGCAGAGCCCCTGGTGTGCCTAAACAGTAGAAACCCCACACAAGTGACCCCATTTTGGAAACTAGACCCCCCAAGGAACTTATCTAGATATGTGGTGAGCACTTTGAACCCCCAAGTGTTTCACAGACGTTTACAACGCAGAGCCGTGAAAGTAAAAAATAATTTTTCTTTCCTCAAAAATGATGTTTTAGCAAGCAATTTTTTATTTTCTCAAGGGTAACAGGAGAAATTGGACCCCAGTAATTGTTGCGCAGTTTGTCCTGAGTATGCTGGTACCCCATATGTGGGGGTAAACCACTGTTTGGGCACACGTCGGGGCTCGGAAGTGAGGGAGCACCATTTGACTTTTTGAATACAAGATTGGCTGGAATCAATGGTGGCGCCATGTTGCGTTTGGAGACCCCCTGATGTGCCTAAACAGTGGAAACCCCTCAATTCTAACTCCAACACTAACCCCAACACACCCCTAACTCTAATCCCAACTGTAGCCATAACCCTAATCACAACCCTAACCCCAACACACCCCTAACCACAACACACCCCTAACCACAACCCTAATTCCAACCCAACCCTAGCCCTAAGGCTATGTGCCCACGTTGCGGATTCGTATGAGATTTTTCAGCACCATTTTTGAAAAATCCACGGGTAAAAGGCACTGCGTTTTACCGCGGATTTCCAGTGTTTTTTGTCCGGATTTCACCTGCGGATTCCTATTGAGGAACAGGTGTAAAACGCTGCGGAATCCGCACAAAGAATTGACATGCTGCGGAAAATACAACGCAGCGTTCCCGCGCGGTATTTTCCGCACCATGGGCACAGCGGATTTGGCTTTCCATATGTTCACATGGTACTGTAAACCTGATGGAACTCTGCTGCGAATCCGCAGCGGCCAATCCGCACCGTGTGCACATAGCCTAATTCTAAAGGTATGTGCACACGCTGCGGAAAACGCTGCGGATCCGCAGCAGTTTCCCATAAGTTTACAATTCAATGCAAACCTATGGGAAACAAAAATCGCTGTACACATGCTGCAGAAAAACTGCACGGAAACACAGCGGTTTACATTCCGCAGCATGTTACTTCTTTCTGCGGATTCCGCAGCGGTTTTACAACTGCTCCAATAGAAAATCGCTGTTGTAAAACCGCATTGAAATGCGCAGAAAAAACGCGGTAAATCCGCCATAAATCTGCAGCGGTTTAGCACTGCGGATTTATCAAATCCGCAGCGGAAAAATCCGCAGAGGACCAGAATACGTGTGCACATAACGAAACCCTAGCCCTAGCCCTAACCCTACCCCTAACCCTAGTTCTTACCCCAACCTTAGTGGAAAAAAAAAATAATTATTTTTTTTATTGTCCCTACCTATGGGGGTGACAAAGGGGGGGGGGTCATTTACTTTTTTTTTTATTTTGATCACTGAGATATAACCTATCTCAGTGATCAAAATTCACTCTGGAACGAATCTGCCGGCTGGCAGATTCGGCGGGCGCACTGCACATGCGCCCGCCATTTTGGAAGATGGCGGCGCCCAGGAAAGAAGACGGACGGTCCCCGGGAGGCCAGGTAAGTATAAGGGGGGGGAGATCAGGGCACGGGGGGGGTGGATCGGAACACGGGGGGGGGATGGATTGGAGCACGGAGTGGGGGATCGCTGTGCGGGCGGGTGGATGGGAGCACGGGGGGGGGGGGGGGGGGAATCGCTGTGCGGGGGTGGGATCGCTGTGCGGGGGGTGGGATCGGAGTGCGGGGGGGGGTTTGATTGGAGCACGGGGGGAGCGGGCAGGAGGACGTGGGAGCGGAGCACAGGACCGAGGGGAGCGGAGCACAGATCGGGGAGCTGGGGGGGCGATCGGAGGGGTGGAGTGGGGGCACATTAGTGTGTCCAGCAATGGCCGATAATATTGCAGCATCGGCCATGGCTGGATTGTAATATTTCACCATTTTTTTAGGTGAAATATTACAAATCGCTCTGATTGGCAGTTTCACTTTCAACAGCCACTCAGAGCGATCGTAGCCACGAGGGGGTGAAGCCACCCCCCCTGGGCTAAACTACCACTCCCCCTGTCCCTGCAGATCGGGTGAAATGGGAGTTAACCCTTTCACCCGATCTGCAGGGACGCGATCTTTCCATGACGCATATGCTGCGTCATGGGTCGGAATGGCACCGACTTTCATGACGCAGCGTATGCGTCAAAGGTCGGGAAGGGGTTAATAGAAACCTTTCAGCAGGATTTTGCTAAGTAAACTACAGGCATTGTCATATTGAGGTTGTTATACTGATTAAAATGATGGTACTTGGTGATGAAATCAGTCTTGTGGTTCTTGTGTAATCTTTGCATGCGGTTTTGAGTTAATGATATGCTCGTGCTCTGGGGCAGCCTATGGGTGGGGTAACTTTTTTTGTGCTCTGGCCTCAGCGTCATCTTTATGGGCTTAAATAGGTCACTGAACCTTTAGTGACCTGCCTCCTATCCTAAATACTGCGCTTGCACAATATTGCGGCTCCAACAAAATGGCGGCGGAGCATGCGCAGTAGCATCTATCTGCAAGTGATGCTCTACATCTGCACAAGCCCAAGCCCTTCCCAGTGGTGGGTGGCGCTTTAGAGCATAGATAGATGCTACTGCGCATGCGCCGCCATTTTATTGGAGCAGAAAAAATAAAAATTTTACTCCTGCAAAGTGGTGGTGGCACATGCGCAGCAGCATCTATTGGCAAGCAATGCTCTCAAACGCCGCCCACCACTGGGAAGGGCTTGCGCAAATTTAGAGCATCGCTTGCGGATAGATTTTACTTCGTATGCGTTGCTGCCATTTGGGTGGAGTTAAAATGTATTTATTTATATTTTAACCCCTTCCCGACCTTTGACGCATACGCTGCGTCATGAAAGTCGGTGCCATTCCGACCCATGACGCAGCATATGCGTCATGGAAAGATCGCGTCCCTGCAGATCGGGTGAAAGGGTTAACTCCCATTTCACCGGATCTGCAGGGACAGGGGGAGTGGTAGTTTAGCCCAGGGGGGGTGGCTTCACCCCCTCGTGGCTACGATCGCTCTGATTGGCTGTTGAAAGTGAAACTGCCAATCAGAGCGATTTGTAATATTTCACCTAAAAAACTGGTGAAATATTACAATCCAGCCATGGCCGATGCTGCAATATCATCGGCCATGGCTGGAAACACTTATGTGCACCCACCCCACCCCTCCGATCGCCCCCCCAGCCCCCCGATCTGTGGTCCGCTCCCCTCCGTCCTGTGCTCCGCTCCCCCGTCCTCCTGTCCGCTTCCCCGTGCACCAATCACACCCCCCGCGCTCCAATCAAACCCCCCCGCACTCCGATCCCCCCCCCCGCACACAGCGACCCCCCCGTGCTCCGATCCACCCCCCCCGCACAGCGATCCCTCACCCCGTGCTCCAATCCTTCCCCGTGCTCCAATCCTCCCTCCCGTGTTCCGATCCACCCCCCCCCATGATCCGATCCACCCCCCCGTGCTCCGACGCCCCCCCCTTATACTTACCTGGCCGCCCGAGGTCCGTCCGTCTTCTTTCCTGGGCGCCGCCATCTTCCAAAATGGCGGGCGCATGTGCAGTGCGCCCGCCGAATCTGCCGGCCGGCAGATTCGTTCCAGAGTGAATTTTGATCACTGAGATAGATTATATCTCAGTGATCAAAATAAAAAAAAAAGTAAATGACCCCCCCCCCTTTGTCACCCCCATAGATAGGGACAATAAAAAAAATAAAGAATTTTTTTTTTTCTCACTAAGGTTGGGGTAAGAACTAGGGTTAGGGTTAGGGGTAGGGTTAGGGGTAGGGTTAGGGTTTCGGTATGTGCACACGTATTCTGGTCCTATGCGGATTTTTCCGCAGCGGATTTGAAAAATCCACAGTGCTAAACCGCTGCCGATTTATCGTGGATTTACCGCGGTTTTTCTGCGCATTTCACTGCGGTTTTACAACTGCGATTTTCTATTGGAGCAGTTGTAAAACCGCTGCGGAATCCGCAGAAAGAAGTGACATGCTGCGGAATGTAAACCGCTGCGTTTCCGTGCAGTTTTTCCGCAGCATGTGTACAGCGATTTTTGGTTCCCATAGGTTCACATTGAACTGTAAACTCATGGGAAACTGCTGCGGATCCGCAGCGTTTTCCGCAGCGTGTGCACATACCTTTAGAATTAGGCTATGTGCACACGGTGCGGATTGGCCGCTGCGGATTCGCAGCAGTGTTCCATCAGGTTTACAGTACCATGTAAACATATGGAAAACCAAATCCGCTGTGCCCATGGTGCAGAAAATACCGCGCGGGAACGCTGCGTTGTATTTTCCGCAGCATGCCAATTCTTTGTGCGGATTCCGCAGCGTTTTACACCTGTTCCTCAATAGGAATCCACAGGTGAAATCCGCACAAAAAACACTGGAAATCCACGGTAAATCCACAGGTAAAACGCAGTGCCTTTTACCCGCGGATTTTTCAAAAATGATGCTGAAAAATCTCATACGAATCCGCAACGTTGGCACATAGCCTTAGAGTTGGGTTGGAATTAGGGTTGTGGTTAGGGTTAGGGGTGTGTTGGGGTTAGGGTTGTGGTTAGGGGTGTGTTGGGGTTAGGGTTGTGATTAGGGTTACGGCTACAGTTGGGATAAGGTTTAGGGGTGTGGGGGGTTAGTGTTGGAGGTAGAATTGAGGGGTTTCCACTGTTTAGGCACTTCAGGGGGTCTCCAAACGCAACATGGCGCCACCATTGATTCCAGCCAATCTTGTATTCAAAAATTCAAATGGTGCTCCCTCACTTCCGAACCCCGACGTGTGCCCAAACAGTGGTTTACCCCCACATATGGGGTACCAGCATACTCAGGACAAACTGCGCAACAATTACTGGGGTCCAATTTCTCCTGTTACCCTTGAGAAAATAAAAAATTGCTTGCTAAAACATCATTTTTGAGGAAAGAAAAATGATTTTTTATTTTCACGGCTCTGCGTTATAAACTTCTGTAAAGCACTTGGGGGTTGAAAGTGCTCACCTCACATCTAGATAAGTTCCTTTCGGGGTCTAGTTTCCAAAATGGGGTCACTTGTGGGGGGTTTCTACTGTTTAGCCACATCAGGGGCTCTGCAAACGCAACGTGACGCCCACAGAGCATTCCATCAAAGTCTGCATTTCAAAACGTCACTACTTCACTTCCGAGCCCCAGCATGTGCCTAAACAGTGGTTTACCCCCACATATGGGGTATCAGCGTACTCAGGAGAAACTGGACAACAACTTTTGGGGTCAAATTTCTCCTGTTACCCTTGGGAAAATAAAAAATTGCGGGCTAAAATTCATTTTTGAGAAAATAATTTTTTTTTTTTATTTTCATGGCTCTGCGTTATAAACTTCTGTGAAGCACTTGAGGGTTCAAAGTGCTCACTACACATCTAGATTAGTTCCTTTGGGGGTCTAGTTTCCAAAATGGGGTAATTTGTGGGGGATCTCCAATGTTTAGGCACACAGGGGCTCTCCAAACGCGACATGGTGTCCGCTAATGATTGGAGATAATTTTCCATTTAAAAAGCCAAATGGCGTGCCTTCCCTTCTGAGCCCTGCCGTGCGCCCAAACAGTGGTTTACCCCCACATATGGGGTATCTGCATACTCAGGACAAACTGGACAACAACATTTGTGGTCCAATTTCTCCTATTACCATTGGCAAAATAGGAAATTCCAGGCTAAAAAATCATTTTTGAGAAAAGAAAAATTATTTTTTATTTTCATGGCTCTGCATTATAAACTTCTGTGAAGCACCTGGGGGTTTAAAGTGCTCAGTATGCATCTAGATAAGTTCCTTGGGGGGTCTAGTTTCCAAAATGGGGTCACTTGTGGGGGAGCTCCATTGCATAGGCACACAGGGGCTCTCCAAATGCGACATGGTGTCCGCTAAGAATTGGAGCTAATTTTCCATTCAAAAAGTTAAAAGGCGCGCCTTCCCTTCCGAGCCCTGCCGTGTGCCCAAACAGTGGTTTACCCCCACATATGAGGTATCGGCGTACTCGGGAGAAATTGCTCAACAAATTTTAGGATCCATTTTATCCTATTGCCCATGTGAAAATGAAAAAATTGAGGCTAAAAGAATTTTTTTGTGAAAAAAAAGTACTTTTTCATTTTTACGGATCAATTTGTGAAGCACCTGGGGGTTTAAAGGGCTCACTATGCATCTAGATAAGTTCCTTGGGGCGTCTAGTTTCCAAAATGGGGTCACTTGTGGGGGAGCTCCAATTTTTAGGCACACGGGGGCTCTCCAAATGTGACATGGTGTCCGCTAAAGAGTGCAGCCAATTTTTCATTCAAAAAGTCAAATGGCGCTCCTTCCCTTCCAAGCCCTGCCGTGCGCCCAAACAGTGGTTTACCCCCACATATGAGGTATCAGCATACTCAGGACAAATTGGACAACAACGTACGTGGTTCAGTTTCTCCTTTTACCATTGGGAAAATAAAAAAAATTGTTGCTGAAAAATCATTTTTGTGACTAAAAAGTTAAATGTTCATTTTTTCCTTCCATGTTGCTTCTGCTGCTGTGAAGCACCTGAAGGGTTAATAAACTTCTTGAATGTGGTTTTGTGCACCTTGAGGGGTGCAGTTTTTAGAATGGTGTCACTTTTGGGTATTTTCAGCCATATAGACCCCTCAAACTGACTTCAAATGTGAGGTGGTCCCTAAAAAAAATGGTTTTGTAAATTTCGTTGTAAAAATGAGAAATCGCTGGTCAAATTTTAACCCTTATAACTTCCTAGCAAAAAAATAGGGATTTTTGTGTGTACTCACCGTAAAATCCTTTTCTCCGAGCCACTCATTGGGGGACACAGGACCATGGGTTATGCTGCTGTCACTAGGAGGCTGACACTAAGCTGAGACAAAAAAAGGTTAGCTCCTCCCCTGCAGTATACACCCTCGTACTGGCTTCCAGACACCCAGTTTAGTGCAAAAGCAGTAGGATATTAACAATATAACAAGTAACATTAGGATATAACATGTCAAACAAACAGTCAAGATAAAAAAAAACAAGGTCACGAGCCGAAAGGCTACCAGGGTGGGTGCTGTGTCCCCCAATGAGTGGCTCGGAGAAAAGGATTTTACGGTGAGTACACACAAAAATCCCTATTTCTCCTTCGCCTCATTGGGGGACACAGGACCATGGGACGTCCCAAAGCAGTCCCTGGGAGGGAAACAATACAACCAAATAACTCCGTGTACCATCTGACTACAAATGCGCAACGGCCGCCTGCAGGATACGCCTGCCAAGGGCCGCGTCCGCAGAGGAGTGAATGTGAACATTGTAATGCTTTGTGAAAGTATGCAGGCTGGACCACGTTGCGGCCTTGCAAACCTGCTCCGCTGTAGCCTGGTGCCGGATGGCCCAGGAAGCACCCATCGACCGAGTGGAGTGAGCTCTAATCCCCGCCGGGATAGGACTGCCCCTGACCCGATAGGATTCCTGGATAGCAGATCGGATCCATCTGGCTATCGTGGATTTAGACGCAGCCAAACCCTTTCTGTGACCCTCCGGGAGCACGAAAAGGGCGTCCGATTTTCTGAAGTGAGCCGTTCTGGAAATGTACCTCCTGAGGGCCCTTACCACGTCAAGAGTATGGAGAGCCTTCTCGACCCTATGTTTGGGCTGCGGGCAAAAGGAGGGAAGAATGATGTCCTCATTAAGGTGGAAAGATGAGACCACCTTCGGAAGAAACGCCGGAGAAGGACGTAGGACTACCTTGTCCTGATGAAAAGCAAGGAAAGGAGCCCGGCAGGATAAAGCGGCGAGCTCTGAAACCCTTCTGATGGACGTCACCGCTACTAGGAAGGCAACCTTCCAAGAGAGGACAGAGAGCGGAACGTCTTGAAGGGGTTCGAACGGCGGTTCCTGGAGAACCCCCAGGACCAAATTGAGATCCCAGGTCTCTAAAGGCATCCTGTAGGGAGGAACAACATGGGAGACTCCCTGAATGAAAGTCTTGACCTGAAGGTTGGTGGCGATCCTACGCTGGAAAAGCACGGATAACGCTGAGATCTGACCTTTGAGGGAACTCAGAGCCAAACCGGAGTCCAGACCCGACTGAAGGAAATTCAAGATGCAAGGGATAGAGAAAACGAGAGGAGGGTGACCCCGGAGCCTGCACCATGAGAAGAAGGTTTTCCAGACGCGGTGGTAGATGGAGGCGGAAGACGCCTTTCGAGCACTTAACATGGTGGGGATGACCTGCTGAGAGAAACCGGCGCGAGTTAGAATCCAGGTTTCAACAGCCACGCCGTTAAACGTAGGGCCCCTGAGCTCTGATGGTAGATCGGTCCTTGGCGAAGCAGGTCTGGGCGGTCTGGCAACCGCAAGGGAACGTCGGCTACGAGCTGAACGAGCTCCGCGTACCAAGCGCGACGAGGCCAGTCTGGGGCGACCAGGATGACTGGAACTCCCTCCGTCTTGATCTTTCGGATCACCCTCGGCAGCAAGGGAAGGGGAGGAAACACGTATGGGAGCTGAAATTGATGCCACGGAGAGATCAGCGCGTCCACTCCTATGGCCTGGGGATCCCGAGATCGAGCAATGAAGTTGTGGACTTTGGCGTTCAATCTGGACGCCATCAGATCCACGTCCGGGGTCCCCCAGCGAAGACAGATCTGGAGAAAAACCTCTGGGTGGAGTTCCCACTCCCCCGAGGCAAGGCCCTGGCGGCTCAGGAAGTCCGCCGCCCAGTTCTCGACTCCCGGAATGTGCACCGCAGAGATGATGGAGTGGTTGGTTTCGGCCCAACGAAGGATGAGGGAGACTTCCTGCATCGCTGCCCTGCTGCGGGTACCCCCCTGGTGGTTGATGTAGGCCACCGCCGTGACGTTGTCCGATTGGACTCGTACTGGGTGACCCGCGAGCAGGGTGTGAAAGCGACTCAGAGCAAGTCTGATAGCGCGGATCTCCAGGATGTTGATGGGAAGTTTGGATTCCCGAACTGTCCATCGGCCCTGGGCAGAGTGGTGGAGGAACACCGCCCCCCAGCCAAGAAGACTGGCGTCGGTAGTTACCACTAACCAGCGGATCGGGAGGAAGGACTTCCCCTGGAGAAGAGATGGGCCCAGGGTCCACCATACGAGAGATTGTCTGACCCGCGGGGACAGGGGGCAAGGGCGGTCGAGAGATGAGATACTCCTGTCCCAGTTGTCCAGCAAAGCCTGTTGCAAGGGACGGAGATGGAGTTGAGCAAAAGCAACTGCTTCGATTGTGGCAACCATCTTTCCCAGGATCTTCATGGCGAACCGAATGGTTCGCGGGCGGGGATGACAGAGCGTTCGGGCTCCCTTCTGAAGCGCTTGGGCCTTGGACCGAGGAAGCAAGACCAGTCCCCTCGAAGTGTCCAGGATCATTCCCAGAAAGGAGATCCGACGGGCCGGAACGGGAGCGGATTTGTCCCAGTTGATCAACCAACCTAGGCGCGAAAGAGAATCCAGGGTAATTTGGACGCTTGACTCGCAGGCTTGAAAAGACGGGCCCTTTATGAGGAGATCGTCTAAGTAAGGAAACACGACGACTCCTCGAGAATGAAGAATGGCCATGACAGCCGCCATGACCTTGGTAAATACCCTGGGCGCCGTGGCGAGACCGAAGGGTAAAGCCGTGAACTGGAAGTGGTCCTCCCGAATGGCAAAGCGGAGGAACCTCTGATGAGACGGGAAAATCGGAATGTGAAGATAGGCATCCTTGATGTCTATCGAGGCTAGAAATTCCCCTCTCTCCATCGAAGAGATGACCGATCTGAGCGATTCCATCCTGAAGTGCCGGACTCTTACGCACTTGTTCAGGAGCTTCAGATCCAAAATGGGCCGCACTTTTCCGTCCTTCTTTGGCACGACGAAGAGGTTTGAGTAGAAACCTTTGAACCTCTCGTGTTCCGGGACCGGGACAATGACCCCGCTCTGGCGGAGGCTGTGAATGGCGCAAAGAAGGGCGCGAGACTGAGCTGCCGAGCTGGGAAGACGAGAGGGGAAGAACCGAGTTGGAGGAGGAGAGGAGAACTCTATCTTGTAACCTGACGATACCAGATCCCTGACCCATTCGTCGTGCACGACGGAGAGCCAGGCTTGCTGAAAAAGGAGCAGACGGCCGCCTACTCTGATGGTATCGACCGGCGCCGTTCCCGAGTCATTGAGACGAGAATCTGGGAGGTCTGGACCCTCGGGATCTGGGTTGTCTAGGTTTCCCGCGCCAGGAAGGAATAGGCCTGAAGGAGGGACGAGCATCTCTGTCGGTGCGAGCGGATCGGTCCGATCTGGGAAGACCGGTAGGATTGGACCAGGCTGAGCTGGTACGAAAGGGCCGAAAGCGAAAGAAAGGCTGGCGCTGGAAGGCTGCCTTGGGCCTCTGTTGGGGAAGGAACTTGCTCTTTCCCCCTGTGGCGTCGGAAATAAGCTGGTCAAGCTTTTCGCCGAAAAGCCGCCCGCTTTGAAAAGGGAGGGAGATCAGAGATTTCTTAGAGGAGGAATCTGCGCGCCAATCTCTGAGCCAAAGAGCCCTTCTAATAGCGATGGCGTTGGAAGCCGCGGATGCTGCGCAGTTCGCTGCGTCGAGGGATGCGAACATCACATAATCACTAGCCATGGCTAACTGCTTAGCCAGGTCCGCCATCTCGGACGGGAGGTCCTGTTCGTTAATGGATTTCGCTAGAGCATCCGCCCAGGAAACCATAGCCTTGGACACCCAAGCCGCTGCGAAGGAGGGGGACAGGGAAGAGCCAGAGGCTTCATACACCGAACGAGCTAGCGAGTCTATCTGGCGTTCGGTGGGGCTCTTAATTGACGCGCCTTCCGGGACTGAAAGAAGCGTTTTGGAAGCTAGGCGTGAGACCGGCGGATCTACTAAAGGAGGATCCGTCCAGTCTTTCACGAGATCCGCTGAGAAGGGATACTTTGATAGCAGATCCTTTTTACCCGTGAACCGCTTATCTGGATGCTCCCTGTGACGCCTGACTATATCCAGAAAGGCTGGATGTGAGGCAAAGGATTTGTGGGAACGTTTGGATCTGGTAAACGAGACCGCGTGTTCCGGAGCGGAATTAGCGTCATCCTCCACCTTAAGAGCGTGATTGACTGCTACAATGAGGGAGTCGACCGTAGCTCTGAAATCCGGAGCCTCCGGGTCCAATGATACCTCAGACTCATGTTCAGAGTCGGGAGCGCTGTGAGCCCCCAAAGAGGGAGAGCGAGAGGGGGAGCTGTCAGATTCTGAGCGGCGGGGAGAGCGTTCAGGAGAGGTAGTGCGGATCCGTTTTCTGGAAGACCGAGCCTCTTTATGGAGAGAGCGGCCCCTGCTGACCGACGATTCCCCTGCTATGGAGGGATCTCTTAACGCCTGTAACGGGTTACCTCGTTCCCCAGGAGGATTTTGAATGGATTTGATGGCGTTGGCTAAAAAATCCACGGATTGAGAGAGAGAAGCGACCCACGGGGGGGGGGGACTAGGTACGCCAGAGTCGGTGGCGGTGGAGGGCTCCTGGGCACATGGGGCATCGCAGGCAGAACAGAGGGGGGAACTTTGAGGCCTAGGAAGAGGGGCCTGACAGGTGGTACACGCAGAAAAAAAGGTTGTATGCACCTTAGAGGATTTTTTAGATCTAGTCTGCGACATGACTCTAATGCACAAAAAGCCACAGGGGCTATAAATTGGCCTGGGAAGCAGAGGGCGGCGCTGCAGAGGAGAAGCTGACGATGTCTCCTTACCCCGGTCCTGTGTCCCGCTGTCCTGGGAAGCCGGCTGGGAAATCAGAGACAGGGAACTAGCTGCACGTGGGCGCTGTGCTTCCGAGATGCGGCAGAGCTGAGCTGCGGCGTGTCTGTGAGGACCAAGATGGCCGCCGAGATCAGGGGGGAGATCTCGGCGGCTGCGAGAAGCGCCAGGGACCGGGGGCGGCGCCGCCGATGACGCGCAGCAGTGGGCGGAGCCTATCGGCAGCGACCAGCGGCCAGGCCGAAGCCAGGGACTAAATTTGCGGCCCCGGCCCGGCGCGCGGCCGCAAAGGGCCGACGACTCGGCCCACCATACTGCGCTGCAGCCCGCCAATGTGCCAGGTTGAGGAGGAGCCCTCCGGACCGCTGAGACCCCCCCATCCCCCACGGAACACTTACCCCTGTGGAGGTGAGAGGAATCTAGCGCTTGGGAGAATAGCTGGGACGGTGCAGGGGTTGGGAAGCCTCAATCCACCAGCCCCTGAGAGAGAGGGGTGGAGAGGAACCGTCCACCACCTGAGTCACACAGAAACATTGGTGATGCAGTATGGTCTGCACGGACGCCACGGGGAATAGGGCCACTGTACAGCCGAGGGTAGAACCTGGTGGACAGGGCATATGTCCGGCAATAAAAAAGGGCCTGGCTGCAGAGGAGGGTACTGGAGGAAAACACCAGTGCTCGTCTGTATAAAAAAAGGGGAGATCGGGGCCCATTTAGGGGAGAAACCGTCGCCCAAAAAATGTCAGCTCAGGCAGTGGCTCCCACGTCGCAGGAGAGGATACGGAGAGGAGAACTCCCGTGCTCGCCTGTTGTTGGTTCGGGGGAGATCGGACCCTGAAAGGACCCGTCGCCCCCTTCGTCCGGAAAAGATAAAAAAGAAAAAATTTGTGAAATTAAAAATCAGTGTGCCTCCTACGGACACTAAGCTTAAACTGGGTGTCTGGAAGCCAGTACGAGGGTGTATACTGCAGGGGAGGAGCTAATCTTTTTTTGTCTCAGCTTAGTGTCAGCCTCCTAGTGACAGCAGCATAACCCATGGTCCTGTGTCCCCCAATGAGGCGAAGGAGAAAAATTTTGTTTCCAAAATTGTGCTGATGTAAAGTAGACGTGTGGGAAATGTTATTTATTAACTATTTTGTGTCACATATCTCTCTGGTTTAACAGAATAAAAATTCAAAATGTGAAAATTGCGAAATTTTCAAAATTTTCGCCAAATTTCCGCTTTTATCACAAATAAACACAGAATTTATTGACCTAAATTTACCACTAACATGAAGCCCAATATGTCACGAAAAAACAATCTCAGAACCGCTAGGATCCATTGAAGCGTTCCTGAGTTATTACCTCATGAAGGGACACTGGTCAGAATTGCAAAAAACGGCAAGGTCTTTAAGGTCAAAATAGGCTGGGTCATGAAGGGGTTAAAACACCACAATATAAAGTGCGCAAGCGCAGTATGTAAAATAAGGGGCAGGTCAGTGACCTGCCATAAGGATAATAACAATTAAACAACAACCACAAGACGGATTTCATCAACCGAGGTATCACTGTAATCAGTACAACGGCGCCGACCTGACTCTGTGTGTAGGTTACTGTTCACAATCCCGCCGACAGGTTCCCTTTAAGGAATGTATATTATAAAGTTGCGCTGAGGATCCCAACAGGGTTACAAAATGGGATCTTGCATATACGGATGGTCTAAAGAAGAAAACCCCTTTAAGGGAGCGGCTTTCTCCCCTGCTTCTCTATTTCTTCAGGTGGAAGAAACACCATGTGACGTCCTGGACACTCCACCTGTGGAGGGCTGGCCCATTAGGGTATAGAGGTGACTGGAGCGGTGGTCCCGCACTCACACCTCCGCTCCCTACTCGCAGGGGTCTTTGTAATCCCCATTTTTACCATTGGGAATATTAAAAGAGACATAATTACAGTTTAACCAGCAATACAAAAAAGGAGATAAAAAGCAATAGACATTGCATACTCCCCTAATTTATACCTTACTGCAGTGTAGATTATACAGTACTGTGCCCCAGCTGCTGCAGAACATCATAATACAGACCTTTTGATCGTATCTTATTACAGGATCTCCCATGTGGAGCGCCCCTTTAAGGCAGTCATGTGACAATAATCCCTCCCGCCATACATTATACGGGGACCCATATGGAGCGCCCCTTTAAGGCAGTCATGTGACAACAATCCCTTCCGCCATACATTATACGGGGACCCATATGGAGCACCCCTTTAAGGCAGTCATGTGACAATAATCCCTCCCGCCATACATTATACGGGGACCCATATGGAGCGCCCCTTTAAGGCAGTCATGTGACAATCCCTCCCGCCATACATTATATGGGGGCCCATATGGTGCACCCCTTTAAGGCAGTCATGTGACAATAATCCCTCCCGCCATACATTATGCGGGGGCCCATATGGAGCACCCCTTTAAGGCAGTCATGTGACAATAATCCCTCCCGCCATACATTATACGGGGGGCCATATGGAGCGCCCCTTTAAGGCAGTCATGTGACAATAATCCCTCCCGCCATACATTATACGGGGATCCATATGGAGCGCCCCTTTAAGGCAGTCATGTGACAATCCCTCCCGCCATACATTATATGGGGGCCCATATGGTGCACCCCTTTAAGGCAGTCATGTGACAATAATCCCTCCCGCCATACATTATGCGGGGGCCCATATGGAGCACCCCTTTAAGGCAGTCATGTGACAATAATCCCTCCCGCCATACAGTATACAGGGGCAGAACATACTGCAGAGGACAATGCTGTGTGACTTACCAGCCTAGGACATGGGTATTCCCTACAGTAATATCGCACTCAGCCTCCTCGTCCTGACAGCCGCACACTACGCAGACATAACTAGTGTCCTTCACAACCCGGAAGTCAGCAAGAAACCGGAAGTGCTGAATTCGCCATATTTGATAGGGGCAAGATGATAAAAATGCATTAAAAAAGTGATTAATATCCCTTCGTTCTATTGATCTAGCACTATCTATGCAACAATGACCATAAACACTGAATACATTTAGCCATCATGTGAAGAGTGTTAAAACGCTGCCAGAAGTAAAAATGGCGGCGACAGCGAAATACTTCCTGTCCGTACAGCACGACGGGAAATGACGTAAAAAAAATTTCCCGCAGCATGGCGGAGGCGGGGATCTGGTCTGAGCGGTGATGTTTGGAAATCCTTCCTGGGTCTGATAGACAGGTCAGTAGGGGATTATTATAGAGGATGGTAATACTGGTTTATTATCATATTAGGGGGACTACAAGTCCCAGCAAGCCTTGTTAACCACAATGAGACATCAACTTTGCCAAACTTTATTGACAATACGAACATAATAACACTGCATGGCCACAAAATGGGTGTAAATCTGGTGTCTGTCCCCATAGGAATGTATTATCCCGGCCCTTGTTGTGGGGCGCAGTATATGACGTCTGTGCCGGTGTTGTGGCGCGTTACCGACGCATTTCCTGCCGCCATATTGATAAGTTGTATGTAGATGTGTCCTAGAACCGGTTTTTATTTTTTTCATGCCTGTTTGGGAGGGAGTGCACCTCTGTCGTCCATCTCTGCTCACATTATCCGCGGAGAGCGATAAAACACCGTTTCGCAACCGCCCGGCTCGGAGAAAGCTCTGATCCCGGTCCTTTACTTACTCATGACAAGGAGCGTGCGTTCCCCTTGTAGCCGCAGTCGCCAGCGCTACCGATCACCAGGGCTAGTGTCACTACGTGGGCAGAAAAATCCCCTATACCAGTAATGTGCCCTGACCGGAGCGTACAGGTCCGACACTGCGGGATGGAAAGGGATGGCAGTATAGGTGAAAAATAAATAAACCCGTCCATGTGGGATTTAAAAAAATCAATAAAAATCAATATTAAAAAAAGTGAACAACAAAAGCTGATATATATATATAAGACACATTACTTTTTAAAATAATAATACATTTTACTAAAGGGAATCTGAAAACAGATGAATGCCGCCTGTGGAGGAATCAGTATAGCGCCGATATTGCAGCCATGTATGAAACACTGCAACATTTCGGAGACAATGTCCGACTCCCATAGACTGTAGCCACATTCAGACGTCTGTATACGGACTGTGATGTACAGACTGACCGCCGGTCTCCCGATCCGAGCGTGTCAGCCTCGTGTTAATATATGGAGCTGTGAATACACTGATTGTGTCACACGAGCGGCTGAATGAGGCTTGTGTGTATAGGAGAGACCCGTCAGTCATGGGGCAGGGGGAAGGTGCCAGGGACTTTCCTCTAGGACTGGTCGTTTAAGGCACTTAACGCAGCAGCATAGCCTCATTCACACTTCAGTATTTTTCACATATGAGAAAAACGGACTAGTTTTTTGGTCAGTGTCAACAATTTTTCTTGTACGGGGAGATATAAAGTTTCTCCACATTCTCCTTTCTGTGAAAATCAGACCTCATTCAGATGTCATCAGAGTGATGTCTGATTTTTCTTCATAGACCATAGACTTGCGTGGCCGATTTTGTTCCTACTGTCTTTGCAGTTTTCCAATGCTAGGGAATCCCCACATGTACTCAGGCTGGGTAGTAGCTGTAAATCATTCAGCTGCTGCGATGAAAACTAAATCTCTGAGCACTAACAAATACCCGGAGATCACCCGAGCGTGCTCTGCAAAACCTGAGCAACGAGTATACTCGCTCCTCACTACTTGTGACATAATGGAAGGAAAATGAGCTCTGGAAGTGATTAGCAAGGAGCCCGGATCTCACATGATCCCGTCTATCCACTACATGGAAAGACTGAAGGGTTTGCACAAGAAGATCTGGGGTTTGTTCTCCAAGATGTTTGTAACAAGCTCCCTGCCGAGTTCCTTCAAAATCTATGTGTACTGAGAGGAACGGATGAAGGCAAAGGGCAATCACCAGATATTGATGTGATTTAGAATTCTTTTTTGTTCATTCCCTTAGAATTTTGTTGCTATAAATGAATTATTAAACTGAACCTGTCACCAGAAAAAACGCTATTATTCTGCTGATATAAGGTTATTGTGCAGGATTGTAGCATTACTAACCTGCCTGGCGCCCCCACACTTAACCAAACGCTGCCTGGAGAAAATTAACTTTATCCTCCCCGGTAGCGTTTGCGTTTTCAATCACAGGGGCAGCACCGACACGGGTTCAGTCACTGCTCTGAGTATACACATCGGCGGCTGAAACCGTATCCCTAGCCCTGACTGATACTGGCTCTACAATGGGACCACCTGTCAGTCAGGGTCAGGGACGCAGTTACAGCCTCTCTGTATGCTCAGAGCTGTGACTGACCATTGCCTGCGACTCCCCCGTGACTCAAATTGGAACGCTGCCGTGAGGAATAAAGTTAATTTTCTCCACGCAGCATTCGGGAACCTTCCTGGCTCAGGGGAGATTAGTAAAGCTATTAACCTGCAGGTTAATAGCGTTTTTTCTGGTGACAGGTTCCCTTTAATTATTGTCTAGTGTGCCCTTAAGGCGATTAAATATGTAATTTAACTTTGGGCTGCTCTTTTATCTGGATCTACTAATCCACACGTCGTTTTCTCGGTTAAACTTCCCATGCTACCGGGGCTGATTTCTGGCCCCATATAATCCCATTAGTGGAAAGGAGTTATACCTAACGAGGAACTTGTGGCAGACCTACCAAGCTGGCAGCGCTCTGTTTCACTGGTGCTAGTGAAGGGGCCTCTCAGCCTGTCAGGGTTGTGAGTGAGTTTGGTGCCATGTCAGTGACTGTGGGGGCCACATGCTCTCACTCCCCGTGCCTTCCTGGGCCTGTGTGGACAGGGTGCGCTTGTGTAAAACTGTACCAAGCTGACCTTTTGCGTCCCCAGGCGATGCGGAATGTCACGGTGGTGAAAGTGAGGAGAAAGCATTACGTGATCGTCTGACATAATAGTGATGTCAGGCGAGGTGTGAGTTCATCACAACAGGGTATAAATCCTGCGATAGTGGAGCAGTCAGTTAGTTCTTTATTTTTTTCTGTTGTAGGCATGTCAAGCAAACGCAACGAGTCCAGTATCCGGTCTTCATCGTCCTGCGAGGATAGAGGTAATCTATAGTTTATTACTCATCCAAACTTTGCTTTTACTTCTTCCCAGTGTCCGCCATATGTGTACAATGCTTGTCGGGTGCTATTAGATGTATTTAGATGAAGGTGCCCACTTCATTCACGGCAGCTAGCTCTGATCGTATTTAGGTACCACTATCGGTCACTGACGGCAGCATATAAGCAGCTTGGCGCACGTGCCCACCAAATCCCATCTAGCCTCCAGCATGTGATTTCTGAGTGTCAGTGGGATGCCATAGCAGCCGGTTGTCATCGGATGGCGCCTTTTACTGTTTTCTTGGCCTTCCAATAAAGACCAGTCTGTGATAGGGCTGCATCATTTTCTCTTGTATAGTGCAATACTACTGTGTTGCTCCTTATGGATCGAGCAATCAAATGATCAAACATTCAAGTTCCTCTGGGGACTTAAAAAAAAAACAAAAAAAACATTTGAATCACCTCACCTCCAATTTTTTCCGTGTAAAAATAAAGAAATTAAAAAATTAAAGCCTATTTGGTATAACTGCGTCCGCAAAAGCCTGGTCGATCAAAGTATGTTTAACCTGTACAGTAAATGACCCCCCCAAAAAAATATTAGAAGCAGCAGAATTGTTGGTTTTTTATTTGCCGTACATCTGTAAAAAAGCAACAACAAAAAAATCTACATGTATGATGCCAATAAAAACTACATTTTGTCACTCAGAAAACAAGCTCTCACGCAGCTCCATTAACAGAAAATAAAAAAAAATGTCAGAAAGTAGCGTCAAAATCAGTTTTTGGGGTTTTTTTTTGCCTTTTTTTTTTTTTTTTTATTGTCACCACTTAAATTTATACCACTTAAATTTATATGTAAAAAATAACTACACAAGTTTGGTATTGAAGCAATCAAACCAGGTCATTTTTACTACAGGAATAACCATTAAAACAAAATCCCCAATTTTGTGTTTCGGGTTTTTTTTCCACCATTTCATGGCAGTTGAAATATTAATGTGAACAGTCACTTCTGTGCTCCAGATCTGCAGTGATCTTGGAATTTAGAAGAATTCCCAGCAAGGAGGTTCAACAAAGATAAAGTCTAGTGACTCCGCTAACCAATCTGCTTTGTTAAATTTATAGGCATTGAAGATTAGATATAGGCTGCTGGTTGATGGGGGTCTTCCAGCATCGAGCATGGAGAGGCGCCCATCTCTGAATGGTTTCCTCAGTTATTGTGCTGGGCGCCTCTCCATGCTCGATGCTGGAAGACCCCCATCAACCAGCGGCCTATATCTAATCTTCGATGCTGGTGGGTCTTTCCATGCCTTATGTCAGATCACATATCCCTTTAATTGGGGCTATGCGCTCGGAGATTTGATTATAGGGGCTCATAAGTGTTTGCGATATGAGGGGATGTGACTCTTAGAGTGTCTTCAGACATCCATACAAATCTGTCCAAGATGGGATCACAATGCCGTCACTGGCCAGCGTTGCCTCCCGACCCGAGCGTGACCATTTAATATAAATATATGAAGCTGTCACGTTCGGGTCTGGAGACAGCGCCTTCCACTGTGTGCATTGTGGTCCTTTCTCGGACCGATTTGTACAGATGTCTGAAGACACCCTTTTGGTATTGTTTGCTTAGATTCTTCTTTCTATGTTTCTCAGGGAGAGAAAAAAATAAAAGGAAGCGCAGCCGGAGCAGATCTCCTTCTGTGTCTTCTTCCTCATCTTCATCGTCTGGTTCATCTTCCTCATCATCTTCTTCCTCACGCTCCTCATCATCTTCCAGTAGCAGAAGCAGCTCCAGCAGTCAAGGTAGGTCTATTAGACTTTATTCATAGACACAAAGCAAATGTTTGTCACCGTCCGTTCCGCCATTACTGCTTCTCTAGTAGTGGTTTCCCAACTACTAAGGCCCTGAGTAACATGTTACCTGTTTCCCAATGTTCTCAAATTTCTCCCTCTGCACCTAATCTGAGAAGTACAGACTCCTATCACCTGTGTAAACCCATTCCCTTGTCTAAGACTTCTCTCGTGCTGCACCTCCTCTCTGGGATGCTCCTCCTCATCCTGTGAGACTATACATCCATGTACAAACCTTGTGGCGGACTCATTATCGTTACTGTTCACTGAAGCCTACCCCAATGTCTACCTAAAAACCACTAGTTCCCCTGTGTCTCTCCTATAGCTGTCCCCATCCTCATTATGTTACATTACCAGTTTATTAATGGGAACCACTCCGCTGATTCTGGCTGCCTCAATCACAGATTGGCTCTGTTATCGCAGCCTTTTATGTTTTATTCTGAAGCTTTTCACAGAAAGCTTACTTTGAGAAGCCGGCTGCAGATGATGGGTCTCAAAAGACCAGTTTGAGGCTTTTCCCTGCTTCCCCCCCCCCCCCAGACTGGCAGGTCTCATCTTATACAAGTATATAGAGAGACCTGTCAGTATTGAGGAGCCGGGAGGTGCAGAGAACCCACCAACTTTTCAAAGTATCATTTTCTTAAAAATTCTGCAGGCAGCTTTCTAAGGGCAGACAGTAAAAGGTGCGACCTTCTGGAAAACAAAAGTCAAAATGATCGGACTGGAAAGAGTTTGCTTTTCATTATTATATACAGTAATGTTCAAAACGCTAGCAGTCCAATATGACTGACCAGATTAATCACTGTTTTTGGTCTAAATTATATTATCACATGTCAAACAATTTACCAGTTGTGGTGCAGTAGATTCTAAAAAACAACAGACTCATGATCTTCATGTCTTTGAGTCTGTGTATTAGAATAATTAATTCAAAGGCGGTGAGATTAAACTAATACCAGTGTGGAGATCAATTAGTGAGGTCAATCATTCTGTGAAGAATCAGGTGTCCCTTATTTAAGGGTTAAGGCAGGACATGATGTACATGCATTTCCCCTGGAAAGCCTGAGAAATATGGGTCGTTTGAGACATTGCTCAGAAAAACAGCGTACTCTGATTAAAGAGTTGATTGGAGAAGGTAAAACTTATAAAGAAGTGCAGGCAATGGTCGGCATCTAAAAGGATCTCTAATGCTTTACAATGGAAAGCCAAACCAGAGAGACGTGGAAGAAAACGGAAGACAACCATTCTAATGGATGGAAGAATTGCAAAGGTTCAGCCGATGATCAACCCCAGACAGTCAAGTGTGAAGCTAATCTCTTAGCAAGAAGTCCCCGCGAAGTCCCACTGTTATAAAAAAGACATGTACTGTTTGCCAAAAGAACACATCAACTGGCCTAAAGAGAAACGGAGAAACATTTTGTGGACTGAGAAAAGTAAAATTGTTCTTTTTGGGTCCAAGAGCCGCAGACAGTTCATCAGACAACACTCAAACTCTGCATTTATGCCGCAGTACACTCTGCAGACAGTGAAGCATGGTGGAAGCATCAAGATATGGGCAGGTTTCTCTTACTATGGTGCTAGAGCTATGTACCGCACACCAGGGATCATGGACCAGTTTGCATATATTACAATACTTGAAGAGTTCATGTCTTCTGCTGAAGAGGATATGCCCTTGAAATCCTGGTCTGGAATAACAGGTGACGAGCCAGAAGTTGGTTGACTCTATGCAACGTAGATGTGAAGCAGATCTAAAAAAAAAAAAAACTGCTGGTAACAACTAAATACTAGGTTAGGCTACGTTCACATTAGCGTTTTGCGTGTTTGCGTCGGGCGACGCAGCGGCGACGCATGCGTCATGCGCCCCTATATTTAACATGGGGGACGCATGGACATGCGTTGTGCTGCGTTGTGCGACGCATGCGGTTTTTTTTGCCGCAAGCGTCGGACGCAGAAAACGCAACAAGTTGCATTTTTCTTGCGTCCAAATTTCGGCAAAAAACGACGCATGCGTCGCAAAACGCAGCGTTTTTGCGTGCGTTTTGGTGCGTTTTTATTTGCGTTGTGCGTTGCGTCGGCGACGCAGCGGCGCACAACGCAAATGTGAACGTAGCCTTAGTGACTCACAGGGATGCTAAATCCATAAAAAAAAGTCCACACAAAAAAGTCCATATTGCGAGTTTGTAAAGACAAATGCAGACACTGCTATTTTTTAGAACAGTCCAATTTTTAGTTATTTTCTGTAAAGTAGTTAAAAATTATATACATTTCTCCATGTTTTGAATGAGAAAACAGTGTGCAATGTTCCAAAAATCCTGGAAATAAAAACTAGTGTAAAGATTTTGTGATTAACTCATGTTATTGAACACACTGCTATTATTTTGAACATTACTGTATGACGTTTCAGTATTTGTAGCTTTGCCAGCAGGGGGCAGTCTGCTGTCATGTATTATCAGCCCATTAATGAATGGATACATGGACGGCTGCTCGAAAAACTTTTCGTAGAACTCCGTTTTCCTTACATTCATAAATGTCTAGTGTATTAAAATAACTTTTTTCCTTTTTTTTTTTTTTTTTCCTTTTAGATTCTGGGAAAAATAAATCCAAAAAGGCATCCAAGGAAAAACACAACAAAAAGGTAAAGTGCGTTGTTTTAATCAGCATTATATTGTACCATTGTATCATTCTTTTCTGATTTAATGTTGTAATATATCTGTAAATCTGTTTCTGCTTCTTTATTCTGATACAAAGCTCCAAATCCTCTGCATAAAGCTACATAGATAATTAAGTTCCGGATGACCACCATGCCGATCGGCTGATTACCATGAGTGACATGGACGGCACGCCTGGCAATCGGCTGATTTTATTTATTTTCCGGGGAAGCAATAATATGTAGAGTGATAGGGATGAATCGAGGCCTACTTTCTAGAGCCGCTCTTTTTCCTGACTTATAGAATAGGGTCTTCCCCTTTAAATAAGGAGTGGATTTGGAGCTTTGTATTAGAAAAATGGACTTAAATTATGAAATAATAGTAATATATTTAAGGTCGGACTTATACTTTAAGCCTGACTTGTCCTTAGCGCTCGTTATGGCATTGCCCTGTTTTACTGATTGCAGCAAAAAATGAAATGGTACAAAAACCGTCACCTCTCAGTTGTAATGCTCCATGCAGTAAATGTGCGTCACTAGCACATTTCCCATGTCGTGAAACTGATCACAAGGTATTGCCAAGTCATCGGCTGTGATCTGGGAGAGCACTTGACAATAACTGTAAAATTTCCATGCGGCGCCCCCCCAGAGGGGACACGGAGCCTATTCAAAGCAGCGTGGCGTCTGTGCCATACACGGCAGGTCCTCCACAGTCAGACAGTGTTTGTGTCCACTATTGCCAAGACATGAGAATCCTTGGGTTATACATGATGAATTACAATAAAAAAAAACCTTCAAAAACCATCAAGTATGTGCCTGAAAATGAGTTCTATTGTATCAACAAAATCAGAAGAATGCTTCCTTTTCAGTCATTCTTATTCTGTGTATTTGCTTATTCTGTGCCGAGAGCCGACACGATGGCGTCCCGTGTGGTTTCTGGAAGCCCCCTACATCTACCGATCACAGCAGTCATGGCTGACATGTGCGCCGCTTATCTTTTTTTCCGCTATTGTCTTTGCGGAGAGATCCATGCTGGTGATTCAGCTCTCTGCTTTTTCTCTACTCTTCGAAGCCTGCACATCGGAAAAGATTCTGCATAGATCTCATAGGATAACTTTGGAAGCTTTTGTCATCTCTATGTGTTTTTCAAAAGGCTCAATGTTCTGATACGATTATCTAGGAAAACCAATGTAGTCGCTGCTTTCATTTACTACTAATCCACAAAATCGAATAGATCCTGAATGGTTGGTTGCAAGAGACTTTTGGTAAACATTTGGATGCGCAGACAACTTTTCTTTGCCGGTTTTACAGTATGGGTGAAGAAAAGTTAATTGTTCCTCTCCCGACTTTCACAAAATGCGTTTGCATCAATTGCTTGTCAGTATCTGCGTTGCATACCCCCCCCCCCCCCCCCCCCCCCCCGGTGCTTAAAGGGTTACTGCAGCACGGCCTACTAAGAAACAAAAAGTATACAAAAAAACTTTTGATGGAGTAAATTGTGCCAAAATTGTAACAAGGCACATGCATTATAATTTGGCACATTTGGGACTGTCCTATAGTTAGGTAATAAAATAAGACAACTAATTCCAGTCTTACACATCGGATTTCAGACCGTGATGGCTGGGTCTCCTGATCTGAACCCATAGGAGGCTTTCGAGTTTAGGTCCCGGAGATCCACGTCCGGTTTCTGCTCAAGATTGTGAATGTTGGATGTAGGAAAATTGCCTACGAGTTTTTGGAGCAGAAACTGGCTATGTCCACACAGGGTTTTTGGACATGGGTAAGTCCGGTGGACGAAACGGCATATAAATTCAACAGGATGGAAAAGGGAGAGGAAAGCCCTAAAGGTAGGGCGCAAGAGATGGGCCACCTCCTGACACCAACCTGTGCCTGTCCCTAAACTCCCCTAATGCCATATGTGGGTCCTTCCCCCCGCAGTCACAAGCCTAGTCCCTGATTGTCACCTCATTGTACCCTGGTTAAAGGACGCTAGCTTCACCACTGCAGACAGGGGAAGAGACAAACACACGACAGGCAAAATGCAAGAAATACTCAGCTCTGGTTCTGCTGCCAAGCTCCACTGCAGCAGAGACAACAGCACCAGGAATCTGAACAGGAACAACCCCACCGTCACAAGAGAGCTCCACACACCCAGCTGGTCTGCATAGAAGAACTCTATAACCGACGATCAGCTGATGGGTCATGTGACTATTTAAAGGAAGGTTGTTACCAACCATCAGCTGACCAGCCTAAAGGAAACTGCCAGCAAGAGACAGACATTAACTCTTGCTGGATCAAAAGTAAAAAACATTTACATTTCATCAAACCCAGAACTGCCATGAATCCCTTAACAATTTGTGACACTCTGCTCCAAAAACTAAGCAAAAAAGACTGTGTGCACATAGCCACCGAGTGGAAACTCTCCAAAAATCAACAAAAACCTTCCACTCTGAAAAATCAACAAAAAGATCTGCACCCTAAGAGCAGATGTAGATTTATGCTATTTTATGAACTTAATGAACATGTCTAAAAGTTTTAGAACTTATGTTTTAAAAGTTTCTCAAAAGATTGTAAATTTTTGTGCTAAAATGGATCATCATTTCATTTGTGACTCTGTTTTAAGCTCCGTTTGCACCAAAAACTGTCGTGAACTAATAAACGTTGGCCAAAGTCTTGCTAGTTTTCTGGACGTCAGATTAATACTTGACTCCATGCCACCATTCGATTGTGTACTTTATTTTTATTTTATTACAGGATTATATTGTATTCTAATTTGAGAGTGTGGACACTTGTGATTTGGATATCTTCCGAAAAGGCCGAATAAAGGTAACTAAGATTTTTTTTTTTCTATTTTGTTTAACTAATTTTACTCTATAAAAATGAAAATTAAAGTTGTAAAAATGTTTTTTTTTTCCCTTTATTCCAGATTTTATTTTTTTTTTCATTTTGGCTACAGGAAATCGATGTTCCTTCATAAAAACTTTTTTTTAATCTCGGTTACATTGTGGTAAGTCTTGTAAATATTTAAAATACATTTTTTTTAAACAATTTAACAAAGTGTAATAATTATTTCTTATTTTACAGGTGAATTGAAAAGTTTAGTTCTTCCCTCCGCTTCAGCAATGCCTTCATGTATCATTAAAGGTTGCTTTCACACTTGGAAGCAAAAAGAATCCAAGGTGATTCTCCACGTCTTTCCCAGAGATAAGGAAGGAATAAAATTGTGGCTAAGACAGTCCCCGGAAAATTTTCCGAATGTCGAAGAGCTGGCTGAGAGAATACACGCTCAGAATAAATGGGGCACTGTTAGATTGTGCTCGAAACATTTTAATGACGATCAGTATTTCCACGAGGGAACCAAGCGAAGGCTCAGGCCTCACGCTATTCCCACCTTATTTACGGGCGAAGAACCTTCCGAGATGGTAAGGAAAAAAGGCTCAAAAAGGAGGAAAATGGCTGAAAACAATGATCTGGCAGACGATAATATAGGTGAAGGTGCATCAAGCGACATTCTGTTCTATCCACAAACTTCTGACGTTCCTAACACCTTCGTCCAGCAAGTTTCACCATCACATTTACAGATTGTACTTCCAAGTACAAGTCTATTAGCGATCGGAAAACCCAGAATGGCAGAAAAGGCTATGAACACCGATGCGTTCTTTAATACTAAATGCCAAGCTGTGGGGACATATCCCATGTTGGGTAAAAAACATGCTTCCTGCCAAACAAAGCCCTGGAAGGGAAAATCTCAGGGTACGCTTTGTAACATTTTAATGGAGGAATGTATAAAACCTAATCAGGGATTGACTCAACGCAACATTCGGCAAAGTAAAAGGATTTGGTCATCCGGTATGGGAACCGCAGGCGTTACTTCTATGTCTCCAAAGAGTATGGAACAAAGTCTTGGCCACGCGGCCACTTCTTCACAGACCATATTTCCAAACAATGAAAATGAGTTTAATCTCCGCGATCGATTTGACCACAACGATGGATCGCCATCTGTCAAAGTTGAGCGGTTGAGTCCTCCGATTAGCAGAATGGAAAGCAATTGTGGAAAATCCTCTAAATGTAACCAACTAATCCTGAACTCCAACCAAAAGCTATCAGATCTCAAATCGGAAAATGCTTCATCTGCCTCCGATAGCGAAGACCCCGATGAAGATCCCGAACCCGGATCTAGCACCGACGACTCTGAAAAGGATGAATCGTCTACCGGAAAACCTTATGATGGACTTTTCAACGACCCCGGAAGCGAAGCCAATTTTACTGTTTTAAAAAGCTGCTTATACGATCTTATCAAGCTCATACGATGTCAGTATCGGCAGGCATGTAACGCGCCATTGACAAACGTTCAAGTCAAAACTTTGGGCTCCGTGGTCGCCATCGATGTACTGTGCTGCCAGGGTCACAATTCTACTCTTTGGCACAGCCAAACTTCAAAGGCTAGGAAGAATGTGAGAAATCTATCACTTAAAAGTGAGGGTCCTCGTCAGCAGCTTGAGCCTTCAGAAACGAAAACATTTTTTCACAATTTTGAATATTTCGATGATCTCCCAAAGTAAATATTTGAGACTTCAAAAACAGTACATGCATTACTTCAGGCAAAGTGAAAGAGAAAAAGTTGCTAACTTTTTCAAATTCGACTGTAAATGTTCAAAGATTTGTTAGAGATCGAGGAATCTCTCTGCTCTTACCTTGCTGTTAATATTTATTGACCCCAGTGGTCCATTTCATTACTCTCTACTGGTTTCTCGGAGACCCATGAGGATGGGATAGTTTCTCTCGACTGTTGTCTGTAGAGAATACGCTGTTTTTATGATACAGTTTTTAATGGCAGCCCTAAAACATAATTTTTATGTTGGATGTTGTCAATCTAAAGAGCGTTATCTGGCCATAGATTTAAAGGGGTAATCAGGAGTTAACTGCTTAGACCCTAGGTTCACATTGCGTTAGGGCAATCCGTTAACTGCATAGCGCTAACGCAGTGTTTATTTTGTGGCCGCGTTCACCGTCCCCGCTAGCGCAGATCCCCGAAAGCACGGCACATCGCTAGCAATGCACTACAGGCAGAAATAACATTGCTGTCAATGGGTGCGCTAACGGACACGTTGCATGGCGTTAATTGCGACATTTTTGCCGTGCAATGCTGTCCGTTAGCGTTAACTCATTAACGCACTGTGAACCTAAGGAAAAAAAAATGATCAGCAGGTCGTTGCTAACGACCCACATGGTCTGCTGCTTATCAATTGCTCCTGGCAAAGATTCTCCTTCCTATGATGCCCCATTGGCAAAGCAGTTCCTTCTCTTCCGCTTTGCGCTGTTGATGGGGCATCACTGTCTATTTCATGTTGATTTACAGCTGGCTCCTCACTGCATTACACTGAGCAAGATGTCAGTCAACGTGACGCCCAATGGCAGAAGGGAAGGAACTGTTCATATCGACAGGATATAACAGGAAGTAGGGGAATCGCCGCCAGTAGTGGTCCGTGACTGCTCTGAGATGGGAGAGATCGTCACATGGCAGAACTGAACAGGCAGGCATTTCGCAACTACCTGCCGATAGTGCTTAGCCCAGTAGAAAAAAAAATGTAGTCCAAGATAACCCCTTGAAAGCAGTTTTCCACTTTTACAAAAGTGGTTCTCCAAGAAATAGCAAAATCAGATGGTAATCCCACCCTTCCCGGGTCCAGTGCCTGCTCTTTTCCGCTGCGCCTCATGTATCATTAGAGCCACTTTGTATCCAAATCACATGGGCAGGAACAGCGGCTCAGAGCTGACGCCGGACCCTCACAGGGTGACTTCTGTCCGATTTTATTTTAAATGGATACCACTTTTGTAAAAAAATGGAAACCACAAATGACCCAAAAGTAATAGAATTTGCCAAACCAATACTTGGAAATATCATTTCTTTAATAGCAGGGAGAATTTCTTATTCCATAGGCGTTTGCTAGACACCGCTTGGGTCGTAACATTGCACCTGTTGAAACCCAGATTACCGGGAACAGCACTCTGAAGAGCACAGTCGGAATGGAGCGGGGGTTGAGCAAGCGCTCGTCTGCTCCTTTCATTCTTGCGGGACTGCTGGAGGTGGCAGAGTACAACAATCGGCTACGGATCAGTGCGGTTACAAAACGTCTAGCACTCAACGATCTTGAATTGCTAGCCTTTTCTAAGGATAGGCTATCAATTTTAACAACTGGAAAATCCCTTTGATAGGAAAAACACATTCATAATAGTGCAAAGTAATTCAGGTCATTGCAGCTTTATCTCCTGGAATATATTGAAATTATCCCCATTTTGGCAATTCACTCTTATGCTGTAACAATCTTTTGTTGTTTTTTTGTTTTAAAATTTTCCTGCATTTTCTTTTTCTACTAAAAATTGTTTAAAAAAAAAACCATGGAAAGTACTGTATATGTGAAATAATGAAGAAATTGCAATATTCCGTTCTTTATCTGCATCATTCCATAAAGGAAAAAAATTAACTTCTATGAAAAATATGCACAGTGTGAATATAACTTTCTGTACATCCTTAGAGTAACGTGGTATTATTGATCAAACAAAACATTCAAGAAACTAACCAGTAGTAAAAAGGAATATAAGAAACTTTCCTCCACTTGTGAGTCTTTTCTTATCCCCCACCTCTTGAACTCATTATTTACTCCTAAAAATAATTAAAATCCATTGTTAGTGGACTTGGATTTTCAACTCACTGATTTATTAAGTCTATGGGGAGGGGGGAATGGGAGGAAGCAGCTGCAGAGAGAGAGACACACATGTAGAGGCTGCTGCTTTCCAGTAAGAGTTTTATTTATCCCTTGTGCTGGACTCACAGTTACGCTGCTCAGTGTTGCTGAATAATGTCCTTCCTCCTGCTCTTTTGAATATGTGTTGCATAAGGACAGGAGTAGTTATGGGCGAGCTTGCTCAGCATTGCTTGATACTCAATCGAGCATTGGGGTGCTCATTCGAGTATTGAGCAGTGCCGAGTTACCATAAGAAGCTGGTTTGTATTATCTGTGCCGGGTGCTGCACGAGAGAGGAAGAATTTCTCCGTCCTTCAGAAACTGCTCGAATTTGCCATTCTCTTACATTATGCTCGCTACTCGAGTCGAGCCCGTCCGAGCGTCCAACCTCCTCGATTCGAGTACCGAACACTCGATCAACGCTAGACAGGAAAGCAGGAATCCCTCATGTCTGGGTGTGCCGTGAATGGGAGATGGCCTAGCAGCTGAAAATTAGAGGGAGTCTACAGAGGAGAAAAGCTTGGAAATGCACACCACATAATGACCAAAAAATAGTCTTGATCCTCATGAACACCCAACTGCGTATTCTGAACACTCGCCTGAAATAATAGATACATTTCTTGTTAAATACATATTTTATAGAACATTTTAACAAAGTGCATATTAAGTTAATATTTTTTGGACTTAAAAATTTATTTGGAAATGAACTCTCTTCTATGTTTGCGGAGAGCTGACTCATTTTGCATCCGCCAAACAGACGGATCCATGAAAATGAATGGCTTCTGTGTTCATTCTATTTTATTTCGCCAGGAGCATTGATTTCCATAGTCTGAATCTCAAAAAATGAACTCACACAGGACATGCAGTGAGTTTTTTAAAAATTGGGTATATGTGTCATTGAAGAAGACTGTGTACCTAGCGCTATTGTATGCGGCTGTGAGCTGATGGTTTGTGTGGAAAAGGCTTTTAAGGGATATTCTTATTACAAGACGTTCTCCTCTGTCCACGGGATATATAAGCATCTTCTACGCTGATAGTGCTCCGACAGGTGGGAGTCTCACCGATCGCCAGACTGGAGCACTTTTGTCCGCCATCTGTATGGAGAGACCGTGTACATCCACAACCACTGCTACAGTCATTCTCTTTTACACTGATGGTGGTCTTACCGCTGAGACTCCCACCGATCACCAGACTGGGGCACTTTTGTCCTCCATCTGGATGGAGAGACCGTGTGCATCCACAACCACTGCTAGTGCCATTCTCTTTTACACTGATGGTGGTTTTACCGCTGAGACTCCCACCGATCACCAGACTGGGGCACTTTTGTCCTCCATCTGGATGGAGAGACCGTGTGCATCCACAACCACTGCTAGTGTCATTCTCTTCTTCACTGATGGTGGTCTTACCGCTGAGACTCCCACCGATCACCAGACTGGGGCCTTTTTGTCCGCCATCTGGATGGAGAGACCGTATGCATCCACAACCACTGCTACAGTCATTCTCTTCTTCACTGATGGTGGTCTTACTGCTGAGACTCCCACCGATCACCAGACTGGGGCACTTTTGTCCGCCATCTGGATGGAGAGACCGTGTACATCCACAACCACTGCTACAGTCATTCTCTTCTACACTGATGGTGGTCTTACCGCTGAGACTCCCACCGATCACCAGACTGGGGCACTTTTGTCCGCCATCTGGATGGAGAGACCGTATGCATCCACAACCACTGCTACAGTCATTCTCTTCTTCACTGATGGTGGTCTTACCGCTGAGACTCCCACCGATCACCAGACTGGGGCACTTTTGTCCGCCATCTGGATGGAGAGACCGTGTACATCCACAACCACTGCTACAGTCATTCTCTTCTACACTGATGGTGGTCTTACCGCTGAGACTCCCACCGATCACCAGACTGGGGCACTTTTGTCCGCCATCTGGATGGAGAGACCGTATGCATCCACAACCACTGCTACAGTCATTCTCTTCTACACTGATGATGGTCTTACCGCTGACACTCCCACCGATCACCAGACTGGGGCACTTTTGTCCGCCATCTGGATGGAGAGACCGTGGACATCCACAACCACTGCTACAGTCATTCTCTTCTTCACTGATGGTGGTCTTACCGCTGAGACTCCCACCGATCACCAGACTGGGGCACTTTTGTCCGCCATCTGGATGGAGAGACCGTGTACATCCACAACCACTGCTACAGTCATTCTCTTCTACACTGATGGTGGTCTTACCGCTGAGACTCCCACCGATCACCAGACTGGGGCACTTTTGTCCGCCATCTGGATGGAGAGACCGTATGCATCCACAACCACTGCTACAGTCATTCTCTTCTTCACTGATGGTGGTCTTACCGCTGAGACTCCCACCGATCACCAGACTGGGGCACTTTTGTCCGCCATCTGGATGGAGAGACCGTGGACATCCACAACCACTGCTACAGTCATTCTGTTCTTCACTGATGGTGGTCTTACCGCTGAGACTCCCACCGATCACCAGACTGGGGCACTTTTGTCCGCCATCTGGATGGAGAGACCGTGTGCATCCACAACCACTGCTACAGTCATTCTCTTCTACACTGATGGTGGTCTTACCGCTGACACTCCCACCGATCACCAGACTGGGGCCTTTTTGTCCCCCATCTGGATGGAGAGACCGTATGCATCCACAACCACTGCTACAGTCATTCTCTTCTACACTGATGATGGTCTTACCGCTGACACTCCCACCGATCACCAGACTGGGGCCTTTTTGTCCCCCATCTGGATGGATAGGCCGCTGCTCCGTTCATTCTCTTTGGAATTGACGATAAAGCTGAGTAGAGCGGGCAGTAATGTTGTATGAGTGTCCATCATGGCATATTGTGAGAGTGGAGACTGTGTATACACGTGTTCTTTCACAGAAACACATAACTGTTCTCCTAGGCAATTTCCAAATTTTCCTGTTCCTGCAAAATCCACTATGCAACGTATTAGGGTGGAAGTGGTGGTGTTTCACAGTATCGGTGGCTCATGTGTTCAGACATCAATCATTGTGGCAGACGTCCAGAAGAGAATTATGAGAATCCCAAGGAAATGGCTCGAGGATGATCCCAGTAGAGTCGGCAAAACTTGTCACCTAGTACTAAAATGTCTTCTCCTGAAGCCGCGATGTTAGCGCTACAAGGGTTTGAAGGTGAAAGACAAAGGGTTTGTGCGGTATTGCACTTGGCGCCTGGATATAATCTGATGTTGCCGTTTGGACCCGTTATAATACATCATGTCCAATAAGTGGTTTCATCTAAGTGTGTGTGTGACGCCGCACAATAAAGTCAACGATTCTGTTTTTTTCATGACCCACCTTGTCTTTTTACAGGGTGGGCCACATCACGGTAGAGTTAAAATCTGGTATCCTAACGCTTGGGGTTCGTGTAAATTTCTTTTACGATGCAGAACCCATACAAAAGAAATCTGCTTCTGTTATAACCGTGTACAATTATTATGAAGCGATCCATTAATTGACAAGTCATTAGTTAACTCCTTCCTGACCGTAGGATGTATTAATGTGTCCTACAGATTGGGCTACTATGCAGCCGCCATCTGCCTGGAACAGCAGTGACCTGAGGGAGCTCCAATCGCTGCTGTTTCGCCACTTAACTGCTGCTGTCAATCACTTGGGGTGCCGATCAGATTGTAATGGCATCCGGGGGATGGCTGAAAACCATTATGGTTGCTGTTTTGGTCACCCGGTGAAGATCAGGTCATGGCTGGGCTTTGCAGAAAATCATCATTTTGTGTACAATACAGCAGTGTCGCCGTATATAATATAATTGATCGAATGATAACCGGTACCTTAGTGCAATAAAAAAATACGGTAAAGTTTTTAAAGATATAAAAAATAATATTCAACATCCTTTTCCACCATTAAAGATTTACGGTATATAAAAAATCATCATATTTGGTGTCACTGCATCAACAAGAATCCAATGAGAATATAAAATAATTCACTTGTATGATAAACGCCAAGAAAGAAAGCAAACTGGAAAGGTTTAAAATTGTGGATTTTGTTTTGTCAACACACCTGCCTTAAAAAATAAAATAAAAAATTAAACGAAAAGTAATACAAATATGTATCCGTAACCACGTCATGCAAAAAAATAAGCCCTCACACAGTTCCATCAACAGAAAAATAAAAAATTTACAGAATTAAAAAAAAACGGTGACACAAATGGCTAATTTTTTATTTTTGTTTTACAAAGTTTTGATTTTTTTTTTTTTTACCACCACTTAAATAAAAAAATTAATTATGCGAATTTGGTATTACCGTAAATACTGACCTGGAAAATCATGTTGCCATGTCATATTTATATCACGATGCATGCACACAAAATAGGAAAAAATGGCATTATTGTGGGGGGGTTTCAGCTTTTCTCTGCACTTGGAATTTTCTTTCTCCTCTTTTTCAGCACGTTGCATGGTAAAGCTAGTGGCGTCTTTCAAAACTACAACTCGTCCTGTACAATCCGCAGCTTGTCAATTCTTTGTACAGAATTCTTGCAATTCATAGGGTGAATTTCTCAACATAATCCAATTGTGACACGTGTAGATTTGAGGTGTAGAAAGCAGCAGAAAGTCTGCATCAAATCCGTAAATTTTGCAACAGGCTCTGCCACAGACAAAAGAAAAAAGCCAAACAATAATTTTGTTAATACTTACTATTAGGTCTCCTGTTTTGTGGACACCTATATTTTTATTTTTGTTAGAAGCTTTGTGGAATAACACCATTCACAATATTTTAATCTATATTTTTATCATAGGTTAACACTGCAGGCCTCACAGCATGTGAGACCCTGTCCTCTGCCTGGGTCCCTCTGTGTTCAGGCTATATGAGAATCTTGTTTTAACGTGGATCGGTCACCAGATTTCAGTCCATATTGCATAAATTATTAAATAGCTCTCTTGGACCTGAAGGGACTGTCATATTTATTTTATTTAAAAGTCGACGTCAAAATAACTAAAATCCTGATATTTAGATGAACATGTTAGGAGTTCAGCTATAGAATGAAAAGAGCCTGATTGACTGTTGCAGCTTGTACTGAGCAGTGTGAGATCTGAGCAGGAGGAGGGACACTGAGGAGAGGTCAGGATAGGTGCACAGATTCAGCAGGGAGGAGGTACACTGAGGAGCTGTCACCGTCTTAGTGGGCAGAGATTCAGCTGGGAGGAGGTACACTGAGGAGCTGTCACCGTCTTAGTGGGCAGAGATTTAGCTGGGAGGAGGGACACTGAGGGGCTATAACCGGCTTGGTGGGCAGAGATTCAGCTGGGAGGAGGGACACTGAGGAGCTGTCACCGGCTTAGTGGGGGCAGAGATTCAGCTTGGAGGAGGTACACTGAGGAGCTGTCACCGTCTTAGTGGGCAGAGATTTAGCTGGGAGGAGGGACCCAGGGGCTATAACCGGCTTGGTGGGCAGAGATTCAGCTGGGAGGAGGGACACTGAGGAGCTGTCACCGGCTTAGTGGGCAGAGATTCAGTTGAGAGGAGGGACACTTCTGAGCCATCACCGGCTTGGTGGGCAGAGATTTAGCTGGGAGGAGGGACACTGAGGAGCTGTCACCGGCTTGGTGGGCAGAGATTCAGTTGGGAGGAGGGTCACCTCGGAGCGATCACCGGCTTGGTGGGCAGAGATTTAGCTGGGAGGAGGGACACCGAGGAGCTGTCACCAGCTTGGTGGGCAGAGATTTAGCTGGGAGGAGGGACATTGATCAGCTGTCACCGGCTTGGTGGTTAGAGATTTAGCTGGGAGAAGGTACACTGAGGAGCTTCACCGGCTTAGTGGGCAGAGATTCAGCTGGGTGGAGGGACACCTCGGAGCTATCACCGGCTTGGTGGGCAGCGATTTAGCTGGGAGGAGGGACACTGAGGAGCAGTCACCTGCTTGGTGGGCAGATTTAGCTGGGAGGAGGGACACTGATTAGCAGTCACCGGCTTGGTGGGCAGAGATTTAGCTGGGAGGAGGGACACTGAGGAGCTGGCACTGGCTTGGTGGGCAGATATTTAGCTGGGAGGAGGGACACTGAGGGGCTGTTACTGGCTTGGTGGGCAGAGATTCAGCTGGGAGGAGGGACACCTCAGCTGTCACCAGCTTGGTGGGCAGAGATTTAGCTGGGAGGAGGGACACTGAGGAGCTGGCACCGGCTTAGTGGGCAGAGATTCAGCTGGGAGGAGGAACACCTTGGAGCGATCACCGACTTGGTGGCCAGAGATTTAGCTGGGAGGAGGGACACCTCAGAGCTGTCACCGGCTTGGTGGGCAGAGATTTAGCTGGGAGAAGGTACACTGAGGAGCTTCACCGGCTTAGTGGGCAGAGATTCAGCTGGGTGGAGGGACACCTCGGAGCTATCACCGGCTTGGTGGGCAGCGATTTAGCTGGGAGGAGGGACACTGATTAGCAGTCACCGGCTTGGTGGGAGAGATTTAGCTGGGAGGAGGGACACTGAGGAGCTGGCACTGGCTTGGTGGGCAGATATTTAGCTGGGAGGAGGGACACTGAGGGGCTGTTACTGGCTTGGTGGGCAGAGATTCAGCTGGGAGGAGGGACACCTCAGCTGTCACCAGCTTGGTGGGCAGAGATTTAGCTGGGAGGAGGGACACTGAGGAGCTGGCACCGGCTTAGTGGGCAGAGATTCAGCTGGGAGGAGGGACACCTTGGAGCGATCACCGACTTGGTGGCCAGAGATTTAGCTGGGAGGAGGGACACCTCAGAGCTGTCACCGGCTTGGTGGGCAGAGATTTAGCTGGGAGGAGGGACACTGAGGAGCTGTCACCGGCTTGGTGGGCAGAGATTCAGTTGGGAGGAGGGACACCTCGGAGCTATCACCGGCTTGGTGGGCAGAGATTTAGCTGGGAGGAGGGACACCGAGGAGCTGTCACCAGCTTGGTGGGCAGAGATTTAGCTGGGAGGAGGGACACTGATCAGCTGTCACCGGCTTGGTGGGCAGAGATTTAGCTGGGAGAAGGTACACTGAGGAGCTTCACCGGCTTAGTGGGCAGAGATTCAGCTGGGTGGAGGGACACCTTGGAGCTATCACCGGCTTGGTGGGCAGCGATTTAACTGGGAGGAGGGACACTGAGGAGCAGTCACCTGCTTGGTGGGCAGAGATTTAGCTGGGAGGAGGGCCACTGATTAGCAGTCACCGGCTTGGTGGGCAGAGATTTAGCTGGGAGGAGGGACACTGAGGAGCTGGCACTGGCTTGGTGGGCAGATATTTAGCTGAGAGGAGGGACACTGAGGGGCTGTTACTGGCTTGGTGGGCAGAGATTCAGCTGGGAGGAGGGACACCTCAGCTGTCACCAGCTTGGTGGGCAGAGATTTAGCTGGGAGGAGGGCCACTGAGGAGCTGGCACCGGCTTAGTGGGCAGAGATTCAGCTGGGAGGAGGGACACCTTGGAGCGATCACCGACTTGGTGGCCAGAGATTTAGCTGGGAGGAGGGACACCTCAGCTGTCACCAGCTTGGTGGGCAGAGATTTAGCTGGGAGGAGGGACACTGAGGAGCTGGCATTGGCTTAGTGGGCAGAGATTCAGCTGGGAGGAGGGACACCTTGGAGCGATTACCGACTTGGTGGCCAGAGATTTAGCTGGGAGGAGGGACACTGAGGGGCTGTTACCGGCTTGGTAGGCAGAGATTCAGCTGGGAGGAGGGACACCTTGGAGCTGTCACCGGCATGGTGGGCAGATATTTAGCTGGGAGGAGGGACACTGAGGGGCTGTCACCGGCTTTGTGGGCAGAGATTCAGCAGTCACATGTAAGGTGGGCAGAGATTTAGTTGGTGAGGAGGGACATTGAGGAGCTGTCACAAGCTAAGTGGGTGCAGATTTAGCAGGGCAGAGGGACACTGAGGAACTGTCAATCATGATAGGTGGGTAGAGATTTAGTTAAGTATTCATTAAGAATTACACAATCTTTCTAACATGGTTTTGAATGTAAATATACCAGTCTCAACGGGTCTAAAATTTCTATATAATATTGTATGTAGTTTATATTACACCTAATATCAAAAAACAGCTCACAAAGAAAAAACCCTGTCTAATGACAAATGCACACTATGCAGCAGGCCTCCACTGATAAAGGCTAGGGGCGGCACAGGTGCAAACTACTTGATAAAAACAGCCACCCCCACACTAACCAAACATTGCAGGGGTTGGCTGCCTAGTAGAAAAAATGCACATTTTTTTATATTACACACCTGCTTTAATTTTTCTAACATTGGTGAAAAAATAAAAGAATTGATTTGATTGATTACCCTGGATCAATGATACTGATCTGAGCTGCCAGAGCATAAGAACAGGAAGTGTTGTAGAAGGGGCACGGAAGCTCTTCTCGCAGGCCCCAATCTTGTGTCTGGAAGACTGAATATGAGTTTTATTTCTGCAGAAGAGAAAAAAAGACAGCAAGTTAAAAAAGAAGAAAGAGAAGAAAAAGAAGCGAGACGCCAGCCCTGTACAGATATCTAAGGTGCGAACAGATGTTTCTATGTAGACTTTCGCCCCTTATTATTTATCTGATGCTCCCGTACATCAAATATTAAAAATGAAGCAACTTTGCATGTAGTCTGCATTAAAAACGATCTGCCGTTTCGTGTATACAGCTCCGTAGCGAACCTATGTTCATAAAATGGTTGAAAAGAAGCACATAGCTTTTATATTTAACACCATACTAAATAATCTCTGGACGGAGATGGATGTGGATGTCGGGCAATAGTTCTCCTGTCCGGAATTTTATTCTTCTGGATGGAAGGAGGGAAGAAGCAGCCGGCACTGCAGGAATCATGATGAATGTGCCACCCCCAATATATTACCCATCATCACATTGTGACGGAGGGATAGAATACTTCGGTATGTTCGTGGGTTTGCACCCATGACAGGACGACTTCTGTTCTGACTTAACCACAGCGGACACTAATGGGGATCAGGGTCATAGGTCGCTCCTTATTTCGGATCATCTCCTTACATAACACTTATTAGATGGATCACGAGAGGCTGGAGGTTATGGCAAGAGGGAAATCCAATGTTAGGCTATTGAAGACTATGAAGGAAATGCCTGTGCTCGTCAGGAGGTTTATACGAAGTCCCTAGATATGGGAAATACTTACACACTCTTACATGTGTAAGTATTTCTTACATGTGTAAGTCTAAAATATGGTAAAATTCCGTGTAGTTCGGGAGGACCTTATACTTGGCATAAGTATGTACTTTTTTACCCAGCGTAAATGCCGCTGTTCTGATTCCGGCATCATTTTTCTTTCGTTTCTGCGACTCTCTGTCCCTGAGATAAGACCCCTTATTCCCTGTAGAAAAAACTTGTCATTTTATCCAACTGGGTGTGGTCTTCAATAATTCACCCATAGATAAGAATCTATAAACGTGCCCCCTTGGCTATTCAGAGTAGATTTACTTATGGCGAAGAGGGGACAATACTTTAGGAACAAAGAGGAGCAGAAATAAAAGATCAACAATGCCACATTCAGGAAAACAACGGCATTTACGCATTTAAAAAAAAATTGCATATTTATGGCAATTCATGGGTCCGCCTTTAAAGTGGTTACCAGTAGGGGTCGACACCAGTCCTGACAAAGGAGTGGCTTTTTCAGTCGTTCACTGCCCAACTGGACTCTCTACAAATGAAAGACACTGAGGGGAGCAGCTCCCAATCGTCGCTGTTAACCTCCATCGATCATACAGTGATGGCGTATCCTAATAATCATTAGACTTGGATATCTTGCACTATGAAGAATTACTGGTTGTGTATAAAAAGACTAATTAAGCTATGAATCTTGTGATCACAGCAGCATCAGCATTATGTCATGTGATCACAGCAGCATCCGGACCAATGAGTCCTGTGATCACAGCAGCATCAGCATAGAAAAGACCTGTGATCACAGCAGCATCAGCATAGAAAAGTCCTGTGATCACAGCAGCATCAACATAGAGAAGTCCTGTGATCACAGCAGCATCAACATCGAGGAGTCTTGTGATCACAGCAGCATCAGCATAGAGAAGTCCTGTGATCACAGCAGCATCAACATCGAGAAGTCTTGTGATCACAGCAGCATCAGCATAGAGAAGTCCTGAGATCACAGCAGCATCAGCATAGAGAAGTCGTGTGATCACAGCAGCATCAGCATAGAGAAGTCCTGAGATCACAGCAGCATCAACATAGAGAAGTCCTGTGATCACAGCAGCATCAGCATAGAGAAGTCCTGTGATCACAGCAGCATCAGCATAGAGAAGTCCTGTGATCACAGCAGCATCAACATAGAGAAGTCCTGTGATCACAGCAGCATCAACATAGAGAAGTCCTGTGATCACAGCAGCATCAGCATAGAGAAGTCCTGTGATCACAGCAGCATCAGCATAGAGAAGTCCTGTGATCACAGCAGCATCAGCATAGAGAAGTCCTGTGATCACAGCAGCATCAACATAGAGAAGTCCTGTGATCACAGCAGCATCAGCATAGAGAAGTCCTGTGATCACAGCAGCATCAGCATAGAGAAGTCCTGTGATCACAGCAGCATCAGCATAGAGAAGTCCTGTGATCACAGCAGCATCAGCATAGAGAAGTCCTGTGATCACAGCAGCATCAGCATAGAGAAGTCCTGAGATCACAGCAGCATCAGCATAGAGAAGTCCTGTGATCACAGCAGCATCAGCATAGAGAAGTCCTGTGATCACAGCAGCATCAGCATAGAGAAGTCCTGTGATCACAGCAGCATCAGCATAGAGAAGTCCTGTGATCACAGCAGCATCAGCATAGAGAAGTCCTGAGATCACAGCAGCATCAGCATAGAGAAGTCCTGTGATCACAGCAGCATCAGCATAGAGAAGTCCTGTGATCACAGCAGCATCAGCATAGAGAAGTCCTGTGCTCACAGCAGCATCAGCATAGAGAAGTCGTTTGATCACAGCAGCATCAGCATAGAGAAGTCGTGTGATCACAGCAGCATCAGCATAGAGAAGTCCTGTGATCACAGCAGCATCAGCATAGAGAAGTCGTGTGATCACAGCAGCATCAGCATAGAGAAGTCCTGTGATCACAGCAGCATCAGCATAGAGAAGTCCTGTGATCACAGCAGCATCAGCATAGAGAAGTCCTGTGCTCACAGCAGCATCAGCATAGAGAAGTCGTTTGATCACAGCAGCATCAGCATAGAGAAGTCGTGTGATCACAGCAGCATCAGCATAGAGAAGTCCTGTGCTCACAGCAGCATCAGCATAGAGAAGTCGTGTGATCACAGCAGCATCAGCATAGAGAAGTCGTGTGATCACAGCAGCATCAGCATAGAGAAGTCGTGTGATCACAGCAGCATCAGCATAGAGAAGTCCTGTGATCGCATCACCATAGAGAAGTCCTGTGATCACAGCAGCATCAGCATAGAGAATTCCTGTGATCACAGCAGCATCAGCATAGTTTTGAGTACATACTGCATTGTGAAAGTAGAGGTGGAAATGAAATGCTGATAGGCTTTTAACTCCACTAACATGTATAAGATGACTGACAACGGCTTCCTGTAAATGGTGGCACAAATTGCTGTGTTTTGAAGGGAAATTTTCCACAACAGGGATTTAAAGGGTTTATTCAGTGCCGACCAGCCCTGCTCACTTCTGCATCGGAGTGGCGCCGTTGACGTTACGAACCCACACACCTTCTGAGACATCTTCATAATTGGCTGGTATTGTGCAAGTGTCCAAATCCTAAGGACAAGACACGTGCTTGATATCTCGGCATGTATGTGGGGTCGAAACGTCATCGGCACAGAAGTTAGCGGCTCCGGACAGTGCTGGATAATCATTTTGGCACAGATGACTACTGCCAGTATTGATTGGAATCACTGTGGCACAAAGCTTAGTTTTGGCGCAAGGCTGGTAATTTTCTTCTCTAGTAGAATCCGTGACGTTGTCTTGTAATTCTTTGCAGTTCTTGAAAGAAAAAAAGAAGAATGAGAATTACAGTATGATCTCAGGGAAGAAGATCAAGATGAAAGTGAAGAAGAGCAAAGAGGACAAAGAGGTAAGTCCGGCAGCGGCAGTCAGAACTGATCATTACAACCTGTAGCACCCTACTTTACCATTTACCTGCACCCACCTTTCTCTTGTTTGGATGGTGATTGTCCCTTTGGCCATGATTGGTCCCATTCACTTGACGAATATAATGCCAGACACAGGAATGAAGCTTCTACTGAAAAAAACAAACTGGTAAATGAGACTTTGTGGGGTTTTTTTATCTCCGCAGAGAGACAGAAATCGAGCCAAACTTCTGGAATTCTTAAACTCTTCCATGTGACGGAGCTGATATTGTGTCCATGTTTTGTGTCCAGACAGAAGCTTAGCTAGAAGTTTCATCATCATTAATAATAAAACCTGCTCACCCAGACGGGGTTCACTTACTTATGCACCTACGTATTGTATCACGTGTGGACTCCATGGTCGTCTGCTGAGTACGTACGGTGCCTGTGGAACAGCCCCGAGGGTCATTTCTCAAAGCCTTCGAAATTTGTCTTCCAGACAGAAAGGGATATGTCAAACTTTCCTTTTTTTTCTGTTTTAATGTTTTATTCTGCATTTCCGTGGATGAAGCGTTTCCTCCACACTCGTATTTGTCGGCTGCACAATGTGCTGTTCCAGGGAACTTTTTCCAGGGTTTTGCAATTTTTGCATGTATCCTCACACCCCTCTATGGAAGCTGCGGCACTACAATGATTTTTACCGTAAGCCAGTGTAATCCAGGCGCGTGTCCCGGCCGAAACGCAGGTCTCATGACCCAAACTGACAGCTTCATTGATCCCTATCAAGATTTCAGCTCAGTCGCTAGACCTGCAGACAGGATGGGACTTGCAGTTGTAATACAGGCACATAAGTCCTAAATTGGCTCTGTCTCGACTTTCCAAACATGACTATTTTCGTAAATGCTTGAATTACCCATTTAAAAAAAAAAATCAGAAGCATCTTTTAATAGAACTTTGCATTGTACTGTCCCCCTCTTATTCCTCCTGGAAATGTATGGATGCATTGACAACCATTCCCTCAATATAAGGGTTGTATCTTTTCACACTTCACCAGTATCTACTGGGGACCGTGTTTAAAGGGTATTCCCATCTCCAAGATCCTGTTCCAATATGTAGTAAGTATAATATTATTAAATACCCCCAATTGGAAATGTAGTATAGTTCTTCTAATTCACTATATCGCTTACCCTATGTGCAGGGCATTGCAGTAGCTTAGGTATCCATGGTTACAACCTCTCATAGTGACGGTTAGTTATTAGCGATTGTAACCATGGATACCTAAGCTTCAGCAATGCCCTGCACATGGGGTAAGCGACAAAGCAAATTAGAAGAACTATACTACATTTTTAATTGGAGGTATTTATTATTAATAATAATAATAATATTATTACACCTACTACATATTGGGACTGAACCCAGCATTCCTATATGGCCATCTGGAGAAAGCTCTACCGGCCGACCAATCGTTGAGCCGACAGCTATGTAATGCATATGGAGCCCTCTATAGCATATAGTGACACTCCATGTTGCCAAAAGGAATAGTCAGTGTATAAATTTACAGGAGAAATAACAGAAAAAGAAACAGATATCCAAGAAAAATAGCCGCTGAAGTATTGTTTTCAGGGGAAGAAAAGTATTTTTCTAAAACGGACATGTCAGGCCAGGCGTCATTTTTTTCTTTACATTACATGACCACTTTTGCAACTAATTTATTTCCTTCCAGTGCAAACTTAAAAAAAAAAATAATGGAATTTTGCAAAGACTTGAATAAAAAGATTTTTCTGATTAGTTTCTGCAGCTCCTATACATAGTTGTATGGTCGCACTTCCACCATCTGTGATATTCCAAATATATGTTAAGAAAACATGAAGTACAGATGACCAGACTACGTGCTAAGGTGTGTTTGTAGTCTGTTTCCATGGAGACACATAGAATTACATAGGAGCTGCTAATTCAAAATGATAGGAGATAGAAATTTGCTGGAATTGTCAAGCAGTCATGCGGGTAGTATTTTGGAGCCCTGCAGCCCCTCTACCTGCCGGCATCCCCCTGCGCCTCTTCTGATTAGTCGTGCATGTGTTGCGGTGGACCTACTAATCAGAAGAGAAGCAGGTCCAGCACACGGACTACTGATGTGACCGCCAAACAAGGGTCCTGTGAATCTTTGCTTATCTCTAGTAGGAGATTTATAATAAAGACCAATTGCAAAGTTGCTTCATAATTTTATTTTTCATTTTTTTTATTTTAGGTTGATTAAAGCAACAAATAAAAATGGTTACAAAGGAGCTCATAGCCTTTTAACGAGCGTCTGCGGTGCGGTTGTTGCGCTGGTTTGTGCCGTTCTTCACCGCTATGTGTGAACACCGCCTAAGAGAAAGGGAAGCCACCATTAGCTCAATCAACTTGTCTTTTTTTTCCGTATTTTTAAAAATAATTCTTAAAAGGGATTGTTCACTATTGCAACCCATTTTGTATTTTATTTTTCCCAGAGCATCTAAATTAGAAAATTTGTAGATAATCGCGATGAAGCGTAGACTGCCGTTTTGCGTACACAGCTCCTGTGCTGTCTGTTACTCAGCATGATATTCCATCATACTGGATCTTCCATCAAAATCAATCTGTCACAACGTTGTGGTTTCCATTAAAAAATACTAGAAATGACGTTAGTGTGAACACAGTCCAGGTGGAGTACAAAATGACTACAGTATACACAAAGGCCTTTTTGTATGACATACGGTCTGCACAGGAGCTGTATACACAAAACGGGAGGATTTTTTTCAGTAAAATTGCTCAGATTTTTATTTTAGATACATAGGAGCAATGAAACGCTTACAGAACAGCAGGGATCCTTTCATTGTATCTCGTAGCATAGGTGGCCATATTTTCTTTCTATTCCTGTAAATGAAGAAATACTACATTTCAGTTCTTAGTTTGGGCTCCATCTCTCAGAATTTTTTTTTCTATGATTTTAGAAGGTATCTGATGATTAGTTGACTTGTTCTCGTCTTTTTTGTGTTAATGTCATCTGTGATGTCACATGTAAAGATTTGGTATATTCATTAATAAAAAAATAAATAAAAATCATATGTCTGAAATGTTGTCATTTTTATTTTTTAGCAAGTTTTAAAAATAAATCTTTTGATTTTTGTGATTTTTATATTTCTATTGATGTTTAAAATTAGAAAATAAGTGACACATTCATTAAACTTTTTTTCCGTTGTGGATTTTGGTGTAGATTTCATAATGGAAAATCTGCCACAAATCCACTGCGGAATGGACATACGGTCACAAGTGGGTCACATCCTCCTGGGAGCTCTGGAGTTAGATGTTCACTACGTATTGTGAATCACAGATCTTCCATTTAGCCTGTGTGTTTGTGTTCCATATTAAATTGATTTTGTTTCCTTTGGTGCTCAAAAGGTTACTTACCCTTTCTATGTTGGTTAGAAACTTGCAGCTCCACCTCACAGCTGTTCCTGACCATGGTCATTTCCTCTCCCTATAAAATCTGGCCAGACTTTCTCTTCCTTCGTTGAGGCTTCTCCGTTAGGCCACATCTCCCTGGCAGCAGTAATGCGCTCTCGGACTTTTATCCGGCACTTCCTCCCCAGCCGCCTCCAGTGCAGCAGCCTATCTCCGGCGTTCTTCTTCACAGCCTATCCAGCTTCAGGCATTCATTCTCCTCTCCTCCACTTTCTTCTGGCACCATTTCTTAGCTGTCTGCATTGGTTGCTTCCTCCGTCGGTTACCGATCTTCAGCACTGCGGTCATTCTCATTTGGTTCTGTGCCTGTTCCGGAAGGGGTAGGTGCTGCTGCTATAGGTGCACGGGTCTCCCTTCAGCAGTCCCACACCTAGAACGCTTTTTACCTATATGTCTAGCATTAGGGCCTCTCGCTCTCATCCTGCTCCTCCTATAATCCTACTCTTTGCTTGTTACTTTTTCTAGACCCTTTTTTTATCTACTTGTTTTCATATTTTTTTGTATCACAGATATATATATATATATATATATATATAACATAGACCTGCGAGGTCTTCTGTTTTAACTTTCTAATTAAAGGTTGTATTTTAGGAGTCCATACGTTTGTGGTTTTTGTCCATGTTCTTCCTGTAAAAAGAAGCTACCTGCAGGTCAACAGATGGCCCTCTGCTCAGACTGCAGTAATCCGACAATGCAGACCCAACAGGAGCCCCCCATTGCCCATGAGGATAGCGCGCCCTCTACCCCGAGTGAGCAGACCTACATTCTTGTCTGTCTCTAAGCTCTCTAAAGGGTCAGGTCACCGCCCTTTCTATATTCCCTTTCTATATTCCAGAAGAAATTAGCCTGTTGCTCCCAAATCAAGACTTTTCGGCAGGGATTAGCTCACGCCAACCCTATCGCCTCCCATAGAGCTGAGGGATCTCAATTTGGTCTTGTCTGTTCTTCAGGGTTGTCATGCCTCGGGATTCGATCAGATGATCATGTGCTCTGTTGTCAGCGTCTGCTGAGCCACAGCAGGTTTTTTCGCTGTCGGGGGGCTGATTACCTTTTATCTTTGTCCATTCTGGACAGCAGGTGTTTTTCATTTATCCACTTTGTCCTATCTCATTGCAGGTGCTATTTTTTAGCCTCCCCCTTTCTGGTTTTCTTTGCTGGAGATAGTCTTTAGTGGATCCTGCTTGCAGTTCTACTGCTGAGTGCCTAAACTATCCAGATAAGTATACTTCTGGGGTTCTTTCTGGCACTGCGCTCTCCCCTGTTCCTAAGGAGGTACATGAAACACTCAATGGCCTTTAAGGGAGTCAGATCCGAGGTTTTTCTAGTTCCAATCTCAGAACTTATCCAGGTCACGCTGGTACCACTAGGGTTTGCGTTTCTGAATACTTGCGTCTGTACCGGAACTGGGTGAGGTTTATGCAGTTTTTTCTTAGATTCGTCATCCCTGTGTTGACTACCACGTATGTATAACAAGGGTGCTCCCTTTGAACCTATTCGATATACCTGTCTTTCCCTTCTCTCCTGGAAGGTTTTGCTCCTTGCAGCGATCACCTCTATCAGACATGTCTCTGAATTTGCAACTCTTTCCTGTCATTCTGCTTTCCTTGTATTCCACGAGGACAAGGTGGTCCTAAGTCCGGTTCCATCCTTTCTCCCTAAGGTGATCTTCTCTTTTCATCTTAATGAGGACATTGTCCCTCCTTTCTTCTGTCCATCTCCTGCTCACATTCTGTAGCAGTCTCTACACAAACTCAATCTTGTCAGAGCTTTGGGTCTCTACATTTCCAGTTCAGCCCCCTTCAGACGTTCAGATTCTCGTTTCGTGATTTCTAAAGGTTTTCGTAGAGGTCTCTTCTCTTTCAAGGCTAAAATTGCCCGATGGATTTGTTCTACTCTCCTGAGAAGACTGCGCCCACTTGGGATCACTGCTTAATTCACAAGTGCATTGGGGGCTTCCTGGTCAGTTCGGCATCAGGCCTCTGCAAGGCCACCACCTGGTGTTCCGTCCATACCTTTTTCCAGGTTCTAAAGAGTTCACAACTATGTCTCAGCTGATGCCAGTCTGGCCTTGAAGGTTCTGCGTGGCGCAGTGGACTGGTCTTAGATTTGTGAGTAGCTGTTTTTCCCACCCTAGGGATTGCTTTAGGATGTCACATAGTTTCCTGTGTCTCCCCTTCTTTGTCACTAACTGACTAACTCTGTTCTAGTTGGTGGGTGTAGCTTGTTGGGGAGGAGTTAAAAGCATATTCCCATCTCCAAGATCCTATCACAATATGTAGTAGGTGTAATAATATTAGCAAATACCTCCAATTAGAAATGTCTAGTTTTTCTGATTCGCTATGTCTCTTACCTTATGTGCAGGGCATTGCAGGACCTTTAGGTATCCATAGGTACGGCCACTGATACATTGACAGCTAGTTGCTAGTGGTTGTAACCATGGACATTTCCCATGGACAAATCTGACATTTCCCTCTCCGCGGGTGGCACTATAATAACACCCCAGCAGCAGGCGCGCTGTCTGGGTGTTATGTTTGACTCCGATCTCTCCTTCACCTCCCACATACAATCTCTTGCCCGCTCGTGCCGCTTACACCTAAAGAACATCTCTAGAATCCGCCCTTTTCTCACCATGGAGACAACAAAAAACCCTTACTGTCGCCCTGATCCACTCCCGCCTGGACTACTGCAACGCTCTATTAATTGGCCTCCCCCTCACTCGACTTTCCCCTCTCCAGTCCATCCTTAATGCGGCAGACAGGGTTGTCCATCTGGCTAATCGTTACTCAGATGCATCCGCTCTTCGCCAGTCATTACAATCACTGCTCATTCATTATGGGATACAATTCAAATTACTTGTTCTCACCCACAAAGCTCTCCACAGTGCGGCACCCCCTTACATCTCCCTCATTTCGGTCTACCGCTGCGCTCTGCAAATGACTTTCGACTAACCTTTACACTAATCCGTACCTCCCACTCCCGACTACTAGACTTCTCCCGCGCTGCGCCAATCCTCTGGAATGCTCTACCCCAAGATATTAGGACCATCCACAACTTGCATAGTTTTAGGCGCTCGCTCAAAACACATTTGTTCAGAGCGGCCTATCACGTTAACTAATCAAAGTCATTTTATGTTTGTGTGTGTGTAGCCCATTCACTATCCCCATCTATTCCCCAACCCCTGAAGATGGCTGGACCACCATTGTAAATACATCATTGTAAATACACACCTGTACTTTGTATCTTCCCCACCTCATTGTAGACTGTAAGCTCTCACGAGCAGGGTCATCCTATTTTGCTTTATTGTATTGTTAACGTTGTTACCTATGACTGTTGTGTTTGAAACTGTTAAACTGTAAAGCGCTGCGGAATATGTTGGCGCTATATAAATAAAGATTATTATTATTATTATTATGGACACCTAAGGTCCTGCAATGCCTGCACATGAGGAAGGAGACATAGCGAATCAGAAGAACTATACTACATTTCTAATTGGGGGTATTTGCTAACATTATTTTTACACCTACTACATATTGGGATAGGATCTTGGAGATGGTACTACCCCTTTAATTTTTTTTCTGCTTAGGGTCAGCCTCTTAATGGCAGCAGCATGAACCCATTGTTTCCTGTCTCCCCCAATGAAGTCTCAGAGAAAAAGATTTTACAGCGAGTACCCAAAATCTTGTTTTTGTTCACACTGTAGTTATACTGTATGCCATACATCAGGTGCGCTGGTATTTTAGCATAGTTGGAGGCATTGCTGTGGGCAGTCAAAAATACCAGAAAATAATCAATGACATTTTTTAAAAATATGGTTCTATTATAGCTGTGATGAACAGAAGCCATAAACAGGGGTTCCCGGCTTAAAGGGGTTATCCAGGACATGTTTTTTTTTTTCCCTATTGGGATTAGAACTTGCCTGCGTGTTCTGACCTGGGACGATCTGTTCCAGTTCAGAGTGGTCGCGGACCGGTACTGCCACCAATTCTCCTTCTGGTTACGTCACGTTGACAGCGCAGCTTCCTCTCTTCCGCTTTGCTCTGTCGATTGGCCAATGTCATGCTGATAGGCAGTGGAGAGCCAGCTGTCAATCAGCGTGACGAAGGCAGAGACACGCTGTGAGAGCAGAAGAGGAAGAGCTGCTCTGCTGACGTAAGGTCAAGAGAAGCAGATGAACCCCACCAAACAGCGATTTTCAGCTCAGAATGTAAATGGTGAATTGAACGACAAAGCCCCACAGCCCCGCATATACTGTGTAGTAGCTGCTGCCATTCACTTCAGTAAAAGCAGACCTGCAGTACCTAACAACACCCATTACATGCGCTGCTCAACTTTGTCCGCTATTTACATCGGGCTGATAACAGCTCAACACTACTTGTACCAGATGTCTAACCCCCATCGATCTTAAAGATAGGGGAAGGGACTTTATCGCTTCATTGGGGGACACAGGAAACCATGGGTGTATGCTGCTGCCACTAGGACGCTGACACTATGCAAATAAAAAAGTTACCTCCTCCTCCTCTGCAGTGTACACCCCACTGTCAGGAAGTAGGATATTCAGTTTAGCTTAGTGTCAGTAGGAGGTGGACACGGGTCTTTCACTAGACCCAAATCTACCTCAGTGTGCGTCGTTCCATTTCAGGTTTCCGAAGGGATACAGGGTGAACAGTCACACCTGTACTCCCACAAAGAGACTATGAGTACGGCGTGTACTGCCACCCCGTATCCTCAAACGTCTAGTCGGCAGGACCCCAGCCCCTAACACAGAAGTGTGTTGAGGTGATCCGACCGTCGGTCCTGCCTCCATCTAACCAGAGACTGTCGGTTGGAGGAGACGCGGATGTCCCACAGAATTTTCTGATCTATCCCGGATAAGGAGGGTTTTTTTCTCTCTCTCTCCCGAGTACAGAAAAACCAAGAAGATAAGAAGATCGTTTTGAGAAGTAAAAAAAAAAATTCCTTGTTTTTAATAGAGAGCTTTAGGGGTCTATCCCCTCTAATTCACGTGTACCGTTGCGGCGTTTTAGGGCCCTCCACTCTGCTTCCCATGTTTCGGCGGTCTCCATCTTTACTCTAGGTCCCGGATTTTCTCGGGCCTAGCATCAGCGTGGGGCATTAAGGGGTCTTTTCCTTAAATCCCAGGGGTATTTGGGGAACTAAACTTTTATACAGCATTTTTTTACGGCCCTCCGGGCCGCTCCCCCGTGCTCCAGCGGTTACCAGCCGTAATCTAGGTCCTGGCTTCACTCGGCCTAGTTGCGGCGTTGGCTCCGCCCCTTCTTCCCTGCTCTTCGGGCGGGCTTTTCTCCCGCCTGTCGCTTGTTGCTTCCTTCCAAACTCGCCCTCCCCTCAGCATCGTTGGAGCTGGCGCCATAGTAACATAGTTAGTAAGGCCGAAAAAAGACATTTGTCCATCCAGTTCAGCCTATATTCCATCATAATAAATACCCAGATCTACGTCCTTCTACAGAACCTAATAATTGTATGATACAATATTGTTCTGCTCCAGGAAGACATCCAGGCCTCTCTTGAACCCCTCGACTGAGTTCGCCATCACCACCTCCTCAGGCAAGCAATTCCAGATTCTCACTGCCCTAACAGTAAAGAATCCTCTTCTATGTTGGTGGAAAAACCTTCTCTCCTCCAGACGCAAAGAATGCCCCCTTGTGCCCGTCACCTTCCTTGGTATAAACAGATCCTCAGCGAGATATTTGTATTGTCCCCTTATATACTTATACATGGTTATTAGATCGCCCCTCAGTCGTCTTTTTTCTAGACTAAATAATCCTAATTTCGCTAATCTATCTGGGTATTGTAGTTCTCCCATCCCCTTTATTAATTTTGTTGCCCTCCTTTGTACTCTCTCTAGTTCCATTATATCCTTCCTGAGCACCGGTGCCCAAAACTGGACACAGTACTCCATGTACTCCATGTTTTCTCCAGATCCGGCGCTTGGCTCCACCCCCCTTCTTCCCTGCATTTCGGGCGGGCTTCTCTCCCTCCCGTCGCTTGTTTCGTCCTTTCGGACCCGACTCCCCCCCTCGGCTCCATTTGTCTGCTTGGAGCCAGCACTATATTTCTTCTACCAGGACCCGGCGCTTGGCTCTGCCACCGTCCGGCTTCAGAGCGGGCTCTTTCTGTGTGCATCTCTGCAGTGCACACTGTTGCCCTCTCGGTCCCTGTCAGTCTTCTTGCGGTTGCCCCTTTTTCCGGCTTGTGGATCCATTCGGTGGCCTCCCTGCGGGGTTTAACCCAGGTGCACAACAGAGAGAGACTTTAGTCTCCCTCTGATTTCAAGCCTACAACTCGGCCTTCTGGAGAACTGACTGATCAGGATATACTTCAGCACAGACTTCATGGTGCGGCCTTCTACACGTGAAACGGTTACTCTGCCTAACACCGTCAGGTATCCTATCCTAGACCGCAACACAGAATTGGCTCTCTCTGATACCCTTCTCCAGGGTTCCCTCCACGCTAAAGCAGTCGCAGGATACTGAGAGACAACCGCAGCAGTACTCTTGCTGTTATCCAGGTTTTTGACGCACCACCTAGCAGGTACAGTAGGGTCCTTTGAAACTGGCGTATTTTCAGTGCATTAGACTGGTCTTGGGTTGACTGTTGCAGTGGTACTGGTATTCTGTATGGTATCAGGTAAGCCAGAATCCTTTTCCTTCAAGTTTCCCGCATTCGATTGCAGCAGTACTCTATCCGCTGTCCAGGTTTTACATGCGTCACCTGCCAGACACTTGTGGTCGATAACCGCCGTCTTTCCAGTGGTTCAAAAATGCCGAGGTCTAATGCTGCATCGGTTCCGCTCTTCTGTCCTAGACTCAGGTGAGTCAGAAATGCCCTCTTTCACCTACCTTTTTTGCAACATCTGCCTAGTCTCTCTTCGGTTAACCACTCAATGAGAGGTGCCCGGTATCCATTACTTCTGGTTGACTGCAGCAGCAGTTACAGTCCGCTTTCAGGTTAGTCAGAGGCATCTTCTGCGGTGTGTTTCATATTCAATAACATCTGTGGTCTATTAACAGTTTTTACAGAAAATCTACCACATACCACAGGGGAGATCTCGGTACCACAGGTTGGATCTCAGCGGCAGCATGAGCGGCCAGTCCACTTTCAGGTAGGTCAGACACGCTGGTGTCAGGTACCGGATGGTCGCAGTTTTTTCTTCGGCCACGCACTGGGCCCGGTTTGCAGGTTGCTATTCAGGGACCTATCCAAATCTTCTGATTATTTGGGCCTACTACTAACTATCCGTAGGTCAGTTTACAGTGCTATCTTCAGGCTATCTTCATTATCCAGTGCGTTACTCCTATCATAGATGATTTACCAATCACTGTTTATATATTCTGGCTGTCTTTTACTGAGTCAGCACCCATATGTATACCATGACTGTTCACTGTTCTATCCTAGTGCACTTTGAGATACCTCAATACCAGAGCTCCCTATCTATTTGTTAGTACTGAACTCTTCTTTCTTACAGACATCGGATAAAGCCTTGAGCAGCTCCGGGATTTGATTTCCGAGGGTGGCGTGAACAGGTTCTCCCACCTTGGACAAGAATTTGACCTTACTCTGCGCACACTTCAACCGGTGTGAAAGGCTGCTCCAGGCCTGAATCGAATCAGGAGTTTTGTGATAATACCTTTCTTTCTTCAGCAAGATTCGTATCCTTTCCACTGGTATCTTCGGTCATGTGGTGTCTTGCACTTAGGTAAGTGGGTCCACACACTACAATCCTCTCCCTGTTCCAGAGGGTCCAGGACACACAGGGTCGCCAATGTCATCGTAACGAAGGATCTTCCTTTCGTCAGGTTTCTTCTGTGGTCTATGTCCTCCATCTTAGGGCCAAGTTTCCATGGCTTTTGCATACTCCATGTTTTTTTCATGGACTTCCCTCCTACGAGCGCTCATTTTTTACTGTGTCTCTCAATGCCCGTCTAGATCCTCATTCCTATACGCTTGAGTTTAGCTGCCAAGCCGTCCAGTAGTTTACATTCTACCTGCTTAGACGGGCTAACGGTTGTCTTTTCCGATGGCTCTCCTGTTCTGAACCGTTTTTCTTGGTCAAAATAGAGCCTTCACCATTGTGATGAGATCCAGGGACCACCCTTCAGTGTCTTGCCATCTAGCAGGATCACAATAGCCTACTCTCAAGTCTTTCCTTGACAATTCAGTTTAATGGTCTTTCCTTGTCCTTTTCTCAGAATCCTTAGTCCAGCCGCTTCCAAAGAGGAAAGCCCCTCGGTATATATATATATATATATCTCCTGAGCTCACTGCGAATTGAACCAATTCTCCGACTATGGTCCCTCTGTTTACCAGACTTTCCACAATACGGTCCTCCCTTCCCCAGAGGGTGCATCCCTTGAGGATACCAACGGCAGAGTCGTCATTGCCAAGGGCAACCTTTTCAGGCGTCTGTCGCTGCATTGTGCCCTGCTTTTGCCTCCACCTGGATAGCAAGTTTATAGTCGCAGAGGCCGCCCTCGCAGACCAAATTACCCTGGCAGGGAATTACTTAGTATCCGCTTTCCCCAGACACCGCTGCAGGTGCTGCTCTCGGACATGCTGCAATATCGTGGCTTTCCGAAGGGCCATTTTGCTTACGGAGTGGCAGGCAAACTTATCCTCAAAAAGTCTCTTACCAACTTACCTGTCCAGGGTTCCCATCAGTTTGGCTCCAAGTTGATCTACCTTATTAAGGAGATCAACCGGAGGGTCGAGCTCTCTCCTTCCTCTGGCTAAACCTCGTTGTTCTCCTGGGGGATTTGTTTCCTCAGCGTGATTAGTCGGGGATCCTAGATTGCTGAGCGGAAGGGTCCATCCTTGTCTTTTCAGCATGAAATCTCATTGTTCAGTAATTGCTTCCTGGGAACCACATGAGTTTTCCTTTGTCCCATGGAAGCCCTTATCCAGGTCTTGATTTCTCAGGGCATTGGACATTTCTGCGTTTAACGAGGGGCATGCCCTTTGTTTCTTTTTGTAGCTTTCTCTTTAGGGCTCCCAACCACTCTCAGAGTCTCGCAGAGTGTGTGGCAGCAGTTTGCACATTCTGTGGATCACAGCTTCATTGCTCTTCCCATATGCTGCCAGTGTTCTCCATGGCCCTGTCCATCATTTTTCATTCTTTCCTTCACCTGGCGCTTCGTAGCGCTTTCATCAGGCTACCTGGCCAGGGCAACGTGCGTCTGTCCAGCTAAGGCCGCCCCTTCCCTTTTTTCAGAACACGGGCTCGGCGTTTAGAGGCCCTCTGGCCTCCAGGTCAGCAAATACTCGCTGAATCCGGTGGACATTGGTAGGTTTACCATGTCAGATCAGAGCGTCTTCTCCTGGATTAAGGCACATTCTACCTGGACAAGGGGTGCTTCCTGGCGGTACGCATAGGGATTCCGCCCTGCACCTCGACAGAGCGATTTGCAAGATTCTTCAGAGTCCATGTCTTGCTTCGGCAGATGCTGGCTTATCTAGAAAGACCTTGCAGGTGACGGAGGTGAGTTCTCCGACCTGATTGGAGTTATCGGCTGTTCTTGCCCCAGGGACTGCTTTGGGATGTCCCATGGTTTCCTGTGTCCCCCAATGAAGCGATAGAGAAAAGAGGATTTTTGGTTGCTTACCATAAAATCTGTTTCTCCGAGCCTTCATTAGGGGACACAGCACCCTCCCAAGTTGAACAGCTCTGTTTATTGAATTATACTGTTAGGCTAGGGTCACATTGCGTTAGTGCAATCCGTTTAGCGCTAGCGGATTGCGCTAACGCAATGTTTTTTATTGGGCTGCGGTCGGGTTCGCGGTAACGTCCCCGCTCTCGCAGATCCCCGATCTGCGAGAGCGGGGAACGGACCGCGGGCGCGCCTCGGACGCTGCAAGCAGCGTCCGCGGCGCGCCAGGAATCACCGGCGCGTCGCTAGCGCGTGCCGAACATGGCACGCGCTAGTGAAGCGCGTTCCCATTGCCTTCAATGGGCGCGTTAACGGCCGCGTTGCACGGCGTTAATTTCGCCGTGCAACGCTGTCCGTTTAACACGGTCCCATAACGCAATGGGAACCCAGCCTTACAGTTTGAGTTTCTCTTTCATTTCTTGCTTCTCCTACTGCTTTCTCACTAACTGGATATCCTACTTCCTGTCGGTGGGGTGTACACTGCAGAGGAGGAGGTAACTTTTTTATTTGCATAGTGTCAGCCTCCTAGCGGCAGCAGCATACACCCATGGTTTCCTGTGTCCCCCAATGAAGGCTCCGAGAAACAGATTTTACGGTAAGCAACCAATAATCCTGTTTTAATCGAGCGCCGATCAACATGATAAAGCATCGATTGTTGCTCATTATGGACAGATTTCTGCCTTTATGTTAGTGTGAAAAATGTCCAAAAGAAGAATTGCAAAGCCGAAAAAAAAATTGACTAGTTTATTTTTTTTATGTTTTTTTTGTATCAATAGATAAATCACAAACTTACATCTGTTTAATCTCAAAACCAATCCTGGCATTCACAGATTAATAATACATTCTTAGATGTCGTACTGAATATCAGACCACGTACAAAGACAAGTCAAGGCCAGCTGACAAAAGTACTTTAAAGGCTATGTACATCTTTGCACAGATTTTTTTTTATTGGCCATTTGATTTTCTAAAAGCAAATTTAAGCAACTTTCTAAATAGTCTGTGTTAAAAATTGTCTACCATTCACACTGCTGCAGATTGTCTAAGTTTTAGTTTGTTTTTTTCCAATGTTACAAATCAGAGCTGCTGCTCCTGACAGTTCTCTGTGCTCTCCTCCTCTCTTCTCTCACTTTTGGAGATAGCAGCAGGGAGGGCCTTGAACATAGATCTCCACAGTGTGGAAAAAAAGGGAAAGCATGTACAGTCTCAGGGAGGGCGTAGAAAATAGGGTTTAGATAAGGAGGAAAGCAAATGAAGAGCAAATAAGTGCAACAGAGAAGTAAAGCGTACATAGTATCAGAAAGGGCAGAGAAAATAGGTTATAGATAATGAGGAAAGGAAATAAGTGCCGCATAACAGAATTAGGACAGAAAAATAGCTTTTCAATAAACAGGAAAGAAAATGAAGAGCAAGTGAGTGCAGCGTAGAAGTGAACCATGTATAGTCTGAGGGAGGGCAGAGAAAACAGGCGATAGATAATTAAGAGTGAGTGCTGCATAGAAGTGTGCTGATGTAAGAGCTCTTGAATATAGCAGCACCCTGGACACAGACACACAGCTCACATCCAGCCTATATTACTGAGAGAGTTGCTCCCACAGGAGAAAAATCTGAAACTTGTGTAGAGTTGCAAATTGCTTTTCAGGGGGTGTAAAAAATAAGAAATAAATATTACAGGCTGACACTTGAAAAGTGTATTAGATGACCACTAAAATTATATATATATATATATATAGGGTGTTTTTTTTATGTCAAAGATGTAAAAAAATATATATATTTTATTTTTTTTAATGTCAAAGATGGCTATAGCCTTTAAAGGAAATCTCTGCCTTCGAACACAAATGTACAATGTTCCAATGTGATGATGCAAATATTTTTCTTCACTTTTGCATTACTTGACACTTTCTTCTCCATTTATGTCTAAAGGTAAATTCAGAGTTTTTTCCTATTGTCTGTTTCTAAGTGCAACCAATTTGAAGGCATCTATGTATTATTATTATTATTATTATTATGTACATACATGTTTATGAATGGATAAACCAAATAAAACTTTCATGGGTACTGAAGCTACAAAGCTACAAGTGCTTCTCACAAAATTAGAATATCATGAAAAAGTTACCGTAATTTATATCAGTTCTTCAATACAAAAAGTGAAGCTCATATATTATGTAGAGTCATTGCAGACAATAATCTATTTCGAAGTGTTTATTTCTTGAAATAAACTATGCAACCTCTTTCTATAACACAAGTTTTTTCTATAAATGATCCAAAATCTAAATTTTCAAAACGTATTTCTATGCCATGTTATCAACCATAAAAACCACAGAACACCGGTGAACAGCAGTGTTTTGTATTATTCTTGCAACGTGCGTCATGTTATTGGGGTGTTCTCCAATCGTGTCCTTTTAATAAGTAGTTAGACACTGGATTGAGAGCAATTAGTCTAAACTACCTCAGAGAAAAGAATTGTCCATTGTAATAAATATCTATTTCAGCAGACAAAACCCACTGGGATCAGGCTCATTTAAATGATGGACACCTTTAGGGACTTTATTTTTACTTCATTGCACGCACTTTTTTGTCCCCCCAAAATGTAAGGTTTCATTAGATATTTTTCACAGTTTTACGTCTGTAGCCTGTATCTATGAATGAGTTAACAGTAAACCCGTCATTGACCTTATCTGACGGCAGTATCTTTGACCCTTTTCTTTCTTCTCCTGGATAATCTTCTAAGCAGATTTCTGACTGGTCCGAAATCAAAGTACAAATATGCTTTTCTTGATTAGATGCACCTGACTAGCTTTTTCTCAAGAACCAGGGCCTGTGATCACTAGGTGTCAGTCTGCTGGATGAAAGAGAATCCAGTCTGCTGAAGCTGGTGAGTGTCCAGCCAAAATTTGAGCTCTAGGGACCAAAGAGACACCAAAGAGTCTTTCAATGGAAACTGCATGGGTTAGCTAGGAAAGCTTAGCAGTCTGTGTGTTGGAGCTGCAGAAAAATGTGTGGAAGCTGCAGCCTGTTCAGTGTGAACTGTGCCTGGAGTTGAACACTTCTGTTTGGCGCAGAATGCTACTGGAGCTCAGGCTGAAGGGGATACAGATACTGGTGGGATCATGCATCTTCTGAGTATGAAGTTTGCTCCTGAGGAAAGGACTGTAATGTTCTGGTGAGCCCCTGCTAAATTAACTTTGTTTGCTGTGATACCTTTGTGGCCAGAAGAGCCTGTTTTTGTTTTTTGTTTTGAATCCCTTGGAGTTTTATGCAAGCAATAAAACTGTTTGGACCAAGCCGCATTGCCTGTGTGAACGCTACCTAATGCCTACCTGAGAGAGTGAATCCCTACAATATGAATTGTGATACATAGAGGCTGTAGAGACAAAATGTTCCAAAATTTTGAATGACTCATATTGCAAAATTACTTTTTAGCCAATATGTATTTAAAAAAAAAATAATGTCCATACTTTTACATATAACTTATAGACATTCTCCAATATTTTAGGCCGCTTATATTTAACAAGACTACAGCTTGATCAGTTTTCAATAAAAATGTCAGTTCTTAAAGTGAAACCTTGACTATTTCTACAGGAGTCTATATAACAAAGCATGACTTTTTTTTATAATAAGTGCAAACAAATGAAGACCAGATTGTCCTTGGTGGTCTCCATATCTGTGGGAATCTAGTCCTCTTTGGTGGTTCGGAACTCTGGCATGCTCCAAACTCTGCGAGTGGGCTCAACTTCTCGTTCAACATCCTCAGAGATGGTCTTAATGTCACTCAAGAATGGGTAGATCCTGGCTCGAGACTTGAAGGTGGTGAGAGATAAGCTCATAGCTCTCTTTGTGTTCCACTGCCTGGCAAGCTTCTTCACATCCTCTTCTTCTTTCATTTTCTCAGAAGCTTCTTGGAGAACTGCGCGGAAAAGACGGGGAACCTCGTGCACTTCTGGTTCATACTCTGAGACCATCTGCCGGAATCTGGAAGAAAATGGGAATCATTAGAAAGATAATAAAACTCTATATAAGAAGTGTGAAGCTCTCTATTCTGAAAGACAAAGGTATTGGGACACACTTCTTGGTCACTGAATTCAGATTTTTCATTCAGTCCCACTGCCACAAGTGTTTAAATTCCAGTCCCTTTGCATGAAGTCTGCCTTTACTAACATGTGAAGGAATGGTGCTAGGAAAGAGCTCACTGATACCAGTGCGATCCTGCAACAGGAGCCACCGGTGTAACAAATCTGTTCATGACATTTCTTCTTCCTAAATCTTCCTCCATCACCTGTGAGTGATATTATTGAGAAGTGGAAGGAACCGCAGCAACTCAGCCAAAGTGGAGTCACCGAGTGGTGAGGAGCAGAGGGCAGAAAAGTCACCACCACTCTGCTGACTCCATAACTGCAGAGTCCAGACCTCCTCTAGTTTTAACATCAGCACAAACACTGCGCCCCCGCCGGGAGCTTTATGGCCGAGCAGCTTCATGCAGCCTTACATCAGCAAGCACAACGTCAAGGGTCGGATGGAGTGATGTAAAGCTGCCACCACTGGACTCTGGAGGAAACGTGTTCTGTGAAGTGATGAATCATAACTTTGGTGTTAGAAGGATAATGCTATGGGGTCACTTTTCAGGGGTTCTAATAATTTCCAATGAAGGGAAATTATATGCTTCCAACTTTAAAGGGATCAGTTTAGGGAAGGCCCTTTTCTATTTCCCATATACATGCCCAATGTACTAAGCAAGCTCCATAAGGGCATGATTGGGTGAAAGAACAGAGCCCAGACCCAACCCCATCCAATACCTTCAGAATTAACGAGAATGTAGATTGCGAGACAGACCTTCTCCTACAACATCAGTGTCTGACATCACAAATGTCCTTGTGGATAAATGGGCAAATATTCCTTCTGACACCTCCAAAATCTTGTAGAAAACCTTCCCAGAAGAGTCAGAGCTTGTATAGCTGCAGAGTGGCCGACTCCATATTAATGTTTATGTATGAAGACTGGAAGATCATAAAAGCTTCTTTAGGTGTAATGTGTACGTGCCCCAATAGTTTTGTCCTTGTAGTGTATATTGAAAATCTTGTGCTCTTGGCTTAGCAATCAATCGCATATATTCTTACTTTGTCTGATGTTACATAGTACAGTACATGAAAGCAAGCATTTGATTTCTTCGGACAAATACACAATTTGTCATTTGCATCAATTATCATCAAATTCTAAAGGTGTTTTTGTTCTTCAGAACCCAACACAACAGTCTCGCATGCCTCATGATTAAAGAGACTATCGTTCTTTTTGATCTTAAGCGTTAACTACATTTTTATTGGACGGAGAATAAAAGAATATATTATACAAAAACCATAATGTCCGATGCCCTGTAAGTGAGGGATGAATATGGACTACTTGATGTGGATAATTTGCACATGAGGAGAGAAGAAAGGAAACAATGTCCCTCGTGTGAATTAATGTATTAAAGGCATAGTAAGTTTAGGGTTGGATAGATAAATGTAAATTTGGTCTGTGTGCACATCACACCAGCCATAGACAGCACTCTGCCCAATAAGTCATAACACACACTAGTCTCATCCATTCTGTGGATGAATCAGAGCTTGAATAGTCCTTGACAATTTTTGGTACTGCCATACAAATTATTGGAAAAATCAGCTCAAGAGTGGCTAGCACACCATTCTATGACAGCGCGTCGTGGCCATGTTCTTGAAACAGATATGAGTCTTTGTGGTAGGACTCTATCCTATCGATACACCATAATTGTCCTTGACTGAACAACTCTGTATGATCTCTGGCTCCTCGCCCCCAATGTAGAACATCCAGACCCTCGCCTCCAGTGTAGAACATTCGACCCCCATGTAAAACTAGCAGCCCCTGCCATTTCATTTGTCTTACTAATGTGACATAATTGCTGCTGATGCAGAGTTCACTGATACCAACTCAGTCCTGTGATAGGAGCCAACATTGTAACACATCAGGTCATGACATTTCTTCTTCCTAAATCTTCCCCCATCACCTATGATTGACATTATTGAGAAGTGGAAGGAACCGCAGCAACTCAGCCACAAAGTCGAGACCCCATAACGTTATAGAATGGGGTCACGAAGTCCTGAGAAGCAAAGGGCAGAAAAGTCACCAGCGTTCTGCTAAACCCATAACTGTAGAGTGCAAATCGCCTCTGGTATTAACATCAGCACCAGGCTTGGACTGGCCCACAGGAGAATCCTCTGTAATGCTATTACACTTGACTCACAATTTGCAGAAACATGTAACATCGAATCATTCATTAAGCAAGCTAGCCAAATTCATATTACATAGAAGCAAAAGTAAATTTATGTACTAAGGTCAGGTAACTGAACAGTGGGCCCCAAGAATCAAAGTTCCTGGTGGGCCTTTGCCAACGCTGCTCAGCACAAGCACTGCGTCCCCACTGGAAGATTCATCATCACCAAGTACAATGTCAAGAGTCAGATGAAGTGGTGTAAAGCCGCCACCACTGGACTCTGGAGCAATTGAAATGTCTTCTGAGAAGAGATGGCTCACACTTTTCTGATGGACAAGTCTAGGTTTGGTGAATCCCAGGAGAACATTTACCTGCCTGACTTCATTGTGCCCACTGTTCAGATGGTGGAGGAGGATAACGCTATGGGCTGTTATCAGGGGTCTGCCTTGGCCCTTTAGTTCCAGTGAAAGGAAATCTTAATACTTCAACACAAGACATTTTGGACAATTGTAGCTTCCAGCTTTGTGAGAACAGTTTGGAGAAGGCTATTTTCTGTTCCCCACAACTCTACCCAGTGCAAAAGGTCCAGATAGACATGGTTGGAGGAGTTTGGGGGAAGAACATGACCGGCTGCACAGAGCTGAAACCTCAACCTCATCCAACACATTTGGCATGAACCAGAATCGAACAGAGATTGTAAGCTCGGCATCTCCCCAACATCAATATCTGGCCTTAAATGATTTTCTGAATGGACGGGCAAAAATATTCATAGCCTCCTACAAAATCTTGCACAAAGTCTTCCTAGTGTGAGCTGTTATAGCTGCAATGGGGCTGACTCCATTTTAAAGGCTATGGATGTAGAATAGGAGGCGAGAAGAGCCCCTGTAGGGGTCCTAATATTTTCTCCATATAAGTGTATGTTGTCCTGTAACCACCATGCTTTTCTAAATTCACATTTCAGTAAAAGCTTTGGCTGCATCCAAACTCTCTATCCACCTGCTGTTATGCATCATCCCTCACCTGCACATTACGTGCCTAAACCGGAAAAATCTTGGTTATTAGGTGTTATTTGTTCCCAGCAGAAAGAGCTACAATGACCTCTCACTTTCCTGTTCTTAAAGGATTTTCATCACCAATTATTTTCGCCGGTGTCCTCACTTACAAGTAATTCTTAACATGTAGTGATGTGGCTACAAATATAATTTAAAAAAGATATAGGGGGCCTGCAGATGGAAAAAGCAGTAATTTTACAGAAAGTGATCTCTTAAAGGTGCAGGTGCCCATTAAAACACAGGATACTACTAGGTTTAGGGTTGTTCTAGACCTCAAATTCAAGCACCCTAAATCCAAAGTGTAACTTGGCTCTCAGATTGTAATGCAAAATCTGGAAAAGGGCTCCAGGTACCATGTGCTTTTTATTATACAAGGGTCTGGTGTGATGATATCTCTGCACCTCTTGCCTGGATCTAATAGAGTCACAGGATTGCAAATAACACTACCCTAATTTACTACTCGTCACCTTTTAACCCCTTAAGGATCCACTTGAATAGTTACTACTAAAGTTCAGTTTTTTATTTTCAATTTGCCTCTACACATTTTAGCAGCTATTACTTTATTTTATTTTTTTCCATTTACATGGTTGTATGAGGCTTTGTTTTATGCAGGAGAAATTTTTTTATTTTCAATCGCTTTTTGGGATTTAAATAAATTACAGCAAAATCTGTCATTTTTTATTTGTACCTCGAATTAAAAAAAAAAAAGAAGCTATTTTTGGGATTGTCTATTTTCGCTTATGCTTTACGCTTCTAAATGTTTGTTTCACATGTGTTTATTACATTTATCATTACATACATATATATATATATATATATATATATATATATATATATATGTATATATATATATATTTCTATTTACATGAGTGTGTAGGAAAAAAATCTTATAGGTGACATTTTTTTCTTTACTTTGTTCTGCATTTTTCTACTGTAAATGGGACATCCATAGGATAGGATACATGATCAGCAATCATGTAATCACCTGGTCCAATAAAAACTTCGGCATTGCCGATACATCTATACACCTATTTACTGCATATCACCCATTGAGCGCCATGTATAAAAATAAAAGAAGACGGAAGCCATGAGAATCCGCCTTTTCTTCAGTGTTCCCAGATGTCACTGTAGACTAGATTTCAGGATTGTGAATGCCAAATGACTCAGTACCAGTAGTGACCACCTTCAAAAGACAGATTGTGGTGATTAAGGTGTTAAATTTACGATGAACAACATGCTGTGTCTCTTTAGTCCTATTGTTAACGGTGCAAGAAAATTTCTGTCCTCCCTAGAATGACGGAACTGCTCTGTCTTAGCCAACTCAGATCAACTCTACACTTTAGGCCTAGTTCATTTAACCTAACAGTAAAATTTGGTTCGTTTCCCATGGCAACCAACCACAGAGCGGCTTTCATTTTTCAAGAGCTGAATACAAAATGAAAGCTGAGATCTGATTGGTTGCTGTGGGCAACCAAGATATTTAGTTTCCATAAATCTCGGCCATACTAAAAAAAAACTGAGACAAAGTCAGAAACCCGATCTAACATTTTAACTTGTGTGATTTTAAGCATTAAAAATACGAGGCACATAAAATATGTGTATTTTGCTTTTTATGCGTTTCTAAGTAGATCGGTGGCTGTGGATAACACTTTACTTTTTTTGCATCAGTTTTCATAAATCTTCCCCGAGGTCTATTTGATAGCTGCATAAAAATTACCTTAAAGGGACTCTGTCACCTGAATTTGGAGGGAACAATTTTCAGCCATAGGGGCAGGGCTTTCGGGTGTTTGATTCACCCTTTCCGTACCCGCTGGCTGCATGCTGACTGCAATATTGGATTGAAGTTCATTCTCTGTCCTCCATAGTACATGCCTACACAAAGCAAACTTGCCTTGCGCAGGCGTGTACTATGGAGGACAGAGAATGAACTTCAATCCAATATTGCAGCCAGCATGTAGCCAGCGGGTAAGGAAAGGGTGAATCAAACACCCGAAAACCCTGCCCCTACGGCTGAAGATTGTTCCCTCCAAATTCAGGTGACAGAGTCCCTTTAAGGCCACATGCACACGTTGAGTATTTGGTCAGTATTTTACCTCAGTATTTGTAAGACAAAACCAGGAGTGGGTGATAAATACAGAAGTGGTGACGTGTTTCTATTATCCTTTTCCTTTGATTGTTCCTCTCCTGGTTTTGGTTTACAAAGACTGAGGTAAAATACTGAACAAATACTGACTGTGTGACCGTCACCTAAAGCTTAAGGTACCGTCACATTAAGCGACGCTGCAGCGATATAGGCAACGATGCCGATCGCTGCAGCGTCGCTGTTTCTTCGTTGTGTGGTCGCTGGAGAGCTGTCACACAGACAGCTCTCCAGCGACCAACGATGCCGAAGTCCCCGGGTAACCAGGGTAAACATCGGGTTACTAAGCGCAGGGCCTCGCTTAGTAACCCGATGTTTACCCTGGTTACCAGTGTAAATGTAAAAAAAAAAAAAACACTACATACTTACATTCCGGTGTCTGTCGCGTCCCCCGGCGATCTGCTTCCCTGCACTGTGTAAGCGTCGGCCGTAAAGCAGAGCGGTGACTTCACCGCTGTGCTCTGCTTTACGGCTAGCCGGCGCTGACACAGTGCAGGGAAGCAGAACGCCGGGGACGCGACAGACACCGGAATGTAAGTATGTAGTGTTTGTTTTTTTTTACATTTACACTGGTAATCAGGGTAAATATCGGGTTACTAAGCGCGGCCCTGCGCTTAGTAACCCAATGTTTACCCTGGTTACCAGTGAAGACATCGCTGAATCGGCGTCACACACGCCGATTCAGCGATGTCAGGGGGTGGTCCAGCGACGAAATAAAGTTCTGGCCTTCTAGCTCCGACCAACGATGTCACCGCAGGATCCTGATCACTGCTGCGTGTCAAACACAACGAGATCGCTATCCAGGACGCTGCAACATCACGGATCGCTATCGTTCTAAAGTCGCTCAGTGTGAACGTACCTTTAGAGGCAAAGGTGTAAATCTTTGAACCCCACTGAGCATAAGCGATCTCAAATTCTGGATTGTTTATGTCTCCTGTGTCGCTGCTTCCTTTACACCCCAACAGTTATAAACTTGTTTAGTGACATTTTAAAGGCCATGTTCACACATTGCGTATTGGGTACGGTATTCTACTCGGATTTACATGCACAAAATATGCATAATATGAAAAACAGATTTCATCCAAACTCTTCTACATATAAATTTAGCTGTGATGCAGATTTTTAAGTTCCATTCATGTCAATCCTTTGTTTGGATTTGCAATAGGAAGGGTGAAATCTGCACCAAAGCCGCAGCAAAATCTGGAGGTAACAAACGCTGATACTCTGCTTGTAAAATCCGCAGCAAATACAGATGCAATGTGTTAACTTAGCCCAAAAGTAGTGATTCAATCTCGAACGTTTATGGCATATTCACAGAATATGTCACCCCTGGGTCCCACATCTATCTCAGGAACGAAACCACAACTCACATTACCGAGAATTAATACCTGGGTACACATGCGCAACTCTCTCCAATCGCTATAGAAGTTCCCGAAAATAGTAACGGAAGAAAATTTTAGAAGGTTCTAATGAATAAATAAAACAGGTCTACAAAGAAAAATTTTTTTTTTTAGGTGACAAGATTTTTTGAATGGATTTAGAGTATCTTGAGGGTGTCGAATGAAAAAATCCCATTACTTTTGCTGAATTGGTTCTAGTTTTTTAGATAATTCATCCATGAAAATAATGCGACGTGTGTGATAACAAATGCAATAGCTTTTGGTCTTTTGACTCTTTAACAGTGTCTTAGGTAATGAAATATCCCATATAATTATTTTGTATTTCATTTTGTAGGCTTACAATGCTAGACAAGCCCCTTTTTGAAGTCCGAATTCTACTGTAATTAATTAATTATTAAATATCTCAGAAACTAGAGTGAATCTGGCAAAACCAAAGACATATTCTTAATTAGCACCATAAACTTAATATAAAATATAGTTATAGCTATCGTTTACAGTTAACAAATTTACAATGAAAACTGGTACAGAGGGGCAAGGACCCTGTCCTTGTGGACTTACATTCTATGGGATAATGGGGAAGAGACAGAAGGTCGGGGGTGCGGCAGCTCTGGTGGTGGTGAGGCGGCAGCTTGGGTGTTACCAAAATCATTCTATACCAGTGACATATATCCTGAGGATGAATGCTTAATTTTATATCCACCATAATTAAAGACAAGTAACCAAATCTTACAAATACAGAAAATATTCAGTCTACCGGTGTCCCAATGCCCACTCGTCTACTATTAAAAATGTATAAAAATTAACAGAATAATAATCATATATACACATATATTTGCAATTATTATATTAATTATAATTTTTATTATTTATTTTATTTTATTTTTTACATTTTTAATACGAGACGAGAGGAAGGGTATTGGAACATGCCATTCTTCACCCTTAGACTAAACATTTTCTGTATTTTTAAGATTTGGCTACTGATCTTTATTATGGTGAATATAAAATGAAGCATTCATCCCCAGGATGTTACTGGCAGAAATTAAATTACATGTTCATCACCGACGACTGGTTGTCATGGCAATGCTGGCAATTTATAAAACGCAATTGTATTTTGATGATTTGCAAGACACAAGATTCTGAAATAAATAATTGTTTACTGGAGATATAAAAAGCTCGGTGTTACTAAGACTTTCTTCTAAGAAGTAGAGTGTGATCATGGCTTTTTTTATATCCAAAAGCTTCTCATTTATACCATTTACCACCCATACAACCATTGGACCCCTGTGATCGTTAAAGTGGGTGACCCATCTGTGGCGAGAGATCCGTGCAACTACTTCATGCTCCGTGCAACAAACTACCACCATTGTTGTTGGAGAAAAATTGGGGTTCCCCTGTTCTAAAGGTCATTGATAGTTAAGGAAAAGGATTTGCAGGACACTTGTTGGTAGTCCATGGCCGCCAGACCAAAGCACTGCAAACCTCCTACTACCTGCTCCCATCCTCGTATGAGCACTATTATTACATTGCCACGATGCCAATTAGGACTTTGCATGAGGCCTACTAATCAGAAGAGGCGCTAGGGAATCTATTTGCTTAACTTCAATCAATGGGTGTCTGTCCTCCACATATTCAGCATTTATCATCTATCTAATTCATAGTTATTAATGATGAGCGAGCGTGCTCAGATATGGCGTTATCTGAGCATGCTTGTGTGCTAACCGAGTCGCTGTCGGAATAGCTGCGAGACATGCAGCCGTGGGGACCCGAGCATATTTTTCAAGCACGCCGAAGACACTTGGTTAGCACACGTGCTTGGACCTAAATGTTGTCCATTTCCTTGTGATCCTCCTTGAAATGGTTCTACTCCTTCAGTGGAGTCCAGCTGTGTTTAATTCAACTGATCGGACTTCATTTGGAAAGGTACACACCTGTCTATATAAGACCTCACAGCTCACAGTGCATATCAGACCAAATGAGAATCATGAGGTCAAAGGAACTGGCCAAGGAGCTCAGAGACAGAATTGTGGCAAGGCACAGATCTGGCCAAGGTTACAACAGAATTTCTGCAGTACTCAAGGTTCCTAAGAGCACAATGGCCTCCATAATCCTTAAAGGGAACCTGTCACCTGAATTTGGCGGGACAGGTTTTGGGTCATATGGGCGGAGTTTTCGGGTGTTTGATTCACCCTTTCCTTACCCGCTGGCTGCATGCTGGCTGCAATATTGGATTGAAGTTCATTCTCTGTCCTCCGTAGTACATGCCTGCACAAGGCAAGATTGCTTTGCGCAGGCGTGTACTATGGAGGACAGAGAATGAACTTCAATCCAATATTGCAGCCAGCATGCAGCCAGCGGGTAAGGAAAGGGTGAATCAAACACCCGAAAACTCCGCCCATATGACCCAAAACCAGTCCCGCCAAATTCAGGTGACAGAGTCCCTTTAAATTGAAGAAGTTTGGGACCACCAGAAGTCTTCCTAGACCTGGCCGTCCAGCCAAACTGAGCAGTCGTGGGAGAAGAGCCTTGGTGAGAGAGGTAAAGAAAAACCCTAAGATCAGTGTGGCTGAGCTCCAGAGATGCAGAAGGGAGATGGAAAAAAAGTTCCACAAAGTCAACTATCACTGTAGCCCTCCACCAATCGGGCCTTTATGGCAGAGTAGCATAACGGAAGCCTCTCCTCAGTGCAAGACATATGAAAGCCCACATAGAGTTTGCAAAAAAACACATGAAGGACTCCCAGACTGAGAAATAAGATTCTCTGGTCTGATGAGACGAAGATAGACATTTTTGTTGATAATTGTAAGTGGTATGTGTGGAGAAAACCAGGCACTGCTCATCACCTGCCCAATACAATCCCATCAGTGAAACATGGTGGTGGCAGCATCATGCTATGGGGGTGTTTTTCAGCTGCAGGGACAGGACGACTGGTTGTCATTGAAGGAAACATAAATGCGGCCAAGTACAGAGATATCCTGGATGAAAACCTCTTCCAGAGTGCTTTGGACCTCAGACTTGGCCGAAGGTTCACCTTTCAACAAGACAATGACCCTTAAGGCTACTTTCACACTGGCGTTTTTTTTAATACATCGCAATGCATAGTTTAGGGGAAAAAACGCAAAGTTGTTTGCAGGATGCGTTTTTGCCCCATAGAGTTACATTACCGACGCATTGCGACGTATTGACACACGTCGCAACCATCTTGCGACGGTTGCGCCGTGTTGTGGCGGACCGCCGGGAGCCAAAAACGTTAAATGTAACGTTTTTTGCAGCCGACGGACCGCTTTTTCCGCCCCCACCTCCCCGCACCTCAGAATGGGGCAGCGGATGCGCAAGAGAAATGCATCCGCTGCACCCGTTGTGCGGCACAACAAACGCTAGCGTCGGAATCTCGGCCCGATGCAATGCGACGGGCCAAATCCGACGCTAGTGTGAAAGTAGCCTAACACACAGCTAAAATAACAAAGGAGTGGCTTCAGAACAACTCTGTGACCATTCTTGACTGGCCCTGCCAGAGCCCCTGACTTAAACCCATTTGAGCATCTCTGGAGAGACCTGAAAATGGCTGTCCACCAACGTTCACCATCCAACCTGACAGAACTGGAGAGGATCTGCCAGGAAGAATGGCAAAGGATCCCCAAATCCAGGTGTGAAAAACTTGCATCATTCCCAGGGAGACTCATGGCTGTACTAGCTCAAAAGGTGCTTCTACTCAATACTGAGCATATGACCATGTAATATTTCAGCTTTTCTTATTTAATAAATTTGCCAAAAATTTCTACCTTTCTGTTTTTTTCTTCCAGTCAAGATGGGGTGCAGAATGTACATTAATGAGAAAAAAAATGAACTTTTTTGAATTTACCAAATGGCTGCAATGAAACAAAAAGTGAAAAATGTAAAGGGGTCTGGATGGTGGCCCGATTCTAACGCATCGGGTATTCTAGAATATGTATGTCCACATAGTATATTGCACAGCCCACGTAGTATATTGCCCAGCTATGTAGTATATTGCCCAGCCACGTATGTCACAGGGTAAAAAATAAACATAGTCACCTTCCGATCCGAGGGCCCATTGTAGTTCTGTCGCCTGTGCGCGGTGCACGCGGCAGCTTCCGGTCCCAGGGTGTGATGATGTCGCAGTCATATGACCGTGATGTCATGGCAAGTCCTACTCTCGCAGGCGCGCAGGACCTGTGATGACGTCGCGGTCACATGACCATGACGTCATGACAGGTCCTTCTCGCACAGGACCTGTGATGATGTCGCGGTCACAAGACCGTGACGTCATGGCAGGTCTTTGTCGCATACCATCCTTAGCACCGGAACCTGCCGCTTGCATGGAGCGGTCACCGTAGCATCGCGAGGGGCGGGAAAGGTGAGTATATAATGATTTTTTATTTTTTTTATTATTTTTAACATTAGATCTTTTTACTATTGATGCTGCATAGGCAGCATCAATAGTAAAAACTTGGTCACACAGGGTTAATAGCGGCGGTAACGGAGTGAGTTACCCGCGGCATAACGTGGACCGTTACCGCTGGCATTAACCCTGTGTGAGCGGTGACTGCGGGGAGTATGGAGCGGGCGCCGGGCACTGACTGCAGGGGAGTAGGGAGGGACTAATCGGACTGTGGCCGTCGCTGATTGGTCACGGCAGCCATGACAGGCAGCTGGCAAGACCAATCAGCGTTTTGGATTCCATGACAGACAGAGGCCGCGACCAATGAATATCCGAGCCGGACAGAAAGACGGAAGTGACCCTTAGACAATTATATAGTAGATATTTTATAAATATTATTATTTTCTTACTTTATATCAAATAAATTATATTTTTAAGAGGATTTTTTGTTGTTTTCCTTTAGGAGCCAATGAGGTCTGTTGTTACAGCTTGATGGCGGACATTGTGAATGGAAACCACGATGCAAGTGTATCCAGAGCCTAAACAACAATTCGTTTCTCCCATGTGCTAGGGGTCTTTACCTGAGAATAACGGGTCCACAGTAGGACGGGTGGATGGTGCTACAGGACTCCTCCAGCTGTAGCCTCTCTACCGGGCTGATGTCGTAGCTGTGCTTCGGGTAGTTGCGCTAACATATTCCGCAGCGCTTTACAGTTTTGCACATTATCAGTATACTTTTTGAAGGATTATGGGGTGCAGTATACTATATGGAGGACTATGGGACCTATTATAATATTTGGCGGGCTATGTGGGGCCATTATATTATTTGGAGGGCTACATTAAGACCATAATAATAGTTCAAGGGCTATGTGGAAGCTTTTACACATTGTGGAAGGCTATGTGAGGGCCATTATACTATATGCAAGCAATTATATAGTGTGAATGTTTGTGCGCAGTCCATAATACTGTGTGCAGGGCTATGTGGGGGCCATGATACTGTTTGTAGGGATGTGTGGAGGTCACAGCTGGAGATCATACTGTGTTGGGGCCACTATACTTTGCTGACGTGGGGTACAGTAGGGTTAGCATACATTCACTCTGGGGGTATCATACAGTTTTTGTGTGGCACTTTTGTTGGCATCATACTCTATGGGTGCAATGAAAGGGGAATTTAGGACTTCAGTAGGAGGAAAAATACTCTGTAAAGGCTGCAAAGTTATGAGATATGCTATTCTGTCACACTGCCTATTTTTTTTTTTTTTGCTGGAGGGGGGCCCAATTGGAACTTCTGTGATGGGGCCCCATGATTTATATCTATTCCCCTGCTCCCAGTGTGCAATATTGTGCCTGCCTTTGCATCAGCAGGCGAAACCCAAACCCATTGATACCAGCAGACACTACACTCAATCTTAGGCAAGACCAATCAGCGATTTGGATTCCATGACAGACAGAGGCCGCGACCAATGAATATCCGAGCCGGACAGAAAGACGGAAGTGACCCTTAGACAATTATATAGTAGATATTTTATAAATATTATTATTTTCTTACTGTATATCAAATAAATTATATTTTTAAGATGATTTTTTGTTGTTTTCCTTTAGGAGCCAATGAGGTCTGTTGTTACAGCTTGATGGCGGACATTGTGAATGGAAACCACGATGCAAGTGTATCCAGAGCCTAAACAACAATTCGTTTCTCCCATGTGCTAAGGGTCTTTACCTGAGGATAACGGGTCCACAGTAGGACGGGTGGATGGTGCTACAGGACTCCTCCAGCTGTAGCCTCTCTACCGGGCTGATGTCGTAGCTGTGCTTCGGGTAGTTGACCAGCCAGCTGTAGTCCACACCAGTCTTAATCTTTCTGTATTCATTTTCCCTCTCTCGCTGCTGTTTTTCGGCCTGTTTCATTTGCCAGCTCAGCTCCATCATTAACGTCTCGACCACCATATCGGCAGGATTTCTTTGGGTAAGTCTCAGGTTAGGCTCATTCCACCTGAACCAGGACGTCAATGCCATCCTTCACCAGATGTTCAAACTAGAATGAAGAAATAAATATACAGTGTTAGAAATTCTAATAACAGGTGCTGTAATGTGCTTACGGCCGCGTTCACACGTTCAGTATTTGATCAGTATTTTACCTCAGTATTTGTAGCCAAAACCAGGAGTGGGTGATAAATGCAGAAGTGGTGCATATGTTTCTATTATACTTTTTCTCTGATTGTTCCACTCCTGGTTTTCTTTTACAAATACTGATGTAAAATACTGATTAAATACTGAACGTGTGACCGTGGCCTAAAGAGGAGGCAGATTAATGCATATATTGTGCACTTCTACAGCCTGTGGTTAATTCAATTCAGGAAATCCTGCTGCCACTATATAAGGTTTACATTTTTTTGGCACTGTATAGCACCATTATTTTTTTCTACAGTATAGCAGCATTATTTATGTGTAGTTTATGGCAACATAACATATGTATGCTGTAATGTGACATTAATTATACATTTTTAAATTGAGGGCTCATAATCACCATGATCATTATGATCAGCTCTGCTGCAATTGACTTACAACGTATTTGGGAGGATCATTGTTGACTTAAAAATACTGAGAATACTGGGTATATGCGACTCTCTGAGGACAGTGCCATGCAGCTCTGTTTGGAGGGGACTTGGTAGTGTTTAAAAGTGACAATGGTTTTTTTTCCACTCTATAGCACCGTTATTTATTTTATATAGCATGGCAGCATAATTTATCTGTATTGTATGGCAGCATTTATTATTCATCCTATATTTTTACATAATGCATTCATTTTAAAATGAAGACTCAATATCATTATTATGAGCTCTCTGGCCATTGCAGAACATACTTTTTTTTTTTTTTTAAAGAGTTTGAGATTGTACTCTCCACCTGAATGCACTTAAAAAAGTAAGTAATGGCACAAAAAAAGGAAAGAAGGAGGATGTGGTCAATGGACGAGCCAAAGCTTAGTGTCAGATGGACGTGCTCCCAGCATCCACCTTAGCTGCCACAACAGTGGAACTAGAAACTCAGTCGTGTGAAGGTGGCCTACATCAGCTTTCCTCCCAGAGAAGGATGGCCGGGGGGTTTACAGGGAGAAGCAGATGGGCACACACTTCCCACCATAGATTGATCAGGAAAGGAACCATAGGAGAACACCCTGAAAAGTCTTTGTGACAAGAAAAAGGGTGGTGAAACAATGAAAATAAAAAGTGGAGGTTTCACAGTTTAATAATGATTGGACCTTCCAAATGGGAAGTTTCATCTTCCAAGCCAAAAGGCCTGGATAAAGGGTGTCTGCTTAAAAGTAAAAAAAATAGAAGTGCTGTGCAAATGTGCCTAAACCTCAAATGGGGTCCCACACCCAGTGAGTTAAGGTGAACCCCAGGGTCACTACATCTGTGGAACTTCTGAACCTCGAGCTCTCAAACTCCTTGGCCCAAGGCATCCATCCTGGGGTTTGGGAATTAACTAACCAAATTACTATATAAGCCACCCGGCGTACACCCTAAAGCTTCCTCCCACTCAGTGGCGTATTGCCAATGGCAGCAAGCCACGCGGCTGCTATGGGGCCTGGCACCGGGCTCCCTACCCTGCATCACAAGTTCAACTTTATCGGCATCTTAGATGCTGATATAATTGAAAGTAATGATGAAAGAGGGAACATCATCTGACGCTCCCTCATCCATAATTCTTCCACAGCGTCTGACATCTCAGCGGGCTTGATGATGTCATTACATGGTGCCCGCTGTACTGAGACATGCGGACCTTTATAACGTTCACTGCCGAGACTGGAGCAGTGGGGGAATGAAGAGGAGTGATGAGTATTGTTATCTAAAAGAAAAAATATATATATGTATATAGTGGGGGACAGAATACTGTATGGCGAACTATGGGGATTCCGTCATGCTGTATGGAGGACTATGGTGGCATTATACTGTATAGAGGACTATGGGGAGTGCATCATACTGTATGGACTATGGAGAAATATGGGGAGTGTATTATACTGTATAGAGGACTATGGGTTGTACATTATACTGTATGGACTATGGAGGATCATAGGGAGTGCATTATAGTATATGAAGGACTATGGGGAGTGCATTATAGTATATGAAGGACTATGGGGAGTGCATTACACTATATGGAAGACTATGGGGAGTGCATTTTACTATATGGAGGACTATGAGGAGTGCATTATACTATATGGAGGACTATGGGGTGCAGTATACTTTATGAAGGATTATGGGGTGCAGTATACTATATGGAGGACTATGGGACCTATTATAATATTTGGCGGGTTATGTGGGGCCATTATAATATTTGGAGGGCTACTTTGAGACCATTATAATAGTTCAAGGGCTATGTGGAAGCTTTTACACTTTGTGGAAGGCTATGTGAGGGCCATTATACTATATGCAAGCAATTATATAGTGTGAATGTTTGTGCGCGGTCCATAATACTGTGTGCAGGGCTATGTGGGGGCCATGATACTGTTTGTAGGGCTGTGTGGAGGTCACAGCTGGTGGATCATACTGTGTTGGGGTCACTATACTTTGCTGATGTGGGGTACAGTAGGGATTAGCATACATTCACTCTGGGGGTATCATACAGTGTTTGTGTGGCACTTTTGTTGGCATCATACTTTATGGGTGCAATGAAAGGGGAATTTAGGACTTCAGTAGGAGGAAAATTACTCTGTAAAGGCTGCAAAGTTATGAGATATGCTATTCTGTCACACTGCCTATTTTTTTTTTTTTTTGCTGGAGGGGGGCCCAATTGGAACTTTTGTGATGGGGCCCCATGATTTATATCTATGCCCCTGCTCCCAGTGTGCAATATTGTGCCTGCCTTTGCATCAGCAGGCGAAACCCAAACCCATTGATACCAGCAGACACTACACTCAATCTTAGCCAAGTGATCTTCCCAACCATGTACGCTATATACTCAAGAGGATCAAGAAAACACCATTGCTTTGAGTCAATGCTTAGTTTTGAACAGACTAAAGCTGAGGAGATCTTCTTTTCATGGCTGCGTGACCTCTGTGAATACAGGTGGGTGAAGGGTGGTTGGCAGTGACAATAATTTTATTGATTTTGCAATATAAATACTATTATTTATTTGGTACACTGTAGTAGTATTATTTATGTGTACTGTGTGGCCAGTCATTTAGCGTATGTGAGTTTGTGTGTGGGGGTGGGGTGGGTCACTGGTGCTATTAACCTACATGCAAAATTCTTAGGGGGCAAAATTAAAAAAGAAAAAGAAAATGGCAGTGGCATTGCTTGCATCGAAGATCTGGGGCAGTGCACGTGCCTATCGGGGCAAGTGCCATTTTGAACTGTATTGACGTCAACATGATGTCGATAGAGTAGGGAACCATAGATCCCACCACACTCCATCCTAAAGGTCTACCTATGCCAGGACATCCGTGTCACTGTGTTGCACCACCTGTGCCTGCTCACTCCATACATAGTAGAGTTGGTCATTCAGATTAGTTGAGTTTAAACTTAATTTTGGGTGGGTTGGGGGCACAAGGATAGTATTATTACTTTACAAGGGGATACTAATACTTTCTAAAGGGGGGACTCACGGGGTACTATTGCTTGGTTGCCCCTGGTAACATTGTGCATGTACGCAGTATTTCGGTATTATTTATTATTATAATGAGGACTTGTCTATAAAGTGCTTTTGCATCTGTCTGGTCCAACCCATGATATTCCCCTTCCTGTGCATAAGATGGTGGCCTGTGTGTATTACATCTCTCCTAGTACTAGACAAATACCACGGCCTTTAAGCTTCTTTGCGGGTTAGCAGCGTAGATTGTAGAGTTTTTTTTTCTCTCCAGCCAATTGGAGTTAATCCGGGATTTCTATATATAACTGAACTTTCCTTGATTTGATAAAGTGCTCAATGCACAAAGCAGTGCCTAAATGTGTGGCCCCGTTACTAATACTGCTAGGAAGGTGAAACGAAAGGCATCACCCCATTATATGGAAAAAGCCCCCTCTAAATATCATTTGTGGGGTCTTTTTGATATAGAGGACAGAAGGGCATTGCTGCAGAATTTTTAGAGATGTAATTGAGGACAGTGTTCTAAAAAAATGTTAATACTGAAAACCCCACTTTTTTATCATTTCTTTATTTATAGGGGACATTCATCAGGTTTCCCTGTTATATCGCTTCCACTGCTGTATTGAGACTGTCATGCTTTTCTAGAATGGTTTTCTACTTCCCCACCGCAGCCGGGAATATCAAATCACTACTGATGGGTGGTACCGGACCAAACTTCCAAAATTGTTTATTATATCCTTTAATTGGTCCCCAATGGAAAAACTGTAATACTTACCATGTGCCATTTCTAATATTGGTGTCTTCTTATTTTGTCGGGGGACTTTGAGCCCCTTTTAAGCATCAGGGTCTGAGTGACACCACTTCGTTTGCACCCTCTATAGTTACAGCTCTACGTAAATGCATTAATATATTCTATTTATATGATTTTGTTCTAGGGATAAGGAAGATATCTGCAACAATAAATAATTGGGTAAACTTTAAGTATATTTTCAGAATTTAATTGGCTGTTTGAGATCTTGTAATAGGGTGAAACGTTGAAGAGAATCTGTCAATAGGATCAACCCTCCTAAGCCGTCTATATGGGCAGTTAGGTCATAGAAAGTTGAATAAAATGATACTTTGATATCTGCAATCCGATGTTTTATTCCAAAGAAATCCATGTTTTTCTTAATATGTAAATGAACTGTTAAGATCTATGGGCGGGACATAGATCTCCCTGAGAATCTGCCTCCAGAGCTTATTGTAAATGAAAGGGGGTGATTCCAGTGTGAGACATCTAATGACTGACAGTCTGCTCTCCGGATCTACATGTCTCACACTGATAACTTCCCCTTTCATTTACAATAATCTCTGGAGGCAGATTCTTAAGGAGATCTATGTCCCGCCCATAGATCTTAACAGCTCATTTACATATTAAGAAAAACCTGGATTTCTCTGGAATAAAACATCAGATTGCAGTTATCAAGGTGTCATTTTATTCAGCTTCCTATAACCTACATGCCCCTGTAGACGGCTGAGGAGAGTTGACAGACAGTTGCCCTTTAAGGGTAATCTTGTAGGATTAGACGGCAGACCATCAGGGTACAAGGAACATCGTGATCCAGGATGGATTATAGATTGTGTAGTTGAATCTGGCGCAGTATACACGTAATAAAGCTCTAATAGAATCCTCGATTGACATTTTACAGGATGATGGAAGGAAAGGGTTAAACTTCACGGGATTAGTCAGGTTCCTGAAGATTACATGATGGGTCTGGAGAATTAGAAGAGAGGAAATATCGAGTCTCTGGTTAAAAGACAGATCTGTGTCAGACAGCAGGTGGTCGGCTGACGGATGACAGCTCCATAAATCCTCGCTGCTCGGGAAGATTACTGTCTGACACATCTGCAGTCACGTCCCTAACAGGGCTAATAGCTGCAAATCTTCCATCCAGTTAGCACAGAACTTGTGTAAGATCTGCCCTCAATTACCAGAAATGACCAACTAATGTCTCTATTTCTGGGCCGGTAATGCCTTGGAGGGCTATTCTTATTATGGGAATAACAATGAAAGAGTTTTCTGGATACATAGAAGTGAAGTTTAATTAGATTACAGTAAAAAAAAACAAAACAAAAGAAAGTAAAAACTTTATGATAAACTTAATGTTTCAAGTTTTTACTGTGTTCAAAATATTTGCTTGCGGTCTTTGAATGAGTAATACTCGCATTTAGAGGCAGTAATCCTTGTCCATAGGGAGTGCTGCTGAGAAGTGGATACATTGTATCCAGTGTAGACAATGCTCTGTGAGCTCAGCACATCAGCAGCAGAACAGATGGTTCTCTGATGGTTTGCTATAATGTGTCAGTCTGGCGTCTACAACTCTGATGGTTTGCTACAATGTGTCAGTCTGGCGTCTACATCTCTGATGGTTTGCTACAATGTGTCAGTCTGGGCTCTACATCTCTGATGGTTTGCTACAATGTGTCAGTCTGGGCTCTACATCTCTGATGGTTTGCTACAATGTGTCAGTCTGGGCTCTACATCTCTGATGGTTTGCTACAATGTGTCAGTCTGGGCTCTACATCTCTGATGGTTTGCTACAATGTGTCAGTCTGGGCTCTACATCTCTGATGGTTTGCTACAATGTGTCAGTCTGGGCTCTACATCTCTGATGGTTTGCTACAATGTGTCAGTCTGGCGTCTACATCTCAAAATCACTGGAACATGATCTAATATTCTAGAGTTAACACTGGTCAGATTGAAAAATTTGGCCCTGCTGTTAAGGGGATAAAAATGGAGAGGAATGGAAACAAAGAAGATTTAATATTTTATACATTTTCTCTAACGGCACAGTCAGTAGAAATGACCGATATGATTCGCAGGGCCCGGAAAGACAATATTCCGAGGCCTCCAGACAACAATCCTGCCAAGCGCCTCCTACCTGCCAGAATCTCGGGCTCGTCTTTTTATTAGTAGGCTGTCGGCACCACTATTCTTGTGTAGCGCTGAAATGATGCTGCTGCACTAGGCCTATAAATGAGAAGAGGCGCCAAGGATTCCAGCATGCAGAAGGCGGGTTGCAGGGCCCTGGTACGCGGCCACAGACTACGTGAACCATGACCAAGGTTCATTTATAGCAGTCAGTCATTTTGATATGAATGAAGCTGGAAGGAAACGGTTTTACATATCTAGTCGGGTCTATTCAAGTGCCCACGTTGTTTGTTGCAAGAAGAGTTTGCTGCTCATAAGTGTAGACTAACCCCTTCCTAACTTGAAGTAATATTACATCATATGTCAGGTTCGCTTCTTGGATGCAGGCTTAGGTGTATCACTAAGCATGTATCACTTCTGGTAGATGAGGACTGTGTTTCAGTGAGAGCTGCTCGTAGGATTGTTAGAGAGGCAAATCAGAACCTCTCTTGACTGCAAAAGACTTTCAGAAAGATTTAGCAGACTCTGGAGTTGTGGTACATTGTTCTACTGTTCAGTGACACCTGCACAAATATGGCCTTCATGGAAGAGTCATCAGAAGAAAACCTCTCCTGCTTCCTCGCCATAAAATTCAGCATCAGAAGTATGCAAAAGATCATATAAACCTGGTGCATTTAGGAAACAAGTCTTGTGGACCGATGAGGTTAATATAGGACTCTTTAGCCACAATGATCAAAGGAAACAGGGCTCAGAATTTCAGGAACAGAACATCTCGCCAACCATTAAGCATGGAGGTGGATAACTCATGTTTTGGTGCTGTGTTGCACCTAATGGCACCGGGAACATTTCACAAGTAGAGGGAAGAATGGATTAAATGATATTTAAACATTTTCTTGATGCTAACATAATACCGTCAATAAAAAAAAGCTGAAGCTGAAAAGAGGATGGCTTCTACAAATGGATAATGATCCTAAACACACATCAAAATCCTCAATAGATGACCTCAAAAGGCTCAAGCTGAAGGGTTTACAATGGCCCTCACAGTCCCTTGATCTGAACATCATTGAACATCTGTGTCTAGACCTCAAAAGAGCAGAGGATGCAAGACAACCCAGGAATCTCATAGAACTGGAAGAATTTTCCAAGGAAGAATTGATGAAAATCCCTCAAACAAGAATTGAAAGACTCTTGGCTGGTTACAAAAAGCATTTCAAAGCTGTGATACTTGCAAAAGGGGGCTCTACTAGGTACTAACCATGTAAAACCTACAAGAGAAAAAGTGAACAAAAACCCTGCTGTAACTAAGTACGGTAAATAAAAAGCAAAAAAAGTATTTAAATAACATAGTTTTTATAAATACTTTCCTTGATCAAAAAATAGCATAAAAGTCCTCCCACCATGACAAGGTAACTGATCGGGACAGTCCTACACTGTCTAATATTAAAACCTTACCATGTGTCAATGTTGACAGTTTTTCATAACGACTGCCTTCTGGACATCTGTCAAGTCAGCAGTCTTCCCCATGATTTTGGAGAACAGCTAAAACAGACTAAGGGACCTTTTTAAACGCTTAGGAAACCTTTGCATATGTTTTTTGCTAATTATTCCAATTTACTAAGATAATGACTTTTGGGTTTTCATTGGCTGCAAGCCATAATCATTAACATAAATAAACACTTGAAATAGATCACTCTATTTGTAATGACTCTATATAATATATGAGTTTCACTTTTTGTATTGAAGAACTGAAATAAATTATAATTTTTATGATATTCTAATTCTGTTAGAAGCACTTGTACCGACAAAAGCAGCATCTTTTTTATTCAACATTCAACCCATTTTATTGCTATAGAAATTTGTGAATCAGGATAAAGTTATATTTGCATATAGCTGGATAGTGGGGCCCTGGAGTTTGCTACTGGTGGGCCTTTGCCACCCCATTCCGACACATGCCACAGATGTTTTGTTATGTTAACAGTGCCCCTGTTACATGCATAGTGGCTCCTTAAAGGGATTGTTTGAAAACTAGTAGCCAGTGTCTAACGAAATTTGGAAACCATCTACTTTTGTAATTTACATTAAATGAAAATTTCCTACTATTCCCTCTCTGGCCACTTCATATTTCAGAAATTTCCCCCCATTGCCGATAAAGTTCCATTTGAGTTTGCCAACATGCCCCTGGGAGTTTCAAAAGGAAAGTAATCAAAGAGCTGGGACTGTAATAATCTTCTCCTCTCCCCCACACCCTCTGCTTCTTTTACTGCCCTGAAACAATGTCATTAGGGGACTAGCACTCTGGTCACTCCTCACAGCCACTTGCAAAGTCCTGAAATAGGACGTAATCAATGATGTCCATTTCAGGGCCTGGGTTAGTCCCTGTTTTACTGAGCATGCACCAAGTACCAATTCCGACGCATGGTCGATGTGCTGTCACTGGTCGCCATGCTCTCTCCCTTTCAATTTGCAATGGCCGTGTGCTCCGCCACCAGTTTGTCATTTTTCTTTCCTAACCATGCATCAATTATCAATTTTGACCCATGATTAGTATGTTCTCCCTCCTCTCCGCAATCGCTCTCTTTTAATAGGCAGTGTGTGTTACACACCTGTCCCGGATTCATGCTTTGTTTCCTACACCCTGTCCTCTAAACTCTGTGGTGCTCCACGTTGGGCTTTGCAAATGGCCCAGCGTGCTCCCATGTGATCCTGTTCCTCGAGCTAACTTAAGGCTCACCAAGAACCAAGACACACACCTGTGTCCTGGTATTAAGACTTCAGTGCTACTAAAACTCTGAGTTTGTCGGTACATCTTTACCTGCCCAACTGCCTGTCCATTGTCTCCTGGATGTTTCATGCCTGCCTTTAGTTTTCAGCATCCCAGCTGCCTTTCTGTGGTCTCCTGGATTTCTCCAGCCTGCCTACGGTTTGCAGCATACCAGCTGCTTGTCTGTCATCTCCTGGATGTCTCTAGCCTGCCCACGGTTTCCAGCATACCAGCTGCTTGTCTGTCATCTCCTGGAAGTCTCCAGTCTGCCTGCGGTTTCCAGCATACCAACTGCTTGTCTGTCATCTCCTGGATGTCTCCAACCTGCCTATGGTTTCCAGCATACCAGCTGCTTGTCTGTCATCTCCTGGATGTCTGCAGCCTGCCTATGTTTTCCAGTATTCCAGCTGCCTGTCCTTGGTCTCCTGGACTTCTCCTGCCTGCCTCCATTTTCCAGCATCCCAGCTCTCTGTCCATGGTCTCCAGAACGTCTCCGGTCTGCATGAGGCTTTCAGTAACTCTGCTACCTGTTTCCCACCTGCTGCCCCGATGCCTGTGTGCTCACCCAGACCTTGGGCTTAGAGGATCCACCTCATCAAGTGTATCTAACAGTGCGGTTCATCGTTCACCTCTAACCTATTTCTCCTATTTTGATGAGCCAGCAATGGAGTGCCATGCCAGTGTGCATTGAAAGAGAAACAGTGAGATGAGCAGGGAAAGCGTCCTAAACATAGTCAGAATTGACCAACTAATACAAGCTCAGCAGAACAGAGATCATCCCAGCTCCTGAAAAGAACCTCACCAATGATGCCGTATTTCAGAGTGGTGAAAGCAGCTGTGGAGGGCGACAACAATGCTACCCCCCTAATAAAATCATGTTTCAGGACAGGAAAAATAGCGTGGGAGGGAACGACTGCGTCCCCAGCTCTTTGATGACATTTATGCTGGAAGACCCAAGCGCAACGCCAGCTGAAGTGCAAAAAAAATTCTGAAATAGGAAGTTGCCTTCAAATGCCTTCAAATGCGCCTTCAAATGTGCTAAATTTGTGGCATAATTTTTTCGTCTAGTTGTTTAAAAAAAATCCAAAAAGAAATCGCTGCCCATCAGGAAAAAAGATGCAACAAATGTAGGAACAGTCTAAAAAATAATAATAGCACGTTGTAGTAATAATAAAAGCAAGTAGAGTTTTTACATCAGGATGTCAGAAAAGCTTCTACATCTGGCTGCTCATTTTCGTCTTGTTTCTGAAAGGGCGAATAAAAGCGCAGAATCCGAGCCCCCTGCATCCCTACTCCTGTGATTACTCGTGTAATGATGGAATATGCCTTGTATTCGGTATTCTACGTCTTAGATTGATGTGCTGTTAGTGACGAGGACCCCAGGAGTGAGCGCCGACGTCCCTGTAGTGTGTTGTTCAGCATCACTGAGGTGCAGAGGTGATTATTTTCCGCACCTAGAGGGACCGGTAAATTAAAGGTGAAGACAAAGGATGAGCAGACAAACAACAATTTGCTAAATACAGAACAGTATCTTCCAGCACATTCATCGCTTCCAAAACAACAGCGCTCCTCCCTACTTTACTGCCCAATGCAAAGTCATCACCCGATTCCTCAATAACATGCCGTAGATCATCTCAAATATCTGTTTGGTAACATGGTTGACAAATTTGATGTCAGTATCTGCCTCTACAGCCATTTTAATTTCTCCGTCGCCTCTAAAACATGAAATGCAAATGTTTGCAGCTCTTGAACGGAATTATGTATGTCCGTGGTAACAGACTACAAACAATCCTTTGTGTGGTCCCATCCTGCCATCATGCTTTATTTCATTCTCCTATACGTCTAGTATATATTTGGACAGTTAGCAAAAAGTAGGGGAGAGTGTTACTGCGGTATCTGACCGCATGGGGCTTGTCTGTAGTCTGTTACTATGGAAACATATAGATTTGCCCAAAAGCTGTAGACCATAGACTAAATCTTTAATTTAAGACTATTTAGAGTATAAGATGCTGGGAAAAAAAGGTCCTTGCACTGTAGAGCTCAATATTATATGCTCTGCCTATTGAATAGGTCGACCAAGCATACATGAGTCAGGGAGAATAACTGTCCGCAGACAGGTGTTTCCAACTACGAGACCGCTGCAGACAATCTCTGGGCTTTGCCTATGTAGATGGCACGTTTTTGGCAGCACTCTATAGTATTAGTATTTAGGTAACCATGTTAAAGTGTTAATTAGCCAACATATGGCACTATTATTTGAGCACAGCGCTGTTGGGTGACTGTACTTTGCGATATATAGTATGGATGTTTGCACACTTTATGACCACACGCCATATACAAGGTGACTTAACAGATGTTGTTGCACAGGACATCATCTAATGTAAGGCTGGCCGGTAATTGTGATCGATTTCTGTCCAGCAGCAAATAACCAGGGATGAGATCAGATATATTTAAAGGGACTCTGTCACCTGGATTTGGAGGGAACAATCTTCAGCCATGGAGGCGGGGTTTTGGGGTTTTTGATTCACCCTTTCCTTACCCGCTGGCTGCATGCTGGCTGCAATATTGGATTGAAGTTCATTCTCTGTCCTCCGTAGTACATGCCTGCACAAGGCAAGATTGCACCTTGTGTAGGCATGTACTACGGAGGACAGAGAATGAACTTCAATCCAATATTGCAGCCAGCATGCAGCCAGCGGGTAAGGAAAGGGTGAATCAAAAACCCCGCCTCCATGGCTGAAGATTGTTCCCTCCAAATCCAGGTGACAGTGTCCCTTTAATACACTTTCAAAGTGTGAGGGTTAGGCTATATTCACATGTTGCTTTTTTGCTGCAGTTTTTTTTTCTGAAGCTAAAAACTTGCTCTCTTGGCAGTAAAAAACTGGTTTGAAAAAGCCGATTTTGCTGCATTTTTTTGCCGTGTTTTTAATGCAGATTACACGTATCATTTGTGTGCAGCATATGTTTAATAACGTTAGTTTCATTCACGAAAAACACAGCAAAAATGCACAGTTGCGTTTTTTTTTTTGCACGGTCTCATTGCTTTCTATATTGAAGAAAAATGCAGCAAAAATCGCTGAAAGAATTGACATGCTGCAGTTTTCCAATTTGGTCAGGAAAAGAAAGCAATAGTGTGTGCGTTTTCAGAAAATATATTGCCGGTAATGTAAAAAGCAGCTTTTAATTTGCATTAGAAAAATGCTGCAAATGGGCAATGTGTAAACATAGCCTTGAAGTAATAAAAATAAATAATCACCCTTCTCTATTATCAGAAAGACTGGAGGACAGAAGGTTGTGCAACTTGCCATAAACAGTAAAAATGTGATCCTGAGCCGTACGAGCTGGAATAATGGTCCCTCTGTATATTCTCGGATTGCCTCGGGCTTCCTGGCAGTTGTGGCCAGATACCTGTGCTTTGCCGAGGACACGTATTTTGCTGGGCACCATTTTCTATTACTGTACCCAGAATGTCCTTATGGGAAATCGCCATCGTCTCTCCGTCTTGTACAGCCTGTTCCAATATGCGGTTTCCTAATTCTTTCTACATTGTTACATTTTCTCGTCTTGTCGGAACATACTAACCGTATTGTCACGTTGTAGTGTACGGCTTATTCTTTCTGTGTATATTTTCTATGATTTAGGTACATGCAATAGCAAGTAGACAATTCTACATGTACTTGGATGGGATGGTTGTGGATGATGGATGGTGTTCCCCTTTACATAAGATGTAGCAGCCCTTACATGTACAGAGGGTCACTATGTAGAGGTGGTGGAAGGACTACTGACATGTCCCTTTAATTACTTTACCCAAAGGGAGGCGTCAAGCTTGGTGGTTACAACAATCTTACAGGAGGCAACAGTTTGCGTGACAATTTGTAGGAACCACAGTGGGCTGGCAACTTGTACATTTTTTCTGATGCTTGCAACAACTTACTGACACTTCTAACATTTTCCTGACATTCTCTTCAACACCTCCTCCAATGTGGCACAGTCTGAGTCCCTCTCAATGCAGAACAGCACACACACACGCTTGCTCGCTCTTTTGGCGGAAACCTTTTGTGCTCCTCTTTGTGGTTCGCACAATACGCTCATGGTTCACTGGTCTCTTCCGTCTAATGCAAACTACACCAGCAGGGAGCTCAGGCTGCAGATTTTTGCATGTTCCTCCATGCCCAGGGCCGGACTGGCCATCTGGCTATTCTGGCAGATGCCAGAAGGGCCTGTCTGGTCATGGGCCGCCTTGTCTTCTACATTGTTAACAGAATCGATGTTCTCAAGACACCCATACTGCTAAGAGTTGTGATGGAGCACAAAGTCGCTGACTCCGTCACTTACCCCAGAAGGCCACGGGTATCACTAGAAATATTGGTCTTGTCGAAAATCTTCCTTTCCTCCATCCAGGGTAATATTAGTAATATATCCCATCTGGTTCATCGGGACGGGGACAACATGGGCCTGTGTGATTTCACATGCCAGAGCTGAATTTCAGCCCTTGTCCGTACCTGTCCATGCCTCTGACTAAGCCTTGAAGTTGCTAGTGCTGCTCAGCCCCACTTGCTAGCTAACTACTGCGCAAGCATTAATAAGCTCATCTCCTTCTGCCAGCTTGTATGCCTCTGAACCTTACTGGAAGAAAAACACACCTTTTGTGCTCTGTAATTCTACAATGGGGATTTGAAGCCCTTTTAGGTCCTGATCCAACATTGCCCTCCTAAATTATACATAGAAAAAATAAAAACATAAGCTCACCACTACACCTGGAAGAAATGCTTGCAAAATTCTGTATGGCACGAAGATGCTCAGATTCTTCAAAGCCTATATCTTCAGTTAGGCAATAGAATAGTAGGAAGCTACATGCAATAAAAGAGGATGTCCGGAACATTTTGAAACCTGACGCATTTCGGACTGTAACAAGTCCTTTACTCATTATGACAAAACAGACCGTGTCCCATCATGAATGATCCTCTGTAGAATTTCAGCCAAAATCAGACTAAAGAGTACAGTCATAAACAAAGGTGAGGATTCTGGATTCAAAACCCATCGGAGGTAACGGGAAATCTTCCAAAAAATGGACTCGCAATTCAAATATCTAGAAAGTCTGATAATCCAGGGCTTGTTCTCAGTACAGACTGATAATACAATGTGAAGAAACGCAAGTAGGGTGGATGCTCGGGGTTCTACCATTGTGAAAAATTACCGCATGGGTAATCCGCCTCCAAATCTTTTAGACACCGACGCAGGTTTCCCAGGGGAAGCTGCTTCAGGCAAAGACAGATTTTTCCTAAAGTAGACCTGTCGGTGCAGCCATTCGTCCATCAGTGTTCTTTCTCTTATATCGTCATTAAGAGAATAGGTGGCTTCTGAGCAGTATCTGCCCGAAGAATGGACATGATATTTACTTTACCTTCTCCAGGGTTTCCGAAAGATGAAGCATTTAGTAGATATAACAAAATAATGAACATCTGCACAACAGTGCCGTTTTTACATTGCTGTGAACTATGACCAATTTTTGCAGGGATTTTTCATGCCGAATGAAGATGGACACTGCCTGAAAAACACGCCATGTGCACAAATCCCAAAGCCTTCTCCAAATCTCAGAACTCCTCAAAAACTTGTCGTTTCCATTCAGCTTCTGCTCTCCAAAAACTCCAAAAAAAGCTCTGGAAAAAAAAAAGACTCCGTATGTACAAAGCCTTTTAGAGTATGTGCACACTTTCTTGACTTTTTTTACAACGTTTTGGAGCAGAAACTCACAAAATCCTCTTCAAAAACTTGGGAGTTTCCATTCAGGGGTTATATGTACACGCTATCTTTTAGCTGCCGCCCGAATAAGACACAGTGTGCACATTCCCTTATTCATTTTTTTTTTTTTTTTAGGAAATTCATTTTTGCTGTTTATATGAAAAGTTTTCTAATTTTTTATTTTTCCCCTGAAGAGATTTTGAAAAATGGCTAATGGAAAGAAAAACGTTCATGTCACTTTTTTTAAACGGAACCTGAAGGAAAAAAATCTCTACAAACTAGGAATTGTCAAATCAAGAGGATGAAGGGGAAAAAAAAAAATTCTTCAAAACTCCAGAAAAAGAAAATTTTCCTCTAAAAACTCTTCATAAAAAAACTGGTGTCAGGCAAGCACACACTGACTGGCCCCACCATCACAGCAGCAAATTTATCAGCTGTTTTTTAATTTTTTTTTTTCATTACATTCCGTACTTTCTTTGACACATTTTTTTTTAAATTCATGTTAAGACCACATAGGACAAAACAACATTCAAAAAAGCTGAAATTACTCATTGATAAACATTACTGGCTGTAAGCCATAATCATCAACATTAACAGAAATAAACACTTGAAATAGATCACTGTGTTTGACTCTGTAGAATATATGAGTTTCACTTTTTGTATTGAAGAACTGAAATAAATTAACTTTTTAATGATATTTTCATTTTGCGAGAAGCACCTGTAGGTTCACACTTGGCGTCAGCGGTGCATTTTTTGGTCACTGTTGTGTTCAAGAAAAACTCACCACAATTGCAGCGTACGCGCCGAGCCTTAAGACGTGTATCATCATTAGATTTCTTCAACCCCAATTAAATCTCAAAAACATAATGTGCCGGATAACACAGAACTGCGAGATTAATCCACCAGAGATTGACCTATTTCCATCCGACCTGTTATACAGATATCCCACAAAGTTCTAACAAATCCTTATAGCAATTGATTAAAATCAAAAACAATTTGCTAACAAAAAAAAAAGTTTCATAATTATAAACTTGCAAATCAATTATATTTCACTTACGGTACTTCAAATATTTAGGATGTTGACGGTGATGAAGAAGGTGGCGTTACTTCCTCCAGGGTAAGGATTGGTGATCCTTTGGTACCCTGGTTGGAGGCTTCAGCCCTGGTGCTGTGCAGAATTTGCCGTGATCTTCAGATTGGCGCACACATGGCGCTTCTGGGGGCGAGGAGCAAGCTGCTCGGGTTATTAAGAAGCATCTTCAGCCTCGGCCAAGGTGTTGGGGACCATAGGTCAGACAGTATGAGTCTGGGAGGGTAGCAGGACCTCTTGTGGTTTAGTAGGATTTATCTAGAGAGCGTAAGAGGAGCAGCTGGCAGTAGTCAGAGGATGGCTGTAGTCAGGGAGAGGAGCTGGAGAATGATGTGTTCTGATGCAGATTAGCAGTGGGCAGGGAGAAGTATGAGGATGACTGGGGCAGGTCATAGGCAGAGCAGTTCTGCCAGGTCACAGTGTCCCATATATCGCACCGCCGAACGATTACACTTTATTGCAAAAATATTATCTTGCTTCTCTTTATAGTTTACATTCCAATTCTGATCATCCACACAGCTGGGGGTTTGCTACAATGTATGCAGTCTACACAATCCAAATTACTCCCACGGGTTGATTGTTTGCATCAAAGTATCAGTGCAGGTAAAAATGTCATACAGAAGATTGTCAAGAGGAGATACAATTGTAGCAAACTCTCAGCTGTGAGAATGGTGAAGATAAGGCCGAGAGGAGATGACTACAGATATTTCCATCATGTCTGCAAATTGCTCCATGTGCTCTCCCGCATTGCAAACGGGTACAAGACCTGCCTTATTATTAGGGCAGACGACCGTATTTTCAGTCCAAGTGCGATCCGACAAAACGTTGTATCGCTCTCGGACCAGTGTTAGTCTATGGGGCCGCCCACGTGTCCAATTCTTTTTTTTCCCCTCAGAACGGGTCTGTCCAACGATAGAATTGCTGTATGGATGATTTGCATCAATAAATCGGGTCGCACTCGGCCATGCAATTTAATGAGCCTTTGGGAAACATCGGACTGCACTCGGATGACGTCTGAGTGCAGTCTTAATTTCACATACATAATGGAGAAGAAGGAAGAAAAAAATTTTTTTACATCTTTTCATCTGAGAAAATTGGATCACACTATAACCACACTCTGATCAAACTCTGATTAGAGAGTGTGAATAGCATAATCGGCCTGAATTTCTTGGATGAGAATAGTGGTCAGCGCACTATGCACCAGCGTCTCCTGTGATGAAAATGATGCAGCCCTAGTGTCTCCTGTGTGATATGTATGATCCAGTCCCAGGGTCTCCTCTGTGATTTATATGATCCTGCCCCTGCGTCTCCTGTATGATGTATATGCTGCAGCTCCAGCGTCTCCAGTGTCATGTATATGATCCTGCCCCAGCATCTCCTGTATGATGTATATGCTGCAGCTCCAGCGTCTCCAGTGTCATGTATATGCTTCAGCCTCAGCTTTTTGCTGTGTGATGTATATGCTCCAGGCCCAGCTGCATTATTATCGTCTTGGGCACTGGTTATAGCACTATGTGGTTTGTGTAAACGTCAAGGAATGTGAGGAAGGAGCTGGTAAGCCAAAGATGTCTATGTGTTACATTATGCATGAATGGAAGAAGTGGTCATGGCGGTCTGGGCTGAATGGAAAAGAAAAGGAAAGTGGATGGTATACTATTTCATGGTCCCTATATGCTGGTAATGGCAGTCTTAGTACCGTCGTTTTGGCTAAGGATCCATATGATGGTATTACCACTATTGCATATGTTGATAATATGTGGTTACAGTCTGGCGGTATTACTTGTCTCGAATATTTCATTACTTATGGTAATATCTGTATGGTGGCATTATTCCATCACTGTGTGGTGGTATTACTGTATGTGGTCATAGTATGGAGATATTATTTACCCTCATATATTGCAGTATTATTGCAACTATTGGTCTTGCGGTACATTTTTATTTCCTCTGTCAAGCAGAATCATCTCGGGATGTGGGTGTGGGTCGGGGGCAGCATAGATGTGTGTGGTTCCAAATGCCAGGGTTGAGATTCATTCTCCGTCCAGCCCTGGTCAACACTGTAGCTTGTGATTGACTGCAGGATTCACCAGCACTGAAAGCAAGGAGATCCTGGTTATCAGTATAGAGGAATGGCGGGGGGTTGAGTTTTTATAGATTTCATTTGTGGACCACAGTGGGCTCATCTGTGTAGTAAAGGGCAGGACAAACCCTTCAACATTCTGAATTATAAATACACCTTATTCTATAGTTTTTTTTAATATATTACTTTAATTTAATTGTATTATGATTGATTAATTTATTATTAATTATTATTATTAATAATAATAAATACTGTTTATTATTATTTTTATTGCATAATTATTTTTTTGTGTTATTTTTATAATATTCTGCATTAATATTTCCCATCTTTCTGCAGCGCAGTTTATTATGAGAGGTTGAGCAGCAGATGTATAAGATACTCCGTGGATCCGGAGCTCCTGCAGACTAATTGTGCGGAGACGTAATATGGAGGGGGGAGTTCTCCCTAAAGTATAACCTGACAAACCCAGCACTCCAGTTTATAATTCTCAGCTACCATGGAGACCAATATAAGCCTATTTATTACTCGGCGTATTATCTTCTGCGGGAGCGTGTTTAACACGGGCTTCATGTGAAAAAAAACACAGAGGATCAGATTAACTGCTCTGGAGGCGCTTAATGAGGCGGTTTAACCTCTTCGTGTTTGTCGCGGACTATGCGAGCTGCGACTTCGTACTATCTATGGGCTGATGACAAATACCGCATTCATTTCATCGGAATATTCCCTGTATTAATAAAACGTCTTTTATAAGAAGCTGTGGGAAGAAGGAAAAAAAATGATTGCATCAGGATAATTTATTTGCGTATCCTAACTGGTAAAGCAATAAACTGATGACTAAAGGCATTGTACGAGAGGAAAAGGAGATCTGATTTACATTTGTAGAAACAGCGCCACTCTCCTCTCTGGGGGTGTCTGGTATTGCAGTTTAGCCACATTCATTTGAAGCCATGGATGAAAGTGGGGGAACAAAATCTTAGCTCATTCATCTGGTGGAGGACAGAATAGGTGCTGGAATAGGAAACTACTTGCATTACTTTCATTCTCCAGAAGAAGAAGCAGGTTTTTATTTGCTCCTCTATAACTTCCTCAACGAGACCCTGATTCCAACGATGTATCACTTAAATTACTGGGTGCAGCCGTTTTGACACAATCAGAGCTTTTAGATTTAGCATGAAGCGGAGCTGAGGAAGCTAGCCCGGACCACTCCAGGCTCTACATGTATAATGTCTATAGACCCTGAGGTGGCCATCACAGTAGGACCAGGAGGCACTCCCTTCTGTGTCCCAGCAATGATAAACTCCTGGTGATAAAACAATCATCGCAAGATAAATAAAACTGATTTAAACGTTTGGTTACCTTGTAACCCCTTCCTGCTTCATGACATGTTATTGTGCATGCAGTGGGTGAAGATTTAAGGAGTGGGTTCACAAAGTATCATCTGTGTTACAAGTCTATTAAAATATTATATTATTTAACCTATAAAGATAAAATCACAAAAAGACAGAAACGCAAAAACAGTTTATTACTTGCCACACTTCCCCTAAACAATGCAATAAAAGCTGGAGAATTGTTCTGCCAGGTTGTTTTTTACCACAAAATGAATGTTGTAAAATCGTAACAATAACGGAATTGTAGTTATTTTCATCGTTTCCGCACACTTGGATTTTGTCCCCCTGTTTTTCATTACATTATATGATTGAGTATATAGAATCATTCAACCCCCCCAAAAAAACAATTAGTATTCAAACTCAGTAAGATACTCCCAGAGTGAACTCGACCACAGTACCCTCCACACACACAGTATGATGAGCCTACAGAACCACCCCCCAGCAAAGTATTATACCCCCACAGTGACCCAACACAGTGTGATGGTGCCGACACAACTCTTCACACAATATGACGGCACACACAGCCTTCCATTCTGTATGATGGCCCCTGAAATAAGATGATGGTCCCCCAAATAATAAGAATTATTATGCTTTGCTTATATAGCACCATCATATTCCACAGCTCTTAACTGAAATCATCAGACAACATCATCCCTGTCCCCATTGAGATTCCCTATTAGTATGTCTTTGGAGTGCGGGAAGAAACCGGAGAACCCGGAGGAAACCCACGCAAACACGGGGAGGACATACAAACTCCTTGCAGATATTGTCCTTGGTGGACTTTGAACCCAGGACCCCTGAATGGCAAAGCAATAGTGCTAACCTCTGAGCCATGATGATGGCACCAAATAGTATGATGGCTCCCCAAATAGCCATCCATATAGTATGATAGACCCACAAATAGTACTCCAAATAGTATGATAGCCCCCACATAGTAGTCCAAATAGTATGATGGCCTCCACATATCCCTCCAAACAGTATGATGATCCCCCAAGTAGCCCTCAAAATTGTATTATGGTCTCTCACATAGCACTCCAAATAGCATGTTGACCCCTCAGATAGCATGCCAAATAGTATGATTGTCTACCCAAGTGTAACAGGTATCTGCTTCGGCCTCTATGTAGCGCAGCACCCATGTTGCAGGTGATGCTTGATTGCATCAATCCTATATTATTCCTGGGACTTGTTGTTCTGGCCAGTTCAGAAGCTAAAGAGTTAATCTTGTTAATCTTGTTCCTCTAATTTTCTATCTTCTCTCCACACTGGGTGGGGCAATGACTATATAAACCACTGAGAGCCAGTTCCCACTACCAGTCAATAATAGTTCTGCTAAGGCTACTTTCACACTTCCGTCGTTTGGGCTACGTCGCAATGCGTCGTTTTGGAGAAAAAACGCATCCTGCAAAGTTGCCCGCAGGATGCGTTTTTTCTCCATAGACTTGAATTAGCGACGCATTGCGACGTATGCGTCGTGTTTTGGCGGACCGTCGGCACAAAAAAAGTTCAATGTAACTATTTTTGTGCAACGTGTCCGCCATTTTCGACTGCGCAACCGCGGCCGAAACTCCGCCCCCTCCTCCCCGCTCATCACAATGGCCAGCGGATGCGTTGTAAAACTGCATCCGCAGCCCAAGTTGTGCTAAATTTAGCACAACGTCCATCGGGACGTCGGGACGACGGTTTGCGACGGCCCCGTACCGACGGAAGTGTGAAAGTAGCCTTACCTGTTTTATACCTCTGTGCTGTGCTCCTGTCTTTTGTCCTGATTTATTCCAGTTCTTTGACCTCGACTTGATATTTGACTACCCGCTTGTTTTATGATTCTGTTCCTGACCTCCTGGATCTGACACTGCTACCTGACTATCCTTCTTGCCAACTTGTGCCACCACATAGCGGCTGACTGTGGCCCTGTGTAAACCCAGATCCCTGTACAGCAGTTAAAGACCAGGGCAACCCCTGGACTCTGGAAAATTAAGTAGCTTGTGCCCAGCCTGTTCATGGTAGCCATTTGGAGCTACCAGGTGACTACGAACAGTGTGCAAATGAAACCACGTAGCTCTCCAATTTGTATGATGGTCTTCACAAAGTACTCACTGATTAAAAACAAAAAAACAAATACTCAAGTCTCCCAGTTCCCCCGCTGTTCCAGTCTCCACAGTGTTGTGAAGATACTGATACAGTTGAAAGTGCAATGTCGGGCGGATGGAAGGAGTTGCTGCACTGGCAGTGGGCCCCCTCAAATGGCGAAAGGGTAGTACGTCAGACTGGCATAATGCCCAGTGATGTACTAGTGATGTTAAAAAAATCAAAAGCTTTCATCATTGCCATCCCCTCCTTCGCTTCCATGGTTCTCTGTCTTCTCCCATGTGTATGTCGTCCATCTTCTTCTGCTTTCTCTGTGGCTGTCACTAAAAGTCTAACGCTTCGTGTTTATTCTTCTGGCTGTTTTTCTTTCACACTCGCAGCAAAAACATTTTTATAGCTATTATAACGTTGTTGATATCATTTGCCATAAAATCTGGTTACGTCTCGGAGCTGCAGATAATTGCTGGTGAGAGATCAGTCTGGACACGTTGGAGAAGCACCTGACAACGCAGAGGAAGGAACAACCTCAGTGACTTCTGTTGTTCTCGTGTCTTTAGGGAAATCTTCTTCGCTTCCACCTCTACTCGTTTTAAAACATGCAAAACTTAACACATGAATCTCTCTCCTGAGAGGATGGAGGCTTCTGCTACCTATGACAGTCTTCACCAGCTTTGCCATAGGAAGCTGCCCAATATGGGACCTGCCATGGGCAGTCAGGGCTCATGTTACATCCTTTTCTGGACCTGCTTCAGCGACGTCTGCTTCTGTTGCCAGATTAACTCTGTGGGCGGCACTGGTTATGGAGGACACGCCACGGCCAGTATCACTATATAGCCTCTGTCCAGTCAGGGGTGCTGATGTGCCTGGGACCTGTTGTGACTCCCAAAATGACTGTGTTTGCTATCTAGCAGCTCAGCTCCCTGCTTGGCATTGTCAGATTTTGCACTTGGTTTACTCCCTGTACTTTGGCGCTATTATTTATTTATGCTCCTGTTCTTGACCCGGCTTGTGACTCTGACTATGTCTGATCCGACCTTTGCTTGTCTGACATTGCCTTTGACAGACCACCTGGTATCTGACCCCAACCATTCCCCTGACTACAGTATTGCCTTCTGATTTTGTCTCTTCTGTTTCTGACCTGGCTAGTTTGGCTATTATTGTCTCAGACTCGCTCCTCCGGCCAGCAGCTACTCTGTGGAGGCAACACAGGGGGCCCTGTTGTAAGTTCAATACCTGTTTAAGGGATAAAGGGAGAAGGATGTGATTTCCGCTGAGATTTGTTTGATGGAATGACTAGTGCTATCTGTCAGAGGTGGCCTTTTTGAGCTGATGACTTCAGGTGGACTTTACAGCTCACTGATTTGTACCTGGTGTGAAATCACAAACCTAATTCATGGTTCCAGTTGTGCCCTTATTTAAGCCCAACTATTTGAACACTATATTGGACTACAGCGGTCTCTACATGTGGATGACACAAGCAAAACTCCTGTACCAGGTGACACTTGGGTCTTATATATATTATATATGTTCTGATATGAGAACTTTCCCTTCTTCAGGATTATATATATATAATTTTCCAAAAAAGAGCATTACATGGCTAATAAGCCTCCTTACCCTGGCATGCCATTCATGTCACTCTCCCCAAAAACAAATGTTACTTAGACCCCAGTCAGAGGCCTCTCATACAGCCAAATCAGATCTCATACTTTGCACTGAAGTGGGGCAAGACCCAAAAACATGTGTCTGAAAACTGAAATTCTGCACCAAGGCCTGGGTAAAACTACTACTGTAGCTAATCATCCGCTATAGCTTCTCCCGTGTTTTGTGATACACAATGCCACGGAGGAAAGGAATACTAAACTGTAAAAACCTCAAATGTATTAAATCCTCCTTCTCACCCACATTGCATGTAATTTGTCTTCACCAGACAGGACATTATCTTGGCGGGCCCCCTGCCAGGGCGACGGTTCATATAAAGATGGAGAAATTCTGTCATTATCCAGATGAAAAAAATGAATTTAGAGGTTGGAATAAAATCAGAAATGTAGATAACCTGCAAAAAAATATTTTTCCTTCTGTACCTGATAGGATCACAGAAAAAGCGTCAGTATACAAATCTATAGGTGACAGATTCTGAAATATTCTGGATTATTGAATGATCATAGGCAATAAGAAAAGATTTGATCTTGTATAATTTAACTTTATATTACTGGAGAGTAGCGCTGCCAGATTATCGAAAATCTTCATTGGTTGTTAAAGTAAATGAACCGTACATTAGGAGCCATTGTCCAGTCTTGATCTCTGTAGTTCCAGTAATTGAGTAAAGGAAATCAGCGTTACATTTGGTGGAAGAACCCTGGATTTAATGACAACAGATCCGAAAGGGTAATGGGATCAGTAGGGTAAGATACAGGCAACGAGACATTCACCCCGTCACACTATGCTGAGTCCTTCTGGGTCGGAGACAGCCTTTCCATTAGGAATAGGAATAGGGGGGTCCTAAGCAGACGACACCTCTCCATGTATCTAATATTTGGAAATCAAGGTCCCCGAGTCTGGAGGAAGAGTGGAGAGGCCACAATCCAAGCTGCTTGAGGTCTAGTGTGAAGTCTCCACAATCAGTGATGGTTTAGGGAGCCATGTCATCTGCTGGTGTAGGTCCACTGTGCCTTATCAAGACCAAAGTCAGCGCAGCTGTTTTCCCCGGAGATTTTAGATCACTTCATGCTTCCCTCTGCCGACAAACTTTTTGGAGATGGAAATGTCATTCTCCAGCAGGACTTGGCACCTGTCCACACTGCCAAAAGTACCAATACCTGGTATGCAAACAACAGTATCACTGTGCGTGATTGGCAGCAAACTCGCCTGACCTTAACCCCATAGAGAATCTTTGGGGTATTGTCAAGAGGAAGATGAGAGACAACAAACCCAACAAGGGTTTTGCCACCAAGTATTAAGTCTTGTTTGCCAGAAGGATCAAATACTTAATTCTCACTGCAAAATGCAAATAAATGTATATAATTTATACAATGCAATTTTCTGGATTTTATTTTTGATATTCTATCTCTCAATGTTAAAACTAACTTACCCTTAAAATTATAGACTGTTTTCTTCTTCTCCTGCTTGGCCACCTTTGGAGTTTGACCTCGGACATTTCCGGCACGAGCTAAAGAACCATGGACTTTACCTCCCAAAAGACGAGAATTAATCTAAGGTGCTAAGTTCATATACTACACTCTGGACTAGGGTGGTTTCATCAGAGAGGGGGGTGCCAGAAAGGAGAAGAACCTGGACTTCAGAGGAAAGTCCCTCTAGGGAGGAGATGTGAGTCTGAGGCTATGTGCCCACGTTGCAGAAATGCAGCATTTCCGCAACTCCCTGCCGTGGGTAAAACGCATGCGGAATTCCCATGCGTTTTCCCAACAAACACAAGCGTTTTACAAGCGTTTTTAGCTTGCAGAATGCTTGCGCTTTTCCAAGCGATTTGAAGCATCTCTTGGAAAAGTGATTGACAGGTTGGTCACACATAGTGCTTGACAAGTGTGACCAACTTTTTACTATTGATGCTGCCTATGCAGCATCAATAGTAAAAGATAGAATGTTAAAAACAATTAAAAAAAAATGGTTATTCTCACCTTCCAACGCCCCCCGATCTCCTCAGCGGCGCTCCCGATACGTTCCGTTCCCAGGGATACTTTGCGTGAAGGACCTTTGTGACATCACAGTCGCGTGACCGCGATGTCATGTCAGGTGATTTGCGCAATGCATCCCTGGGAATGGAAGCTGCCGAGTGCACCGCTGAGAGGCGGAAGGACTCCGGGGGCCATCAGAAGTTAAGTATATCCCTATTTTTACAATAATATGGTACCCAAGGGCCTGGAGGAGAGTCTTCTCTCCTCCATATCCTGGGTACCATCCGCACATGAAGCGCTCATTTTATGCATGGTGGATATAGCACATGCGTAAAGTGAGTGTTTCAATGCAATCCCATGGCAACGGAATCGCAGCGATTCCGCAGAAATAATGAACATGCTGCTGATTTTACCGCTATGCGATTCCGCAGCAGGAAAATCCGCAGCATGGACACAGCAACTGTGGAATCCCATAGGATTGCATGGGAATGCGTTTAAGCATTTTTTAAGCGTTTCCACTGCAGCAAAAATGTGGGCACACAGCCTTAATCTGGGTAACAGTCTCCTGCCCAGACACCTCAAGGGTGTATAGATTCTGCGCTCAGACAAAAAGGTGCATGGTGTCAGCGGTCGCTCCGCGTCTCGCAAAATGGCGGAAAGGAAAGACTAGCAGGGCAAAAAGGCGCATGCAGTACAACAGGCGTTTTGTCAATGTGGTGCCCACCTTTGGCAAGAAAAAGGGACCAAATGCCTACTCTTTATTTGTCTTAGAGTTAATAAAAATATAGAACTTAAAAAAAAAAATGATAGACTGCTCATGTCTTTGTCAGTGGTCAAACTTACAAAATCATCAAGGGATCAAATACTTATTTCCCCCACTGTACCCCCCCTCCATTAAAGACTCGGACTCGGCAGAGTCTGTTCCCTGGTTCTGGGGCCTCCTCTCTTTATTACCAGGGTGGGTGCAGAAGTTGAACCAACTGGAAATCAGCAAGCTATCACACAAATACTGAGGGGAACAGCAGGAATAAAATAAGAGGAAAAACAGCCCACTTTTGACCTTGTGGCAGGTCCTCTTTTAAAGGGTTAAAAGACATTGTATTTCAGCATCTTTCTATGGGGCATTGTATTGTCCCCTACAGAATACAATGAGGCAGATAAGTGGCCCTTGTGTCTGGGGGCCCGCCAGATAAGACGTTTGAAGTGGTAGTGTGCTTCACCCTCTGAAATTCATATAACGCCCTGGGCTTTGTAATGCGGTTTGTCCTTTCCTCAAATGAAACGGATATAATCCGCAGGTGTCAGGTTGGATATATTTTTTTATCCTTGATCTCAGCTTCTCGGGAACTTATTGCTTTTTGGGACCTTGTGTAGGAAATTCCCGATGTCGCATCTCCGGATTAGTCTCCTATTGTGGCCAGAGTGGAAAAATAAGCATGGCCGCACAAATCCGAGGTCACGGCTGGCAGAGTTCAAGCTGTACCGATTAGACAGATACAGATTAGGGCAGAGTGAAATCCAAAGCCAGAGTCAAGAAATAGCCCGGGTCACATCCAAAATAGCAAACATCAAGAAACAAACAGAATCCAGGGAACCTTCTGCTCGGGCAAGACGTGACATCTCTGAGCAGCTTTATGCAGAGGTGTAGCTAGAAGTTCAGCTCAGGGGAGGCTAACATCTGAGTGGGCCCCTAACCGGTAACCGTGATTACAACTATGGTGGCGCACCCTAATAGTGGGTAGAGGGGAATCTCAAGAGACGACCGCGCTGTTATTGAAGATAAATCTCTACACAAAGATCACTGTTAATATTACCACCATATGGTGACCATAAAATGGTAGATACCAGTCCTGGTGACCATAGAAGAGATTACAGTACAATTATAGATGGTGACCTACTGCTTACGTTATTTCTGATGAAGTCATTTACTTTTCTTTTCCATCTGGCCCAGACTGACATGACGACTTCTTCCAGTCACTATTCATCTGCAGAGATTACAACAAAGACACATTTGACTTCTCACATTTCCAGCACCGTCTATCCCAAACCTGCACAAACCCCTTATACTGCTGATACCTCAATACTGAGACGCTGCCGTGTCCCCATTACTGCACCTACTGTGTGGTGCAATAACAGCGCTCCTCTTACTGCCCCCAAAAATAATACCACAACTGTGCCCCTTATAGTGCGTTGCGAAAGTACTCGGCTCCCTGGAACTTTTCAACCTTTTCCTACATATCGTGCTTCAAACATAAAGATACCAAATGTAAACTTTTGGTGAAGAATCAACAACAAGTGGAACACAATTGTGAAGTTGAACGAAATTTATTGGTTATTTTAAACTTTTGTGGAAAATCAAAAACTGAAAAGTGGGTTGTGCAATATTATTCGGCCCCTTTAACTTAATACTTTGTTGCGCCATCTTTTGCTGTGATTACAGCTGCAAGTCGCTTGGGGTATGTCTCTATCAGTTTTGTACATCGAGAGACTGAAATTCTTGCCCATTCTTCCTTGGCAAACAACTCGAGCTCAGTGAGGTTTGATGGTGATCGTTTGTGAACAGCAGTTTTCAGCTCTTTCCACAGATTCTCGATTGGATTGAGGTCTGGACTTTGACTTGGCCATTCTAACACCTGGATACGATTATTTGTGAACCATTCCATTGTAGATTTTGCTTTATGTTTGGGATCATTGTCTTGTTGGAAGACAAATCTCCGTCCCAGTCTCAGGTCTTTTGCAGACTCCAACAGGTTTTCTTCAAAAATGGTCCTGTATTTGGCTCCATCCATCTTCCCATCAATTTTAACCACCTTCCCTGTCCCTGCTGAAGAAAAGCAGGCTCAAACCATGATGCTGCCACCACCATGTTTGACAGTGGGGATGGTGTGTTCAGGGTGATGAGTTGTGTTGCCTTTACGCCAAACATATCGTTTGCCATTGTTGCCAAAAAGTTTGATTTTGGTTTCATCTGACCAGAGCACCCTCTTCCACATGTTTGTTGTGTCTCCCAGGTGGCTTGTTGCAAACTTTAAACAACACTTTATGGATATTTGTGAGAAATGGCTTTCTTCTTGCCACTCTTCCATAAAGGCCAGATTTGTGCAGTGTACGACTGATTGTTGTCCTATGGACAGACTGTCCCACCTCAGCTGTAGATCTCTGCAGTTCATCCAGAGTGATCATGGGCCTCTTGGCTGCATCTCTGATCAGTCTTCTCCTTGTTTGAGATGAAAGTTTAGAGGGACGGCCGGGTCTTGGTAGATTTGCAGTGGTGTGATACTCCTCCCATTTCAATATGATCGCTTGCACAGTGCTCCTTGGGATGTTTAAAGTTTTGGAAATGATTTTGTATCCAAATCCAGCTTTAATCTTCTCCACAACTGTATCACGGACCTGCCTGTTGTGTTCCTTGGTCCTCATGATGCTCTCTGCGCTCCAAACAGAACCCTGAGACTATCACAGAGCAGGTGCATTTATACAGAGACTTGATTACACACAGGTGGATTATATTTATCATCATTAGGCATTTAGGACAATATTGGTTCATTCAGAGATCCACAATGAACTTCTGGAGAGAGTTTGCTGTACTGAAAGTTAAGGGGCCGAATAATATTGCACACCCCACTTTTCAGTTTTTGATTTTCCATAAAAATTTAAAATAACCAATAAATTTCATTCAACTTCACAATTGTCACAAGTGTTCCACTTGTTGATTCTTCACCAATAATTTACATTTGGTATCTTTATGTTTGAAGCATGATATGTGGAAAAAGGTTGAAAATATTATTATATGTATATATTTATTTATATAGCGCTAACATATTCCACAGCGCTTTACAGTTTTGCACACATTATCATCACTGTCCCCGATGGGGCTCACAATCTAAATTCCCTATCAGTATGCCTTTGAAATGTGGGAGGAAACCGGGGAACCTGGAGGAAACCCACGCAAACACGGGGAGAACATACAAACTCCTTGCAGATATTGTCCTAGGTGGGATTAGAACCCAGGACCCCAGCGCTGCAAGGCTGCAGTGCTATCCACTGAGCCACCGTGCTGCCCTAAAAGTTGAAAAGTTCCAGGGAGCCGAATACTTTCGCAAGGCACTGTATATAATAATAACTCTTTTCTGGCTTCTAGATGGTAAAACTGCCCCTAAAAAATATTAATGCCCTGTGCAAATGTCCTAGAAAATAGTGTCCAAATTTTGCTCATAGAAAGTAAAAATGCCCACTGTGTGCCCCTTTGACTGTCACCATACTCTGAGTGTTCCTATAACAGCAATGCTTCTTAAGTGCCCACTTAACATCTAATAATGTCCTCTGAGTCCCCAATGTACAGCTCCCCTATATACAGTATGGTGGGCCCACAGCTCCTCTATACACAGTATGATGGGCCCACAGCTCCTCTATACACAGTATGATGGGCCCACAGCTCTCCTATACACAGTATGATGGACCCACAGCTCCCTTATACACAGTATGGTGGGCCCACAGCTCCCCTATACACAGTATGGTGGGCTCACAGCTCCCCTATACACAGTATGATGGACCTACAGCTCCTCTATACACAGTTTGGTGGGCCCACAGCTCCTCTATACACAGCAAAATGGTCCAACTGCTCCCCTATACACAGTATAATGCCCCCACAGCTCCTCTATACACAATATAAAAGCCCTACAGCTCTGCTATACACAGTATAATGTCCCCACAGCTCCCCTACATATAGTATGATGTCCCCACTGCTCCTCCAAAACACAGCATAATGACCCCATAGTAGCCCTCATACTGTATAATGTCCCCCACAGTAGAACCCACACTGTATAATGTATCCTACATTAGGCCTCAAACTGTATAATGGCCACACAATGTATGAGGGCCTCCCATAATGCTTCAGAGTCTTCCAGAGTAACCCCCACACTGTATGAGGGTCCCCAATTGTTTATGATGCCCCCATATCACACAAGATTTAATTAAAAAAAAATATATATACTCACCTAATAATGGATCCTGTCCTGACAAGTCCATCGGCAAGGCAACCCGCTGTCATAGCTCCGCCACATGCACAGGACGTCAGAGTCCCGGCGACGCGTGGTGACATCATCGCACCGGAGTACTCTGATGTCTGCCATTCTGTAGACTACAGACTTAGGCCGGCGTCACACTCAGCGTATGCAAATACGGTCCGTATATTACGGCCGTAATACGCTGAAAAGTCCCGAAAATAGTGGTCCGTAGCTCCTCCGTAGGCAGGGTGTGTCACCGTTTTTTGCGCATGGCATCCTCCGTATGTAATCCGTATGGCAGCCGTACTGCGTGTTTTTATCGCAGGCTTGCCAAACCGACATACGCCTATACAAGGGATCCATGTGTTAAAAAAAAATAACAAAAATATATACTGTCTATATATATATATATATATGTCAGTAGACACATATATATATATATATATATATATATATATATATATATATATATATATATTATTCCTTCATACAGCGCGAGATAGCAAAAAGCCGGTAATTCAATTACCGGCTTTTGCTTTCTCCTTCCTAAATCCGACATGATATGAGACATGGTTTACATACAGTAAACCATCTCATATCACCATTTTTTTTTGCATAATCCACACTACTAACATTAGTAGTGTGGATTATGCAAAAAAAATGGTGATATGAGATGGTTTACTGTATGTAAACCATGTCTCATATCATGTCGGATTTAGGAAGGAGAAAGCAAAAGCCGGTAATTGAATTACCGGCTTTTTGCTATCTCGCGCTGTATGAAGGAATAATATATATATATATATATGTGTCTACTGACATATATATATATATATATATAGACACTATATATATTTATTATTTTTTTTTAACACATGGATCCCTTGTATAGGCGTATGTCGGTTTGGCAAGACTGCGATAAAAACACGCAGTACGGCTGCCATACGGATTACATACGGAGGATGCCATGCGCAAAAAACGGTGACACACCCTGCCTACGGAGGAGCTACGGACCACTATTTTCGGGACTTTTCAGCGTATTACGGCCGTAATATACGGACCGTATTTGCATACGCTGAGTGTGACGCCGGCCTAAAAGCGACCCATGGTCTACAGAATGGAAGCAGTAGTGCAGGGAGATCGTGTCTCCCTGATCTACCACAGGGCTAATTATACAGATGAGCTGTGCACTCCGATGTAGTTACGGGTGGCATAACTCTGGGTGGGCCCCTCTGAGTGTGTGGCCAGAAGCAGCTGCCCTCTCTGCCCTCCCTGGTAGCTACACTACCGAGCATTAATAAAGTGGACCTGTCACTAAGTCAACAGTGGCCAATATTGGTCTTAATTTTTTTTTTTTGACTGTTCCAGAGTTTCCTTTTTGTTTGTTTTTTAAATCCACCATACGGTTCCATAGATGTGGGATTTTAGTTTACTGTTAATTTTTATTGTCTTTAGGCTCTTTACATAATTACCCTGCGAGCACTGCCCATTTGAAAAGATCACAAAAAATATCCCTAAATAAAAAGTTCCATACCTCCATATGGCGAATCAAAAAAATAAATAAAATAAAGGGAAAAGAAAACCTCAGGGGAGCAAAATAGCAGCAAAAACTGGTCACTGTTGGCCTGATGACAGATCCTGTTCAAGGAGTAGTAGAGCTGAAGCGAGTTATGGAGAGACCATCTGATATTGTAGTGGCTACTGGAATTGGAGCCAGCTCAGATCACAGCACTTTAACACCTTAGATGCCATTGTCAACTGTGCAAATATACTAGCAAAAAGGCAGAGTTCCTTACCTGCCCAGGCTATGTGCACACGCTGCGGATTTTGCAGCAGTTTTGACGCTGTGGATCTGCAGTTGTTTTCCATGAGTTTACAGTACCATGTAAACCTATGGAAAACAAAATCCACAGTGCACATGCTGCGGGAAAAAAACGCGCGGAAACGTAGCGTTGTTTATTCCGCATCATGTCAATTCTTTGTGCGGATTCCGCTGCGGTTTACACCTTCTCCATAATAGGAATGCGCAGGTGTAAAACCACAGGTGGAATCCGCGGATTTACAAAAACCGAGGTAAATCTGTGGTAAATCCGCAGTGCAGTTTACCTGCAGATTTACAAAAACGGTGCAGAAAAATCCGCAGACATCCCACCTACGTGTGCACAAACCCTCAGGGTGCAGTGGACCCATGTAGTTAAGATGGCGACAACACAGGTGCAGAAATACAGATGAGGCAGAAACTCACTACCTACCAATCCCAATGGAGGGGGTGGCTGCTCGGTATATTACTGCACAATAAAGACTTGTATGTGGCGCTGTTCACACAATGGAAATGCACAGAATCCACTGCATCCTGATAGCGCATTTGTTTGGAGGCCTGGACAGGTAAGGACCTCTGCCTTATTGCTAGTATTTCATTGTCAACTGTGACAGCACCCTTAAACTAAAATCATTAAAAATGTAAGCTTGTAAAATAAAAAATAAGCACTCATACACATCTATCCCACAAGAAAAAAGTTATCGCTTTTGTAAGGCAAGGAGGAAAACTTGAAAGCAATGAGGGGACCAGGGATCTCTAAGGGCCCATAAAATCCTGGAGCAGACACTGGTCGGCCTACTGTTTTCATCCAATATTCTGCTCTGCCTGTAGGGGGAGCATTGGTCCCTTTTTGTTTTAATGCAATGCTCTGTTCTGCCTGTAGGGGGAGCAGTGGTCCTTTTTGTTTTGATGAAATATTCTGTTCTGCCTGTAGGGGAAGCAGTGATCCCTTTTTTTTAATGAAATATTCTGTTCTGCCTGTAGGGGAAGTAGTGATCCCTTTTTGTTTTGATGCAATGTTCTGTTCTGCCTGTAGGGGAAGTAGTGATCCCTTTTTGTTTTGATGCAATGTTCTGTTCTGCCTGTAGGGGAAGCAGTGATCCCTTTTTTTTAATGAAATATTCTGTTCTGCCTGTAGGGGAAGCAGTGATCCCTTTTTGTTTTGATGCAATGTTCTGTTCTGCCTGTAGGGGGAGCAGTGGTCCCTTTTTGTTTTGATGCAATGTTCTGTTCTACCTGTAGGGGGAGCAGTGGTCCCTTTTGTTTTGATGAAATATTCTGTTCTGCCTGTAGGGGAAGTAGTGATCCCTTTTTGTTTTGATGTAATGTTCTGTTCTGCCTGTAGGGGCAGCAGTGGTCCCTTTTTGTTTTGATGAAATATTCTGTTCTGCCTGTAGGGGAAGCAGTGATCCCTTTTTGTTTTGATGCAATGTTCTGTTCTGCCTGTAGGGGGAGCAGTGGTCCCTTTTGTTTTGATGCAATGTTCTGTTCTGCCTGAAGGGGGAGCAATTGTCCCTTTTGTTTTGATGCAATGTTCTGTTCTGCCTGTAGGGGGAGCAATTGTCCCTTTTGTTTTGATGCAATGTTCTGTTCTGCCTGTAGGGGGAGCAGTGGTCCCTTTTGTTTTGATGCAATGTCCTGTTCTGCCTGAAGGGGGAGCAATGGTCCATTTTGTTTTGATGCAATTTTCTGTTCTGCCTGTAGGGGGAGCAGTTGTCCCTTTTTGTTTTGATGCAATGTTCTGTTCTGCCTGTAGGGGGAGCAGTGGTCCCTTTTTGTTTTGATGCAATGTTCTGTTCTGCCTGTAGGGGGAGCAATGGTCCATTTTGTTTTGATGTAATGTTCTGTTGTGCCTGTAGGGGGAGCACCAATCTTTTATGTTGTTAATTATAGTCTCAATTATCTAAACTTTAAGATAATGGCTTTTTTTCCCCCAAAATAATGTCACAACTGTAAATAGAATGTGTGGTGTAACGGGTTAGAATCATTCACTTTATTAAAGTTGAGGTGCAATACCAGAAACAACCTGAGGACTGATGTGGCGCTGTGATTGCTACAATGCAGCCACTTTCTTTAATACTTGCTTTTTTGCACCTAACATATGAGGACCGAGCACAATGACAACATATGAAATGCAAAATTAAAAACAAATACATTGTAATAAGAATTTCTTTATCCCTTTTCTTCTATTTGTACCATGATGAAGAGGAATGTCACACCAAGCTCAGCATGGAGATATATACTGGTGTATAGGACTTTCAATACTGATGTAAAATATACACTTGGGATTTGTAAACCTGTTATAGATAGGAATGACAAAATCTGAAAAACTTCTATGTTGCAAATAAATGATAATGGAACTACAAGGCTGAAGTCTAAGCTTTGGAGATGGAACAACAGGGACATCTATTGGTGACTTGTGAGTATTACAAATTAAAATGACATTTTATGTACGGGGGAATCTAACATAAAAAGTTTCACCGATTTAATGTATGATCATGGCACAATATATACAACTAGCTATTGAACCCGTTCTACGCCCGGGTGGCGAGCATTTATATTGGTATATGGTCTCCATCCTGGTATGTGCTGCTCCATCCTGCGTCCCCATCTTGTCATGTGCTGCTCCATCCTGCGTCCCCATCCTGTCATGTGCTGCTCCCATCCTGCGCCCCCATCCTGTCATGTGCTGCTCCATCCTGCATCCCCATCCTGACATGTGCTGCTCCATCCTGCGTCCCCATCCTGTCATGTGCTGCTCCATCCTGCGCCCCCATTCTGTCATGTGCTGCTCCATCCTGCGCCCCCATTCTGTCATGTGCTGCTCCATCCTGCATCCCCGTCCTGTCATGTGCTGCTCCCATCCTGCGCCCCCGTTCTGTCATGTGCTGCTCCCATCCTGCGCCCCCGTTCTGTCATGTGCTGCTCCCATCCTGCGCCCCCGTTCTGTCATGTGCTGCTCCCATCCTGCGCCCCTGTTCTGTCATGTGCTGCTCCCATCCTGTCATGTGCTGCTCCTATCCTGCGCCCCCTTCTGTCATGTGCTGCTCCCATCCTGCGCCCCCGTTCTGTCATGTGCTGCTCCCATCCTGCGCCCGTTCTGTCATGTGCTGCTCCCATCCTGCGCCCGTTCTGTCATGTGCTGCTGCCATCCTGCGCCCGTTCTGTCATGTGCTGCTCCCATCCTGCGCCCGTTCTGTCATGTGCTGCTCCATCCTGCATCCCCGTCCTGTCATGTGCTGCTCCCATCCTGCGCCCCCGTTCTGTCATGTGCTGCTCCCATCCTGCGCCCCCGTTCTGTCATGTGCTGCTCCCATCCTGCGCCCCCGTTCTGTCATGTGCTGCTCCCATCCTGCGCCCCCGTTCTGTCATGTGCTGCTTCCATCCTGTCATGTGCTGCTCCTATCCTGCGCCCCCGTTCTGTCATGTGCTGCTCCCATCCTGCGCCCCCGTTCTGTCATGTGCTGCTCCCATCCTGCGCCCGTTCTGTCATGTGCTGCTCCCATCCTGCGCCCGTTCTGTCATGTGCTGCTGCCATCCTGCGCCCGTTCTGTCATGTGCTGCTCCCATCCTGCGCCCGTTCTGTCATGTGCTGCTGCCATCCTGCGCCCGTTCTGTCATGTGCTGCTCCCATCCTGCGCCCGTTCTGTCATGTGCTGCTCCCATCCTGCGCCCGTTCTGTCATGTGCTGCTCCCATCCTGCGCCCGTTCTGTCATGTGCTGCTCCCATCCTGCGCCCGTTCTGTCATGTGCTGCTCCCATCCTGCGCCCGTTCTGTCATGTACTGCTGCCATCCTGGCCCGGTCTGTCATGTGCTGCTCCCATCCTGCGCCCATTCTGTCATGTGCTGCTCCCATCCTGCGCCCGTTCTGTCATGTGCTGCTCCCGTCCTGCGCCCGTTCTGTCATGTGCTGCTGCCATCCTGCGCCCGTTCTGTCATGTGCTGCTCCCATCCTGCGCCCGTTCTGTCATGTGCTGCTCCCATCCTGCGCCCGTTCTGTCATGTACTGCTGCCATCCTGCGCCCGTTCTGTCATGTGCTGCTCCCATCCTGCGCCCGTTCTGTCATGTGCTGCTCCCATCCTGCGCCCGTTCTGTCATGTGCTGCTGCCATCCTGCGCCAGTTCTGTCATTTGCTGCTCCCATCCTGCGCCCGTTCTGTCATGTGCTGCTGTCATCCTGCGCCCGTTCTGTCATGTGCTGCTGCCATCCTGCCCCCGTTCTGTCATGTGCTGCTCCCATCCTGCGCCACCATTGTATGATATGCCCCCCATAAGACGCTCCAGTGTGTATGCCCCCGTATGCTGCTGCCATATAAAAAAAAATATACCATACTCACCTATCGTCCGGCTCCACTGCAGGTGTGTCTTCAAGAAAATGGCACCAGAAAGCACGGACTGCGCAGGCGCCGATTCCGGCAGCAGGAATTGGCGCCTGCGCAGTCCGCGCTTTCCGGCGCCATTTTCTTGAAGACACACTCCGGCTCCTCTGCCTGTGACTGGTAAGTCAGAGGGCGGCGCCGGCGCGCATTAAGCGCGTCATCGCGCCCTCTGAACTGTCACAGCAGAGGAGCCGGGAGACGGAGCCGCACGCAGCGCTGGAACGGGGAAAGGTGAATATACTTACCCTCCTGGCGGTCCCTGACTCTCCGGTGGAGATCGCGGTATGCGTTCAGTGTTTACGCATACCGCAATCTCCTGGGAGCGTCACTCTGTGGGGGCCAGACTGCGCCGGCGCTTGCGCCTGCGCAGTTTATAAAGGCTTCGGACAGAGTGACGCTCCCATAGATATTGATTGTTAATTATCATCAATTAACTCAAGACAGAAGAAGAATCGACGCCTTTGAAATGTGGAGATGGAGAAGGATGTTACCATGGATGGCATGAAGAACGAATAAATCAATGTTGGAACAAATCAAGCCAGACATGTCACTGGAAGCAAGGATCACCAAGCTACGACTTGCCTACTTTAGAGACATCATATGAAAATGGACATCATGGTCGGAAGGAACAAGGCGAAGAGGAAGTCCGGCAACCCGATGGCTTCATACTGTCAAGATAACGGAGGAGAAGACCCTGGTGGACCTATCTTGGTTTTCACAAAATCGATCTTCGTCCATCCATCAAGTCACCATGGCTCGAGATAAAGGCAGTTAAAATAAAAAATACCCAGACAACAAATTATGTTGCATAATGTTTCGTTTTTTCTACTTTTGAAAATTCTATTTTTTAAGACATTTTTTACAAAAACAAAATTAGAGAAAAGGGGAACATGAAAAAGTGACTATAAGGCGTAATTACCATTTACCTGAAGTGGGAGGTAAAAGATTTACTAACTTAAAGGAGTTGTCCGACTTTCACCCCCTTTTTCGTTCTTGCACTTTTGTTTTTTCCTCCCCTCTTACCAAGAACTATAACTTGTTTAGATTTTCATTTTACATCGCTGTAGGAGAGGTTTTAGTTTTTTTTTTTTCCGTGGGGCGAGTTGTAATTTCACCTGACATCATTCACTTTACCATATAATGTGCTTAAAAATGGGGGAAAAAATTCCAATACACAATTTCACTATTGTTTTTCAGGTTTTGCTCTTATATCATTCATTGAGCAGTAAAAAATGACCTGGAAACACAATTCTTCAGGTCACTGTTTTTTGCTGTTTTTTTTTTGTACTTTAGTGGTAAAAAAAAGACTTAACTTTGTAAACTATCCTTTTTCGAGCCGTGTGACGGATTGTTTTTTGCTTCCTACTATTCTTATTGATACCACAGATGTAACTTTTTGATCGCTTTTTTGATGGAAGGTAAGAAGAATAAAAATAGTTATATTTGGTGTTTCCTTTTTTTACTGCACTTATTGTGTAGATTGGTTTATTATTCATATTTTTATATATTAGACTTTTAAAGATGCCGCAATTCCAAATATGTTTCTTTGTTAGACTTAGGAAACTTGTGCGCAACTACAGTATCACAATATATAGCAGAAATGACGACCAGAAGGAACTTCACGGAAGTGCAGAGATCGCTGCAACAAGTCACACGATCTGTTACAATGTCTCACAACACTCTAACATTTGCGCCAATATTTCTGCCGTACAAAAAAAACCAACAACTCACAACTACAAACATATTGCAACTTTTTAAAGCCATAAATAATAAATCGGTCACAAGTATCTGTATATTAAAAAACTACACCCATAATGGCGAACACAGAAAAAAACGACTAAACAGGAATTGAATGCAAAAATTCAGATAACACCTTATCCCAAAACGCTTTCTCATCATTAAAAATGAACAAATGATAATCATAGAGGGAGTAGCAGGTGATGAAAATAATATTAGCCATGTAGAAGATGAATCAGGTTACTGAGATGGCGCACCAGTGATTTCCTGGATGCAGAGACCAACAGAGAACTACGGGAGCATCTGAAAGGAGTATTGGGGTATCAGCAGAGGCAAGTATTGCCTAATCTGTGTGTGTGTGTGTATGTATATATATATATATATATATATATATATATATATATATATAATATATATATATACTGCTCAAAAGAAATAAAGGGAACACTAAATCCCACATCCTAGATATCACTGAATGAAATATTCCAGTTGTAAATCTTTATTCATTTCATAGTGGAATGTGTTGAGAACAATAAAACCTAAAAATGATCAACATAAATCACAACTAATATCCCACGGAGGTCTGGAGTTGGAATGATGCTCAAAATCAAAGTGGAAAATGAAGTTTCAGGCTGATCCAACTTCATTGGAAATACCTCAAGACAAGGAAATGATGCCCAGTAGTGTGTGTGGCCTCCACGTGCCTGTATGACCTCCCTACAATGCCTGGGCATGCTCCTTATGAGACGGCGGATGGTCTCCTGAGGGATCTCCTCCCAGACCTGGACTAAAGCATCCGCTAACTCCTGGACAGTCTGTGGTGCAATGTGACATTGGTGGATGGAGAGAGACATGATGTCCCAGATGTGTTCAATTGGATTCAGGTCTGGGGAACGGGTGGGCCAGTCCATAGCTTCAATGCCTTTATCTTGCAGGATCTGCTGACACACTCCAGCCACATGAGGTCTGGCATTGTCCTGCATTAGGAGGAACCCAGGGCCAACCGCACCAGCATATGATCTCACAAGGGGTCTGAGGATCTCATCTCGGTACCTAATGGCAGTCAGGCTTCCTCTGGCGAGCACATGGAGGGCTGTGCGGCCCTCTAAAGAAATGCCACCCCACACCATTACTGACCCACTGCCAAACTGGCCATGCTGAAGGATGTTGCAGGCAGCAGATCGCTCTCCACGGCGTCTCCAGACTGTCACATCTGTCACATGTGCTCAGTATGAACCTGCTTTCATCTTTGAAGAGCACAGGGCGCCAGTGGCGAATTTGCCGATCCTGGTGTTCTGTGGCAAATTCCAAGCGTCCTGCACGATGTTGGGCTGTGAGCACAACCCTTATGTTGTCGGGCACTCAGATCATCCTCATGGAGTCGGTTTCTAACCGTTTGTGCAGACACATGCACATTTGTGGCCTGCTGGAGGTCATTTTGCAGGGCTCTGGCAGTGCTCCTCTTGGTCCTCCTTGCACAATGGCGGAGGTAGTGGTCCTGCTGCTGGGTTGTTGCCCTCCTACGACCCCCTCCACGTCTCCTGGTGTAATGGCCTGTCTCCTAGTAGTGCCTCCAGCCTCTGAACACTACGCTGACAGACACAGCAAACCTTCTTGCCACAGCTCGCATTGATGTGCCATCCTGGATGAGCTGCACTACCTGAGCCACTTGTGTGGGTTGTAGAGTCCATCTCATGCTACCACGAGTGTGAAAGCACAACCAACATTCAAAGGTGACCAAAACATCAGCCAGAAAGCATTGGTACTGAGATGTGGTCTGTGGTCCCCACCTGCAGAACCACTCCTTTATAGGGGGTGTCTTGATAATTGCCAATAAGTTCCATCTGTTGTTTATTCTATTTGCACAACAGCATGTGAAATTGATTGTCAATCAGTGTTATTTCCTAAGTGGACAGTTTGATTTCACAGAAGCTTGATTTCCTTGGAGTTAGACTCTGCTGTTTAAGTGTAATTTTTTTGCCTGGGAAAAATGCCACTTTTCTGCTGAATCTGCTGTTGTTTTTCTTTAATTCCTGTGCCTCTCCATTTCTGAGATATGGCCCCCGTCTTAACCATAATGTAAATCTAGTCCTGTTAGCCAAGTGGGTGTTTCGCTCAAGAAGACACCCACATACGGTTGAAACCAGGAGTTTCCATATACTATATAAAAAGACACTTCTGTATGTTTTTCTCAATATCTGACATGAAATCAGAATAAACCTTTCCCGTTTTAGGTCAGGTAGCCTTACCATAGTTAATAATGCAAAAGAGGGGAGAAGCCAGCGCTGCCTAAGGTTAAAACGCAATACATAAAGTGCAAATGCACATATTAATTTCTAACTGTATTTTCAAAATGAGACATTTAGCAAACAATTGATCAATTCTTTGAGCTACCCCGCCACTTCACGGCATTCTCATAATGGGGCAGTCCTACTCTACGTTTTTTATATTCGCTGTGCCATAAAGGCCTCCTAAATGAATTAAAAGCAAGACCACATTAAATGCAAGCTGTACCTGGAGCATTACTGAATAACTCCCATGGCGCCAGAGGGGCAAGCGAGGATAAAGGTTGACCAGGTCCAGGCATAGATATTTCAGGTCCAACCTCCACACTGCCCATCCAGCACCACAGATAAAGGGTGAGACAGGCTGAGACACAGGTGCATAATTAAACAAAGCCTAGGGCAGGGCAGGGCTGCTGTATGTGTGTATAGCAGCCTATCAATCACAGAAACACAGAAAGAATGGCGCAAGTAATCCGGCGCCGCGCACGGCAACAGTGGTGGTCAGCCACGTACCAATATCAAAGCAAAAGAGGGGAGAAGCCAGCGCTGCCTAAGGTTAAAACGCAATACATAAAGTGCAAATGCACATATTGATTTCTAACTGTATTTTCAAAATGAGACATTAAAAAGGCTTTGTTTAATTATACACCTGTGTCTCAGCCCGTCTCACTCTTTATCTGTGGTGCTGGATGGGCAGTGTGGAGGTTGGATCTGAAATGTCTGTCTGGACCTGGTCAACCTTTATCCTCGCTTGCCCCTCTGGTGCCATGGGGGTGACTCAGTAATGCTCCAGGTACAGCTTGCATTTAATGTGGTCTTGCTTTTAGTTCATTTAGGAGGCCTTTATGGCACAGCGAATATAAAAAACGTAGAGTAGGACTGCCCCATTATGAGAATGCCGTGAAGTGGCGGGGTAGCTCAAAGAATTGATCAATTGTTTGCTAAATGTCTCATTTTGAAAATACAGTTAGAAATCAATATGCGCATTTGCACTTTATGTATTGCATCTTAACCTTAGGCAGCGCTAGCTTCTCCCCTCTTTTGCTCCATAGTTATTAATATTTGACAGAATAATGAGAGAGAGAATGTTTTAAGGCATTTTTATCACTTATAGAAAAGTCAAAAGTTTACATACACTAAGACTACTATGCCTTTATACAATTCCGGGCTGCCCATGTGATGATATCGTGTTTAGAAGCTTCTGATGTTTATTTTTGCAACATCTGAGTTACCGTAATTAGACTAATGAGTTTCCACTATGTGTAATTCCTATATATGAATATTTCTGCTCCTGGAAATCAATGCACATTAATATTTGTCAAATATAAACCGTGGAATTAAATCCAGCTCCTCATATATTAGGAATGTGAGGAGCTCCTCAATCATATGACTGACATCTCACAGAATACTATGCATCATTCTCACCAGTGCTGTCACACGTGAAACCACGAGAACTGTCTGAAGAGGCACCGATCTCAGATCAGCTTATGATGGAAAGGATGAAGAACTACGCAAGACTTTTCAGAGGTCATTTGTTCTTAAAGGGGTTGTCCAGGTTTCAGGCTCTAGTCTGTATTCACTCTACGTGACTTGTGAATCCTCTCAGTGTGCACAGTGCGCGCTGTCAGGATACTTCGGTGCCACTGGAGCGCCCCCAAGGGCAGCGGGGTACTCGGTACAGGGTCCTGCGGTTCACAGGGGGATGTCACGGTGGCTGACCCAGTCCGTGGCCCTGGGACATCCGTTTAAAAGGGAAGGGTCTTTAAAGGGGAAATGTTCATGACGCCACCTGTGGTATTCGGTCAGGGTGACCGACGCTGCTTTAAGGGGTCCGCTGGGGTGATGTTATGGCAGCTAGATGGTATACCTTCCCACAGGTGAAGTGTGTCCCCAGGGCTTCCCAGTATGTAGATGGAAGATGGTGGAAGGTGCAGTGAAGAACGAGGACACAGGGTTGTAGTCTCTTTACCTTTTACTGAAGACTTCAGCATCCACAGTCCAGGGCACCAGATCACAGGGCAGGCAGAGTCTGGCCGGTTTGGAGGAAAGTCCAGAGTTCCCTTGTCCAGGTAGAAATCAGTAGCCTTCCTCTAGTGCCATGTGTTGTAGTACCTTACTGCTAAGCCTCTCATAAGGTCCTCACAGATGTTGTAGATGTTATGTCTCTCTTTCTGTCCCCCAGATGGATAGGACAAACCCGTATGACCGGTGGCTTGAGGCGGTTTATAGGGACTCTATCATGCCCCAGCCTCTAAGGGGTGCCACCTTGCCTCCTGGGTATAGGGCAGGCAGGTAACATGAAATTAGCTGTCCTGCTGGTCTCTGGAGCAAGGCATAAAGGATCGTTGCTCCCTCAGTGTTCCGGCTACCGGGATCCTGCGCCTCAGAAGGAGGCAGCCTCTGTAGGGCTGTTCCCCTTCTGGTATCCACTCCTTTGCTACGACTTCTTTCACCCTCTCTGCAATACAGTTCTCCTTCAGTGTCTCTTTCTGGAAGCTGCAGCTCTTCCTCAATCTCTGACAGGATCCCACCCGTGCCAGGGACCAACTACCTGAGCGAAGCTCAGCCAGCAACTAACTTTTCCTACAGGCAACCAGTTTTACCAATGTGAGGAGTGACCTAATAAATAGGACAGAGCTCCCCCTGGTGGCCTGCAGTGTGAAATGTGTTGCATGTTTGTGATACCTGGATGCAGTTGTCCTTCTTTGCCTCCAAACGTAACATCACCCCCCCCCCCTAGAGGAGAATGATATTACTGCAATAACCAGGACCCTGGGGCGCTGCACCACGAGCAGGCAGGTGCATGACTGCAAGTATGTGATTTGTATCATGTGGTCACATGCAGACTAGACATGCTTGGCGTCACCCAATATAAGTGAATTGAGTGAGGCTGGACAGGTCTAGTCGGAATGTGTCGGGAAGTATGGTAACCGGCACTGGAGAGTCTTGACAGCACACACTGTGTGCACTGTGAGGAGCCTGGACAACCCCTATAATTCACTTTTATATACAAATCATAAAATATCTTCATATGTTTTCTGACTTAGGGAACCCATTGTCCCTATCATGGAGCTAATACGGGGGTGGAGGTTCCATTGTTCAGGATTTTCAGAACTAAGAACAGCTACAAAGAGTGTCCCTTGCTCTGGAGGACCCGACTCGTCCGTGCCTGTCCATGGACAGCCTATTGCTTTCAACAAAAAGTGTGTAATGCTTAATTTCTCCTGTGGTGGCGCTGCAATGTCCTGTTTTCCCAGAGATTGTGGCTGACAGCTTGAGAAGTGGGATACCCTTTGATCATTTTATTTTAATACACAGGGCTCTGGAGTGCGGTGTTCAGTCATCTCCATTAATCCCATAGACAATGACTGGAGCTCATGTAGGACCATTGCTACATTTAACAGGCACCTAGAAGCCCTTTCTCTAGATTGGTGGGGGTCCTGTGATTAACAAATTATAACCTATTCTGAGAGGTTTTGAAATTTTTTATGACAAACACTGCAGATTTTGCAGGGGTAGTATTAGGGCTTGGCAAACTAGGCAGTTGCTCAAGATCTCCATTACTAGGGGACCACAAATGACAGAAACCGTAGGAACAACACCACTGATTATTTGTATTATTTGGGCTCTTTAAAGTAGAAGTATTTGAATACTATGTATTAGTTTGACCCTTTATGGTGGTTTTGGTTGGAGCTGTCATAATAGGGTCATAACATGGAGGTGCAGAGCCACTCTCAAGATTTCAGAGCTGTGTTCTTGGGATTTCTGGGGGTCCCAGTGGTTAGACACCTAAGTATAGGGTAAAACCTGTCTTTTTGAGACCATCCCTTTAAGGCTGGCATCACTATAGGGGTAATGGTGCTGCCATGGTGCGTGAATGAAGCCTGAAGTTTAGGATGACCTATGAATATGAGTCACATGAATGACTGCCGACCGCCGGACCTTTCCAAGATGCCGCTCTTGTGTCACGAGACACCCGCTGCCCACCGCACGGTGTATGACTGTACCAGTCAGCATTTCGGCAGCTTCTTGGCAGGTTCCCAGGGCTGGGGCTGTGTCTGCTCCTGTGTGATTTAACCATGGTCTGGACAAATGTAGCGTGCGTAAATCCAAATACCACAGTCATGTGTAAGCGCCTTCTACTGATACAGCTGATTACACGGGATGGAAGAGAATGTGCGGGATCATGAACCAAGGACGATCTCCAGGAGGAAAGTTCCACAAAACAGGAGAGCGCTGGGGAAGTTCTGGTTCTCCTTAGTAAGACCAGCTGAGTATAGAGTCTTATTGGCAGTGCTTCATGGGAGAAAAGTATGCAAATGAGCTCTCTCATAAAATAAAAGAAAACGGACTCCCATGTCCAACCTCGAAGAGGTACCTACCCTATAAGTCAACATCTGAAGCCTTTAAAAATTCTGTCCTAGGTGGTACTTATACGATAGCTTTCTTTTGTTCTGTAAGAGAGCTAATTTGCATACTTTATTCCCATGGATCATTGCCAATAAGTCTCCATACTCAGCTGGTCTCTTTAAAGGGAATGTGCCATCATCAGGATATGACCTGTTGTTTAAATCAGATTTTTGTATTTCATATATTTAAAAAAAAAAAAAAAAAGCAATTCTTTTTAGTTGCATCACAGTCTGTATTAAAAAATAACATTAGCTTCTTACAATTCTCACATTGGCCACGGGGATTTTTTAGACTCATACCTGTTCTTTCATGGAAGAGTTTTCAGCAGTTTACTTATCAGCAGAGGCAGGATTATAATTACTCCTCAATACACAGCTGATAACACAGCATCCAGCAATCACAAAAGACAATGCCACAGCTCACCTCATCCCCCACTCTTCCCAATGATCTTTGCACACCCTCATTAGATGCTTCAATACAAAAAACAGGGTTGAGGCTGTTTATTGCAACTAATGTACATGTGGATTTCCGTGACTTGCTGAGCTATCAATATTTTAATTTACAGCTCAGCCATCCAATCTGACATTGGGAGGTGCTGAGCTTCCTTCAGGTGTTCCCTTTTCTAAGTGATTACTCTGCTACTTAACTAAGCTGTCAGTCCCAAATCTCTGCCAATCATAGCATTTGCTAGGTGGCGCACGTTTGCCTTGTATTCCTGTGCTCTGTTTGTAGATCTATTGCTGCCTCACCTTGGACCTTGTTCTGACCATCCGTTTGCCTAGTCCTTTTGCTCTGATCCGCTATCTTCCTTGTACTCTGACCTCGGACTGTGACCTGACTTCGCCTTTATCTCTCCCCTTTAGTTTACGACGTGCTCTCTTGGTATCTGTCTTCAGAACGTTTGACTATCCTGACTCCTGGCTTGTCCATGAGTAGTGGCTAGCGTCAGGGCCGGCTCCAGGTTTTTGAGGGCCCCGGGCGAAAAAGTCTCAGTGGCCCCCCCCTTTAACACATACCATGATTCATGATTGCATATAAACACAGCCATGTAGTATATAACACAGCCCACATAGTATATAGCATAGCCACGTAGCATATAACACAGCCATGTAGTATATAACAGTCCACGTAGCATATAACACAGCCACGTAGTATATAGCACAGCCCATATAGTATATAGCACAGCTACATAGTATATAACACGACCCACGTAGCATATAGAACAGCCATGTAGTATATAGAGACACTTGCCGCATATAGTGCTGCACAAACATTATGGCCCCATAGATGCTCCATACAGACACTTGCCCCATATAATGCTGCACAAACGTTATGGCCCCATAAGATGCTCCATACAGACACTTGCCCCATTTGCTGTTGCTGTGATAAAAAAAAATTCACATACTCACCTCTCCGTCGCTCAGGCCCCCGGCACTTTCAATAATCACCTGTCCTCGTTCCAGCCGTCGCTCCATCTTCTTCAGCGTCTTCTGCACTGACGTTCAGGCAGAGGGCGCGCACTAACCACGTCACCGCGCCCTCTGACCTCAGCGTCACTGCAGAAGACGGAGCGGCGGCTGGAACGAGGAGCAAGTGAGTATCGCGCAGCGCTCCCCTCCCCGTTATACTCACCTGCTCCTGGCGCTGTGCAGTCCCTGCTTCGCAGAGCCGGCAGCTTCTTCCTGTATTGAGCGGTCACCGTTACCGCTCATTACAGTAATGAATATGTGGCTCCACCCTTATGGGAGGTGGAGCCGCACATTCATTACTGTAATGAGCGGTACCATGTGACCGCTCAGTACAAGAAGAAGCTGGGGAGCCGGGGACCTGCATGGACTGCGCCAGCTGCCAGGAGTAAGTGAGTATAATTAGACAGCCCCCGGCCGCTCCCCCTCCCCTGCCGAGTCAGCTCCGTGATGTGCCGCTAGCTGAGGGCCCCTGGGGGAGCGGTGGTCCTAGGCACTGGCAGCTGCCTGCCCCTAACGCCGGCCTTGAATGGGCCCCCCTGTCTCGCCAGGGCCCCGGCACTTGCCCGGGTACGCCGGGTGCTGACGCCGGCCCTGGCTAGCGTCTCATTGGCTGCTTCTCTAAATAATGCTCTCCCTGCTTGGGATGTCAGTTTAGGTGGGCGGCCATGACACGGTAGGTTTGTAGTTGTGCCATACTCCTTTCATTTTTGGATGACGGATTGAACAGTGCTTCATGAGATGTTCAGAGCTTGGGCTATTTTTTATAACCTAACCCTGCTTTCTTCTTCTCCACAACTTTATCCCTCACCTATCTAGTGTGTTCCTTGTTTTTTTATGATGCTATTTGATCCCTAATGTTCTCCAACAAACCTCAGAGGCCTTCACAGAACAGCTGTAGTTATACTGAGAATAAATTACACAGAGGTGGGCTCAGTATACTAATTACCGTATGTGACATCTGGAGGCAATTGGTCACTCAGACTAAAGGGGGCACATCACAATTTTTAGATTTATATTTTTATATTAAAATAATTAGAAAACCATGTATCATTTCCTTTATAAATACTTTCTACTTTGTGTTGGTATATCACATAAAATCCCAATAAAATACATTTAAGTCTGTGGGTGTAACATGAAAAAATATGGAAACGTTCACAGGGTATGAATACTTTTTCAAGGCAATGTGTATACTATGCAGTGCATATAATGCCACAAGAGATACTGTATTGTATGCCATAGTTTTGCACTGTTCCATTAAATTATCTGCCATGTATGGAAAACAACATAATCAGAATCAATCTCTTTGGATAAAATTTTACCAAAATTTGAGAAAATGAACATACATTAGTAATAGTTTAGTTGATTTGGTTGTAATTTCTACTGTCAACTTCATAATGTGGAATCTCACGTTTTTTCCCTTCTATATGTCTCAGTTATGTCCTCGAAGGCTCGTTGACATGGTTTTATGTTGCTATAAGATCTTTTTTTTGCCTTTTATGAATATTTAGATTCTGGGTGGAAATCTCTTGAGGACTCGTCTCGTCGTGTGCAGTATTTCATATGACTCTATGTACATGGGAATTGTTAGAAATCTGCTGACTCCCCAGTGTGTCAAAGTGTCTCTCGAGCAAGATAAAGATGTCAACGCAAGAATTCCTCAAGGGCATCGCCCATAAAAAGAAAGTTACTGACTAATCATATAGCAGCAATTCATGTTTTCAAGGAAACTTGTCACTATAAAAATGCAGTTTATTCTACAGGCAGCATGCCACAGAACAGGAGAAGATGACCAGATTCATTTATTTGTTTTTTGGAAAAAGAAAAATTCAGTATAATGTGTGAATTATTGATTAAAATTGCTGCTTTTTCTATGTTTAGGAGTCTAGTGGGCGGTCCTAATCAGAGACTGCCCACTGGACTCCAAAGCAGAGAAAGATCATGTAGTTTGATCAAAAAGTTATATATTAAACTGAACCTTTTCCCACAAAACTATATATTAATCTGCTCGGCTCTTCTTGCTTTTCACCATGCTGCCAGTAGATTAATCAGCAATTATATGTTGACAGGTTCCCTGTAAATATATCTAGGCAACTACAACAAGCAGGTCTTAGTATTATCCATTTTGATGATGGCCATTTACTAATGTTAACCTAATATTGGTGGAATACCGATGAGCAGCAAAAGACTGTGAAGAGGACACAGTATCTTCTCAGAAATATTCCATTAGTTTCTGACGAGAGTATCTGTTAGGCTCACCATGTGAGGTAGATCCTTGAAGCCCAAGGTCCGGATGGGCACACACAGGACTCTGGCGTCAGTGGAGCAGGCAGTTAAGGCACGCAGGCAACAGGTAGCAGAGGTCCTGGAAATCGCAGAAAGGTAGCAAAGGTAGTGGGAGCTGCAGGCAGATAGTGGATGTCCTAGAGACATCCTGGATTCCGCAGACAGGTAGCAGAGGTCCTGGAAGACCAGAAACAAATAGAAGTGGTACTGGAAGCAGCAAGCAGGCAGGAGATGTCCTGGAGACCACAGACAGGTAGCAGAGGTATTGGAAACCGCAGTTAGCAGAGATAAAGAGGTACTGAAAGCCGCAGGCAGACAGTAGACGTCCTGGAGACCACAGATAGGAAGCAGAGCACCTGGAAACTGCTAGCAAGTAGCAGAAGTCTTGGAAGACTGGGAACAAATAGCAGAGGTCATGAAAGCCGCAGGTGGTCAGTAGACATCCTGGAAGCTGCAGACGGACATGTATCAGAGGTCCTGGAAAACCAAGAGCAGGTAGCAGAGATACTGGAATCTGGAGGCAGACAGGAGATGTCTGAGTTCAGCAGACTGGAGTGAGGGGAGCACAGCTCGGATTTGAACAGGTGCATAACAGTAACCCTTTAAAGACAAGTTAAACGGTTATTACCAATACAAGTTATCCACTATCCATAGTATATTAGATAACTTACTGATTGCTGGGGGTCCAAACATCCCAATGATCCTAAGAACATCCCCCTAAAACCCTATGTTGAGAGAAGAGCAGGTGCACATGCCCTGCCTCTGCAGCCATTAATAGCAGAGCCCGGTACTGGGCTTTTGTACAGCAGTCAAGAAAATGGAAAGGGGGCTCTGTTCACATCTGCATTGAATGCCAAAAATACTACACAAAATAGCGCAGACTCCCCCCAAAAATGGCGGATAACATGGCAAAAACCAGACAAAGTACATTATATGCAATAGCACCAGTAGTATCCAGCATGCAGAGGGTCCGGCAATTCCATTATTTTACTAAAGATTTAAAAAACTTGACACCAGTGAATTAATCATTTGTGTTTCTTATCTCATCAATTAACCTCAACCATTTCTACCGAAGTTAAAAATTTTAGACAGGAAGTTATTCATTAGTGAAACCAAGTTCTGTTATAATGAAGTGACTAATTTCAAGGGTAATCCGCTGTAAATAGAACACAAGTTAATCTCACTAATTTATGGCTTCCCACTTCGGTTTAATACTTGAAGTCGAATTCAGCAAAGAAACTGGAGAAACATCTATTAACAGGGGTTCTCTTGGGGAAGGAAGGAAGGGAAGGAGGAAGGAAGGGAGGAAAGGAGGAAGGAAGAGAGGAAGGAAGATTCCTGAGCTGTCATATGTGGTGATGGAACCTTGAGGCGTTGTACAGTTATCCAGCTAAGAAACAAAAAAAAGTGTCTAATCTCTAGCCAGATGTGCCCAAATAATCACACGTTGTGTCAGTGATTCATTTGGTGTATTCTCTGACTCGTGTCATGTTTGGAGTCTACAACTAACACATTGTTAGGGAAGTGGATTCTGTCGCGGAATCTTTGCTTTGTTGGCAGCGCGTTTCTCACATTTGGATGCAGATTCCACTGTGGAAATGCTTAGAGCGGACATCGGATTTAACCCTCTAAACTGCAAAAAAAAAAAGTGAAATCTTCTGTGAATATCCACTGCTTAAAATTATATAATGCAATGTTAGATCCGAAGCGCCAGTCAGTTAAAGTGAATGTAATCTGATCTGCTGTACCCGAGCAGTTTTGAGAAAACCCAGTACACAGTGTATGGAGCTGGGATGCTTTTGATCCCTATCATAGGGATCCGCATCGGACTGGAGCACCTTGGGCCCACCAGAGAAAATCATTCTTGGGCGCATAGGAATAAATACAAGACACCAATTGTGCGGTAAAGCACGCTAATATCGGGGTATAATATAAAGTAGTACACGTCTTAATTATGTAGCAGGGGTTGGGATAGCCCCCCGCATAGAATAAAATGTAGCCCCCCTCATAGAATGTAATGATGTAGCACCACTCATAGAATATAATGTAGCCCCCCTCAGAATATAATGCAGCCCCCCTCATTGAATATAATACCGCCCCTTCATAGAGTATAATGCAGCCCCCGTATAGGGTATAATGCAGCACCCCATAGAATATAATGCAGCCCCCTCATAGGGTATAATGCAGCCCCCATAGAATATAATGCAGCCCCCCATAGGGTATAATACAGCCCACTCATAGAGTACAATGTAGCCCCCCAAAAGAATCTATAATGCCGATACAGTTGAATGTGGCACGCGCTGGAGGCAGCGCCGGGTGGGCAACACCTGACTCATTAGCGGTACGTCACTGGCTGGGGGCATCTGAGGGAGCGGGGGCCCTAGTCTTCCTGCCCCTAATGCCAGCCCAGATAGTGGGCAGCTGCTGCAGGAAAAGGCGGCTGCGGCTGACCTTCACGCTATTAGAGTGAAATGAATATTCACTGCTCTCCACACCCATGGACGTGGGGAGTAGTGAATATTAATTTCTCTTTAGCAGTGGACACAGGCTTTAGCTGCAGCAGCCGGCTCCTGCCTCCTTTCACCTGCTGCTCCACCGCTGCTGCTCTGCTGGTGCCTCAGGGGTCCCATAGCAGCTGCATGGTGTGCCGTTATTGCAACATGCCCCAGGCTGGGGGCCCCTGAGGCAGCAGGGGTCCTAGGCAGCTGCTGACCCTGTATGCCAGCAGATGTCAGTGCCTGGGCTCACCAGAGAATCATCCAGTTCTCCGGTAGGCCAGTCTGACCCTGCTAGGGATAGACCGTCAATACAAAAAAAAGTATTGTCCGATGCATTTAAGAGGACACTAGGATTAAATATGACACATGATCCTTTGAAGCGCTACATTTTGCAATTGAACCCAGGAGATGTAACTTCCGCCTATCACTTTGTAGGATAGTATTAATCAAGCTGGTGCTAAAGATCCAACTCTCCAAATTTAGACCCATCAGCAGTATTCCTTCCTCTATATTAGCCCCTTACTACTTGGAGTTAATTTTCAATCTTCCTCTTCTTTCTCCAAATGTCATAATTTGTTTTATTTTTATGTAGTAAAAAAAGGGAAACTAAAAATGGCAAAGTTGGCATATTTTTATGTATTTTACTTGTTTAAAAATAATTCTGAACTTTATAACAAGAAAAATGTTTTATGTCGCCATTATCTGAGACCCATTTTTATTTTTCTGGCAATGGAACTGTGTGAGGGCTGTTTTTTCTGTCTTTTTTATCGGTACATTTTTAATCACTATTTATTGAATTTTTCGGGGGGAAGAAGGGATAAAAAAAAATAGTTATTCTGGCATTTTTTTTTAAATCTCATTTACAATATGATGAAAAAAATATTTATACGGTACACATTTTGATAGATCAGTATTTTCCATGTCTGATGATACCAAATATGCATTTTTTTATTTGTTTTTTTGAGATTATGAAAATTTAAATGATTAAAAATTCAATTTTTTTTATATATACAGTGCAGAAAAAAATAAAATAAAAATAAATAAAATACCACATCCTAGATATCTCTGAATGAAATATTCCTTTGGAAATTTTTATTCATAGCATAACAATTATCAATGTAAATCAAAATGAATATCCCAGGTCTGGATTTAGAATGATACTCAAAATCAAAGTGGAAAATCAAATTACAGGCTGATCCAACTACAGTGGAAATGCCTCATGACAAGGAAATGATGCTCAGTATTGTGTGCGGCCTCCACGTGCCTGTATGACTTCCTTACAACGCCTGGGCATGCTCCTGAGGAAGCGGCGGATGGTCTCCTGAGGGATCTCCTCCCAGAACTGGACTAAAGTATCCGCTAACTCCTGGACAGTCTGTGGTGCAACGTGACGTTGGTGGAAGGAGCGAGACATGATGTCCCTGATGTGCTCAATCTGATTCAGGTCTGGGGAACGAGCAGGCCAGTCCATAGCTTCAATGCCTTCATCTTGCAGTAATTGCTGACACACTCCAGCCACATGAGGTCTGGCATTGTCCTGCATTAGGAGGAACCCAGGGCCAACCGCACCAGGATATGGTCTCACAAGGGGTCTGAGGATCTCACTTCGGTACCTAATGGCAGCCAGGCTACCTCTGGCGAGCACATGGAGGGCTGTGCGGCCCTCCAAAGAAATGTCACTCCACACCATTACTGACCCACTGCCAAACGGTCATGCTGAAGGATGTTGCAGGCAGCAGATCGCTCTCCATGGCGTCTCCAGACTCTGTCACGTCTGTCACATGTGCTCAGTATGAACCTGCTTTCATCTGTGAAGAGCACAGGGTGCCAGTGGCGAATTTGCCAATCCTGGTGTTCGGTGGCAAATGCCAGTCGTCCTGCACGGTGTTGGGCTGTGAGCACAACCCCCATCTGTGGATGTCGGGTACTCAGACCATCCTCATGGAGTCGGTTTCTAACCATTTGTGCAGACAAATGCACATTTGTGGCCTGCTGGAGGTCATTTTGCAGGGCTCTGGCAGTGCTCCTCCTGTTTCTCCTTGTACAAAGGCGGAGGTACGGGTCCTGCTGGGTTGTTGCCCTCCTATGGCCCCCTCCACGTCTCCTGGTGTACTGGGTTGTCTCCTGGTAGCGCCTCCAGCCTCTGGAGACTACGCTGACAGACACAGCAAATCTTCTTGCCACAGTTCACATTGATGTGCCATCCTGGATGAGCTGCACTACCTGAGCCACTTGTGTGGGTTGTAGAGTCCGTCTCAAGCTACCACGAGTGTGAAAGAACAACCAACATTCAAAAGTGACCAAAACATCAGCCAGAAAGCATTGGTACTGAGATGTGGTCTGTGGTCCCCACCTGCAGAACCACTACTTTATTGAGGGTGTCTTGATAATTGCCAATAATTTCCATCTGTTGTTTATTCCATTTGCACAACCGCATGTGAAATTGATCATCAATCAGTGTTGCTTCCTAAGTGGTCGGTTTGATTTATATACATAGTTTGTTTTCCCCATTTTAATTGGAATTAAGGATCTCCTCCACAGGCTTCATACATGGCGACGATAACGTCAAACTGCATACAATGAATATTTCACTGTTGTAACGGTCATGAATATAAAACAGATGAAAATGAACAGTACTCAGTGCAATGGAGAGGCTGACAGAGATGATATACTGTATGTCGGAACCAAGATTCAATAAAAAAAGCTAAGTGTGAAGTGCAATGATTCATGTGCTGGACGCACTCATGTATTTGTCTTTGGCCTGACAAGAGGTATTTTGGTCCCTGATGTTGTAACCAGCTGAGCACAATGTTTTAACCTGTAGTTTCCCTTATTGCAGCGAAATTGCCCTATAGCATAAACGGCTTCTTATATTTAAAGTTGTTGTCTTATTTAAAAAGACAGAGAGCTCGCATGACATTGTTATGCCATGTGAGCACTGCAGACAACCATCTGCTGTTCTTACACTTCCTCCAGACCTTCGAGGTTCATCCGAAAAAAGTGTGAGATAAGAGCATTATTGACTGCAACAACATTATTTCTGCCACTATATGGCTTGCATTCTGCATTTTTACCCTCTGTAGACTCTTTCTAATTTTCATTTGTCTCTGAGCTAGTGGGTGGGGATAAGCTGCTATATCTATCATACACTGCACACACAGTGTGCAGTATACATACAGAAGCAGCAGCAGCAAGGAGGACATTATACATCAGTAGTGAGCAGAGTAGCTGTGAATCCAGCAATGCAGCTGTGAATCCAGCAATGAAAGGGAATAAAGTACTAACAGTGATTGTTTAGCTGCTTTCTAGTGTGATTCTCTCTTTCACTTTGCCTGAAATGATCCATGGCAAACATATCATTGGTGTAAGCTGTGCCGTCGCACAGGAGCCAAGAGGTAACGAGGTCCACTTCTACCTCCAAAGCAGGAGTAGTTATGAGGAGTTATTGAACTGCAAAGGACACATACACTGTTCTTGCACAGGGGCCCACTTCTGTCTGTGTCCTTCACTAGATCCAGGTCTGTATTGGAGTCTTTTTATCACAACCACTGTGGTAGCAGAGGCAGAGAATGTAGTCAGTTGGGAGCCAGATATTAGTACACAAGAACAGCAATACAATATGGAGGCACAACAGGTGAGAGTGCTAGACTAGAGGCTGGGAGCTCAATCTCAAAAGGAGGGAAGTGCAAGGCCTGGCTTAAATAAGGTATCCAATCAGGAAAACACAGGGTGGGGTAAAGCAGGAAAACAGAGTGGTGCAAATCCGAAAAACACAAGGTGGTGCAAAGCAGGAAAATACAGGGTGGCGCAAATCAGGAAAACACAGGATGGTTCAAATCAGGAACATATAGGGTGGTGCAAAGTAGGAAAACCGAGGGTGGTGAAAAGCAGGAAAAGACAAGGTGGTGAAAATCAGGAAAAGACGTTGGTGCAAAGCAGGAAAATACAGGGTAGTGCAAAGCAGAAAACACAGGATGGTGCAAATTAGGAAAACACAGAGTGGTGCAAAGCTGGAAAACATGGGGTGGTACAAATCAGGAAAACACAAGCCTGTGCAAAACAAGAAAATACATGGTTGTGCAAGGCAGGAAAATACAGGGTGGGGCAAAGCATGAAAACACAGAGTGGTACAAATCAGAAAAACACAAGGTGATGCAAAGCAGGAAAATACAGGGTGGCGCAAATCAGGAACATACAGGGTGGTGCAAAGTAGGAAAAGACAAGGTGGTGAAAATCAGGAAAAGACGTTGGTGCAAAGCAGGAAAATACAGGGTGGTGCAAATAAGCAACATACAGGGTGGTGCAAAGCAGGAACGTACAGGGTGGTGCAAAGTAGGAAAACACAAGGTGGTGCAAAGCAGGAAAACCCAGTGTGGTGAAAATCAGAAAAACCCAGGGTGGTGCAAAGTAGGAAAAGACAAGGTGGTGAAAATCAGGAAAAGACGTTGGCGCAATGCAGGAAAATACAGGGTGCTGCAAAGCAGGAACATACAAGGTGGTGTGCGGCGCGCCTCCACGTGAAAGGGCAATGGGGTACTCGGTACCGGGTCCCTCACTTCCCTCAGCTGGGATGTCACGGTGGCCCGACCAGGACCATGGCCCTACAAGGGGCGGCGCCCAAATTAAATAGAGTTCAAATGGTTTGTAGATGATGGTAGTGTTCGTGACGCCACCTATGGTATTCGGTCAGGGTGACCGACGCTGCTCAGGGGTCCGCTGGGGTGATGGAATGGCAGCTAAATGGTATACCTTCCCACAGGTGAAGTATATCCCCAGGGCTTCCCAGAAGTGTAGATATTGATGGTGGGTGGTGCAAGGCACGGTGAATAACGAGGACACAAGGGGTGCAGTCCCTTTACCTTTACTGAAGGCTTCAGCATCCACAGTCCAGGGTGCCGGATGACAAGGTAGGCAGAGTCCAGCCGGTCTGATGGCAATTCCAGAGTCCGCTTATCCAGGTGGAAATCAGTAGCCTTCCCCTTGTGCACAGTAACGTAGTAGGTCCCTACGTGCATTAGCTCCCATAGGGTCCTCACTCTTGTTACTCTTCTCTCGGTCCCCCAAATGGATAGGACCAACCCGTATGACGGTGGTGGCCTGAGGCTATTTTATAGGGACCCTAGCGTCGCCCCTCCTCCACGTTGCCACCTTGTCTGCTTAGGTTCTTAGGTCGGGCAGCCAACTTGGAATTGACTGACCTGCCGGTCTCTGAAGTAAAGCATAGAGTCTATTACTCCCTCGGTGTTCCGGCCACCGGTACTGCGCTCAGTGGGAGGCAGCCTGCTCCTAGCTGGTCTCCCACTGGTGTTTTACTCCTGTTGCTATGACTTCTGTGCTCACTCACTACAGCACACTTCCTTTCTTGTCCTTTCTTAGGAGTCTGCCGCATGGGTTGCAGGCGCAGCTCCGTGTCCTTCTTTCCTTCCTGGGCCGAGCCCAGTCTGCTCCTCTCCTCTCCTACTATCTCCTTCTCCCTCCAGTCAGCTTCTCCTCCAATTCCGACTGACCTACTGTCTCACTTCCTAACCAAACCCCCAGTTTTACCCAAGTGTGAGGAGTGGCCTAGTAGATAGAACCCTTAGCTCCCCCTGGTAGCCGGCGTGTGAAGTGTGTGTGTGGCTGTGATACCTGGCAGGGTGAGCTCCTTTGGTGCCATCAGACGTAACATCGCTCCCCCTGGTGGAAGAACGACATTACTGCAACGACCAGGACTCTGGGGAGCTGCATGGTGCAAAGCAGGAAAACCCAAGGTGGTACAAAGCAGGAAAACCCAGGGTGGTGAAAATCAGGAAAATACAGGGTGGTGCAAAGCATGAAAACACAGGTAATGGTAACTGATGGAGCAAGAAGATGTCTAGCAAACTGATTAGCTCAAAGAGAAGAGCTGCTGCCTGGTGCATTAGAATTCCTTGGTTTGAGTTTTGACATTGCTTCTCACATTGACTGTTAGGATTGCTACTTCCAATAGGTGGCACTAGAGTTCTAGTTCTCTTCCTCTCTGAAGAGACAATTTGCATATTTCCCAGAGGAGCATTACGGCTTTAAAGAAGTTGTCCACTACTATAAAGTTTTTGGTTTTTTTTCATAAATCTTGCTATTATGTGCCACTGAAAACATCTACTGCGTTTATTTTAGCAATATTACCTGTTATCATGCTGTAGCAGCACATCTTCAGTGCTGGATTCAACTCTCATGGGGTTAATCGACAACTTCCTTTCTCCTGAGTTATTGTGCTCTAATACTACAAGTTCCATGATGCTTTGCACTGCCACTAAGCCCGAACCTAGCACACCCCCTCCAAAAACACCCAAACTCCTCCCTCCTCTCCCTCCTCTCTCTTCAAAAAGATTTGTGATGTCATTTCTGTCCAACTCCTCTTTTACATTTGTCCAACCCACACTCAGATAGATAGATAGATAGATAGACACAGACAGATAGATAGAATTAGATAGATATGGGATAGATAGATACATACAGATATATCTATATATCTATTTCCATAGATATGTCCATATCCATGTTTCTAAACCCCTTCACCCCTGGACCTTTTTTCGTTTATCCCCTTCTTTCCAGAGCCATAATGTTTCCGTCAGTATGGCCATGTGAGGGCTTATCTTTTGCGGGACAAGTTCTACTTTTGAACGACATCATTGGTTTTACCATGTCGTATAACAGAAAATGTGAAAAAAATTCAAAGTGCGATGAAATTGCAAAAAAGTGCAATCCCACACTTGTGGTTTGCTTGCCTTTTTGCTAAGTTCACTAAATGCTAAGGCTGTGTGCACACGTTGCGGATTTGATTGCAGATCCGCAGCGTTTTTTGCCGTATGGAATTGCATTAAATCCACAACCAATGTAAGTCTATAGGAGCCGCAGACTTGTTGTGCACATGCTGCGGAAAAGGCCGCACCGAAACGCAGCTTTTTTTTTTCTCCGCAGCATGTCACTTCTTTTGTGCCGAACTGCAGCATTTCTGCACCCTTACGCCGGGATCACACACAGCGAGATACGACCGAGTCTCGCAGGTTAAAACCAAGCTCTGGGGGGCCATGGATATTGCTCTCCCCCCCCCCCCCGGCTACAAATACCAGTCCGCAGCCGCCCCAGAAATGGCGCATCTGTAAGATGCGCCAATTCCGGCACTTAGCCCCTCTCTTCCCACCCCCGTGTAGCGGTGAGATATGGGGTAATAAGGGGTTAATGTCACCTTGCTATTGTAAGGTGACATTAAGCCGGGTTAATAACGGAGAGGCGTCAATAAGACGCCTATCCGTTAGTAATCCAATAGTAAGAAAGGGTTAATAAAACACGCACACATTAGGAAAAAAGTATTTTAATATTCTTCATTTAACCATACTTACCATACTTCTGCGCCTGCAAAAAAAAGTAAAATAATAAACCGTATACTACCTGTCCGCCGTAGTCCAATTAATAACGAGTGTCCCACGACGATCTCCCCTATAGAACAGTGACATCGGGTGATGTCACTGCTCTATAGGACCCTCAGTGACACACTGACAGGAGACAATGGCTCCTGCAGTGCATCATTGAGGTTACTATAGTTCACTGGTCTCACTTTATGGCATTTGCTGCGTGGCAAAATGTCTCACCCAGCAATGCCATAAGTGAGACTAGGGACTATTTTCTCACAGGGGCATAGGAATACCTTGTGAGGAATACATGATGGAAGGGTACCTTCCATCATTGTGTTCCTGGAGCCCCTGGAGAGTGGTCGCATCAGCTGATGCTCCTGCTCTCCACTGGGAGATCGTCGTGGGACACTCGTTTTAATTGGATTTCTGCGGATCAGGGAGTATATTGTTTGTTTATTATTTTAATATTTTTTACAGGTGACAATGGCTTTGGGGAACAAAGTGTCAAGTGATGGTGAGTATGTACTCTATGTTATATGTACTGTATGTCTGTATGTATGATGTATGTATGTATGTATGTATATACTGTGCATGGTGCATGTCGTCGCATAGTGCATGTAGCATGTCGTCGCATGGTGCATGTCGGCACATGGTGTCGCATGGTGCATGTCGCCGCATGGTGCATGTTACATGTCGCCGCATGTTGCATGTCGGCGCATGGTGCATGTCGGTGCATGGGGCATGTCACATGGTGGCGCATGTTGTCGCATGGCGCATGTCGTCGCATGGCGCATGTCGCATGATGTCGCATGTCGTCACATGGTGCATGTCGTCGCACGGTGCATGTCGTCGCATGGTGCATGTCGTCGCATGGTGCATGTTGGCGCATGGTGCATGTTGGCGCATGGTGCATGTCGTCTCATGGTGCATGTTGCATGTCATCGCATGGTGTATGTAGCATGTCGTCGCATGGTGCATGTCGGCGCATCGTGTCGCATGGTGCATGTCGGCGCATGGTGCATGTCGGCGCATGGTGCATGTCGGCGCATGGTGCATATTGGCGCATGGTGCATGTTGGCGCATGGTGCATGTCGCATGTCGTCGCATGGTGCATGTCACATGTCATCGCATGGTGCATGTTGCATGGTGCATGTCGTCGCATGGTGCATGTCGTCGCATGGTGCATGTTGGCGCATGGTGTATGTTGGCGCATGTTGCATGTCGGCGCATGGTGCATGTCACATGTCGTCGCATGGCGCATGTCGTCGCATGGTGCATGTTGTCGCATGGTGCATGTAGCATGTCGTCGCATGGCGCATGTCGTCGCATGGCGCATGTTGTCGCATGGCGCATGCCGTCGCATGGTGCATGTCGTCGCATGGTGCATGTCGTCGCATGGTGCCGCATGTCGCATGTGTTGAATGTTGTCACATGTTACATGTCACATGGTGTGTGTTGTATGTATGTACTGTGTTTTTTTTTTTTTTTTTACATTCAACACATTAGCCGGATGATGGGACTACTACTGTCCCATCATTGGCTAATGTGTTACTCGCTGTCACTGTAGCATGCAGAGCCCGATGGGACTTGTAGTCCCATTGGACGATGCCTGCACACAGAGATGCCGCCGCCACCGCACACTCCAGCACCTTCGGCACAGACCCCCACCGTTGCACCGGCCGCCGCCACGGCACCGGCCGCCAACGATGACGCACCGGCTGCCGCCGCACCGGCCACCGACGCAACGGCCAGCGCACCAGCCGCTGATGCACCGGCCGCCGACACGGCAGCAGATCCTAGCACAGCCCCGCCCGCCCGCAGCACACACAGCCCCTCCCGCCCCCAGCACACACAGCCCCGCAGGCAGCACACAGCGGTGGCTGCAGCCTGGGGGTCACGTGACCCGGGCTCAGCCGCTGCCATAGCGCCACTCACAGGCGAAAACGGCAACAGAAGGTATTTACACAATTCATTAGGGGCCCAGGGGGGATACATTGGGGGGTTACATGAAAGTAGTGGACAACCCCTTTAAGTCTCCTCACCTCGACATGCTTATCATGTCACTCTCCACAAGGAGAAACGATACTTCTTGGATCCCTTCTCATCTTTCAAAAGACTTCAAAACGCAGCTGTAATCTGATCTCTCAGTGATCTGACAATCCCTGTTGTTTTGACCAAGGCTGGGTTAGTAGTGGATCACATGGAGTAGTTGTACAGCGCTTCCAAAAAATGCAAACTTGATTCTAATTCAGCCCATTAAAACTTAATATGCAGATATCATGTGGAAGCAATGGCCCCATACGACACTTTTCGAGCTACACTAGTTCTTTTTCACAGTATAACATAGAATTGGGTGCATGCCATTTAAAAACCAGATTATCAACAATACTTAAAGGAGACACCTGTTACAAAGCTGAACAAACCCGTGTTATCTCTTAATGGTTAGGATACAAAACAGGTATATTATGCACTACCTGTGCATAAAAATAATAATCTTTATTTTTAATAATCTTTATTTTTATATAGCGCTAACATATTCCGCAGCGCTTTACATTTTGCACACATTATCATCACTGTCCCAGATGGGGCTCACAATCTAGATTCCCTATCAGTATGTCTTTGGAATGTGGGAGGAAACCGGAGTGCCCGGAGGAAACCCACGCAAACACAGAGAGAACATACAAACTCTTTGCAGATGTTGTCCTGGGTGGGATTAGAACCCAGGACCCCAGCGCTGCAAGGCTGCTGTGCTAACCTATACTGTAAGAACTAGCCCCAAAAAACATCCAACATATAAATATCAATGTCATAATGATAAAAAAAACCTGATTGTGTGAATCATGCCGATGTTTTATGTACAAGTCACATCAAAACTCTGAAGCGGAGTGTGAACCTACAACAGGTCTACGTCTATCACGGAGCTCCTAATCCAAACATGTGCAACACAAATCCATAACTGACCCGCAGTAGTGTGAACTGCGCCTAACCGGTGCAAAGTAAAGTATGTCCAGTTTATAGTATTGGCAAAATTTAACACAACAGTATAAAATATGTCAATTTGATATGGATCGTAACAACTTATCTTGAAGATAAATTATCACAAGATATCTCATATTTACAAGGAAATACAGTAAAAAAGATAATGTGATTGCCGATACATAGTCAATTTCAAAACTGGACACGTAATACAGGTTCAAGGGGAAATTTGCACTTTTATTAATGGGGTCATAACTTTGGGAAGATGAGAAGAGAAGAAAAAGAAAACCTGTTCAAGAATCAGCAGGAAATAGTGGAGGAGGAGCTCAGTCTAGATAATAAGAACCTTTCTCTGGATGTTTTTTAAAACAAAATAAAAAGTGAATGAATAAGAGAGAATCTAAGTCACATCATTATTTGGTGGCCGCCCGTGCCTTTAATTCTTCTCCCTATACCTGCACACAGTGCTTGAAAGAACTCATCAAGGAGGTTCCAAACATCTTGGAGAAACAACCACGGATCATCAAGGAGGTTCCAATCATTTTGGAGAGACAACCACGGATCATCAAGGAGGTTCCAATCATTTTGGAGAGACAACCACGGATCATCAAGGAGGTTCCAATCATCTTGGAGAGACAACCACGGATCATCAAGGAGGTTCCAAACATCTTGGAGAGACAACCACGGATCATCAAGGAGGTTCCAATCATTTTGGAGAGACAACCACGGATCATCAAGGAGGTTCCAATCATCTTGGAGAGACAACCACGGATCATCAAGGAGGTTCCAAACATCTTGGAGAGACAACCACGGATCTTCTGTCGCCTGTACAAACCCTTCTGTCTCTTCATGCAGTCACAGACAGACGTGATGATGTGAGGTCCGGGCTCTGTGTGGTTGGATCATCCATGCGTTAAGCTTTCCATTACCTGGAACTAAGGGGCCGAGGCCGACCACTAAAAAAAAACTCCAAAGCAACATCGCTCACTCACCAAATTCTGCAGTCAGGGGTAAAGTTCTTCTGGCATTCACCAAATCAAGACTGGTCCATCATACTCCAGATAGAGAAATGTGCAGAGAACATGTTTCCTCTGGAGTCCAGTGTTGGCGGCTTTACACTACTCCATCCGACACTGGTCATTGTGCTTGGTGATATAAGGCTGCAGGCAGCTGCTCGGCCATGAATCTCCCAGCAAGGGCGCAGGGCTTGTGCTGATGTTGATAGCGGTGACTTTTCTGCCCTTTGCTCCTCTCTTCTTGGTGACTCCTATCTGTAATGTTATGGGGTCTCCACTTTGTGGCTGAGTTGCTGTGATTCCTTCCCCTTCTGAATTATCACTCACAGGAGATGAGGGAATATTGAAGAGGGAAGAATTGTTATGAACGGACAGGTTTTCCCGGTGGCTTCTATGACAGGACCGTGCTGGTGTCAGTGAGCTCTGCACCACCGGCCGTTCTGTCACTTGTTAGTAAAGACAGACGGCATGACGAGGGGGCCTGAGGGTATACACAGGGGGCAATGGGTCTGGATTTATTCACTGAGGGCAATTGGCCGGATGCTATACCCCGGGGCAAGGGGCCAGAAGATATACACTTGGGTGAAGGGGCCAGGTGTTATACACTGAGGGTGAGGGCCAGGTGTTATACACTGAGGGTGAGGGGCCAGATGTCAATACATCGAAGACGAGGGGCCGGATGTTATACACCTTAGGCAAAGAGGCCGAATATTATAAACCAGGGGCGAGGGGCCAGAGGTTATACACTGGGGCGAAGGGGCTGGATGCTATACACTGGGGGTGAGGGGGCAGGGGCTGGATTCTATACACAGGGGGTAAGGGGGCGGGGGCTGGATGCTATACACTGGGGGTGGGGGGGTGGGGGCTGGATTCTATACACAGGGGGTAAGGGGGCGGGGGCTGGATGCTATACACTGGGGGTGGGGGGGCGGGGGCTGGATGCTATACACTGGGGGTGGGGGGGCAGGGGCTGGATGCTATACACTGGGGGTGGGGGGGCGGGGGCCGGATGCTATACACTGGGGGTGGGGGGGCAGGGGCTGGATTCTATACACAGGGGGTGGGGGGGCGGGGGCTGGATGCTATACACTGGGGGTGGGGGGGCGGGGGCTGGATGCTATACACTGGGGGTGGGGGGGCAGGGGCTGGATGCTATACACTGGGGGTGGGGGCCGGATGCTATACACTGGGGGTGGGGGGGCAGGGGCTGGATTCTATACACAGGGGGTGGGGGGGCGGGGGCTGGATGCTATACACTGGGGGTGGGGGGGCGGGGGCTGGATGCTATACACTGGGGGTGGGGGGGCGGGGGCTGGATGCTATACACTGGGGGTGGGGGGGCAGGGGCTGGATGCTATACACTGGGGGTGGGGGCCGGATGCTATACACTGGGGGTGGGGGGGCAGGGGCTGGATTCTCTACACAGGGGGTGGGGGGGCGGGGGCTGGATGCTATACACTGGGGGTGGGGGGGCGGGGGCTGGATGCTATACACTGGGGGTGGGGGGGCGGGGGCTGGATGCTATACACTGGGGGTGGGGGGGGCGGGGGCTGGATGCTATACACAGGGGGTGGGGGGGCGGGGGCTGGATGCTATACACTGGGGGTGGGGGGGCGGGGGCTGGATGCTATACACTGGGGGTGGGGGGGCGGGGGCTGGATGCTATACACAGGGGGTGGGGGGGCGGGGGCTGGATGCTATACACAGGGGGTGGGGGGGCGGGGGCTGGATGCTATACACAGGGGGTGGGGGGGCGGGGGCTGGATGCTATACACTGGGGGTGGGGGGGCGGGGGCTGGATGCTATACACTGGGGGTGGGGGGGCGGGGGCTGGATGCTATACACAGGGGGTGGGGGGGCGGGGGCTGGATGCTATACACTGGGGGTGGGGGGGCGGGGGCTGGATGCTATACACTGGGGGTGGGGGGGCGGGGGCTGGATGCTATACACTGGGGGTGGGGGGGCGGGGGCTGGATGCTATACACTGGGGGTGGGGGGGGCGGGGGCTGGATGCTATACACTGGGGGTGGGGGGGGCGGGGGCTGGATGCTATACACTGGGGGTGGGGGGGCGGGGGCTGGATGCTATACACTGGGGGTGGGGGGGCGGGGGCTGGATGCTATACACTGGGGGTGGGGGGGCGGGGGCTGGATGCTATACACAGGGGGTGGGGGGGCGGGGGCTGGATGCTATACAATGGGGGTGGGGGGGCGGGGGCCGGAGGTTATACACCAGAGGTGAGGGGCCATATGTTATATATCAGGGAGCAATGAGGCAGGGTGTTATACACAGGGGGCAGATGTTATACACAATGGGAAAATGGGGTTGGATGTTACACACTGGGAGGCGATGGGACTGAATTCAAGCACTAATTCATGTGTCCCGTGATGAGCGAGCGTGCTGGGATAAGGTGTCCTAATAGAGTGTCTTTGGTGCGCTTGAATACTATGTTCGAGTCCCCGTGAATGCATGTCTGTCGAAAAGTTGCGAAACACGCAGCCGCAGGGACTCGAACATAGTATTCAAGCACGCCGAAGACACTTTATTAGCACACGAGCATGCTCAGATAACACCTTATCCCACTAGGCTCGCTCGGCACTAGTCCCTACACAGTACATATAGTATATATATGGGGGAAGCCGTTATTACTAGTAAATCTCACTGTTATTGGCTGCAGGAGACCTGATATTCCCGGGACACACATGCCGGTGGCTTTCATCGTCTACGGGACGGTATTTTTTATCATGACTCTGACATTGGTTATGAATTACTAAGCAAGGCGCGCAGTAATTGTGACAGGATGATAAATGGCTGCAGCATCCCGGCTCCGTCACCGAACAATATGCAGATCTGGTAATTACACTGTACGTAGCAGAGAAAAATAATTAGCTGTCGGCCGTCCCTGGGTGTTACACAGCGACATCATAATTTACACTAAAATAACTCAGGTTTAGATTATAGGTTTCCAGGCCGAGCACAATTATTACGCTGGGAGGATAGATGTTCGCTGATTCGTCAGTGGTTATGTGGGTGACTGTAAATTACAGGAGGATTTCCATACGATTCCTCATTATATTGAGGTTATAATGGGGGAGGGGTGATCATCAGGACAGACATAGTGTAACCCTCAATGCTCTCTGGGTTTTCACTGGGGTCTTCATCTTTATAACTGTTCTGCCAGCATTATAGGTGCTGGAACTTTTCCTCATTGCCCAGCATGCTACGCTCCAGCCGTTGCCTAATGGCTTACTTGTCCTGACGCTGAAAGTCTACCTGTCTGTTATGTTGACAGAGAGGCAAAGACCCTCGACCTCTTCTTCTGATCCATAACGGGGTATCTGCTGCTAGAGACAGATTACAACCGACAACAGGGAGTACACAGAAAATTATACAAAAAGGAGACGCTACTGGCCGGCGCTCTAGAAAGATATTTTTTGGGCATAATGTATAAAGTGATTTGCAGATTGTCTATCACATTATGTATAAAATGGGATCAAGTTGCCTGAAGTTCTGGGATCACGCAAATTGTGGCAACAGGGATTTTACTCATCTTTGCATTAAAGGGAATTTCTCAGCAGGTTTTGCTGTGCAATCTGAAAGCAGAATAATATAGGGCAAGGGATGCTGATTCCAGCGATGTGTCACTTATTGGGCTGCTTGGTGCAGTTTTCATAGAATCCCTGTTTTCTCTGCTGTATATCTAGCAGAGCTCAAATGCTGAGCTCTGTATAACCCCGCCCACACCAGCGATTGGCAGTTTCCTGTGTACACTGTGCATTGTCAGCAAGCTGCCAATCAGTGGTTGGGGGCGTGGTTATATAGATTAGCTGGACTGGCTTGCACGTGAGACCTAGTCCGCTAGTGATAATCTCCTTCTCATAAAACACTGGTTGTATTCAAACTACAACACACAGTCTATTAACTTACACATCGCTGGAAACAGGGTCTCCTGCTCTATATCATGGTGCTCTCAGATTAAATAGCAAAAATCTGTTTTCAGATTCCCTTTAAAGGGGATTCCAGGCTTGGGGTTCAAGTCTGCAGTCACTATATGTGACTGTAGATTTGTGAATTCTTAAAGCGCTCAGTGTGCGTGCTGTCAGGATTCTCTGGTGCCGGTGCCAGGCGGGCTCATGTCCTCAAGCATATGATTTGCATATCGTGCTGACTAGATGTGCCTGGCTCGCTGAATACAATTGAATTGAGCACTGTCGGACACGTCTAGTCGGAATGTGGCCAGAAGTATGAAAATTACATAATTGCAGTCACATGATTACCGTTCCCGTCACTGGAGAATCCTGACAGAGTATACTGTGCGCTTGTGAGGATTCACAAGTCTGCAGTCAGTGACTGCACACTAGAGCTCCAATTCTGCACAGTCCCTTTAAAAGTATGAAATCTGCAGTAATAATCTGCAACAAAAACTGCTCCGTCAGCCAATAACCACATAAAAGAAATCTATAGCTCATGAATAAGATTGCTGATTAGGGATAAAAATGGAGGCTTTGAACAGTGAATTCCGACTACACAGGGTTTGTTTGTAGTCTGTCACCATAGCAACAGTGAGGCTGCCGTCACACTAGCAGTATTTGGTCAGTATTTTACATCAGTATTTGTAGCCAAAACCAGGAGTGGAACAAATAGAGCAAAAGTATAATAGAAACATATGCATCACTTCTGTATATATCACCCACTCCTGGTTTTCTCTTACAAATACTGATGTAAAATACTGACCAAATACTGCTAGTGTGACTGCAGCCTTAAAGTGCATGTGCTGGAAATAACAAATTGTATATCTAGTACTTTTACATTAACAAATGCAAACACAGGATGGTTTGAGCCCTGGATTTCTTCACTCTTTCTGATTTCACTATGCTACCTGTGGGTCCTTGGTTCCATTCCAACCAAATTTTATTTCAGCTTGAGGCTACATGATAAGTGGTTACATAGGCAACTAGCTTGGTGGTTACAGAGATTAGCTTGGTGGTTACAAAGACAATTAGATTGTGGTTACAAAGGCAACTAGCTTGGTGGTTACAGAGGTGATTAGCTTGGTGGTTACAGAGGTGATTAGCTTGGCGGTTATAGAGGCGATTAGCTTTATGGTGACAGAGGTGATTAGCTTGGAGGCTACAGAGGTGATTAGCTTTATGGTTACAGAGGTGATTAGCTTGGTGGTTATGGAGGCGATTAGCTTGGTGGTTACAGAAGTGATCAGCTTGATGGTTACACAGGTGATTAGCTTGGTGATTACAGAGGTGATTAGTTTAGTGGTTTCAGAGGTGATTAGCTTGGTGGTTATGGAGATGATCAGCTTGGTGGTTACAGAGGCGATTAGCTTTATGGTTAGAGAGGTGATTAGCTTTATGGTTACAGAGGTGATTAGCTTTATGGTTACAGAGGTGATTAGCTTGGTGGTTATGGAGATGATTAGCTTTATGGTTACAGAGGTGATTAGCTTTATGGTTACAGAGGTGATTAGCTTGGTGGTTATGGAGATCATCAGCTTTATGGTTACAGAGGTGATTAGCTTGGCGGTTATGAGGTGATTAGCTTGGTGGTTTCAGAGGTGATTAGCTTGGTGGTTATGGAGATGATCAGCTTGGTGGTTACTGAGGCGATTAGCTTTATGGTTACAGAGGTGATTAGCTTGGCGGTTATGAGGTGATTAGCTTGGTGGTTTCAGAGGTGATTAGCTTGGTGGTTATGGAGATGATCAGCTTGGTGGTTACTGAGGCGATTAGCTTTATGGTTACAGAGGTGATTAGCTTGGCGGTTATAGAGGCAATTAGCTTTACAGTTCCAATTACACATCATCAACAGAATGCCTCTGTGGCACAACTATTATTATTATTATTATTTATTTATATAGCACCATTGATTCCATGGTGCTGTACATGAGAAGGGGTTACATACAAGTTACAGATATCACTTACAGTAAACAAACTAACAATTACAGACTGATACAGAGGGGCGAGGACCCTGCCCTTGCGGGCTTACATTCTACAGGATTATGGGGAAGGAGACAGTAGGTTGGGGGTTGCAGGTGACAACTAGGCAACAATGGGCACTCTATAAGTAGGAATCATTCTTTCTCCTGTCCCTGCTGGTGGGGATGTCATTTATATGGCATGTGCGAGAGGGATACATAGCAGATGGACTGAACACAACTCAATTATCGTCATCAATGCATTTAAAGATACAGTGACCTGCAAAATAAAAAAAGGGCGAATAGGTGTGCAGACCGTGAGCACCATCCACAAAGCACTGGCATAACATGTTGCTATTCATCCCTTTCCAATCTCGTCTGTCTCTGTGCATTTCTGGTATTGATGGTTCAAGCCTCCAGAGATTCCTGCCATGGTTCATGTGGCAATTAAGTTGCTGAAAGGAATTTGACTAGTAAATCAGGAATGCCTAATCCTCAGAGCAAACCAACAGGGCATGGTTAGAAAACAAGCCGAGAACCGGTCCCCTCCCTGCCAGCTGCTGCCATATCCTTCCACATTCTGCACCACAAGTTCCCATACTGACTGCTTTCTGCTGATGCAGCCTCTCGCCGGGGATTAATGGTCATGGTAATGTGCCAGCAATTTCTGAAAAAAACCCATCAGTATTCAATCTGACAAACAGATCACGTGGAAACCACTGCCCGAGATCAGCTTGTTCTCAGGTGTTAAAAATGAACTGCAAAAATCGCTGGATTATTGAAATGTTACTATATGCAAAGTAGCTCTCCTCCAGGAGGAAGAATCGTCTCTCTAGTGCCACCTACAGGCAGCTATCCTAAAAACTCAATGTCTAACCCTTTATCATTGGCACATGACTCCGGATATTTAGCCAAATTAGAGTCTTCTTCAAAAGAAAAATACCCGTCTGCTTTTCCCGGGGTGCATTGCCTGACCTATAAGTCTCCCTATACCACTAGGTGGTCTCCACAATGGTACCCCCTGGAAAATTTCTGTAATGATGCGGCGGAGCATCACCGCTCCAAGAAGGGGGAGGACATGTTTTTAGCTTTATTTCTCCGGTCTGGGCCCTATACGGTGAATTTGTTTCATTCCTTTACTGTTTTTACGATCTCCGGTGATCGTCAGTGAATGGAAAACTTTCCTGGTTGCATCACAGCTGCAGGAGTGACGTCACGTCTACAGCCAGGGTGGGCGACACATGAGCCCAGGATTTGCTTCACATGTTGTAGACGTGATGTCAGGTAAGTAATGTTGGGTTTTGCTAGTTTTAGGACTCACACATATGGCCATATATCCTCCTGATTATCCTGATTATGTAAATGACGCTCTGATCAGAGTCTAATTAGAGCATGATCCGATTCTCTCCGCTGAGGAGAAGATGGAGAACATAATTTCTCCATCTTCTCCATTGTGTAAGTGCGCGGCAATCAGACTGTATGTAGCCTACAATTTTTTCTCTATATTTTACTATTGCAGATGTGACTGCCTCCAGCCTGACTCTACACTCCTCCCATTGACCAGCAGGTGATTTTAATCAGTTCCTCTTATCCATTTGAATTGTAGGCTCGTGGCCCAGGAGAGACATATTTGTCCATTTAACTGTAGGCTGATAGCTCAAGAGAGGTATGTACAGTAGAATAGGGACCCATCAGGGGAGGTCACCTTGCCGTGGTTGCTGGGCACACATGAATTGTCCAATTTATGAGCTAAGAACCTTCACAGCACAGTTTAGATTCAATGTTTTCAGTGTTTGCATATATCTCGGCTTATATAGAGTTCTGCTGTGTTTTCTTTTTCTATATATTGCAACTATCGCATCTGGCACCTGTTCACACCTAGGAGGTGCTAGTCAGGTTTTATCTTTATATTTTACTAGATAGATAGGTAATAATAATAAGAATCTTTATTTTAATATAGCGCTAATATATTCCACAGCGCTTTACAGTTACATTATCATCACTGTCCCCATTGGGGCTCAGAATCTAAATTCCCTATCAGTATGTCTTTGGAATGTGGGAGGAAACCGGAGAACCCGGAGGAAACCCACACAAACACGGGGACAACATATAAACTCCTTGCAGATGTTGTCCTTGATGGGATTTGAACCCAGGACTCCAGCGCTGCAAGGCTAACCACTGCGCCACCATGCTGCCCATATATAGATATCATGTAGATATTTAATGTCACAAGCCCCCTACATATAATAAACTAGTACCCATTAGTGCCTGTCATGTGGCACTAAAGGGTGTTTTGCCTTATGTCACCTATTAACCCTGCTGTTCTGTTCGGGTCATAGTGACCCAAACAGACTTTTTGCGGCCCTGTAGATTTTTTTCTGTAAGTCCATAAAACTTGAGACTCCTTGACTTTTCCTCATTTGGGGGGACCTACCTATGAGTATTTTTTTTTTTTTCGTTTACTTTTTGCTACACGCAAAAAGTTACACTTGTTGTGTTCGGGTCATAGTGACCCGACATCGTTTTTTACAGCTGTGAGGCCATATTTTCAGTGAAATAAAGGCGTTATAACCTCAGTTGGGTCTATTTATTGCATCTACTATTGTATATCAATTGATTTATTTCTTAAATTATTTCAATGGGGTTGTATACGTGCTCTACCGGGGGTATGCATTGAGATCTGCGCACCATAAAAATGGCTTTATATTGATTATTTTTGGTGCGCAGTCTATTCTAAAATGTAGAGTGCATCCGGAGAGATCACTAGGTGTGCACTACACGTGTATATTATGCGCAGAACGGACTGCTCAGAACGCGCTGTCTAAGACGTTTTTTTTTTGTAAAGCTGAGCTGTAAAGTCTTGCAAATAATTTTTTTTTGCTAAGTAAGTCTGTCTTCCTGGCTTATCTGCTTGTTTTCAGAAGGGTTCTTATCTTCTCTGCTCTTATCAGTACACATATGCTAGCCCAGACATGTTACCTTTCAGTTTCTTTGGAGAGCAGCTGTGTGCTTCTACCCCCATGGCCTCTTCCGACATAAAAAGAAAAAGATGCAGCTATTGCCCTTCTACTTGTGACAACAAGACGAGTATAACATGTTCTGGCTGTAAAACATTTCTATGCAAGAATCATGTGTATTGTTTTTCATGCAAGAATCCGTAAATTTATATGATCATGTAAATATATTCACATTGTAATGTTTATTATCTTTAATTTTTTATCACAAAATGTTTTATTTGATTGTTTTTTTTTGTTTTTTTTTTTACAAAATATGTGTAGCTTTCTATTTTCGTTTTGCTCATTGGATGGATCTGTTTTTTCAGAATAAAAACAAAAAAAAAAGATTTCTAGTTCATTTTTCTTTTTTTTTTTTACTACCAAACATGTTCACAAACAGTCTAGTAAGCAAAAAGTATAAAAAAAATGGAGTTAGAGTGTCTAAAATCAAGGTTTAATAAGCCGGGTCATAGTGACCCGGAACACTACAAGTGTATAGTAAATGCGATCAAAACAGCAGGGTTAAATAATTAATAATAATTAAAAAAAAAACGATGATGGGTCCCGCCTATTTAAACAAGCAAAGGCTAAGCAGACAGCTGTGGGCTGATATTAATAGTCTGGGAAGGAGCCATGGATATTGGCCCCTTACCAAACTAATAATACCAGCCCTCAGCCGCGTCATAAATGGCGCATCTATTTGATGCATTGGTGCTTAGCCTCAGCTCTTCCTGATTGCTCTGGTGCAGTGGCAATCGGGGTAATGGTTTTTGGGTTGATGTCAGCTGTGTAATGTCCGATGACATCAAGCCCAGGACTTAGTTATGGAAAGGTCTTTAATAGCCACCACCTGGCTCACACTGGGCCACTGGAAGAACCGGAGGATTCTCCGGTGGGCCCAGGCCCTGACACCTGCTGGCATACAGGGCAGCACCTGCCTAGTGCCCTCGCTGCTCCAGGGGTCCCCAGCCAGTGGCGTGTCGCTAACAGCGGCACACCACGCAGCTGCTATCGAGCCCCCGATGCCAGCGGTCAGCAGTTGGTGACAGGAAGCCTAAGCCTGTTCCCACTGCTAAAGTGGAGAGGAGTAACTTCATTTCACTTTAATAGAGGGCAGAGTTTGCCACAGGCTGCAGCTAACACTGCCCGCTATCAGGGCCCACAGAGCAGGGCCCCTGCTCTCTCAGGGGCCCCATGCGTCCGCTATGGGGCTGTAAGCCAGGGGAGCCCGGCGTCAGCGCCGCCTCCCAGTGAGCATTAATAGAGGAGAGAGCATCAGATAGCGCTCCCTCTCCCATCATTCCCCTCTGCCTCTGACACAGGTACGTTTATCGTGGACCTGCTGTGTGCCAGGCCGACTGCAGCACAGCTCCTGACATTGGAGAAGAGCCGCCGCTGGAATCAGCGTGGGAGCGAGGAGGAGAGGTGAGTATTGTGGTTTATATATATATATATATATATATATATGTGAGTCCTGGGGCAGCTTTATTTCCTATAAGAGAGCTACATTATACCCTATGACGGGGGCAGCATTATTCCCTATGGGTGGGGCTGCATTATTCCCTATGAGGGGGCAGCCTTATACCCTATGAGGTGGGGCAGGATGATACCCTATGTAGGGGGGCAGCATGACACCTACGAGGGGGGCTGCATGATACCCTATGAGGGGGGCAGCATGATACCCTAAGGGGAATGCATTATACTGAGGGGGCTATATTATATTCTGTGGGGTCTGCATTATACTATATGAGGGGGGAAGCATTATTTTCTATGGAGGGGCTGCATTATACCTTATGAGGGGGCTGCATTATACTCTGAGGGGGCTACATTCTATTCTGTGGGGAGGCTGTATTATACCCTATGAGGGGGCTACATTATATTCCATGGCGGGCTGCATATTACCTTATGAGGGTGTTGCATTATACTCTATGAGGCTGGTTGCATAATATTTTATGGGGGGGCTACATTATATTCTATGAGGGGGCTACATAATATTCTATGATGGGGTTGCATTATACTATATGAGGGCTGCATTATATTCTGTGAGGGGGCTACTTTATATTCTATGGGGGGCTGCATTATATTCTATCAGGGACTACATTATATTCTATGAGGGGGCTGCATTATACTATATGATGCTGCATTATATTCTGTGAGGGGGCTACATTATGCTATATGAGGGGGCTGCATTGTACCCTATGAGGGGGCTACTTTATATTCTATGAGGGGGGCTACCCCAACCCCTGCTACATAATTAAGACATGTACCACTTTATATTATACCCTGATATTAGTTATCTAATATATAGAGGTGTGATCAGTCATTGTACAGAAGGAGGAGGAGGCGAGCTGTAACGTCACCTATTGTAAATGGTGGATCCTGTGTTATCTACTGTATATAGAGGTGTTATCAGTCATTGTACAGGAGGAGGAGGTGAGCTGTGATATCACCTATTGTAAATGGTGGATCCTGTGTTATCTACTGTATATAGAGGTGTTATCAGTCATTGTACAGGAGGAGGAGGTGATCTGTGACATCACCTATTGTGAATGGCGGATCCTGTGTTATCTATTGTATATAGAGGTGTTATCAGTCATTGTACAGGAGGAGGAGGTGAGCTGTGACATCTTCTATTGTGAATGGTGGATCCTGTGTTATCTACTGTATATAGAGGTGTTATCAGTCATTGTACAGGAGGAGGAGGTGAGCTGTGATATCACCTATTGTAAATGGTGGATCCTGTGTTATCTACTGTATATAGAGGTGTTATCAGTCATTGTACAGGAGGAGGAGGTGATCTGTGACATCACCTATTGTGAATGGCGGATCCTGTGTTATCTATTGTATATAGAGGTGTTATCAGTCATTGTACAGGAGGAGGAGGTGAGCTGTGACATCTTCTATTGTAAATGGTGGATCCTGTGTTATCTACTGTATATAGAGGTGTTATCAGTCATTGTACAGGAGGAGGAGGTGAGCTGTGATATCACCTATTGTAAATGGTGGATCCTGTGTTATCTACTGTATATAGAGGTGTTATCAGTCATTGTACAGGAGGAGGAGGTGATCTGTGACATCACCTATTGTGAATGGCGGATCCTGTGTTATCTATTGTATATAGAGGTGTTATCAGTCATTGTACAGGAGGAGGAGGTGAGCTGTGATATCACCTATTGTAAATGGTGGATCCTGTGTTATCTACTGTATATAGAGGTGTTATCAGTCATTGTACAGGAGGAGGAGGTGATCTGTGACATCACCTATTGTGAATGGCGGATCCTGTGTTATCTATTGTATATAGAGGTGTTATCAGTCATTGTACTGATGATGACAAATCATGGCGTGCTCTATTGGAACATTACTTCTGGATAAGAATTTCAAAATTCGATGCTGTAAGGAGGACGATAATATTACACGGCTTTTTGCATGTCTAATGACCATACTACATGGCGAGGGTCCGTCCGTCTGTCCTGAGGGTCCGTCCGTATCTCACAGATCCTTTTCATAGATTAGTTTCCATAAAGCGGACTGACACAGCTCTGACCCCGGCACATGTATAACAATCAGGCTAAAGTTCAGCAAGTACTGGTAGAGTTTACATTTAGGCGAAGGAGCCTGTGACTCCCCCGTGACCGAGGCCGATGTGATGTGGATCAATAAGACGCATTGTCGAGTTTCACGGAAATGCCCTCCGCTGCCGTCTACAATGCAGCCAGTTCTGTATGTTATGTACCTAAGAAACGTGGAGGGATCTGATGAAAATGGAGGCCGAGAGGACAAGACGTCTATTGTACGGACGCTCTACATCTGACACGAAGAATACAAGACGCCCTACAGATTCGGAGCCCCCATTATGTCGATCACAAAGCATCTGATACAAGATGGCATGTATGACCAGCATCAGTCTGGAAACAGGCCCGATGGAGAATAGAGGGATATGTGTCGGAAACGTGCGATGGATGCGTGTTGTGGCAGACCGTCGGCACAAAAAAACGTTCCATGTAATTTTTTTGGGCGTCATGCCCGCCATTTCCGACTGCGCATGCGCGGCCGGAACTCCGCCCCCTCCTCCCCGGACATTACAATGGGGCAGCGGATGCGTTGAAAAACTGCATCCGCTGCTTCCATTCTGATTTTATTTCACAGTATGCGTCGGTACGTCGGCCCGACGCTAGTGTGAAAGCAGCCTAACACAGGAGCTGCCAGCAGAGGATCTTGATGATTTCTGTGCCCACATGCATTTAATGGCAGAACCTTCCTCGGCCATTAATAACCTCATTGACGGCATCCGAGGGGCTAAGTGCCGGGATTTCTGCACGTGGCCCTTACACTCCGTACTAAGCTAATCGAGAAGTTTGGAAATGTTTTTTCAATTTTTTTTTACCATTTGCAGTAACTTTTCTTCATAACTCTATGACTTTTCCTTCTCGGTGATACAATTTGGATTGTATAACATTCTCATCTGAACGAGTCCTCATCCCCTTTCCCGAATTTATTGTCTGATATACGTTGCCAACGGAGGCGGCGGAGCGAGGGGGAGAAGTAATAATCGCATAAACACAAATAAGCACTGCAGCATTTGTACATTTACTTCTATGAAGCTTTAGAATTCCGTTTTTTGATCAGATTTCGCATTGTCCCTGCCCTATAATTTTTTCCTCACTGCGTCATGCGTGGGAGGCAGAAAAGCCGCGACTGCCGTTTTTCAGCGACATTTGTTCTTCTAGATTTCCGCCGCTCGGCATCACGCACGATCCCTGTACCGGATTTCGGAGCCCGTCCTGCTCTGTGTGTTGTATAATTGGCGCCATTCTGTGCACAGGGATGAAAACAACAACTCCACCCGACTTACATCACTGCTGTTCCCGTCCCTTGCCAACTTCTCCTTGGCTCACCTGCCTGTGCAAGATACCCATCAGTACGTAGGATCAGAGTGCGGATGGCGTCACTAATGTCTCATGATACCGCCCTCAGGCGGGGAAGATCGACACGTTAGCTGCACCCGTCAGACATGCTGAGAAATGCACTAATATAAGATCAGATCCCTGCATTATCACAAGGGTCTATATATCCAATATATCCCGACCACTTCTGCATGGCCACCTCTGCATGGCCGCCACGATCCCCCTCAACTATCACCTCGGATCCCTCATTCCCATCGCAATGTTACAGAGTTCAGGTATGTATGGCATGAGAGACCACCCCGTTAATAAAGATCAATATTATTAGAGGGGCCTGGCTGTGAGGAAAGAATGTAGAACTCCTCATTATTCCTCTGCTATAATTACTTTTTTTATGAATAAATTGACAACTGGGTGTCACCAATTTTGGGGGGTGTCCTTATCACTTACTGTAGTATTACTGATCCATAGCCGCATTGTGTGCTGTCATAAGATGTCACGTTCTGTCTGCTTCAGTAGCTGCGCTGCTAGAACCTTGCACGATACCCCAATTTTGGAAGGATAGTCCGACTTCTTACCCAATTACTCCTAATGGACCTGTTAATTAATACACCTGCAATAAAAGTGGTTTGAGGGACCTAAAGGTGTTTTTGAAGAACCCTGTATGTCAGAGCAGTGTGATCAGTCTGATATCGTCCAATCAGTGCTGACTTCCCGACTTCCTCATATTCGGGGACTCTCCGGCAGAAAGGATCATTCACTCCCCCACCATCATGTATCAGTCAGGGGAGACTCAGGAGGCCCTCTTAGACTGTGAGCCAATCAGGTTAAACAGTTTTTAGGCTACTATGTATGGGAGCCTTAAAGGGGTTGTCCACTTTTGGTGACCATTTTTTTAAATTTTTACTTAAATGCATGTATTTGGGGCTAAAAAAAAAATGGCACCTTTTGACTTTTACAGGCTCTTTATTTACCAGCAAATTGAACTTTGGTGTGGTCTGTCGGCTGAGAGGAGCTCAGAAAAGGAGAGATAAGAGTTAGAATCTCTCTCGTTGGATCATCAGAACGAGCTCCCTGACGGATTCTCCGTTAACTTATTCTGCAGCCAATAATAGACAGTCCGACACAGGGTTTACAGTAGCCAAATGGTTCGGATTTTTTAATGAAAAATCATATAAAAAAAAATGTGCATTTAAAAAAGAAAAACATAACTGTTTCCAAAAGTGGACAATCAATTTATTACATATTAAAAGGAGAGAATGCATAAAGCATTTCCAGCCATTCCTCTTTTTTATAGGTTGGTGTGCATCAGGTTGCCATGATAGCCCGATGCAGAGGGCAGGAGACATTTATAATGGCAGCGCCCCCTTGTCTGTAATGGGGGGTGGTGTATCTACCCCCGGACCACAAGTGCTGGCGTCTCCATGTATACGTTTTGGTGTGGACGCGAGTGTACAGACAATTGTTTTCCATCATCTATAAAAGCTTTTAGCAGATTTTGTGCAGATAAAGAATGTTACCAGTGACTGCCCTAGAGAACCCCTGACCTCTGGACGTTGCACCTATTCCTAGAAAGATATGGGATTCTTGGCACGGAAGCTCATTTATCTTCACCGAGCTGAGAATCCATCACGAGGAAAAACTCCCAGATACATCAGTCCGTGGCCCAGAGAAGTGTCTGCGAGTACGGAGGGAGTTTTATCACTTACTGGAGTGTTATTGACCCATAGCACCTTTGTGTGCCACATTCTGCTCCAGTAGCTGAGCTGCTAGAACCTTGCACGATACCCCAAATTTTGTAAGGATAGTCCGACTGTTTACCCAGTTACTCCCAATGGAACTGTTAATCAATACACCGGCAACAAAGAGTTTTTGGAGATTTTCCAGTTTTGGAAGACCCCTGTACGTTGGAGCAGTTTTTTTAAAAATTATAACTATGACGATCTTTGCCCGTTACTGCGGCTTAGTAACATTTATACGCATGGCTCTGTAAATAACGAGGGGGCCAAGACAGGATCAGACCCCCACCAACATAGCCTGTAGGTAAGTCATCCTAGTATGACTATTTTAAGGAACTTTCTGTTTTGTTTTTTTAAACCCCCTGCGCCCTACATGAATAAAAAAAAAAAAATAAAAAAAAAAAAAAAATGCCTTACTTGACCTCCCCAGGTCCAGTGTTGGGTCTCCGCCGCTGTGCCTGTTACTGTCTGCAGTGCTGATGTCACGTCGACAGCAATGCCGCCAGTCACTGAGAGGTTGACTGCACGAGCTGCTCAGAACCGCTGAGCTCAGTGATTGCCTGCAGGGAGGTCGATGTGACGTCAGCGCTGCAGACAATAATAGACATCAGGCACAGCAGTGGAGGTGCATCGCTGGACCCAGGGAGGGTACGTAAAGCCCTGATCATTTTTTTATAAAAAATTAACTATAAAGGGAATCTCTTAGCATGTTTCACTCCCAAACTGCTTCCATCGCCATGTGCGGAAGGTCTTTGAATCATAAGACGCTCTGCACCTTTACTTATACAATCTGTTGCGCCATCACTGGAAAAAAAAAAAAAACTATTTTTTTTAAAAATATGTATATGAGGCTAAAGTGCTCTGGGTGTGATCAGAGCACTTCCCGACGCCATTTCAAGCTTGGCGCCTCCTTCTTCCGTTTGACTGAAGCAGTATGGGGGAAGTGAAACGCGTCGACACATTGCAATAAGTAGCAGGAGAGGGAAATTACTACGTACATGGACGGAAAAACTAATTTTTGTGGTTTGGAGAAGAAAGGATTATAGAAAAAGGAAAAATTCATAGTTGGAGAAAAGTTACAAAAATCGGGATAAAAAGACAGCAGCAAGAATAGAGAACTGTAACGAGGGAACGAACTCTGCAGCTGTGAGAAAGAAATCTGTCACCAGAACTTCAATTAGCGTCACTGGTCAGGATGGGTGGCGGATAGGATTTACAGGGGTAGGCCAGGAATAGAAGAGTTGTCTTCGTCTCTCAGTAGTAGCGCCGCCCTTGTCTATAGGCTGGCTGTGGTACTGCAGCTCACTCTCTTGAATAGTGAAGAGCTCCACACAAGTTATAGGTAGAAGAAGCGCCGGCACCGGGGGAATAAAGGCAGCTCTTATCTCACCTGATTGATGACCTCAAAGTTCAGCTCAACTTTTAAAACTTTTCTGTGTAAATGTCCCGAGGGGAGCGGAGGGTCCCCTGGTGCAAGAAGGGCTCATTGCCTGTCAGGGATCTTGCCACAAGTGGTGCCACTATAGTAAGTTCAGGGGCTGCAGTTGCACCCGGGCCCTGGTGCTTAGGGGGGCCCAAATCCAATCACCATTACTTTTCAAGACTTATGATTGTTAGGGGCCCTGTTGAAGATTTTGCATTAAGGCCCACGATTTTCAATTACATCACTGCTTGCCACTATGTGCACCCCACAGAGAACCGTGTTCTCGGTCTGTTACTTCTACCAAACTGCACCACCCTGCTGAATCAAGGCTTTAATATTAGCTTAAAGGGAATCTGTCAGCAGGCTTCTGTTATGTAATCCAAGAGCAGCACAATGTAGACCGAGACCCTGATTCCACCGCTGGGCTGTGTTTTGCTGTTTCAATACAATCAGTGTTTTCTCAACAGGAGATTATCACTACAGGACTAGGCGTCTCGTGCCTCCTTGTCCAACCACATCCCCAGCACTGATTAGCAGTTTTCTGTCACTATGCAGTGTACACAGAAAGTGGCCAATCAGCGGTGTGGGCGGGGCGATACAGGGCTCAGCATTCAGAGCTCTGCAGCAGAGAAAACAGTGATTGTATCACAACTGCTAAACTAAGTGACATTAGGAGGAGAACTGCAGCTGACTTTTCCTCTCAGTTACTTGTTCTTTTTGGTGTTTTTCTTTCATAAAAAAAAAATTATGTTAATATGATCTATTTTACATGATTGCCTGTATTTTTGGTTTAGCTCTCCCCGGCGGCGGAGTTTACGGTTTCCAGAGGTTTTCACCAGATTCATTTCTGACTTTTACATGTGCACTAAATTTTGAAAACTTTTTGAAAACTCCGGCTCTTGAAAGTTTGCAGCTTTTTGTTCCCCAATGGCAGATTTCACCTGCCTCTATGGAGGGGCTTGTGCTCAGGACCCCTCGCCGCCTGTGCTCAGGACCCCTCGCCGCCTGTGCTCAGGACCCCTCGCTGCCTGTGCTGTTCCCTTGCCCTACTTTTGGACAGTATTCTGCAGCTGCTGCTTTCTGCCATGTAGCAGCACTTGTATGTGTCGCTCCAAAATCCCCCGATTTCCTTGTTCCTGTAACACCTTCAAGGCCTCCAGTCCCAGAAGCAGGGGGGTGCGAGCGCTGGGACCACCGCTGATCAGGAGAACCTCCCTATACAGAATGGTGTAATCATATTTATTGCTGGATGTTGGACTTCCATGGAATTTCTTCCTATCTGCATCTAGCAGGGAGTAGTAGAAGTCATTACAGTGACACCAGCGGCATCTCCCTCAATTGTGACCACCCAGCGTCCTCACCGATTACCTGATTAAAGGGGCTTTGTGCTAACTAAGCACAGCGCCATACATTGTGCAGTGGCTGTTCCAGGTACTGCAGCTCGGTCCCAATTAGGCCCCTTGAAATCATTTGATTGGTGGAAGAGCAGGAGGTCAGATCTCACCAATCTGATATTATGGGGCCATTAATAGAGCTGATTGACAGGACACAATCCGTCAACCCTGCAGACGATGGCTGGGAGCCCCGAAAATCACCTGACGGCATCCATAACCAGGTGGGATATAAGAGGTCGGTTTTAAGGTTCCCATACACAAAGACTACAAATTACTGATGTGGCCGATGAGCGACTGCACCAACGCTATTCATTTTAAAATCCCAGAAAACCCCTTTAAGTCACCCTTAAAGAGACAGTACTTTTTTTTTTTTTTTTTTTTTTTTAAATAAAAGCAAAAAAAACAAGCAGACAAGTCCCAGGCATGATGTCATTACAAGCTCTCCGTGTTTAATTGGTCCTGAAAAACTGCAAGTACAAAGCGTCATGGGCTTTTAATGGGTACGGAGATGTGTGAGAACGTCAGAGAAGCACCGTACAGTCTGTAGGCGAGTGAGACAGTAAAAGGGGTTGTCGCGACATGTAACATTACTGAGATCTGCTGTGCAGGAAAACACAAAACTGGCAGGACGACATTCCCCAAGCGGCTGACAGTGCGCAAGGCGAGGAGGACGTCCGACCGGGCCGCACACGGGGCGGCTGCCGGCAAACACCACGAAGAAGACGACGTTTGTTCCATTCAAGTAATTTATAAAACGATGCGTCCAAAAGGACGGTAAAAAGACATTTCCTTACAAATCGAAAGGTTTTCAGTCCATACGCATTGCAGTAACTACATTCATGAAAGGTGGGCTCACAGCGGACCCCTCACCCGCAGCCAGTGGCGCCATTTTTTTTTTTTTTTTACCAGGATGGTGTCTCCCCCCAAAAAATTTGCCCAACAACCGTAACACCAGCATGCCATCCCCAGATCCGCAAAGATGGCTGCGGGTGGTGGCTCCCTTTAAACCCGCTTTGGTGGCGATGGATTAACCCCTTCTGTTCCCATTACTGCATGCAGTAGCAGCTGGGTCTTGGGGAGGGCGGGGGGGACAAGACCACGGCCGACACGGGAGGCTGACAGGACCGCGCAGGGCGTGCAAACTAAAGATACATCCGGGTGACAGCGTCAAACACAAAAACTACAGAAGTGCAATTTTACTTGATCGGTGCTTTTTGCATAAATGTGCGCACTTGGGGCATCCGATGGCAGGCAACTCAATTAGTTTTATTTTTTGGGGTGGGCAGTTTAAGTGCATTGTGTCACAGTTTGATGCCCGGGGGGCTACAACAAAAGCCATCGATGCCCATTGATTGCCACGTCTGTACTCTACAAGACATTGCAACAAATAGCAAAAAAAAAGTGCGTTAACGCGACCCTTCACCACTCCGGACAGGTCTTGGTTAGTATATGCCTCTAATCCATTTTACATGCGCCGGCCTGTCCCTCTGGTACTCCTCCTGGAAGGTAATAGATAACCATCCACTAATCAGAAGAACTGACTTGACGAAGCTCAGAGGCCCCGCCGACCCAGCCGTCACTTCATTCATACACTTCAAGGATGAGGAACAGCACAAGCCATTCCCTAAAATTGTCTTTTTTTTTTTCTTGGCAACGTCAAATATTTTAAAAGGGATTGTATAAAAGTTCTTCAAAAGGAATAAAATAATAAAAGTAACCAACATTCGCCCCTTTAAGCTGCCACAGATGCTGCTCTTGTCCCATTTATTTCCGGGCAGTTACCGACCACCACCATTAGCTGCCCAGAAGTAGACGGGAACTGGAGCGGCAGTTATTTAAAAAGGGACAAGTATATATTTTTTTTTGGTGGGGGGGGGGGGGAATTACTGGACAACCCCTTTAACAAAAACAGACATGTCACGTGAGGTGAAAGGTCCTCTTTAATGCTATAATCATCCCCTGAAACAGAGAGGACAGACATGAATATTATCGTCTGGCTCCATTTTTGATCATTTTACCGCTGACGATCACGGATGTGAAGACTTGTCGCACCCAAGTCTGCGGCCAGTTTTACGCCCCGGTCATAGCTCTGCCTTCCTATCTCCCGGCAGTTGCTGCTGGTTCAGAGTCTGTGGGGCATGTGCTTTACCTCTATCAGATGGGCGGCCTTTTAAAAGACAGTTCACACAGGCAGACTAAAGAAAACCGTGCGCAATAGATCACTCCGTGCTCGTACGCCGCCATTAAAGGAAACCTGTCACCTGAATTTGGCAGGACCGGTTTTGGGTCATATGGGCGGAGTTTTCAGGTGTTTGATTCACCCTTTCCTTACCCGCTGGCCGCAGTATTGGATTGAAGTTCATTCTCTGTCCTCCGTAGTACACGCCTGCACAAGGCAAGATTGCGGAGGACAGAGAATGAACTTCAATCCAATACTGCGGCCAGCATGCAGCCAGCGGGTAAGGAAAGGGTGAATCAAACAGCCCGAAAACTCCGCCATACGACCGAAAACCGGTCCCACCAAATTCAGGTGACAGGTTCCCTTTAATCTCAGCAGAACGAGCCCCGCTTACACAGGACGATACGCTGCTTGGAACAATTATTTTTTGCACTAGGCAAAAAAACAAAACAAAAACCATTTCACCCGACGAACAAGCGTTTTTCCACATTGATCGGCTTACGCTCCTGCGGTTGTCTCCGTCCGCACAGATCTTATGGATCTTCCTGAATGTATTGGGCCTATATGGGACAAGATCAGTTCACGATACCAAGAGCAAAGCGATCCAGCAAGGTAGGTGCAAAGTGCTCAAAAAAAAAAAAAAAAAAAAAAAAATGGAGCCGCACACACGCAAAACACACACAACTCTTCCGTCCGACATCTCTGCCGTTCGTTTTCTTAAATAGCAAAAGAAACGAGAACTTTAAAGCAACAAGACGTCCACTCCACATTACAGCCTCTGTCCTAGAGCGATGCCAAGCGGGAAAATAAGTCCTGTAACATTGGACATCTATAGAATCAAACTAAAGGCAACTTTTTTTTTTTGTTTTTGCCCCCCCCCCACCCCTCAGATTGTGACATGTGGAATTCTGGACATGAACCGACGCAGATCGAGTCGTAATCATCCATGAGCGAGTCGGGAACCAGTTTCCCTTTTTGTATCGTCCCCTTACGGCCAGGAGCGAGGGCTCACACGGCGGAGTCCATGTCTATCGTCAGTTCGTTAGGGGTCTCGGAAGAATTAGTTCTCTTGGTTCTATGCTCCGGAGATTCGCTAATCATCCCTAAGGTGGCCGCTCCGCAGCTGGTCTTCCTCGCCGAGATGCTTTTTTCAGAGTTCCCGCAGCACTGTTTGGGGGCGCACTGCGTTCTGCAGGAAAGTTCGCAGAGGGATATCCTAGAGCCAGACTCCACATTGGAAAATTCGGGCTGAATAGTGGTGGCGTGGATTCCTTCATCGTGGAAGAAGTCTTTAATCCGCTTTGCCACCTCCATATATGCGGTGGGGTCCTGGCATTTGATATGAGCCGTGGCAATGATGCGGCTCTCGGCCAGCTGCCACACGTGCAGTTCGTGGACGGCCTCGACGCCATCAAGACTCTGGAGCTTTTGTTTCAAGGAGGTAATGTCAATTTGCTTGGGGACCGTTTGCAGCAGGATGAGGGCGGATTCTTTAAGAAGCGGGTAGGTTGTGTACAGCAATATACACACCATGATCACACACAGGGAGGGATCGAGGTACAACACCCAGCAAGGTCCAGCCACCTTGATCTGCGGTTCTTCTGCACTGTCATTCAGGGAAAGTGAGGTATGATTGATCTCTGGATGATCGGAGCAGTGGTCGTGAACACAAGGGTTGATGCACTTCTCACCCGATGGACAAGGGTTAAATACAAAGTAAAAGACCAAAGCGTTGACCACCACGATGACCGAGCCCAAGGCATCACCAAGAACGTGGAGGAACACTCCGCGCATGTTCAGCTGAGAGCCATCCTCATGGATTTCTCCAACGTAGTTTTGGACTATGTTGCCGTTCAGACGTTCTACTGTATGATCTCCCAAAGCATCTGAAAAGAGAAGAGAGAGATCCATTATAGGTCCAAGCTGTCAGATCCATCAGTATCTACACGTTCTCTGGAAGGCCTGGAAGCAGAGACTCCCCCACCGATCTCAAGGTCAGGTTGTTTGGATAAACTCTTACTGAGCATGTGTGACCATTACTGTCTATGAGTGGTGGTCGCACATGCTCAGTAAGGCTTTAGTCACACGGGAACTTTGTGCCCTACCATGCCTTGGATCGGTGGAGGTCTCGGCCACTGGACCCTTAGACATTTTTATTCAATCCTGGGAATTTTTTTCTATTCTGTTGTTCATAGGACAAACCATTTTAAAGAGGTTAATTTTTGTATTTTATGCCATTTTAAAGGGTTTGTCTATAGGATGTGTGATAACTTGCACTGATTCTGAGAATGGGGGTCTGTTATCTCCAGCATTTCCGAAGACAGTGAATAGAGAGGTGATTAGAAGGCTTCATCACCAGTGAACAAATAAGTGGTCACCTACCCTACAGATATGTGAGGACTTTATGGCACAAACCCTTTAATAAACTTGGCCAAGAGTAAGGAATATTATAAGATATAACCAGTCACCCATCTGTCGAAACCTTCACCATTCCAGCACCATCACTCCAGTGGTTCCCACCGGATCTGCAGTGATGGAGGATCGCCCATAGATCACTGCAACTGCTGCAGTCAATCACTGGTGTGAGCGGTCACTTGCCGTCAGTATTGAGGCCAGTGACCCTCCAAACGGTCATGTTTTCAGAATTACCCAGCACGGCACAGGTAATACAACCATGGTCCGTGCCACGGACCCTCTCTCTGAAGGACATCCTGAAATTACGACTCGTTAGGAGAATTTAAGGACCAAGTTCAGATGACTGCAGTACGTTCCAAGACTGATGATGACCACCGGAGCTCCAGGATTTTACAAGATTCACCACTCAGACAATTTTCTTAAATTCCCTGATCCCTTTTAGGACAAGTCTCCGAAAGTAGAAGCACTTTTCAATAACCAGCCCCAACACCAGTGACCCTCCATAACGTCCCTTCATCCCTACTCCTATAGTGTTGCTGTCTGCAAATGTGTCCAAACCCAAGACACCGCCTTTACCGTCCGGGTACAGCAACGGGGGCAATACGAAAAATCAGATCACGAGAACTACGCAAAATATTGGCAAAAATAGTAAAGGAACGGAGATCTCAGAAACTGGAGAGCAAGTCTACTACAGAAGAAGTTCTTGGATCATAAGTATATCATCTCACGACAATCCCAATTACTAAAGGATTAGGGGATTACTGGCTGATCGCTGGGACCCCCAGCAATCCCGAGACATAACGAATTTAGAGGGGGGCACAGATATACCAGGCACTTTCCAGTCACTTTTATGGAATCCCACACAGATGAGCGATTTCCAGAACTCATGGGGCAGCACATGGGACTGGGGACCCCCGATCTCCGCACAGGAGAGTTACCCAGAGGTGGGAGACTTATCGAACATGGAATATTATGGCCACTGTGGCATCTGATCACCATTCTGGCTAACAGAGCAGGAAGCCATTCCCTGACATCTATATGGAGGGGCTGCCGCCTGCAGCAGGAGCTTTCAGAAATCCCCCAACTCCTTTCCTGCAGCCTCCAGTGTCAGAGCCGACGATGTGTTATTTTCTGCCATCTGCACGGATCTCCACAAGATGCCAAGAGACTGATTCACTAGACGGAGCGTGACCAATTAATTAAATGGCACCTCCCTGGCACTGCAGCCGCCCGTGCCCCGGAGAACACGGGCATGAAAGTGGCACGAAACATAATGGATTTTCAGAAATGCGGTCACCACTAATGACCCAAACTTAGATAGACAAGGGGCGGTCCACACCCATCAGAAGCCCACCGCCCTCATTTATCACAGGGGCAGTCCGCATCCATCAGAAGCCCACCGCCCTCATTTATCACAGGAACGGTCCACAACCATCAGAAGCCCACCACCCTCATTTATCACAGGGGCAGTCCGCATCCATCAGAAGCCCACCACCCTCATTTATCACTTGGATCGGTCCACAGCCATCAGAAGCCCACCACCCTCATTTATCACAGGGGCGGTCTGTGCCCATCAGAAGCCCACCACCCTCATTTATCACAGGAACGGTCCACACCCATCAGAAGCCACCGCCCTCATTTATCACAGGGGCAGTCCGCATCCATCAGAAGCCCACCGCCCTCATTTATCACAGGAACGGTCCACAACCATCAGAAGCCCACCACCCTCATTTATCACAGGGGCGGTCTGTGCCCATCAGAAGCCCACCACCCTCATTTATCACAGGGGCGGTCCGCACCCATCAGAAGCCCACCACCCTCATTTATCACAGGAACGGTCCACACCCATCAGAAGCCCACCACCCTCATTTATCACAGGGGCAGTCCGCATCCATCAGAAGCCCACCGCCCTCATTTATCACAGGAACGGTCCACAACCATCAGAAGCCCACCACCCTCATTTATCACAGGGGCGGTCTGTGCCCATCAGAAGCCCACCACCCTCATTTATCACAGGGGCGGTCCGCACCCATCAGAAGCCCACCACCCTCATTTATCACAGGAACGGTCCACACCCATCAGAAGCCCACCGACCTCATTTATCACAGGGGCAGTCCGCATCCATCAGAAGCCCACCGCCCTCATTTATCACAGGAACGGTCCACAACCATCAGAAGCCCACCACCCTCATTTATCACAGGGGCGGTCCGCACCCATCAGAAGCCCACCACCCTCATTTATCACAGGAACGGTCCACACCCATCAGAAGCCCACCACCCTCATTTATCACAGGGGCGGTCTGTGCCCATCAGAAGCCCACCGCCCTCATTTATCATAGGAACGGTCCACGGCCCTCATTTATCACAGGAACGGTCCGCAACATTCAGAAGCCACCGCCCTTATTTATCACAGGAACGGTCCCGTGCCCATCAGAAGCCCACCGCCCTCATTTATAACATGGGCGTCCTGCACCCATCAGATGCCCACCTCCCTCATTTATCACAGGGGCGGCCTGCACCCATCAGATGCCCACCGCCCTCATTTATCACAGGGGGGCCTGCACTCATCAGAAGCCCACCACCCTCATTTATCACAGGGGCGGCCTGCACCCATCAGATGCCCACCATAATCATTTATCACAGGAACGGTCTTCACCCATCACAGTCAGAAGCCCACCGCCCTCATTATCACAGGGGTGGCCTGCACCGGTCAGAAGCCACTGCCCTCATTTATCATAGGGGCGGCCTGCACCCGTCAGAAGCCCACCGCCCTCATTTTTCACTGGAACGGTCCGCACCCACCACCATCAGAAGCCCACCGCCCTCATTTATCACAGGAACGGTCCCGCACCCATCAGAAGCCACCGCCCTCATTTATCACAGGAACGGTCCCGCACCCATCAGAAGCCACCGCCCTCATTTATCACAGGAACGGTCCCGCACCCATCAGAAGCCACCGCTCTTATTTATCACAGGAACCGTCCGCACCCATCACCATCAGAAGCCCACCGCCCTCATTTATCATAGGGGTGGCCCGCACCCATCAGGTCACCGCCCCCATTTATTGCAGAGGTGGCCTGTGTCCATCACAAGCCTATAGCCCTCATATTATATATAAAGGCCACCTGATAGTATGATGACCTCATTCAACAGCGTCCTATATTTAAGAGGTGGGCAGCACCCGTCAGAAGCCACAGCTACGCCTGGCACACTGGCTCTAGTGCCCCTTCCGCTCCTCCAGACACAATATAACCACAGACGCTGTGCAGTACGGTGACATCACACCTCCTACACGACATCAGGAGTGCTCTGCACAAACGGAACAGGACATCACGAGGGGCTCACACTATGACATCATGCAGGATCTATAGTGGACAGGATGACATCACAGGGTATCTATGCATATGTAAATTAGCACATGACATCATTATTACATCACACTTACTATAGGACAATGGACGGGATCTATACCTATGAAGATCGGAGGACCACACTACATACTATGACATCACGCCCCCTTTATGACATCACAGGCTCAGAGGATGATCTGTCAGCACATACTAAGACCTCACACAGGATCTACACCTATGTAGCTAGGATGACATCACAGGCTGTCTGTACATTAGATGACATCACACCTCCTATATGACAGGAGCAGTATAGAGCTGGACAGCCAATCCCCGATATGACAGAGGGGCTCTATGCATTTGTAAATTAGCTAATGAAATCACACAGGAGCCACTGTAGACCTATGTAGATGACATCACACCCCCTGTGACATCACACTGGAGCTACACCTATGTAGATGACATCACACCCCCTTTGTGACATCACGGGATCTATACCTATGTAGACGACTGACATCACTGGCTCTGCGCATATATTACATACTATGACATCACACTGGAGCTACATCTATGTAGATGACATCACACCCCCTCTGTGACATCACGGGATCTATACCTATGTAGACGACTGACATCACTGGCTCTGCGCATATATTACATACTATGACATCACACTGCAGCTACACCTATGTAGATGACATCACGGGATCTATACCTATGAAGATGAAGTCACAGGCTCTGCGCATATATTACATACTATGATGTCACACCCTTCTATGACATCACACTGGAGCTGCACCTATGTAGATGACAACACACCCCCTCTGTGACATCACGGGATCTATACCTATGTAGACGACTGACATCACAGGCTCTGCGCATATATTACATACTATGACATCACACTGGAGCTACATCTATGTAGATGACATCACACCCCCTCTGTGACATCACGGGATCTATACCTATGTAGACGACTGACATCACTGGCTCTGCGCATATATTACATACTATGACATCACACTGCAGCTACACCTATGTAGATGACATCACGGGATCTATACCTATGAAGATGAAGTCACAGGCTCTGCGCATATATTACATACTATGATGTCACACCCTTCTATGACATCACACTGGAGCTGCACCTATGTAGATGACAACACACCCCCTCTGTGACATCACGGGATCTATACCTATGTAGACGACTGACATCACTGGCTCTGCGCATATATTACATACTATGACATCACACTGCAGCTACACCTATGTAGATGACATCACGGGATCTATACCTATGAAGATGAAATCACAGGCTCTGCGCATATATTACATACTATGACGTCACACCCTTCTATGACATCACACTGGAGCTGCACCTATGTAGATGACATCACAGGCTCTGCACATATGACCCTCTGACGTCACGCTTCTCACCATGTTTCCCGGGCACCACCTCCACCCCGGGCCCGTTCTCCACCAGGTTGTTGGTCTCCTCCCGGTCACGATCCACCCCGTCTCCCGCCGGCCTCTCCCGGCTCCGCGGAGTCTTCTTGGCCCCGTGCGAGTGTCCGTGTCCGGAGCCGCCGCCGTGCGAGTGTCCGTGCGCGGCCCCGGCGCTGTCCCGGAACATGCACAGGCCGATGAGGTTGATGAGCAATCCGCCGAAGCCGACCCCGATGACGACCAGCGGCTGCTCGATGGCCTGCGGCTCGGTGAAGCGCTCCACGGCCTCCAGGATGATGGTGAAGCACAGGGCGGTGAGGAAGATCGCGTTCACCAGCGCGCCCATCACCCCGGCCCGGATCCAGCCGAACGTGTTCTTGTCGGTGGAGCGCGTCTTCTGCGCGAAGCGCACGGCGATCAGCCCGACCAGCAGCGCGATCACATCGGACAGCATGTGGAAGGAGTCGGAGAGCATCGCCAGCGAGCCGGTGATCCGGCTGACCACCACCTCCGCCACGAAGAACACGAAGGTGAGGCCGAGCATACATAGCAGCCGCACACGGTTAGACTCCCACATCGTGACCGACGATCCCCGGGCCGAGGACACGGTCCAAAGGTCAGCGCGGCGAGGGGACGGAGCGCGGCGAGGGGACGGGGCCCGGCGGCGGCTGCGGGAGGCGGAGGAGGCCGCGCTGGATCACAGCCTGGGGGGAGCGCAGTGACCGGGGCCCGGCAGCGGCGGCAGCTTCTCCCTCACTGGGCATCTCTGACGTCCGGAGCAGGGAAATAATACAAACTTTTGCACCCGATACCGTCTTTTCCACACGGAGCAGAGATGACAAGGCCCCGCCCCTCTCCACGCCTGCCTGCTATTGGCTGAGCCGGGAGACGCGATGTGGTACATAGCGACAGCCGCCATTACACGGGCTGAGGAGGCGGGGCGGTTACTATAGCGACCAGCGCGGAGCTCCGGCCGGCACCCTGCTGCTCCCTACAACCCGCCGTCTACGGCCCATCTGCCTTATCTACGACATCGCCGCTGTCCACCACCAGCCAATCAGCTCCCAGCTTATTCACAGCTGTCGCTCCTAGCAACCAATCAGAGTTCAGTTTATAGTGCAGTGAGACGTTGAAAAATGAAAGAGGCTATCTGATTGGTTGCTAGGGGCAACTGTACATGGGCCCTTTATCTGCCATAACTTTTGTTATTGTTCTGTGAATATAGTTCTTTTGTTGAGGAACGAGCTGTAGATTTTATCTTTACTGTTTTAGGGGTCTATACAACTACTAACACCCATTCAGGAGCGCACCGCCCCCCTCACTGCCTGAAGATTGACAGTCCGGGCCGGTAGCATGGCTGAGCCGCCAGTCTGAACAGAAGCTGACAAGATCCAGCGATGCCGTCAGCTTCAGAGAAGCGCTGACGAGCTTTATAGAAAAGAGCTTGTCAGCACGGCACCCCTTGCCCAGGAGACCGACCACCGCTGACAGACGGCAGAGGTGGCCAGTAACCTAGGCAATGAGCAGTAAATAAAAAAAAATTCCTTCGTTCTTGGAAAATAGCAAAGTGGCTTGTTTTTTTCAGATACTTTGCAATTTTCACCAATTTTCTTGAGAATAAGGGCTCAAAAGTGGCGAAAAAAATCGCTGCAGGCTGCAATTGGCAGCGTATATCGGTTGGCACTCGACCATACAAGTCTGTAGGTGCGTGCAAAACATCGGACTGCACTCGGATGTCATCAGAGTGCAGTCTTTGGCATGAGGTATGATGCTTTCCAGTGTGAGCGAGTCCTAGGCCAATAAACCGTGCAACACAGACGCTATGGAAGGCAAAGGATGGAATGTTTTTAAAAAAAAACAGGAGCAAATGCAAAATATATTTTAAAGGTCACATTAAGGACGCAGTCAGATGGCCATATAAATCGGACCGAGATTGGAACGCAGTGCAGGGACTGGCCGGCGGCTGTCCCGACCACGACAGCTTCATGTATTTCTATTTTATCTTCAGATTGGGAAAAATGTTTAGGGGGAGGTATATTTTTATTTTTATACATTTTTCAAGATACTTTTTACACACTTTTTTAGTCTCCTTAAGGGCCTTTAATCTGTGATCACTTGTACTTCTTTGCAATACTTAAGTATTTTGTCAAATTACCCATCTCCAAGAAGCTCCTTTACAGCAGAACAATGATGGCGGTAACCAGCTGCTGCTATTCCCAGTGGATCATGTGAGATAGTTATGTTACGTGACCGCTGCAGCCGATCAGAGTAAAATCTATTCCTTCAGAGCCGACTTCCTCTCTGATGATAGTGGATTGCCCCCATGGGGCCGTGGGGTACTCGGTACCGGGTCCTTCGGTTCATAGCGGGATGTCACGGTGGCTGACCCGGTCCGTGGCCCTGGGACGTCCATGTAAAAGGGAAAGGTCTTTAAACGGATAAAGTTTGTGTTCGTGATGCCACCTGTGGCATTCGGTCACGGTGACCGACGCTGCTTTAAGGGGTCCACTGGGGTGATGTTATGGCAGCTAGCTGGTATACCTTCCCACAGGTGAATTATGTCCCCAGGGCTTCCCAGAGTGTAGATGGTGGATGGTGAGAGGCACAGAAAATAACGAGGACACAAGGTTGCAGTCTCTTTACCTTTACTGAAGACTTCAGCATCCACAGTCCAGGGCACCAGATCACAGGGCAGGCAGAGTCCGGCCGGTTTGGAGGCAAATCCAGAGTCCCCTTATCCAGGTGGAAATCAGTAGCCTTCCCTTGATCTGCAGGGTTGTATGTTCTGAAAGGCAATTCAGTATCACAATGGACATGGAGGTCAGAGCACATACAGTGATCTGACAATAACCCAAAATAATAGAACGAGCTCTGAGACGTGGGAACTCTGCAGACCGCAATCCCTGATCCTCTCCAAACACAACTAGAGGCAGCCGTGGATTGTGCCTAACGATCCCTATGCAACTCGGCACAGCCTGAGAAACTAACTAGCCTGAAGACAGAAAAAATAAGCCTACCTTGCCTCAGAGAAATCCCCCAAAGGAAAAGGCAGCCCCCCACATATAATGACTGTGAGTAAGATGAAAAGACAAACGTAGGGATGAAATAGATTCAGCAAAGTGAGGCCCGATATTCTAGACAGAACGAGGATAGGAAAGATAACTTTGCGGTCTACACAAAACCCTAAAGAAAACCACGCAAAGGGGCAAAAAGACCCTCCGTACCGAACTAACGGCACGGAGGTACACCCTTTGCGTCCCAGAGCTTCCAGCAAAACAAATAGACAAGCTGGACAGAAAAAATAGCAACAAATAGCAAAGAAGCACTTAGCTATGCAGAGCAGCAGGCCACAGGAATGATCCAGAGAAACACAAGTCCAACACTGGAACATTGACAGGAAGCATGAATCAAAGCATTAGGTGGGGTTAAGTAGAGAAGCACCTAACGACCTCACCAGATCACCTGAGGGAGGAAACTCAGAAGCAGCAGTACCAGTTTCCTCCACAAACGGAAGCTCCCAGAGAGAATCAGCCGAAGTACCACTTGTGACCACAGGAGGGAGCTCTGCCACAGAATTCACAACAGTTGTAGTTCCTTACTGCCTAAGGCTTCACATAAGGTCCTCACAGATGTAATGTCTTTCTCTCTGTGCCCCATATAGCATAGGACAAACCCGTATGACTGGTAGCTTGAGGCTGTTTATAGGGACTCTAGTACGCCCCGGCCTCCATGGGTTGCCACCGTGCCTCCTGGGTGTAGGACGGACAGGTAACTTGCAATTAGCTGTCCTGCCGGTCTCTGGAGCAAAGCATAAAGATCCTTACACCCTCAGTGTACTGGCTACCGGGCTTCTGCGCCTCAGAAGGAGGCAGCCTGTGTAGGGCTGATCCCTTTCTGGTATCCTCTCCTTTGCTACGACTTCCTTCACGCTCGCTGCAATACAGTTCTGCCTTCTGAATGTCTCTTCCTAGGAGCTGCAGCTCTCAGGGCATGCACAGCTCCGTGTCCTTTCTCCTTCGTTCACTGACAGGATCCCACCCCTGTCAGGGATGCAGTAACTGAGCTGAGCTCAGCCAGCAACTAACTTTCCCTACAGGCGACCAGTTTTACCTATGTGGGGAGTGACCTAATAAATAGGAGCAGAAGTTCCCCTTGGTGGCCTGGAGTGTGAAATGTGTTGCATGTTTGTGATACCTGGATGTGCAGCGCCCTAGATATCTGGTCGTTGCAGCATGACGCTCTGCCACTAAGGGGAGTGATGGTACGTCTGATGGCACTAAAGGAGCTCTCCTGACCAGGTATCACCAGAACACATTACACTTCACACTCCGGCCACTAGGGGGAGAAAAAGGCTTTATTTATTGGGCCACTCCTCACACTGGTAAAACTAGGGGTTGGGGAGGAAGTTAGTCAGAAGCTGACTGGGTTGGATTCAGGCAACATCCCGTGGCAGGGGGTGTTGCAGGGAGAAGACACAGGGGGGTCCCTGTCAGGCGTGGGAACCTGACAGGTGCCTAACGAACAGCACGGAACGGAACCGCGCCTGCACTACCTTGCGGCGGTATCCTAAGAAAGAGACACGAAGGGAAGGATATTGTGGAACAGTGTAAACGAGATCAAGCACAAAGGAGTACCAGTAGGAGTCATGCCGTGAGACCGAGGCAACATCCTACTGAGGCGCGTAGCTGGTGGCCGGAACACCGCGGTAGTAACTGACTCTAGGCCTTACTTCGAACTCCGCAGGACAGTTAATTATAGGTTAGCTGTCTACCTTAAATTTCCTAAGAAGACATAGGGGGCAACAGTGGGAGAGGGGCGTCTCTAGGGTCCCGGAAGACCTCCAGGCCTTCCCGTCATACGGGTGCGTCCTAGCCAAAACATACTGGGGGACGAGAAACTAGCAACATCTAGAACTAAAGAAAGAGAGAGAGCTGTAGAGAATGACGAATGAGAACAGCAGTTGTGAGGACTATTCTGAATGCTCAGCAGGGTAGGACTACAACACACAGGCGCTATTGGTAGGCAACGATTTCCATCTGCGAGGGAAACTCTGGAAGTGCCCATCAGACCGGCCGGTCTCTGACAGCCCTGTTAACTGTGCTCTGGATTGAGGATCCTGAAATCTACAGTAAAGAGGTAAAGAGACTGCAACCTTGTGTCCTCGTTATTGCCTGCACCTCACACCATCACCATCCATCTTACTGGGAAGCCCTGGGGACACACTTCACCTGTGGGAAGGTATACCATCCAGCTGCCATTCCATCACCCCAGGGGACCCCACAGCAGTGTCGGTCACCCTGACCGAACACCACAGGTGGCGTCATGAACCCCCATGACAGACTGTACCAACTTTATTGGACGCCCCTTAGCAGGGTCGCGGACCGGGTCTAGCCACCGTGACACCCTCAGAACCGAAGCAGAGAGGCCCGGTACCGAGAACGCGTGGCCCTGTGTCTGGGGGCGATCCAGATGCAGTTATTCTTCTTTGCCTCCAAACGTAGCATCACTCTCCCCGAGAGGAAAGCAATACCACTGCGATGACCAGGACCCTGGGGCGCCGGACTCCCCCCCCCCCCCCCTCAAAGAAAAAGAAAAACAACAGTTACAGGTTAGTAAAAAGATATACAAATTTTTGAAATGCTATAAAACAAGTTAATACTATATCTAAGCTTCCCTTTATGGGAGGTGAGGACACTCGAACGTTACATAACATATTTACATTGTGGATCCACTTCTAGAAACAATCTAAGGCTACTTTCACACATCAGGTTTTTTGTGTCAGGCTAAATCCGGCTAATGTTGAAAAAAACGGATCCGACTTTTTTTGCGAAAAACTGATGCGCCGGATCCGTTTTTGAGAGAGAGAGAGAAAGAGACCAAAACGGAAAATCTCAATGATTTGTATGGAAAATAATGTGAAAATCTGATCCGGACGCCGGATTCTTCTTTCACACCTGCTTTTCATCTGTTTTTGGCTGATTCCGTCACTGTGCGTTTTTTTCCGCCGGACAAAAAAATGTTGCAGTGGACATTTTGTCCGTCCACGGGAAATGACTATTTGGACGGATCCGGCAAAAAAACTGATGAAACGTGTGGCCATCAGGCACAATCCGGCGCTAATACAACTCTATGGGAAAAAAACGGATCCGGCGTAAAAAAAAAGGATCATTTTTTTTTAAAAATTGCCGGATTATGCCTGAAACAAAAAGCCTGATGTGTGAAAGTAGCCTAATGGGACAGTGCAACAATTGACTAACTATGAAATACTATGACCCTTAGGCCGGAGTCACACATGCGAGAAACACGTCCGTGTCTCGCATGTGAACAGCAAGCTCTGGCACCGGCACTTCGGAGCGGAGCGTGCGGCCGCATGGCAACACATGGAGCTGCACACTCCGCTACGAAGTGCCGGCGCCAGAGCTTGCTGTTCACATGCGAGACACGGACGTGTTTCTCGCATGTGTGACTCCGGCCTAAGGGTATACTATCTCTTAAGTGCAAAGGTAAACATTCTATCTTTATTCAAGTGCAAAGTTTTCAACCAACCCCCACGGGTTTACTATATCTTCTTCAGCTCATCAAAAGTACATCATCTTTAATTCGGTCTTGCTCATTACATTAACCCCTTTACCCCCAAGGGTGGTTTGCACGTTATGGACCGGGCCAATTTTTACAATTCTGACCACTGTCCCTTTATGAGGTTATAACTCTGGAACGCTTCAACGGATCCTGCTGATTATGACATTGTTTTCTCGTGACATATTGTACTTCATGATAGTGGTAAAATTTCTTTGATATTACCTGCGTTTATTTATGAAAAAAACGGAAATTTGGCGAAAATTTTGAAAATTTCACAATTTTCCAACGTTGAATTTTTTTGCAATTAAATCACAGAGATACAATGCCTACAAGTAGTATTCAACCCCCTGCAGATTTAGCAGGTTTAATAAGATGCAAATAAGTTAGAGCCTTCAAACTTCAAACAAGAGCAGGATTTATTAACAGATGCATAAATCTTACAAACCAAAAAGTTTTGTTGCTCAGTTAAATTTTTATAAATTTTAAACATAAAAGTGTGGGTCAATTATTATTCAACCCCTAGGTTTAATATTTTGTGGAATAACCTTTGTTTGCAATTACAGCTAATAATCATCTTTTATAAGACCTGATCAGGCCGGCACAGGTCTCTGGAGTTATCTTGGCCCACTCCTCCATGCAGATCTTCTCCAAGTTATCTAGGTTCTTTGGGTGTCTCATGTGGACTTTAATCTTGAGCTCCTTCCACAAGTTTTCAATTGGGTTAAGGTCAGGAGACTGACTAGGCCACTGCAACACCTTGATTTTTTGCCTTTTGAACCAGGCCTTGGTTTTCTTGGCTATGTGCTTTGGGTTGTTGTCTTGTTGGAAGATGAAATGACGACCCATCTTAAGATCCTTGATGGAGGAGCGGAGGTTCTTGGCCAAAATTTCCAGGTAGGCCGTGCTATCCATCTTCCCATGGATGCGGACAAGATGGCCAGGCCCCTTGGCTGAGAAACAGCCCCACAGCATGATGCTGCCACCACCATGCTTGACTGTAGGGATGGTATTCTTGGGGTCGTATGCAGTGCCATCCAGTCTCCAAACGTCACGTGTGGGGTTGGCACCAAAGATCTCGATCTTGGTCTCATCAGACCAGAGAACCTTGAACCAGTCAGTCTGAGTCCTCCAAGTGATCATGAGCAAACTGTAGACGAGCCTTGACATGACGCTTTGAAAGTAAAGGTACCTTACGGGCTCGTCTGGAACGGAGGCCATTGCGATGGAGTACGTTACTTATGGTATTGACTGAAACCAATGTCCCCACTGCCATGAGATCTTCCCGGAGCTCTTTCCTTGTTGTCCTTGGGTTAGCATTGACTCTTCGTACAAGCCTGGCCTCGGCACGGGAGGAAACTTTCAAAGGCTGTCCAGGCCGTGGAAGGCTAACAGTAGTTCCATAAGCCTTCCACTTCCGGATGATGCACCCAACAGTGGAGACAGGTAGGCCCAATTCTTTGGAAAGGGTTTTGTACCCCTTGCCAGCCTTGTGACCCTCCACGATCTTGTCTCTGATGGCCTTGGAATGCTCCTTTGTCTTTCCCATGTTGACCATGTATGAGTGCTGTTCACAAGTTTGGGGAGGGTCTTAAATAGTCAGAAAAGGCTGGAAAAAGAGATAATTAATCCAAACATGTGAAGCTCATTGTTCTTTGTGCCTGAACTACTTCTTAATACTTTAGGGGAACCAAACAGAATTCTGGTGGGTTGAGGGGTTGAATAATAAATGACCCTCTGGAAAGACTTTTCACAATTTAAAAAAAAAATAAACAAATAAATAACATTCTTTTTTGCTGCAGTGCATTTCACACTTCCAGGCTGATCTACAGTCCAAATGTCACAATGCCAAGTTAATTCCAAATGTGTAAACCTGCTAAATCTGCAGGGGGTTGAATACTACTTGTAGGCACTGTATGTCACACAAAATACTTAATAAGTAACATTTCCCACATGTCTACTTTACATCAGCACAATTTTGGAACCAAAATTTTTTTTGTTAGGGAGTTATAAGGGTTAAAAGTTGACCAGCAATTTCTCATTTTTACAACACCATTTTTTTTAAGGGACCACATCTTATTTGAAGTCATTTTGAGGGGTCTACATGATAAAAAATACCCAAGTGTGACACCATTCTAAAAACTGCACCCCTCAAGGTTCTCAAAACCACATTCAAGAAGTTTATTAACCCTTCAGGTGTTTCACAGGAATTTTTAGAATGTTTAAATAAAAATTAACATTTAACTTTTTTTCACAAAAAATTTACTTCAGCTCCAATTTGTTTTATTTTACCAAGGGTAACAGGAGAAAATGGACCCCAAAGGTTGTTGTACAATTTGTCCTGAGTACGCTGATACCCCATATGTGGGAGTAAAACTCTGTTTGGGCGCATGGAAGAGCTCGGAAGGGAAGGAGCGCCGTTTGACTTTTCAATGCAAAATTGACTGGAATTGAGATGGGGATGCCATGTTGCGTTTGGAGAGCCCCTGATGTGCCTAAATATTGAAACCCCCCACAAGTGACACCATTTTGGAAAGTAGACCCCCTAAGGAACTTATCTAGATGTGTGGTGAGCACTTTGACCCATTAAGTGATTCACATAATGCAGAGCCGTAAAAATAAAAAATCATATTTTTTCACAAAAATGATCTTTTCACCCCCAATTTTTTATTTTCCCAAAGGTAAGAGAAGAAATTGGACCCCAATCGTTGTTGTAAAATTTGTCCTGAGTACGCTGATACCCCATATGTAGGGGTAAACCACTGTTTGGGCGCATGGCAGAGCTCGGAAGGGAAGGAGCGCCATTTGACTTTTCAATGCAAAATTGACAGGAATTGAGATGGGACGCATGTTGCGTTTGGAGAGCCACTGATGTGCCTAAACATTGAACCCCCCCCCCCCCAAGTGACACCATTTTGGAAAGTAGACCCCCTAAGGAACTTATCTAGATGTGTGGTGAGCTTTTTGACCCACCAAGTGCTTCACAGACGTTTATAGTGCAGAGCATTCACATAATGCAGAGCCGTAAAAATAAGAAATCATATTTTTTCACAAAAATGATCTTTTCGCCCCCAATTTTTTATTTTCCCAAGGGTAAGAGAAGAAATTGGACCCCAAAAGTTGTTGTACAATTTGTACTGAGTACGCTGATACCCTATATGTGGGGTAAAACACTGTTTGGGCGCATGGCAGAGCTCGGAAGGGAAGGAGCACCATTTGACTTTTCAATGCAAAATTGACTGGAATTGAGATGGGACGCCATTCAACGCAGAGCTGTGAAAATAAAAATTCTTTTTTTTTTCCCACAAAAATTATTTTTTAGCCCCCAGTTTTGTATTTTCCCAAGGGTAACAGGAGAAATAGGACCCCAAAAGTTGTTGTCCAATTTGTCCTGAGTACACTGATACCCCATATGTGGGGGGAAACCACTGTTTGGGCGCATGGGAGGGCTCGGAAGGGAAGGAGCACGGTTTTACTTTTTCAACGCAGAATTAGCTGGAATTGAGATCTGACGCCATGTCGCGTTTGGAGAGCCTCTGATGTGCCCAAACAGTGGAAACCCTCCAATTATAACTGAAACCCTAATCCAAACACACCCCTAACCTAATCCCAACAGTAACCCTAACCACACCCCTAACCCTGACACACCCCTAATCCTAATCCCAACCCTATTCCTTAACTTAACCGTAAATGTAATCCAAACCCTAACCCTAACTTTAGCCGCAACCCTAGCCCTAACTTTAGCACCAACCCTAACTGTAGCCTTAACCCTAACCCTAGCCCTAACCCTATCCATACCCCTAGCCCCAACCCTAACCGTAGCCCTAACCCTAGCCTTAACCCTAGCCCTAACTTTAGCTCTAGCCCTAACCCTAACCCTAATGGGAAAATGGAAATAAATACATTTTTTTTTAATTTTTCCCTAACTAAGGGGGTGATGAAGGGGGGTTTGATTTACTTTTATAGTGGGTTTTTTAGCGGATTTTTATGATTGGCAGCCGTCACACACTGAAAGATGCTTTTTCTTGCAAAAAATATTTTTTGCGTTACCACATTTTGAGAGCTATAATTTTTCCATATTTTGGTCCACAGAGTCATGTGAGGTCTTGTTTTTTGCGGGACGAGTTGACGTTTTTATTGGTAACATTTTCGGGCACGTGACAGTTTTTGATCGCTTTTTATTCTGATTTTTGTGAGGCAGAATTAGCAAAAACCAGCTATTCATGAATTTCTTTTGGGGGAGGCGTTTATACCGTTCCGCGTTTGGTAAAATTGATAAAGCAGTTTTATTCTTCGGGTCAGTACGATTACAGCGACACCTCATTTATATCATTTTTTCATGTTTTGGCGCTTTTATACGATAAAAACTATTTTATAGAAAAAATAATTATTTTTGCATCACTTTATTCTGAGGACTATAACTTTTTTATTTTTTCACTAATGATGCTGTATGGTGGCTCGTTTTTTTGCGGGACAAGATGACATTTTCAGCGGTACCATGGTTATTTATTTCCGTCTTTTTGTTCACGTGTTATTCCACTTTTTGTTTGGCGGCAGGCATGATAATAAAGTGTTGTTTTTGCCTCATTTTTTTTTTTTACCGCGTTCACTGAAGAGGTTAACTAAATGCACAGTTTTATAGGTGGGGTCGTTACGGATGTGGCGATACTAAATATGTGTACTTTTAGTGTTTTTTATTTAGATAAAGAAATGTATTTATAGGAACAATATTTTTTTTTTTGGGGGGGGGGAATTTTGGGGGGAATTTTTTAAATTTTTTTTTACACTATAACAGTGCCTCGGGGAGCATCATGTTATAGTGTAAGATCGCTGATCTGATGCTTTGCTGTGCACTGTGTCAGATCAGCGATCTGACATGCACAGCTCCAGGCTTCACAGTGCCTGCTCTGAGTAGGCGCTGTGAAGCCACCTCCCTCCCTGCAGGACCCGGATGCCGCGGCCATTTTGGATCCGGGCCAGGGAGGAGAGGTAAGAGACCCTCGCAGCAACGCGATCACATCGCGTTGCTCCGGGGGTCTCAGGGAAGCCTGCAGGGAGCCCCCTCCCTGCGCGATGCTTCCCTATACTTCCGGCACACTGCGATCATGTTTGATCGCGGTGTACCGGTGGTTAATGTGCCGGGGCGGTCCGTGACTGCTCCTGGCAAATTGTGCCGGATGTCAGCTGCGATAGCTGACACCCGGCCACGATCGCCCGCGCTCCCCCCGTGAGCGCGGCCGATCGCTTTGACGTACTATCCCGTCAGTGGTCATACGGGCCCACCCCACCTCGACGGGATAGTACGTCACATGTCAGAAAGGGGTTAACTCACTATCTGCTATGCAAAAATACAATTCTTCTAACTTCTAGAACACTATCAGACATCATCACTCTAGAAAAGTGCAACAAGCAAGCATTCCCTTTAAGGGTGAACTCAAGTCTCTTTTACTGAGGTGGTGCAAAATGTCAATCACATTAATGTTCAAGTCCATTAAAACTTTAGAACAGCAGCAATAATAACTTTCACGAAGCAGTCTCTTCAAAAGCTTCTTTTGTAAAACCAGTAGGAAGCACCCTTAAGAAGGTGCAAACTATTTACAAGCAAGTAGCATCACTCTCCCCGAGAGGATAAGCAATACCACTGCGACGACCAGGACCCTGGGGCGCCGCAATAGTAAAGACTGAGGACCGTCAGCGCCCGCTGAATGGCTGCAGCGGTCATGTAACACAATAACGTCAGAAATCTCACACGCACAGCTTGGGTTTTTTCTTTTGTCATCAGGATTTTGTGCTTTGCATGTTTTTTTTGCACAATGTCACTTCTTTCACTGTTTTTTCAACGTTTATTCAGCGTTTTCCACCCATTAAAATGAATAAGTGGTGAAAAAAAGCACCAAGTATCATATTTTGCTGCGTTTTTTTGTGCCAAAACCTGATTCTAAAGAATAGGACTTTTTTTTTTCAACACAAAACGTTATCAGCAGCGGACAATCGCAGGATATCGGTACCGGGAGCTTTACCGCCTGGGTGTACAGTAATCATCCTTGTTCTGGGTCATGAAGCTCGGAGGAACAATTCTCTTCTTAAAAGCAGATGCCTTTGGAGTAGATGAAGCCGACGCTCCCCTTTGCCTAATGTGAAATATCCCCCCAGGTCCTTTCAGGAATACACATCATTATTAACCTCTTTCCAAGAGAAGACATTTCTCCTTGTATAGCTCTCTACGTACAGATATCCCATGTGTTGCCCGTCTCCGCATAACATTAAACCCTAAACTCTTACATAAAATGTGCTTTCCTCTCGGCTTCCTTCCCCATTCAGGTTTGCGCTGGGAACCCAATTTGTGCAAGTGCAAAGTACCGTATTTATGCATTTTCCATACTGCCGTCTCCTGCTATGACTCAGCAGCACGGAGACATGAACACAATGGAGGAGCCTCAGATTAATTCAGTAATAAACAAGAACGAGTGCGGACAGCTTTATACAGTGGCTTGCGAAAGTAATTACCCCCTTGGCTTTTTACTTATTTTGTTACATTGCAACCTGTGTTTAAATATTTTTGTAATCCAATTTTTCTGTGATGCATCGGTACTAAATAGTCTAAGTCGGTGAAGTGAGAAAAATATAGGCATAAATTATATTTAAGGGATCAAATAACTAAAAATTGTCATGTGTATATGTATTTACCCCTTTTGCTATGAAGCCCTGAAAAATTTCTGTGCAAGCAATTCTCTTCATAAGTCACATACTTAGTGACAGGACGTCCCCCTGGGTGCAATATAAGTGTCACTATATACACTTTACCTTTTCTGAAAGGCTGCAGAGGATGCAACACCAATAACGAGAGGCCCCACTAACCAAACACCACCATGAAGACCAAGGAGATCTCCAAACAACACCATGAAGAACAAGAAGATCTCCAAACAACACAATGAAGACCAAGGAGATCTCCAAACAACACCATGAAGACCAAGGAGATCTCCAAACAACACCATGAAGACCAAGGAGATCTCCAAACCAGTCCGGGGCAAAGTTGTTGAGAAGTACAAGTCAGGGTTGGGTTATACAAAATCTCCCAATCTTCAATGATCCCCCAGAGCACCATCAAATCCATTATCATCAAATGGAAAGAACATGGTGCCACAGCAAACCTGCCAAGATAGGGCTGCCCACCAAAACTTAGCCTGGGTAAGGAGGGCATTAATCAGAGAGGAAGCACAGAGACAAAAGGTAACCCTGAAGGAGCTGCAGACTTCCCAAGCAGAGACTGGAGTATCTGACCATACGACCACAAGAAACCGTACACTTCACAGAAGTGGTCTTTATGGAAGAGTGGGCAGAAAAAAGCCTTTACTTACACACAAAAATTGTAAAGCTTGTTTTTGAATTTGTCAAAAGACATGTGGGAGACTCCCCAAATGTATGGAGGAAGGTTCTGTGGTCAGATGAGACCAAAATTGAACTTTTTGGCCACCAAGATAAATGCTATGTCTGGAAACAAACCAACACAACTCATCACCCCAATAACACCATCCCCACAGTGAAACATGCTGTGGGGAAGTTTTTTGGCAGCAGGGACAGTGGAAATGGTCCAAGTCAAGGGGATTACGGGTGGTGCGAAATACAGGGATATTCTTGAACAAAACCTGTTTCAGTCTGTCAGTGATTTGAGACTGGAATGGAGGTTCACCTTCCAACAAGACAATGACCCAAAACATACTGCTAAAGCAACACTCGAGTGGTTTAAGGGAAACGTGTCAATGTTTTTGAGTCGCCTAGTCAAAGCCCAGATCTTGATCCAATTTAGAATCTGTGGTCAGACTTGAAGATCGCTGTTCATCAGAGGAAACCATCTAACATGAAGGAGCTGGAGCAGTTTTACCTTTAGGAATGGGCAAAAATTGCAGTGGCAAGATCTGGAAAACTCATAGAGACTTATCCAAAGCAACTTGCAGCTGTAATTGCGCAAAATGAGGTTCTACAAAGTACTGATTTTAGGGGTGGGGTGGTGGTGGTGGTGGTGGGTGAATACTTATGCACATTGAAGTTTTCAGTTATTTAATCCTATCTGTTGTTTGCTTCACAATAGAAAGAAACCCAAATATTCCCAGTTGTAGGCATGTTCTTTACATGAACCAGTGCAAACCCTAAAAAAAAAAACGATGAAATTCCAAGTTCTGAGGTAGCAAAACCCGAAAATTGATAAGGGGTGAATACTTTTGCAAGCCACTGTATGTATTTCTGATGATTAAAGTAAAGCTCCAACCTTGACTAATATCTACCGGCTTTTTTCTATTTACCATTCGGTTTATTTCATTGTGCAAGATAGGATAAAAAAAACCATCTCGCGGTGTAGAAAACAATGACAAGCAATCTGCTGCTATTACTGATCAACTGGATTAAAAAAAGGAAAAGTGTAAAGAAAGACTTTTCATGATAAGATGCGTCCAATAAATGGAATACTATGTTATTTTTTTTTTTAAATACATTTATATTTGAGTGATGTAGAGCAGAAATCCTTAGAACATGTGCAGCACAAGAGAAGTTTTAGAGCTGAAAATGAAAGCTGTAAATTAGTGATATAGAGACAGAAATATAGGTCAGAAGCTTTGTAAAAAACAGACAACCAACAAAGTTACGGCAGAGATACTGGTGATAGATCATCCTGTCTGCTGCACCCAAAATACACCAGGCGATAAGAAGATTACAATGAAGTCATGAAGTCTTTTACTGAAGACCCCCATACAAATTAGATTACGGTCGGTCAAACCTGTCCATTTGGGGCAGAATTTACCATTTTGTATGTATGAGACCTCCTGATTTTCCCGACAGATTAGACAAGGATCAAGCAGTAGTGAAGAGAGTGTAGGTTGGACTCAGTGGCGGATTATAATGAGGTCAGTCTGGGTGCTAGCCCAGGGCCCAGTGGTGTGGGGGGGGGGGGCCCTGGGCAACCACTCAGATTGACCGCCGCCATCAGGGCATTACTGCCCTGACTGGCGTATGGGCCTGGTGGGCAGAGGAGGCCCACATCGGCCCCGTCTCATCTGCTCAACCCTACCTGCACTGCAGCAGTTTAACGCTATTGATGTGCGAGCGCGCGCCTGCACCTCAATAGTTAACAGCCGCCAGTCAATTGGAGGCTGGCAGCTGAAGTCAGCCGCAGCGCGCACGTCGCCTTATGTCATTGTCAGTCACCGCTGCTGGAGGGAGCATCGACGAAGGAGCGTGGACAGGTGAGGAGAACTAGGTTTTGTTTTTTTTATTGCGAACTGGCAATCCGGGGGGCCTGGGCCAGAATGCTGGACACACTGGGGGCAGAGATACTGGACACACTGGGGGCAATATGCTGGACACACTGGGGGGGCAATATGCTGGAGACACTGGGGGCTGAATGCTGGACACACTGGGGGCAATATGCTGGACACACTGGGGGCAATATGCTGGACACACTGGGGGCAATATGCTGGACACACTGGGGGGAGAGATGCTGGACACACTGGGGTCAATATGCTGGGCACACTGGGGCCAATATGCTGGACACACTGGGGGCAATATGCTGGACACACTGGGGGCAATATGCTGGACACACTGGGGGGAGAGATGCTGGACACTGGGGTCAATATGCTGGACACTGGGGCCAATATGCTGGACACACTGGGGGCAATATGCTGGACACACTGGGGGCAATATGCTGGACACACTGGGGGGAGAGATGCTGGACACACTGGGGTCAATATGCTGGGCACACTGGGGGCAATATGCTGGACACACTGGGGGCAATATGCTGGACACACTGGGGGGAGAGATGCTGGACACACTGGGGTCAATATGCTGGGCACACTGGGGGCAATATGCTGGACACACTGGGGTCAATATGCTGGACACACTGGGGCAGAGATGCTGGACACACTGGGGTCAATATGCTGGACACACTGGGGGCAGAATGCTGGACACACTGGAGGTTGAATGCTGGACACACTGGGGACAGGATGCTGGACACATTGGGGGCAGAGATGCTGGACACTGGGGGCAGAGATGCTGGACACTGGGGGCAGAGATGCTGGACACACTGGGGGCAGGATGCTGGACACACTGGGGGGCAGGATGCTGGACACACTGGGGGGCAGGATGCTGGACACACTGGGGGGCAGGATGCTGGACACACTGGGGGCAGGATGCTGGACACATTGGGGGCAGAGATGCTGGACACTGGGGCAGAGATGCTGGACACTGGGGGCCAGAGATGCTGGACACTGGGGGCAGAGATGCTGGACACTGGGGGCCAGAGATGCTGGACACTGGGGGCCAGAGATGCTGGACACTGGGGGCCAGAGATGCTGGACACTGGGGGCAGAGATGGTGGACTCACTGGGGGCAGGATGCTGGACTCACTGGGGGCAGGATGCTGGACACACTGGGGGCAGGATGCTGGACACACTGGGGCAGAGATGCTGGACACTGGGGGCAGAGATGCTTTACACTGGGAGCAGAGATGCTGGACATTGGGGGCAGAGATGCTGGACACACTGGGGGCAGGACTGGAGACAGATGGGGCAGGATTGGAGACATGGGCAGAATGTAGATACGGGGCATGATTGGAGACACGGGGCAGAATGAAAGACATGGGGCAGGATTGGAGACAGATCATGCAGGATCATGGGGCACGATGGATACGATGGATACTGATGGGGCAGGATGGGGAGATCATATGGGGCAGGATGGGGAGATCATATGGCGCAGAATGGACACTCATGAGGGCAGGATGCGAGAACATATGGCTGGAGCCAGTAATAAGATACACGGGGCCAGGATGGGGGATATTATTATTACCATAGGGGCTAATTAAGGGATATTAATACTGCAGTGATGTATTTATTTTATTTTTTGAGGACAGTTTTAAATGGGGGGGTGGTCCTGTTACTGTGTAGTGTGACACTATATCGCCTCTTTTTCTTCATGTGGTGTAATGTAGAAGTTGGGAAAAATTAAGTAATGTGTTCTGCAAGCGGAGCTCGAGATAACTGTGTAATTTCCTGCAGAGACAAGTCCTGGCTGAATGAAGTGATGGTGGTCTGTGCTGGATGAAAGATGAAGGACTTCACCTAGAGATGTCACTGGTGAGTCAGTGTTACCTATACACTGACACTATACACTGTATACTATATACAGAGCTCCTGTGTATAATGTCACCGGTGATCACTGTATAACCTTTACACAGACACTGCATACTAAGTACAGATCTCCTGTGAATACTGGCACTTATGGTGATAGTATTGTGGGTGGTTTTTCTTCCTAACTGAAGGGTAAATTGACTAGATCAATGGATGTTTGACAGGTTATAGTTTCACACAGCAACTATTTTTCTGGAATAATCTGGTTCAGGTATATGATGACTCAATCGCATGACCCCGTCGCATGACCCCGTCACATGACCCCGTCACATGACCGGGGGCCCACAGTGTCTGAACAGCCCGGGGCCCTGGCTACCCTTAATCCACCCCTGGTTGGACTTCATGGTACATTTTTCGATTAGGTTACGATTACGGTTATTTCCATAAATCCTCCTGATCGCTTGGGGTTCCACTATTGAGACCCCCAGTGATTCCATGTTTGATGCTCTGGAAGCACAAGAACGAGCTCTGCAGCCCCGTCTTAGATGGAGTGAAGGTGCAAATGCTCGGTCACCGCTCCATTTACTATTAATGCGGCTAACATAGAAAACCGGTACAAAATATAGATACAGGGTGCACTCTAGCCGTAAGTCGAATATAAGAAAGGGTGCAAGGCCAAGTCCACTATTATATAGCACAAAAGAAAAAAGAAAAAGAATGGACTAAAACAGGCCTGCACAACCACGTAGAAAGATAATAACAAGATACGTTTATTAAACACCACAAAAGAAACATAAAAACACTTAAAATACAACAATGTGTAAAACACCCCAATTTACATCAGTACATATGCAGCAATGAACACAAGATATATACCATCAGACTATCTAAAGTATAAGGATCCACATGCTAGTAAATCTGAGGGTAACCAAGTGCAGCTTACCTTAGATCCAGCGAGGTATTTATTCGGCGTCATGACGTCCCTGTCTCCTATGGAGGAGCTTTGATTTATTCACTCAGACCATATTCCATTTGGGCTACACTTGTTGACCCACATGCTATGTGCCTTATTTTGATGTGCCTTGTGCATCACTCCTGAGCTCAGATACACCTTTAGAAGCCTTCACCCCATATGCTTTTGATTGTATCATATTATATATATATTGTGGGGCTTCTTTTTCTTATGACACCCTCAGATTTACTAGCATGTGGATCCTTATACTTTAGATAGTCTGATGGTATATATCTTGTGTTCATTGCTGCATATGTACTGATGTAAATTGGGGTGTTTTACACATGGTTGTATTTTAAGTGTTTTTATGTTTCTTTTGTGGTGTTTAATAAACGTATCTTGTTATTATCTTTCTACGTGGTTGTGCAGGCCTGTTTTAGTCCATTCTTTTTCTTTTGTAACATAGAAAACCGTACACCTATATTCCAGTCAAGATGGGGCTGAAGATCTCCTTTCTTTGGGTTCCTATGTTTAGAGGATAAATTGATAATTTGGGAATAACCCTTTTAAAAAGTCTACACTCGCACGGCATCTCTAGAAGATAATCCAACTGTTCCTTTTGTTTAAAATAATTCAAACACTTTATTCCTAAAAACACAAAGAAAATTGGCGATACATCCAAAGAATAGGCGATCTTTCCTTTCCTGGGTTTCAAACTGAAAATAATTCCTTAATCATGGAAAAAAATTATGGATATTTTGCCTTCGGCCACATTGGGCAATACTGGTGTTTCCGTGCCAAATCTACTCAGAAGCCTCAACTTGGCTGATCTTGGCTATACCTCCATCTACACCCACGCAGCACATTACATAAGGGTCCCTATATAGCAAATTATTGGCCATTTTTTATTAAACATTATGAAAGTAGTTTGTTGTTTTGGATTATGCCCCAATCATTACTTTATGTTGTCATTTCTAATAAAAGGGAGGGATTGCTGTAAGGGTCATAGCAGTTGTGACTGGGTCCCACATCCTTTGCCACAAAAGAGCAAAATATTAGTTATGTTGGTTTTCTTATGAGTTAAAGAGACATTCTCAAGTTTGGAAGTCATCCCCTAGCCATGGGATAATTCCTAATCGCTTGGGGGGTCCGACTGTAGGGCCACCACCGATCCAGAGAACCAGGGCTCAGAAGAGACCGGCGTGAATGGGGAGCGGTGGTCAATCAGGTGCACTGCTGCTCCATTCCGGTCTCATGGGACCGCCGGACAGAGCTCTCGGCTGGTCTTCAGCACTCCGATAAGTCTGTATCTTCGGTCTGCGGCCCGTAAAGTGACGAGGTCTGGTCTTAGGACTGTTAACAGCTTTGCTTTCCCACTGATCTTTTTTGTCATTCTGGAGAATTTGGAAAGTCAAGAACCTTTTAAACCTTTACAGAAGCAATAAGTGGAATTTATGTGCGGTGAAAGAGTTTGGGAAAAGTCCAGCTGAACTTTTGCACCACCAGGGCTCATGAGCATTTAGTGACACCCAGAAACTTTATAGTAAAAGGCAAAACAAATTAAATGAAGCAAATAAATCTGTGAAAACGTGCCCCATCACAGACATGCTTGCCAGAAATAAGAAACTGCCCTGACTAAAGTCTCTAATGATCTACTAACTGCTAAATCTAATGGTCACTACTCCATGCTAATTCTCTTGGATCTCTCCGCAGCATTCAACACTGTGGATCATCAGCTCCTCCTCACTATGCTCCACTCCATCGGCCTCAAGGACACCGTTCTCTCCTGGTTCTCCTCCTATCTCTTTGACCGCTCCTTCTCTTTATCTTTTGCTGGCTCCTTCTCGCCTCTTCCCTTTACTGTTGGGGTTCCTCAAGGATCAGTCCTGGCCCCCTCCTCTTCTTTGTATACTGCCCCTATTGGACAAACAATCAGTAGATTTGGTTTCCAGTACCATCTCTATGCTGATGACACCCAATTATACACCTCTACTCCTGACATCATGCCTGAATTATTACAAAACACCAGTGATTGTCTTACCGCTGTCTCCAACATCATGTCCTCCCTCTATCTGAAACTGAACCTGTCAAAAACTGAACTCCTTGTGTTTCCTTCCTCCACTAACCTACCTATGCCCGATATTGCCATTTCCATGTATGGTTCCTCCATTACTCCCCAGCAACTTGCCCACTGTCTTGGGGTCATACTTGATTCAGAGCTTTTATTTACCCCCCACATCCGATCACTGGCTTGTCATCTACACCTCAAAAACATTTCTAGAATTAGACCTTTTCTTACTTTCAACTCTGCAAAAACTCTTAGGCTGCCGTCACACTAGCAGTATTTGGTCAGTACTTTACATCAGTATTTGTAAGCCAAAACCAGGAGTGGGTGATAAATACAGAAGTGGTGCTTATGTTTCTGTTATACTTTTCTTCTACTTGTTCCACTCCTGGTTTTGGCTTACAAATACTGATGTAAAATACTGACCAAATACTGAACATGTGACGGCAGCCTTACTGTTTCTCTTATTCATTCTCATCTTGACTATTGTGACTCTCTACTAATCGGTCTCCCTTTTACTAAACTCTCCCCGCTCCAATCTGTCCTGAATGCTGCAGCCATGATCATATTCCTCACCAACTGTTACACCGATGCCTCTACCTTGTGCCAGTTATTACACTGGTTACCCATCCACTCCAGAATCCAGTACAAACGTATTACCCTCACCCACAAAGCACTCCATGGCTCAGCTCCATGCTACATCTCCTCCCTGGTCTCAGTCTACCACCCCACCCGTGCTCTCCGTTCTGCTAATGACCTGAGATTAGCATCCTCAATAATCCAAACCTCCCACTCCCGTCTCCAATAGTTCTTGCGTGCTGCGCCAATTCTTTGGAATGCACTACCCAGGATAATTTGATTTTAAGCGTGCCCTAAAACCACATTTCTTCAGACTGGCCTACCGCCTCAAGACATTTATCTAACTATCCCTGTGTTGCCCTTGTATCATCTATCGCCCTTTATGCATTTAATAGCCCTATGTGTCTATACTCTTGTGTATACTGGTTGGATACCAGTTCATGCGGCATTACATGAACACCCTATTTATTACATTGATGGCTGGACCGTACAATACAAGCAATTGTTACCATCCACCTTTCGTGTCTCCCCTATTTCCTCATAGTCTGTAAGCTTGTGAGCAGCAGGGCCCTCATTCCCCTTGATATCTGTTGATTTATGTGATTATTGCTATGCTGTAATGTCATTTATTGTCTGTACAAGTCCACTCTAAAATGTAAAGCGCTGCGGAATATGTTGGCACTATAGAAATAAAATTATTATTATTATATTATAAAAGAGGTTACATAATAAAGTTGGTGTGAACCAATTCGCGAAACCCATCCCATTGGTCTCCTCAGTCATCTGTTGCTGCTGAATGGGAGTCATGACATTCGCCTCTTGTCTGACGGCATCCGAGGCTCTTCTATTGATTATCCGGCCTAGGGCAGCATCATAGTTGCTGTGAATCAATGTGCACCAACTCTAATACATAGCTAATAAAGGTTATAATATGAAATTGTAAATTATTGACCCATCTCTAGTCTCAATCGTCTATCTGACAGTCACCCAAGAGATGTTTATTTTAGTATGGATTGTAACAATGATAGATTGTCTGGTATGGCCAACCAAGATGAATTCCCATCCTAGTACAAAGACGGTCCTGAAGGTGGAAGTTCCCTCATTAAGAGGTTGTCTTGATTAGACAACTCCTTTAGGTACCATCACCTTCATAGATTACGGGGCTGGCTAGAAGTGAAATCTCTCCAATCCCTATCTCATGTTTGGCAAATTACCTGGAAATAAGGAGAATCCTCCTAGACTTCTGGAGGAGTTGACGACTCTCCTGGGTCTTGACAAAACCTCCTGTAAGTACAGTACTTCTAGAAAGGTATATGATACCTTCAGGGTGTGAAGTTGTGAAGAAGTGATGGAAAGGGCAGTGGAGTGGAAAAAGGAGCATGGTTATGGAAACATTCAACCTCTCGGATAGGCGGCCACAAAAGTTGGCAAGTGTCCCCTATATATACCCATGACTAGAGTTGTGAACAAAGATTTATGCTTCCCTGGTCCGGTGTCCAGAGCCATCCAGTGTGGCAGACAGACAAGGACAGTCTTTACTTCTGTGGCTGGCTTCCTTAGCCAAACTGTCTGGGCTATTTACTAGACCCCGATTGATGTTGCATGGTCTAATGCCAGATGCACCTTGGAATCTGGGCCGAAGATGCCAGACGCTCTGGTCCAGCTGCCATAGGGTGCCGCAATGATTTGGCTACCAAGCAAGACCAGGATCAGAGATAGGATCCTCACCAATGTTGAGAATAGAGAGTTAAAATGCCCCATCAGATTGGTGATGCATGTGCGCCACTGCAACGTCGTATGGAGCTGCCGGATTGCCTATTGCAATGAAGAAAATTTACACTTAAAAAATATAATGAAATTCACAGAAATATTTAAGTAGGGAGCTTATAATAGCTTAAGATGAACAGAGGAATGTATGTAGCGTGCTCTTTCTTTCAATTAATTCACAGTAACTAATCTCAACTTCCATCAGCTTTCCCCTGTTCCTCCCTTTTTGCGGTATAATTATAACCCTTCACCCAGAAAATTAATGTTAACAGCTAGGAATGTCACCCTTGTCCCGTGCTCCTGAGCCAAACTACGGTACTCAACATCAGTTTCTTCTAGATATTATACATATTAATCTGAGCTCGAGAATATCTATCTTGCAATGTTAGAACAAAAACTGGAGGCTACATGCACCTCAACTGGCTCGGAGACGAAGTGTCTAGTTGTCCATAGTGGTTAGTACCTTTAGATGAGGCCCAAAAGATCCTGCGGAGTTCACCGGCATGCATACAAAATCCAAACAGCAAATGTCTCACCGATGCCTGATTAAACTTTCTCCTATCTTTGAGCCTTGTGAATGACACACTTGCCAATAGTCCCAATGTTGCCAGATCGCAAAAGGGACATGGTTTAGGAAAACCATTTTGGTGGTCGTTCCTAGGGGCAGTTTCTTTAGGTAATCTAAATCTACTGTAAGTGGGGTGTGTGCACTTTTTCCCATGCATGAGGTTGACCAATCAAAAGCAGGCAGCATCATGCAGGGGGGACCAGAACACTTCCTCCTCTCACTAATCTCTGCAGCTACTGTGTAGAGAAAAAGCAGAACTGAGTTATGTATCGTTACAAACACTTCCAGATCTCATCTCATAGCAGTCAGTGCGGGGGAAGGTGGGGGGAGGGAGAGCTGACAGTACTGTGAGATGATTTCTGGAAGTGATTGTATCAATACATAACTGTGCAGTTTCTGCATAGAGATATAGTTGAGCTGAGTGATGTATCATTACAAACACTTCCAGATCTCATCTCATAGCAGTCAGTGTGCAGGGAGGAGAAGAGCTGACAGTACTGTGAGATGATATCTGGAAGTGATTGTAACAATACATAACTGTGCAGTTATTGCGTAGAGATATAGTTGAGCTGAGTTATGTATCACTACAAACACTTCCAGATCTCATCTCATAGCAGTCAGTGTGCAGGGGGGAGAAGAGCTGACAGTACTGTGAGATATCTGGAAGTGATTGTAACAATACATAACTGCATTTACTATGTAGAGATATGGTAGAACTGGGTAGTGTATCATTACAAATACTTCAAGATCTCATCTCATAGCAGTCAGTGTGTGTATGTGGGGGGAAGAGCTGACAGTACTGTGAGATGACATCTGAAAGTGATTGTAACAATACATAACTCTCCTCACTAATCTCTGCAGCTACTGTGTAGAGATACAGTCATGGCCAAAAGTATTGACACCCCTGCAATTCTGTCAGATAATACTAATTTTCTTCCTGAAAATGATTGCAGACACAAATTGTTTGGTATTATTATTTTAATTTAATTTGTCTTAAATGAAAAAAAACACAAAGAATTGTCCTAAAGCCAAATTGGATATAATTCCGCACCAAACATAAAAAAGGGGGTGGACAAAAGTATTGGCACTGTTCGAAAAATCATGTGATGCTTCTCTAATTAGAGTAATTAACAGCACCTGTAACTTACCTGTGGCACCTAACAGGTGTTGGCGATAACTAAATCACACTTGCAGCCAGTTGACATGGATTAAAGTTGACTCAACCTCTGTCCTGTGTCCTTGTGTGTACCACATTGAGCATGGAGAAAAGAAAGAAGACCAAAGAACTGTCTGAGGACTTGCGAAACCAAATTGTGAGGAAGCATGAGCAATCTCAAGGCTATAAGCCCATCTCCAAAGACCTGAATGTTCCTGTGTCTACCGTGCGCAGTGTCATCTAGAAGTTTAAAGCCCATGGCACTGTGGCTAACCTCCCTAGATGTGGACGGAAAAGAAAAATTGACAAGAGATTTCAATGCAAGATTGTGCGGATGGTGGATAAAGAACCTCGACTAACATCCAAACAAGTTCAAGCTGCCCTGCAGTCCGAGGGTACAACAGTGTCAACCCGTACTATCCGTAGGCGTCTGAATGAAAAGGGACTGTATGGTAGGAGACCCAGGAATACCCCACTACTTACCCCGAGACATAAAAAAGCCAGGCTGGAGTTTGCCAAAACTTACCTGAAAAAGCTTAAAACATTTTGGAAGAATGTTCTCTGGTCAGATGAGACAAAAGTAGAGCTTTTTGGGCAAAGGCATCAACATAGAGTTTACAGGAGAAAAAAAGAGGCATTCAAAGAAAAGAACACGGTCCCTACAGTCAAACATGGCGGAGGTTCCCTGATGTTTTGGGGTTGCTTTGCTGCCTCTGGCACTGGACTGCTTGACCGTGTGCATGGCATAATGAAGTCTGAAGACTACCAACAAATTTTGCAGCATAATGTAGGGTCCAGTGTGAGAAAGCTGGGTCTCCCTCAGAGATCATGGGTCTTCCAGCAGGACAATGACCCAAAATACACTTCAAAAAGCACTAGAAAATGGTTTGAGAGAAAGCACTGGAGACTTCTAAGGTGGCCAGCAATGAGTCCAGACCTGAATCCCATAGAACACCTGTGGAGAGATCTAAAAATGGCAGTTTGGAGAAGGCACCCTTCAAATATCAGGGACCTGGAGCAGTTTGCCAAAGAAGAATGGTCTAAAATTCCAGCAGAGCATTGTAAGAAGCTCATTGATGGTTACTAGAAGTGGTTGGTTGCAGTTATTTTGGCGAAAGGTTGTGCAACCAAGTATTAGGCAGAGGGCGCCAATACTTTTGTCTGGCCCATTTTTGGAGTTTTGTGTGAAATGATCATTGTTTTGCTTTTTGCTTCATTCTCTTTTATGTTTTTTTTCATTTAAGACAAATTAAATGAAGATGATAATACCAAAGAATTTGTGTTTGCAATCATTTTCAGGAAGAAACTGAGTATTATCTGACAGAATTGCAGGGGTGTCAATACTTTTGGCCATGACTGTATAGTTGAGCTGAGTTATGTATCATTACAAACACTTCCAGATCTCGTCTCACAGCAGTCAGTGTGGAGGGAGGGTGAAATCTGACAGCATTGTGAGATGAGATCTGAAACAGTGTTTAATGTATCTCTTTAAGCTAGAAAAATGTGTTGATCCACTTCACTGTTTAAAGGGGTTCTTCTATCTCATAAAGTGAAGGAATTTTGTGACTGGCACCGTATTAAAATGGTTTGCGATGTTACATCGGATCTACTTCTACTTTCTTCTTAGTATTCTTAGGGTTCCAGAGGTCGAATTCTTCCAGATCATAAAGTGATGGCAATTCCTAGTGATATTTTCTCATTTTTATGAGATGGAAAAAAGACATTAAAAACGTGATGGAACTGAAAAATTATTTTTACTTTACAATTTTTTATTCTAAACTCAGATACTAGATAACTACTGGCCAAGTGCTCTCTCAGGCCATCTGTTGTCTCTCTAATCCTTTGTCTTGGCATTATCTGTATATATCGGAAGTGTGAAAAGTCACGTAATACATTTTCTACCTTATGTAATTGTTCCTGTGTAAAACAAAATAAAGACAAAACGTCAGCGTTTTCATAAAGCTTTCTACTGCCATGAATGGGATTTACGGTATATAGATAGTGTCACATAAGCAGATTTTCAACCTTGATCAACATGCATGACAAGCAAAAAAAAGCTGCAAAGGAAAGTCTCGTAAAAGTGTCCTTAGACGCAGAGATAATTCCACTGATGCGACGGGTAATGAGTGTTAATGCCAGCGATCTGAGCAATATAATGGTTTCTTACCAATAAAAGTCTGTCATCAATGTTTTGGTCACTCTGTTTTACAGAAATTATGTTACACAAGTGAATTATGTTATGTTTTACCATCTCCTTTATATGTTGTTTTTGGCAGCACCCATAAGGTTACCTAGTGTGCCTATAGGTAAATCCAGGCCTGATAATCCCAGATTTATGCTATGAACCACATTGATATTTGTAGGAAATTTGGATCAATGCAAGTAAATTTATGTGCCTGTGAAAAGTACTGAAAGCGATTATTAATAGATCCTATGTAATCATATTCCACTTTTTCTGCCACCGTCATAAAACTATAACACTTACAACTTCTTTGAAATTTTACAATTTTGCTTAACAGGTGACTTTCACTTGCAGCTCATGTTCCTCCTTCTTAGCTGGTGGATGGATGGTGCCGGATCAGTGTCGTAACTGGAAGCTGGTGGGTCCAATGCAAAATCTCCAAGTGTCACAGGACTGTGGTAACATTGATCTTCTTGTATGTGGCTAAGGTATCTTTTGAGCCCCTTTAGAATCCAGGACCAGGGCAATATTGCACCCCATGAACTCAATATAGTAACCACCCCTGTGCCCAATCCTTCCATCATTTGCCGAGGGATAGTAGGAAGACCCCCATACACATTAGAAGGACGGCTTTATCTGCCAGCATTGTTAGATTTGACATTAATCTAAAGCGTTAATCCAATCTTAAATCCCCCGTACACATTAGAATATAGTGTGCCGATTTCGATAAATAGGATCAGCCGACCTAGTAATGTGATTCTTCCAAGATAAGGATCAGGCATTTTAAATTGCATCTCCAAATTGTTTTGTTTTCGGAGGTGATAAGCCACCACCGGAGGTGTTTGACCGTAACTCTTTCACCTAATGAAAAACACATCAGTACTCAACCAGGCCGAGCATTCCGGATCGGGAGAGGGAACTGTTGGTTGACCGGATGTACAGAAACCTTTAAACGTATTGTTCAGGCAAGGGGATAATGTTAGGATTCTCCGGTGCGGGCGGTATCGTGACTGCAAGATTGCGATTTGCATACATGCATGCCAAACAGACGTGTGCGGCCTCGCCCAATGCAACTGATTTGAACGAGGCCGGACATGTCTAGTAGGATTGTGGTCCATAGTATGCATCAGAGGATCCTGACAGCGTGCACTGTGCAAACTGTGAGTATCCACAAATCTGCAGTCACATATTGTGACTGCAGACTTTAGCCACAAGTCTGGACAACCCCTTTAAGCTTAATGCTTGATAGGCCGACACTCAACAGATAGAGTTCCTTCCTAAAGACCAGAGACGGTATGTCACTCTCCATAAGGAGAAACGATACCCCTTAGACCCCGGTCCAGAGCCTCTCACCTAGCCAAATCAGTTCTCATGCGTCGCACTGACGAGGGCCAACAGCCCGAAACACCGTGTCTGCGAATTGAGATACTGATTTGGCTTTTATCCTAAGTCATATTGCACGACTCGTTAAAGAGTTGATTGTGACTTGTAGGATCGTTACTTCCAACAGGTGGCGCTATAGAGTTTAAAGGTACCGTCACACTAGACGATATCGCTAGCGATCCGTGACGTTGCAGCGTCCTCGCTAGCGATATCGTCCAGTGTGACAGGCAGCAGCGATCAGGCCCCTGCTGTGCTGTCGCTGGTCGGGGAAGAAAGTCCAGAACTTTATTTGGTCGCTGGACTCCCCGCAGACATCGCTGAATCGGCGTGTGTAACACCGATTCAGCGATGTCTTCACTGGTAACCAGGGTAAACATCGGGTAACTAAGCGCAGGGCCGTGCTTAGTAACCCGATGTTTACCCTGGTTACCATCCTAAAAGTAAAAAAACCAAACGCTTCATACTTACCTACAGCCGTCTGTCCTCCAGCGCTGTGCTCTGCTCTCCTCCTGTACTGGCTGTGAGCGTCGGTCAGCCGGAAAGCAGAGCGGTGACGTCACCGCTCTGCTTTCCGGCCGCTGTGCTCACAGCCAGTACAGGAGGAGAGCAGAGCACAGCGCTGGAGGACAGACGGCTGTAGGTAAGTATGTAGTGTTTGTTTTTTTTACTTTTAGGACGGTAACCAGGGTAAACATCGGGTTACTAAGCGCGGCCCTGCGCTTAGTTACCCGATGTTTACCCTGGTTACCGGCATCGTTGGTCGCTGGAGAGCTGTCTGTGTGACAGCTCTCCAGCGACCAAACAGCGACGCTGCAGCGATCCGGATCGTTGTCGGTATCGCTGCAGCGTCGCTAAGTGTGACGGTACCTTTAGTCCTCTTTTTCTCAGAAGAGGCAATTTGCATATTTCCTAAAGACCAGGGATCTTAAGCAATTCCCGTTCTGTATGCATTACTATAGATGGGTTTTCTTTAAATATAGAAGTGACCTCAGTTTCCTCTTGCTATAATGCATAACCAGAAATGTTGCAATGTGTGACCGAAATTATGAAATGGTCCCTGACGAAGATATCACATGTGAATAATAACAAAAGTGGTGAGAGGAAGAACAGAAAATTTGTCAGGTGCAGAAGCCATGGACGTCATCACTGTCTCTTTCAAACCCCAATGTCTAAAAGTTTCAAAGGCAAATAAAAGTTATATAAAATAAAATAAACTCTGGCAGTAGCTTGTCTTTACTCAAGGAACCGACAAAATTTACAATGACCAATTTTTCTTTTTTTTCCACTATTTGCCATTAGGGGAAAGTTTTGGGGTCCCTCATACACGTGAGACCCCTGATTTCTATCGCATGTGCCTGGGACTGTTTGGTCTGTTAATTCCACCACTAACGATCTCATGCATACTTGCCAACTTTTCCAGGAGGCTTCCAGAAAAAAGTGGATTTCTAGAAGAGTTGACTGTCGAAAACTTCTGGAGTTCTTCTCATGCCCAACTGCAGACTTTTTGGGTGGGTGCAGTGGGGGCTCTAGGAAAGGAACATGACTGTGGGTAAAACCATCTTTCCCATAGAAAACCTTCTACCAAGTGGCAACTAGGGTTTCCGTCACGGAGGCAGAAAATCAGTTTCTTGTATCGAAATACTTTGGCCGGGGCAGAGTGGATGCTGGTGCCCAGAATGCCAGGGCACAAGCCTGCCCGCCATGATATGACCCACTTTAGAGATCGGTACAGCAGACCGGATATCAATCCATAGCATGCAGCCGTGGTGGTATTTTTTTCTGCTGTTGTCACCTGCTGAACTGGTTTTACTGGTCCTCCGCCAAGAAAAAAATGTCTCATCATTTCCATAAAGTCACACGTTGGATCAATTAATGAGGAATTCTAAACTTCCATGTAAATAGGATTGCATTAATAGAGTTCTACTGAGTTTACCTGTCTCATCTCACCGTCCCGGGCACAGTATCAGTCCACCATGTTGCCCTGGGTCACGTGTGGCATTACAATCCACTTTGCTTTCCATTAAGTAGGGCAGCAGCTGGCATTAGTGTTAAAAAGGACGTACAGATGGGTACGGGCCAAATCCAACAAGGCTAAGCTATCCGAAATATTACTCAATACTGATCTGAGAGGCCTGCGTTACACAATGCTCCAACTATCATCCAATGAGTCACACGGACGTGAGTCATCTTATTTCATTAGCTACAAGGAGCCCAGTTTCCATGGATGCCGAACAGGGAAATGTAAAGAAGTGGGTTACTAATTAAGCAAAATGCAGGTGTTAATGTGCAAAATTTGGTTCGGAAGGTTACATAAAGTGGATGTATCAGTAAACAATGTTTTATTATACATTTTTTTTCTTATTTTTTGTGTTATTTATTTTGGCATTATCAATGTGGAAAAGGTTGTTCCGTTTTCATTGACCTCTAGAAGCACCCAGCATTATGCTGTTTTTACGTGGCCTTCATAGTCACACAGAGTACACCGGTCTGCAAAGGGCTAGGATCAGTGGTGTCTAGAGTCCTATGGGCTCCAGTGAAAAATTTGGACCTGAGATATATGGGCCCTTGTAACGTTCTAAATCCTATAAAGACATACGTGTTGCCCCCCTCATAATGTAATAATGTCCCCCATCCTGGGCGCCTTCCAGAAATAATGTCCCCAATCCTGAACTAATGTCACCCATCCTGGGCCCCTTCCAGAAATAATGTCCCCAATCCTGAACTAATGTCACCCATCCTGGGCCCCTTCCAGAAATAACGTCTCCAATCCTGAACTAATGTCACCCATCCTGGGCCCCTTCCAGAAATAATGTCCCCAATCCTGAACTAATGTCACCCATCCTGGGCCCCTTCCAGAAATAATGTCCCCAATCCTCAACTAATGTCACCCATCCTGGGCCCCTTCCAGAAATAACATCTCCAATCCTGAACTAATGTCACCCATCCTGGGCCCCTTCCAGAAATAACGTCTCCAATCCTGAACTAATGTCACCCATCCTGGGCCCCTTCCAGAAATAATGTCCCCTATCCTGAACTAATGTCACCCATCCTGGGCCCCTTCCAGAAATAACATCTCCAATCCTGAACTAATGTCACCCATCCTGGGCCCCTTCCAGAAATAATGTCCCCAATCCTGAACTAATGTCACCCATCCTGGGCCCCTTCCAGAAATAACATCTCCAATCCTGAACTAATGTCACCCATCCTGGGCCTCTTCCAGAAATAATGTCCCCAATCCTGAACTAATGTCACCCATCCTGGGCCCCTTCCTGGTGTAATGTCCTCCATCCTGGGCCCCTTCCAGAAATAATAATCCTCATCCTGTACTAATTTCACCCATCCTAGGCCTCTTCCTGGTGGAATATACTCCATTCTGGGCCCCTTCAAGAATCTTTATTTATAATCTTTATTTTTTATATAGCGCTAACATATTCCGCAGCGCTTTACAGTTTTTGCACACATTATCATCACTGTCCCCGATTGGGCTCACAATCTAGAATTCCTATCAGTATGTCTTTGACATGTGGGAGGAAACCGGAGTGCCCGGAGGAAACCCACGCAAACACGGAGAGAACATACAAACTCTTTGCAGATGTTGTCCTGGGTGGGATTAGAACCCAGGACCCCAGCGCTGCAAGGCTGCAGTGCTAACCACTGCGCCACCGTGCTGCCCCAGCCAAGAAATAATGTTCCTCCTCCTGTACTAATGTCACCTATCCTGGGCCTCTTCCTGGTGTAATGTCCTCCATGCTGGGCCCCTTCCAACATCCTGGCCCTCTTCCTACTTTCCTACTATAATGTCCCCCATCCTGACTCTCTTCCTGGTGTAATGTCCTAGGCCCCTTTGAGTAATATGTGTCCCCCATCCTGGGATCCCTCTAGTAATAATGTTCCCCATCCTGGTGTAATGTCCCCATTCTTGCCCCTATCAGTAATATATGTCCCCCTTCCTGTGCCCCTTCTTGGTATAATGTCCCAGCTCCTGGACTCATGTGGCAATAATGTTCTGTGGCTGTTGTCCCAACACGTTAAAAAAATCCAAACAATTCTTCTCACCTTCCCCAGCTCCCACGATGCATGGCATCTTCTATAGCTGCCACAGTGGCCGGCAGCTGACTTCTGCATGCCTGCTATTGGCGACACATGATGTCACTGATATGCGCCGCCTGTGACTGGCAGGTCGATGTCATCTGCCAGCATCTGATTGGCCAGTGACGTGTGTTGTGGTGCAGGGAGCCAGCAGGTCTCAGCACTGCAGTCCATTTGTCCTCCTGAATACGTGTGTCCTCGGAAGCACTTCCAGCTGAAATAGGCGCTGGCATCAGCGGGCTCCCACCCCGCACAGGCCCAATCACGGTCACACCCTCTGTGACTGCGATCATTACTCTTCTGGCTAGGATTTTAATAACTGTATGGGTGCACTGAGAGAAAGTGCTTGGTTTGAACAGTCATTTTGCGATCACAACCTCACTTTAACTCACTGATTGTTGGGGGTGCAGAACGTCGGATGTCCTATCCGGAACAATGGCTTCCATCTATGGTGTCTTTTTATGGGACAAGCTTATACACCAGTCCTCAGGTAGAACCGCGCCTCTGCTTCCCTAGCAGCAAATTAGATCCTCGTCAACAGTTATTATAGGATCGTCAGGGGTCTGACCATTGAGGACCCCACAATTCACAAGAATAGGTGTCCAAAGGTAATAATGAAGCAATAGATGCATATGGGGTCACGTCTCCATTGACTGCCTATAGGATCGGTGGTGAGGGAGGTAATCTACTGGTTCATGAAGGTGAATGAAGCAGCAGTCATGCATTCACATCGACATCTTGGATCCATATTTCTGGACTTGTTGGGGGTCCCAGTGGTCGGACCCCCCAATGATCATATATTACGGTTAGCGATAAATTGTTGTGGGTCAACCCCTTTAATCCTATCACCCATGCAATCATTTACATTTGCTGATCACTATTGATCGATATGTCCCATCGTCGTAAACCTCATCTTCATTGTGTGTAGCAGAAGAATCTGACATTTCACAATAGTCACCGCGGCCCGGCTCCTACAAGCGAGCAAATCGGCCACATCCTGACACATCCCGCAGAGGATAAAGCAGGTCCTCAGCGAGAACCCAGCGTAGACCTGCTGCACACAACCCCGGTGTGGGCTGTCATTACACTAACCACAACTGATCTGCAGATTTTTACATGATTGACAGTAAATCACGACCGCTAAGATCAGCAACAAGGGCGGCTGTATGTAATCTGGCGACCATCTTAGTCTACACTACACTTGCAATCAAAATTATTCAACACCCATTGCAAATTGGCTTTGCAACATGTCTTATGTTTGCAACAAACTAATGAAACAAGAACAAAGCACAATTAATATAACACATGGTTGCTTCAAATTCAAAGCAAAATGCCACTTTTACTGACTATGACAGTCTCAGAATTATTCAACGACCAGCGTCTATATTACTTAGTAGAACACCTCTGGCTGTTGTGACCTGCTGCAATCGTGATGAATAGCCTTACACTAATTTTTGGCAGCGCTAAGCGGTTACGGAGGAGCTGCATGGCCAAGCAGAACAATATGCTCAGTGGTGACTGGTGTTGCCATACAGATCTTAAAGGGGTTGATCACTTTAAGTTTATTCTAAGTGATGTGATATGGCGCTTATTAATACATAAGTATTACAGGTTCTCCTACTTCCTCGTCACCTGCACTCTTCTGTTCTCAGCATGGTCTGCCCATCATCCTCAAAAAAACGAGCATGTACCACACCTCCAAAAAATCATATGTTGATCTAATTCCGCTAAGCAAAAATCTATATAACTGAACATGAGGTTCTTAGTTGAACATTCTGATCAGACTGTATGAAGCCCACTTTGCAGTGACGCCTATCAGATGAGACAGCCGCACAGTATCCAGCGTGTCTTGGTGATGTTCTCAACATCGTCCTTGGCTCTCATCAGCTCGTGGATAGTTTTGGGCTTCCACAAGTCGGGTGTGAGTCCCTCCAGTTGGTGTTTCCCCACAAACCGAATGACTCCATAGAACCATGGTGTTGTCCAATTGCAAAGGTAGGAGCTGTCCCAGCTGAGTCGCCTTTCTTCACTTGTAGAGTCTGGCGAACACAATAACCCATGAAGGAGGACCGCAGGAGGGTCAGGAGATCTAGAACGCCCTTCCCTTGTGATGTTCCTTGTACATGACGGCCCGCCTGACTCTGTCCATCTTGGAACTCCGGACAAAGTGAAACACCGGTCTGGTAATGGGGACTTAAACCTGCGATCATCTGATTGCCTATATTACATACTGTGTTGTTGTGTATAGTGGGGTCTAAGGGGTAGTATTTTTGCATGTGGAGAGTGACAAGCCAAGCCTGGCATGTCAGAGTGAGGAGACTTATACGCCATGTATGCTTCTCTGGGAAATTAAATATGCAAATTGCCTCTTCAGAGAGGAAAGGACTAAACCTTTAGCACCACCTATTGAAAGTAGCAATAAATAAAATAAAAGTCAATATCGACCCTTTAACGAGCCTTGATATATGTCTTAGGCCGGAGTCACACATGCGAGAAACACGTCCGTGTCTCGCATGTGAAAAGCAAGCTCTGGCGCCGGCACTTCGGAGCGGAGCGTGCGGCTCCATGTATTGCTATGCGGCCGCACGCTCCGCTCTGGAGTGCCGGCGCCAGAGCTTGCTTTTCACATGTGAGACACGGACATCTTTCTCGCATGTGTGACTCCGGCCTCAGGATAAACGCCAAGCCAGAATCTCAATTTGCAGACACGTGTTTCTTGGTGTTGCCCCTCATCAGTGCAAAGTAAGAGATCTGATTTGGCTAGGTGAGAGGCCTCTGACTGGGGTCTATGGGGGTAACGTTTCTCCATGTGGAAAGTGACATGTCAAGCCTGGCTTGTCAGAGTGAGGAGACTAAAAAGCCATGCATGCTCTGGTCTCCTTTGAATATCAGCATATAGCTGGAGAGGAACAAGATGGCAGTGGCAGGTGGCTTTGAGAAGGACGTCGGCAGCCATGGTAATCTATTGGCACCCCGTGATCGCATTGCGGGTGGCTGATGGGACACTTCAGCGCTCGCACTGGCTCTGACGCCATTTAAATGCTGTTGTCAGAGCCTGACAGCGGCATCTAATTGGTTCACTGCCACGGCCGGAGCCCAGACAGATGCCGGCTAGAGTCTGCATCTGCCATGTGTCCACACGTGGTCCACCCAGCTCGGACCTACCGTTACCCTTACGTGCGTGAAGGGGTTAAATAGGTAGGACCAGACAACTCTTTTATAAGCATTTTTTAAAATTTGTTTTTACATGTGCTTTTTAAGCATTGTTTTCCCACCACTCAGTTAAAAGAGTGAAAAATAAATGAAAAATTTTGCCAAAATACTGAAATAATTGATGCTGTAGATTTGAAAGAAAAAACCCCACTGATGGTTCAAATGTGCAAGAGAAAAATAAGCAGAGTGTACACGAGATTTCCTTTGCTTTGCTGGTACCGTAAAACGCTGCGGGTTTTTTTCAGGATAAAAACGCGTGCGAGGAAAAATAAAAAAGGAAACATGTGAACAAACCCATAATGTAATGACACATAAATAAGGAAAATGGAGGCAAAAGTAAGGCGATCAATAGAGAAGGGACCTGCCGTCATCCTGGATGTTAAAGGATTGACTGCAGCATGATAGATGGGGGATGAGCAATTAGTCTTCAGGGACATAAAGAGGATAAGAGGAGGGGGATGTGTCACCTACTAGAAGATGATAGATAGGAGGGGGAGGTGAACCTTCCAGTATAGGTGTAGGGGCGTGAAGAGAAAAGGTTTTCACAAACAGCGACATGTGCCCCCAATTTCCTATACAGAATAAAAAGTGTAAAAAAATTTCCAACAATGTAATGTGAACAGAGTCCGAGACGGACAACTGTGAACATGAAGTGTGAAATGTGTCGTCATCATTCCATGTGTTCAGGAGATATTTCCCTTTTTCCTCCTTATCTCCGGCCAGTTATGGAGAGATTGCAGCACTGCTCCTTATCGGGGCCCCTGGAAGAGACTATTTGGGTGTAGCTCCTTATCTGTGCGTTACATCACACTTTCTTTTTGTCGTTTTGTAGCTCAGCGCTTTTTTATTATTATTTGTATTATAAGTGAAAGCTAAAATGGAAAAATCAATAGATTGACCAACAGAGAAATGTATGAAGGGACTAGAGGGGGAAAGGGTCAGAAGTCACAACTAGTTGTCCCATGTGATTAGCTCAGGGCACAGTCAGAGCCATATATGTGTCAAACATGAAACAAGAGGGGTTGTCCACTTTTGGAAACAATTTTCTTTTTCTTTTTTTTTACTTTAGCTGCATGTAGTTTTGGCTAAAAGTCATTTTTGCAATTAGGCTTTATTAAAAAATGTTCACCATTTGCATTCTATGGCATCTGGCTGCAGAATGGGTTCACTGAGAATCCGTCAGTAAGCTCATTTTAATGGTTCAATGGGAGAGTTTGTCACTCTTTTATCCCAAAGGTAAAAAAAAAAATAGTCTCCAAAGGTGGACAACCCCTTTAATGCCCCTATACACAGTAGAAATGATTCTCTGGCCGACAGCGATCTCTCACAACTCCCCATGTACAGGAAACCTCGGCTAAATGTTCATGTGTTCTCTATGAGACAATGCCAGAATAATCTCACAGTGGGTTATTTCGCCGTTGAACAAAAGGATCGGCCTCTGAAAATCAACAGACCAGCCACTGCTTTCCTCCAACTTTAGTCTAATGTGCATGGGGGCTTTTAGAAAATATCTTGAAAATTCTTGGGTGTAGTTATCAACTCCTTTTGGAACATCTGCAAGGGTCATGGAAAAAAGGGGAACAGCACAGCCAGAGTGGGACACATGGCATGTGCAGCTGCACATGGGTTTGCAAGTTAGAATTGTGGCAATACTTATGCTGGTCACACTGCATGTTTCTCTCTCAGGACACTCATGAGTGCATGTTTCTCTCTCAGGACATTCATGAATCCATGGTTCTCTCTGAGGACACTCATGAGTGCATGCTTCTCTCCGAGGACAGTCATGAGTGCATGTTTCTCTCTCAGGACACTCATGAGTGCATGTTTCTCTCTCAGGACACTCATGAGTGCATATTTCTCTCTCAGGACACTCATAAATGCATATTTCTCTCTCAGGGCACTCATGAGTGCTTGTTTCTCCCTCAGGGCACTCATGAGTGCATGTTTCTCTCTCAGGACATTCATGAATGCATGGTTCTCTCGGAGGACACTCATAAATGCATGTTTCTCTCTCAGGACACTCATGAGTGCATATTTCTCTCAGGACACTCATAAATGCATGTTTCTCTCTCAGAGCACTCATGAGTGCATGTTTCTCTCTGATGACACCCATGAGTGCATGTTTCTCTCCGAGGACACTCATGAGTGCATGTTTCTCTCGGAGGACACTCATGAATGCATGTTTCTCTCTAAGGACACATGAGTGCATGTTTCTCTTTGAGGACGCTCATGAGTTCATGTTTCTCTCTGAGGACGCTCATGAGTGCATGTTTCTCAGGACACTCATGAGTGCATGCTTCTCTCTGAGGACAGTCATGAGTGCATGTTTCTCTCTCAGGACACTCATGAGTGCATGTTTCTCTCTCAGGACACTCATGCGTGCATATTTCTCTCTCAGGACACTCATAAATGCATATTTCTCTCTCAGGGCACTCATGAGTGCTTGTTTCTCTCTCAGGGCACTCATGAGTGCATGTTTCTCTCTGATGACACTCATTAGGCCATGTTTCTCTCTGAGGACACTCATGAGCACATGTTTCTCTCAGGACACTCATGAGTGCATGTTTCTCTCTCTGGACACTCATGAGTGCATGTTTCTCTCTCAGGACACTCGTGAGCATATATTTCTCTCTGAGGATACTCATGAGTGCATGTTTCTCTCTCAGTAGAGCCTGAGTCATGATAGAGATCCTGTAAAAAGGCTCGATCCACCTGTCGTACGGGTAGTGTCCTACCAACAAGGGGGATAGAGAAGAAAAGTGAGGACCTTGTGTGAGGCCTAAGGCAGCAATGGACTACAACACAGAACTAGTAGGAAGGCTTCCGACCCCACCTGGTAAAGGGGATTTCCAACTCACTTCCAAGCCGGCCGGACCACACCTGCATCTGTGATCTGGTGCCCTGGACTGTGGCTGCCTGAATTCTACAGTAAAAAGATAAAGAGACTGCAAGCCTGTGTCCTCCGTTTCTTTCTGAACCATCCTTATCCACCACACCGGGAGCCCTGGGGACCCAGCCCAGCTTCGCCTGTGGGAAGTTATATCATCCCTGATGCCACAACATCACCCCAGAGGACCCCTTTAAGCAGCGTCGGTCATCATTGACCGAATACCACAGGTGGCATTATGAACCAACTTTATTCCCCATTTCTAATCCCCTTTTTCTTGGACGGCCAGTGCCACGGACCAGGTCACAGCCACCGTGACACATCCCTTTAAGTACTGGACCCAGTACCTAGTTCTCCACGGCCCTGGCGGGTGCTCCATTTCTCTCTCAGGACACTCATAAATGCATATATCTCTCTCAGGGCACTCATGATTGCATGTTTCTCTCTCAGGACACTCATGAGTGCATGTTTCTCTCTCAGGACACTTATGAGTGCATGTTTCTCTCTGAGGACACTTATGAGTGCATGTTTCTCTCTCAGGACACTCATGAGTGCATGTTTCTCTCTCTGGACACTCATGAGTGCATGTTTCTCTCTGATGACACTCATGAGTGCATGCTTCTCTCTGAGGACACTGATGAGTGCATGTTTCTCTCTCTGGACACTCATGAGTGCATGTTTCTCTCTCAGGACACTCATGAGTGCATGCTTCTCTCTGAGGACACTCATGAGTGCATGTTTCTCTCTCAGGACACTGATGAGTGCATGTTTCTCTCAGGACACTCATGAGTGCATGTTTCTCTCTCAGGACACTCATGAGTGCATGCTTCTCTCTGAGGACACTCATGAGTGCATGTTTCTCTCTCAGGACACTCATGAGTGCATGCTTCTCTCTGAGGACACTCATGAGTGCATGTTTCTCTCTCAGGACACACGAGTGCATGTTTCTCTCTGAGGACACTCATGAGTGCATGTTTCTCTCAGGACACTCATGAGTGCATGTTTCTCTCTCAGGACACTCATGAGTGCATGTTTCTCTCTGAGGACACTCATGAGTGCATGCTTCTCTCTGAGGACACTCATGAGTGCATGTTTCTCTCTCAGGACACTCATGAGTGCATGCTTCTCTCTGAGGACACTCATGAGTGCATGTTTCTCTCTCAGGACACTCATGAGTGCATGTTTCTCTCTGAGGACACTCATGAGTGCACGTTTCTTTCTCAGGACACTCATGAGTGCATGCTTCTCTCTGAGGACACTCATGAGTGCATGTTTCTCTCTCAGGACACTCATGATTGCAGCTCTGTTTTTTCCCTTTGTAGGTTCTCCCCATTGACAGTGGCCCCAGGAATCGGTCTGTGCTCAGTAAATGCCTTTATATATAGGTAGTTAATAATTTGCTTTTCTTGAAGAGTGACCTTTCCCAGGATTCAGACTCAGAACCTCTGGGTTTGCCGGCAGAAACTAGACTGCTAAGTATTGAAGAATTTTCTCTGCCTAAAGATCTAAATATTATTTTTTTTACAGTGATTTTGTACAGGTACATTGAGATACATCTCTATATACAGATGTATCTCTATGTACCTGTATATTATGGTTAAAGGGGTTGTCTTTAACTTTAACACTACTGGCCTATCGTTAGGATAAGTCATTAAAGTCTGATCAATATTTAGAATTGAGAGTCCTCAGTGGTTGATACCTTTTAATGGCTAACTGAAAAGATGGTAACAAATTGCAAGCTTTCGAGACTACACAGGTCTCTTCATCAGGCAAAGACTAAAACAAATTCTGAAGAATCACATATTTATGCACAACATAGTATAGGAAAAAAAAAAAAGGAGGGGAAAGAAAAACCATGGATAAGCCAGGTGACATGAAGCAGAATTACCATGGGTGATAAACAGTTACGTCCATAAATATTGGGCCAATTCTTAGATAAGGATTGTTTTATTTATTTATTTATTTATCTAAGAATTGGCCCAATATTTATGGACGTAACTGTTTATCACCCATGGTAATTCTGCTTCATGTCACCTGGCTTATCCATGGTTTTTCTTTCCCCTCCTTTTTTTTTTTTTCTATACTATGTTGTGCATAAATATGTGATTCTTCAGAATTTGTTTTAGTCTTTGCCTGATGAAGAGACCTGTGTAGTCTCGAAATCTTGCAATTTGTTACCATCTTTTCAGTTAGCCATTAAAAGGTATCAACCACTGAGGACTCTCAATTCTAAATATTTTTCTATACACTGGCTAACACGGTACCAAGATATATTTCTTTCCTGTATGTAAAGTCTGATCAGGCATTAATGACCCATTCTCAGGATAGGACATCTGTGTTAAAGTCCCAGGAAACCCCTTTAAAATAAAAGGCAGAGCATTTTTTCCCTATTAAGTTACTAAAAAAAGTCCTCATCCACATGACTCATGCTATATAATCCACTTCAGATTTTCTGTGCCGTATGTGCCGTCGGACATAGGGGCATCCTCATAGACATCAGATGGTAGGACGGTCCTGACGTAATCGCCACCTTCAAGCAACTTTTCTCTGATGTGTATGACCACCATTAAAACATGCTGGAAGTGAACCTAGAAAAGTGATAAAATCTCAGAGCATCACATAGATAACCCCTAGATTGCTGGGGGTCTCTGGGGTCGGACCCCCACCAATCGCCAGGACACTTTCCTCCCTTATCAGCGGCTTTCTCCGGCAATCCCAGATAGAGTTAATGGAGCCCACTACTGCCCCACTCTGGTGGAAGAAAAAAGTACGCCGCTCTGGCGATCGGTGGGGGGCTCAGACATCCGACCACCATCGATCTAGAAATTATAATTTTTTGTAATTAAAATACTCCTTTAAGATATATAGGGAAATTGGACAGTGATTTGGCACGGACTGATCACTGCGCTGCAGAGAATGTTAGTGCTATAAGTAATGTGATATACAAAATATTACATCGAGACACTCGGTGGTTCAGAGGCTTGCGTTATGTATAGGTTGTTGTTTTTTTATTTATTTTTTTTCCATAAAATTGGAAAATCCTTTTTATATTTCTCTTTAAGGCAGTCGCCACCAATCAGCTTGTGAATGAATCCACTGACACGCTCACTGTAATAAGCTATATCTCATACCGCCACCTAGTGGCAGTAAATGATATTTCATGTCAATGAACAGATACCAGTACATCCATTTTCCCCCTATATTACCTCTTGTTTTTACATCCTGTCTGCAAAATATAATTTATATATTAATAAAGAACACCAGGAATCAAATGTTAACTCTGTTCTTCTTTTTTCTCTTCTAATTCTAAAAAATAATAATGACTCAGTTTATGTGGTCTAGCTGTTATATATATATATATATATATATATATATATATATATATATATATATATATAAAATCACGTATAAATAAATAAATATAAAATTCAGATTCTAATGAAAAGTTTGTGTTAGGCTGGGTTCCCATTGCGTTATGGGAACGCGCTTAACGGACAGCGTTGCACGGCGAAATTAACGCCGTGCAACACGTCCGTTAGCGCGCCCATTCACAGCAATGGGAACGCACAGCACTAGCGCGTGCCATGTTCGGCACGCGCTAGCGACGTGCCGGTGTTTCCTGGCGTGCCGCGGACGCTGCTTGCAGCGTCCGAGGCGTGCCCGCGGTCCATTCCCCGCTCTCGCAGATCGGGGATCTGCGAGAGCGGGGACGTTACCGCGACCCCAGGACACGGCCCCATTAAAAACATTGCGTTAGCGCAACCCGCTAGCCGCTAGCGCTAGCGCTAAACGGGTTGCACTAACGCAATGTGACCCTAGCCTTAGGCCGGTTTCACACGTCAGTGGCTCCGGTACGCGAGGTGACAGTTTCCTCACGTACCGGAGACACTGACTCTGTCTCTGCACATGTCAGCGTGTTTTCACGGACCGTGTGTCCGTTTGGAAAACACGGAGACATGTCAGTGTTCGTGGGAGCGCACGGATTACACGGACCCATTAAAGTCAATGGGTCCGTGTGCAGTCCGTGTGCCATGCAGGAGACAGTGCTACAGTAAGCGCTGTCCCCCCACGTGGTGCTGAAGCCGCCATTCATATCTTCTCTGCAGCAGCGTTTGCTGTAGAGAAGATATGAATAATCCTTTTTGTTTGTTTGTTTCTCGTGTTTAAAATAAAGATCCATCTCCCCACCCCCCTCCCACCCCCTGTGCGCCCGCCCGCTGTTATTAAAATACTCACCCGGCTCGCTCCCTCGCTGGCGCTGCTTCCTGTCCTGGCCGCACCTTCTACTGTATGAGCGGTCATGTGGGGCCGCCCATCACAGAAATGAATATGCGGCTCCACCTCCCATAGGGGTGGAGCCGCATATTCATTTCTGTAATCGGCAGCTTCAGCACCGGATGCAGGGGACAGCGCTTATCTCTAGCGCTGTCTCCTGCACGGTGCGTGTGGTACCCAGTCGGCACACGTGCGGTGTGCCGCACGTGTGCCACACTGATGTGCCACAGAAACACACGGGCACACGGATGTAAGAGAGTGAACTGTAGTCCCACTGAGAGGGCACTAGGACCCTGTGGTTTTTGCCTGCTGCAGCAGAGGACAGACCCTGCAAAACTCCCGGAGACAATGTGTGCTGGGGGGTGGGGTCTGGTGTCTTGTGTGTAAAGTGAAACAAGGAAGTGAGAGCTGAGAGAGAAAAGGCGGGAAGAAAAGGAGAGGCTGCTGTGATATCTTAGAGAAAGAGACTGTGTGTGGATTTACTGCGAGTGTGTTTGGAGGAAAAGAAGCTTTTGAGAGACTTTTGTTGCTAACGTTTCCTGGAGAAGAGCTAACCCTTTATCTAAGAAAAGACTGAGACTTTACTAAAAACCCAGTACGTATTTGGAAGTCTGTGGATTCCCTGTGCATTGAGTGGAGAAACAAGTCTGGGCAGACTGCTGATACAGAGACGGATGGGTTGTCGTGGAAGCATTCCTAGGAGCTACAGAAGCAGAGACAACATCGTGAGACCACTAACTAAGTCCCCGGCGTTTGGGCTCGGCATCGGCCGACAAGACAAGAGGAGCTTGCTGTAACCTATTGGCGCTGAAGATATGGACTGGCTGCAGCCTGTGCAGATTCCTGCCTGAGAGGAAATCCATCTCAGGATACGGTACCATAGTTATAGATACCCGGGTATCCCTGCTCTGAGTGTTTAATTGCTACTTTAGAGGTGTATCTTATATTAGAGTTGTGTAAGTTATACTCACTGTGCCGTTCCAGGGGCTCCCTTGATAACATTACATTCAATTTACACTTGTTCCTGTTTCAGTTGCCTCTTAAGTAAATTTCTTACTAGTCTGTTGTAGTATACAGTTCTCAGGAGACCTTGGAGTGGCACAGTGATTTCAGCTGCTGCTGAGCTAGTGTATCTTTGGGGTGCATCTGCCTTAATATTCTCCATATTACCTTTATTATCTTGCTTTTGAGTAAATACCGTTGGAGATTTCTGCCGTGGTCTTGGTTTGTGACTCACTGGATCTTATTCGGACCTCTGGTCATTACATTTTTGGCGTAGTCGGCAGGATCCAGAAATGACCCCGCTGTATCCGCATCCTCCTCGGGGGTTGGGGTTCCCCTGGCAGCCGCGGCGACTCCGGGAGGGTATGTGCCTGTAGGAGCTTTACTTCAGCACATGCCGAAATACGATGGGCGCAATATGGCGTTGCAAGATTGGGCTGAGAGAATCCGGAGTATTCTGCGCATGTGTAATTTGACCCCCGCGTTACGCGCTGAGCTGGCATTAAATGCACTGGAGGGTGATATTAGGCGTATGGTGATGGTGCGCCCAGAATCAGAGAGGGATACGTTAGAAAAGATTTTGGACCTGTTAGAGGGGAGTTTGGGGGGCCGAGCGCGTGTGGCCCAGCTTCGGTCCCTATTCTTTAATCGTCCCCAGAGAGAGTGTGAGTCCCTGATGCAGTACTCTAATATCTTGCAAGAGACGTTGAATGAGATGCAGCGACTAGACCCGGGGGCCATGGGGGCATTCCGGGAGGTAGACCTCTTGCTCCGGGACCAATTCATCACCGGTTTAGCCCATAGACTTCTCCGGGACAAGCTGTTGGAAATGGCCCGGGTTGCACCAGAGTTATCTTTCTGGCAGATTTACCGAGCTGCAGTGGAAAGGGAAGAGAAATCAGCCTATGTTCCCGAGGGGTCAGTGAACAGTGCCCAGCTGGAGGAAGGTGGGTAATCAGGGTCGGGGGAAGAGGGGCTGGTAAGCGTGGTACAAGCTTTGCGTGCTGAGGTGAAGGAGTTGAAGCTGAAATTGTCTCAACTGACAGTTGATCCCGCCTCTACCCCCTCACGGGGACCTCCTGCCCCACCCCCTGGAACGGTGACCCCGCAAATGGCCAGGTCATCCTATCAGAATGAGTCAAGCCCTCGTCCACAAGGAACAATCACCTGCTGGAAGTGTGGTCGCCAGGGACACATCTCGCATTACTGCCGGACGCGTACAGCCCCAGAAACCCCATCGCCGGCTTTAAACTTCCGGCCGCTGCCATGAGAGGGCAAGCAGCAGCGGCCCCACACACACAAAGCCCTCGACGGAATGAACAAGATTTGTTTGCATGTAGTCCAGTAATAGAAGCAGAGTTTGAAGGGCGGAAGATGAGGTGCTTGGTTGACACGGGATCCGAATGTACTGTAATGCCTCTAGAAGTATATGAGAGATACTTCAGTCGACTAGTGATTCCAGAGGATGGCCGAGTGATACGACTGACCGCCGCAAATAATGGTCAATTGTCAGTCAAGGGAATCGTGTGGATGCAACTAAAAATGTTTGGTCAAGAGCTGGGGCAGAAAGGGGTAGTACTGGTGGATCACCCCCCTAGAAGAGGGATGGAAGTGACGCTCGGAATGAACGTGCTGCGAGACTTGAATCACCAGATGTATGCCAGTGAAGGACCCCGATACTGGGCCCGTGCGACAAGACACCGACCCACACAGAGAATTCTACACCGTCTAGTGCTGAGTTGCGACTTGCTGAAAAGCGCGGTCCCAGGTGGCCGGGTGGGCCGGGTCCGAGTGACTTCGAGGGCCCCGATCCTGCTGGGACCCAGACAAGAGGAACTCTTAATGCTGCCTGTGGGAGCTGCACAGAAATTGAATGGGCTTGAAGTGCTACTTGAGCCCGCCCGAGAGGGTTCCTCATTTGCCAAGGTACATGTGGCCCGGTCTTTGGCGATTGTGAAGAATGGACGAGTGCCGGTCCGATGCATCAATGTTTTAGATGAAGCTGTTGCAATTCCTGCTGGGACCATACTGGCTGAACTGTTCGTGCCGGCAGATAAGGTGCCAGAAAATGCAGGGTTCGAATTGCGACCAGACCAACAGTCATCCTGGACATTCGCGGTCGAGGTAGGCCAGACTGAGCCTCCTACGGAGGAATGGAATGGTCATGTGATCATGGAGCAGATGGGAGTGGATCGGGAGAAGCTGACCCCCGTGCAGTTGGAGCAGTTGGAGAGAGTTTTGTGGGAACATCAAGAGACCTTTTCCCGACATGGAGAGGACTTCGGGTGTACCCAGACGATTGAGCATGAGATTCCAACGGGGGATACTCCACCCATTAGAGAAAGATATCGTCAAATTCCTCTGGCGCTCTATCAAGAGGTGAAGAGCATGGTGGCCAGTATGCTGGACAATCAAGTGATCCGAGAGAGCCTGAGTCCCTGGGCGGCCCCTGTAGTCTTGGTCCGCAAGAAGGATGGGACACTCCGATTTTGTGTGGACTATCGGAAATTGAATGCCCACACCGTACGGGACGCATATCCTTTACCCCGTATTGAAGAATCCCTGTCGGCCCTGGGTCAGGCCAAGTATTTCTCAACGTTGGATTTGGCAAGCGGGTACTGGCAGGTCCCAATGGCTGAAAAAGATCGGGCCAAGACGGCGTTTGTCTTGCCAAGGGGGCTCTTTGAGTTCAACCGGATGCCCTTTGGCCTCGCTACCGCCCCGGGAACCTTCCAACGCCTGATGGAACATTGCTTGGGCGATCTAAATTTTGAATCAGTCCTGATATATCTAGACGACATTGTGGTGTTCGGAACCTCATTTGAAGATCATCTGGAGAAGCTGCGTCAAGTTCTCCGGCGGCTCAAGAGCTACGGCCTGAAAATAAAGCCAAAAAAATGTCAACTGTTACGAAACCAGATTGAATATTTGGGGCATCTGGTGACCCCGGATGGGGTACTACCTTTAGCCAGTAAGATTAAGGCGGTACAAGAGTGGCCACCTCCTTGTGACCTGCGAGAAGTGCGGGCCTTCCTGGGCCTAGCAGGATACTATCGGCGGTTTGTGCCTAAATTCTCACAAGTGGTGAGTCCCTTGAATGAACTTTTGAGAGGGACAGCGCTGGGTCCTCGAAATCGCCCCATTCCATGGGGGCCCCTACAGAAAAAGGCATTTGATGAAGTCAAAACCGCCCTAACGAGTGCCCCATTGCTGGCCTACGCCCGGTTTGACACCCCTTTTTTGTTGTATACCGATGGTAGTCTTCATGGGTTGGGGGCAGTACTAGCACAGGTGCAGGACGGCCGAGAGCGAGTGATTTCTTATGGCAGCAGATCTTTAAGAGACTCCGAGCGAAATCCGTCTAACTACAGCTCATTCCGGCTGGAATTGCTGGCCCTGGTGTGGGCAATGACAGAACGCTTCGCCGAGTACCTAACAGGAGCTGAAGTGCTAGTCATGACAGATAACAACCCGCTAGCTCACTTAGAGAATGCGAAACTGGGGGCGTTGGAGCAGTGGTGGGTCGCCAGACTGGCCAATTTCAATTACCGCATTAAATTTCGCTCTGGTCGAGAGAACGGCAATGCAGATGCATTGTCAAGAGTGCCCCTTGGGTCATCAGGGGAAGATGTTGACAAACAACTTGAGGATACTGAAACTCCAGCTTTGGGGCAGATACCTATCTTCCAAAGTGTGGTACACTCAAGTGGGGTGGCCACCGGGATGCCCTGTGTCCTGGGTAAAACACCCTCAGATTGGACAAGAGTCCAGGATGAGTGTCCGGACGTTGCACTTGTACGCTGTTGGGTACAAAACAAGGCCTGGCCCAGTGCAGAGGACAAGGCTCAGTTGTCCATGGAAGGAATGAAACTCCTTCGACAATGGGATAAATTGTGTGTGGAACAAGGTCTGTTGTATCGTAAGGTGTACCTGCCATCGGAGCTGCAGCATTGGTACCAACTGATAATTCCTGTGGGGATGGGTCCAGTGGTCGCTCGTGAGGCGCATGAGAAGGGGGCCCATTTTGGAAGTGAAAAGACACTTCAGTGGTTGCAGCGAGTCCTCTACTGCCCTGAGTTGGGAGGGATGGTGGCCGACGCGTGTCGGCAGTGCCGAATTTGTGGGCTCAACAAAAGCCCTGAGCAGCGGGCTCCCACACAGTCTATTAAGACTTCAGCTCCACTGGAGCTACTCATGATTGACTACGTGTTGATAGGGTACTCTACGTCAGGGTACTCCTATTGCCTGGTGATGACAGATCACTTTACCAAGTATGCTGTAGCGGTGCCGACAAGAGATCAGACGGCCAAGTCGGCGGCTGAGGCAGTGTGCCGACATTTCTTCCAAGTGTTCGGGTGTCCGCAGAGAATACATTCAGATCAAGGGGCCTGCTTTCAGGGGACGCTGATGAAAGAGTTGCACCAGCTCTATGGTATCGAGCAGTCGAGAACAACGCCTTACCACCCTCAGGGTAACGGGGCGTGTGAGCGTTTTAATTGGACCTTGTTGCAAATGTTGAGGTCCTTAGAGAGTCAGCAACAGACATGCTGGCCTGAGTATCTCCCCAAATTGATGTGGGCTTACAATAACAGGGTGCACAGTACTACTGGTTACTCACCACACATGTTGATGTTTGGTAGACCTGGCTGAGACATTGAGGATTTGAACATGCCAGATCCCTCCTCCGCCCCCCTTCGGACTGCATCCGAGTGGGTACGAGAGCATCGGTGGCGGTTGAGGGTGGTGCATCAGGTGGTGGGCGACCGCCTACGCCAGGTGGTCCATGAGGACACGCGACCTGTACAAACAGAGCTGTTCTCTCCGGGAGACAGAGTGTTGGTGAGGGCAAAACGACGGTCAGGAAAGCTGAGTGACCGATGGGAGGCGATACCGTATCTGATAAAAAAAACAGGTGAACCCTGAGATTCCAGTGTACGAGGTCGAACCGGTGGGGACAGGGGGGGCCAACCCGTAATTTGCACCGTAACATGTTACAACGGTGCTGGTTTGAAGATTCGGCGCCTACCCCCCTAGAGCCAGAGGCCATGTTCCAAGGGGCGGGAACTCTGAATGATCTTGAGTTTGATGATGTGCTTACTCCTGCGCCTGCTTATTTGCCCCCTGTGATCGATCTGGCCTCGGGTGATGAGAATGTTGGGGATATGGAGGATGTTGTTGAGGAGAGTGCATCAGGTCAACTGTTTGGTCCTGACGCTGTATCACAGGACATCGAGCCGCAGGAGGAGACAACTCCACTTGCGCCCACTAACACGACCACGGAAGAGACTTTAGCTCCCTCTAAGGTTGCACCTGTTGATGTAGGACTCAGGAGAACTACACGATCTACGGCAGGAATACCGCCTCAGCGATATGCTCAAGATGAATTTGAGTGGGAAGGTATGTCGAGGACGCAAACCTCTAGTGGGGTGGCATGTAAGAGAGTGAACTGTAGTCCCACTGAGAGGGCACTAGGACCCTGTGGTTTTTGCCTGCTGCAGCAGAGGACAGACCCTGCAAAACTCCCGGAGACAACGTGTGCTGGGGGGTGGGGTCTGGTGTCTTGTGTGTAAAGTGAAACAAGGAAGTGAGAGCTGAGAGAGAAAAGGCGGGAAGAAAAGGAGAGGCTGCTGTGATATCTTAGAGAAAGAGACTGTGTGTGGATTTACTGCGAGTGTGTTTGGAGGAAAAGAAGCTTTTGAGAGACTTTTGTTGCTAACGTTTCCTGGAGAAGAGCTAACCCTTTATCTAAGAAAAGACTGAGACTTTACTAAAAACCCAGTACGTATTTGGAAGTCTGTGGATTCCCTGTGCATTGAATGGAGAAACAAGTCTGGGCAGACTGCTGATACAGAGACGGACGGGTTGTCGTGGAAGCATTCCTAGGAGCTACAGAAGCAGAGACAACATCGTGAGACCACTAACTAAGTCCCCGGCGTTTGGGCTCGGCATCGGCCGACAAGACAAAAGGAGCTTGCTGTAACCTATTGGCGCTGAAGATATGGACTGGCTGCAGCCTGTGCAGATTCCTGCCTGAGAGGAAATCCATCTCAGGATACGGTACCATAGTTATAGATACCCGGGTATCCCTGCTCTGAGTGTTTAATTGTTACTTTAGAGGTGTATCTTATATTAGAGTTGTGTCAGTTATACTCAGTGTGCCGTTCCAGGGGCTCCCTTGATAACATTACATTCAATTTACACTTGTTTCCTGTTTCAGTTGCCTCTTAAGTAAATTTCTTACTAGTCTGTTGTAGTATACAGTTCTCAGGAGACCTTGGAGTGGCACAGTGATTTCAGCTGCTGCTGAGCTAGTGTATCTTTGGGGTGCATCTGCCTTAATATTCTCCATATTACCTTTATTATCTTGCTTTTGAGTAAATACCGTTGGAGATTTCTGCCGTGGTCTTGGTTTGTGACTCACTGGATCTTATTCGGACCTCTGGTCATTACACGGACACGGATAATTTCGGTACCGATTTTTCCAGTACCGGAATTATCTGGACGTGTGGGACTACCCTTATGGACCTGTAGACTCTCTGTGTGCTGCCATGCAGCTGCTGATAGGTAGCAGCACTCACGGGATGCCCCCTTAGCAGATAAGAAGGGGGTCGCATTACTGACTGGTATTAGTTTGGAAGTCGTAGTGGACAGCCACCTTTAATACCAAGACAGATCATAAGTCAGAGGTACGCCACTTGATCTAGCTAGGAATGGAAATGGAGAATGGATTTTTGTGGATTTTTTTTTTGCGCGGACGAAGACATCAATACGAGGATGGGAAGACTCCAGGAGTCTTAGAGGATTGCGGTTTTTAATAGTCGATGCATCTCAAAGTCTACAGACTTCTTCACAGAAACGCAGGTTGCTCCAAAATGTTGCAGCTTTCTACTTGGTCAGATGCCCTTATCTCTTGTGCAAAACGGACAAGGGAATCCTGCACGTAGCGATGCTGAACAGGGAGGACGCTGCACTACCGGTCGAAACGGGACAAACCGGGTACAACCTAAAGGACATAGGGAAGAGCAGAAGGAAAGCGAAGGATGTGAACTGTGCAGAACTCTGTGTTGATGCTGTAACTGATGTGGACGTGCTGCGATTGGAAACAAGCAAAGTCCTACGTTTTAAGTTGGAATTGGACTCTGTCTCTTTATGTGAAGAAGTGTCTCTGCATCTGTGATATCTTAGAGAAAGAGACTGTGTGTGGATTTACTGCGAGTGTGTTTGGAGGAAAAGAAGCTTTTGAGAGACTTTTGTTGCTAACGTTTCCTGGAGAAGAGCTAACCCTTTATCTAAGAAAAGACTGAGACTTTACTAAAAACCCAGTACGTATTTGGAAGTCTGTGGATTCCCTGTGCATTGAGTGGAGAAACAAGTCTGGGCAGACTGCTGATACAGAGACGGACGGGTTGTCGTGGAAGCATTCCTAGGAGCTACAGAAGCAGAGACAACATCGTGAGACCACTAACTAAGTCCCCAGCGTTTGGGCTCGGCATCGGCCGACAAGACAAGAGGAGCTTGCTGTAACCTATTGGCGCTGAAGATATGGACTGGCTGCAGCCTGTGCAGATTCCTGCCTGAGAGGAAATCCATCTCAGGATACGGTACCATAGTTATAGATACCCGAGTATCCCTGCTCTGAGTGTTTAATTGTTACTTTAGAGGTGTATCTTATATTAGAGTTGTGTCAGTTATACTCAGTGTGCCGTTCCAGGGGCTCCCTTGATAACACTACATTCAATTTACACTTGTTTCCTGTTTCAGTTGCCTCTTAAGTAAATTTCTTACTAGTCTGTTGTAGTATACAGTTCTCAGGAGACCTTGGAGTGGCACAGTGATTTCAGCTGCTGCTGAGCTAGTGTATCTTTGGGGTGCATCTGCCTTAATATTCTCCATATTACCTTTATTATCTTGCTTTTGAGTAAATACCGTTGGAGATTTCTGCCGTGGTCTTGGTTTGTGACTCACTGGATCTTATTCGGACCTCTGGTCATTACACGGACACGGATAATTTCGGTACCGATTTTTCCAGTACCGGAATTATCTGGACGTGTGGGACTACCCTTATGGACCTGTAGACTCTCTGTGTGCTGCCATGCAGCTGCTGATAGGTAGCAGCACTCACGGGATGCCCCCTTAGCAGATAAGAAGGGGGTCGCATTACTGACTGGTATTAGTTTGGAAGTCGTAGTGGACAGCCACCTTTAATACCAAGACAGATCATAAGTCAGAGGTACGCCACTTGATCTAGCTAGGAATGGAAGTGGAGAATGGATTTTTGTGGATTTTTTTTTTTTGCGCGGACGAAGACATCAATACGAGGATGGGAAGACTCCAGGAGTCTTAGAGGATTGCGGGTTTTTAATAGTCGATGCATCTCAAAGTCTACAGACTTCTTCACAGAAACGCAGGTTGCTCCAAAATGTTGCAGCTTTCTACTTGGTCAGATGCCCTTATCTCTTGTGCAAAACGGACAAGGGAATCCTGCACGTAGCGATGCTGAACAGGGAGGACGCTGCACTACCGGTCGAAACGGGACAAACCGGGTACAACCTAAAGGACATAGGGAAGAGCAGAGGGAAAGCGAAGGATGTGAACTGTGCAGAACTCTGTGTTGATGCTGTAACTGATGTGGACGTGCTGCGATTGGAAACAAGCAAAGTCCTACGTTTTAAGTTGGAATTGGACTCTGTCTCTTTATGTGAAGAAGTGTCTCTGCATCTGTGATATCTTAGAGAAAGAGACTGTGTGTGGATTTACTGCGAGTGTGTTTGGAGGAAAAGAAGCTTTTGAGAGACTTTTGTTGCTAACGTTTCCTGGAGAAGAGCTAACCCTTTATCTAAGAAAAGACTGAGACTTTACTAAAAACCCAGTACGTATTTGGAAGTCTGTGGATTCCCTGTGCATTGAGTGGAGAAACAAGTCTGGGCAGACTGCTGATACAGAGACGGACGGGTTGTCGTGGAAGCATTCCTAGGAGCTACAGAAGCAGAGACAACATCGTGAGACCACTAACTAAGTCCCCGGCGTTTGGGCTCGGCATCGGCCGACAAGACAAGAGGAGCTTGCTGTAACCTATTGGCGCTGAAGATATGGACTGGCTGCAGCCTGTGCAGATTCCTGCCTGAGAGGAAATCCATCTCAGGATACGGTACCATAGTTATAGATACCCGGGTATCCCTGCTCTGAGTGTTTAATTGTTACTTTAGAGGTGTATCTTATATTAGAGTTGTGTCAGTTATACTCAGTGTGCCGTTCCAGGGGCTCCCTTGATAACACTACATTCAATTTACACTTGTTTCCTGTTTCAGTTGCCTCTTAAGTAAATTTCTTACTAGTCTGTTGTAGTATACAGTTCTCAGGAGACCTTGGAGTGGCACAGTGATTTCAGCTGCTGCTGAGCTAGTGTATCTTTGGGGTGCATCTGCCTTAATATTCTCCATATTACCTTTATTATCTTGCTTTTGAGTAAATACCGTTGGAGATTTCTGCCGTGGTCTTGGTTTGTGACTCACTGGATCTTATTCGGACCTCTGGTCATTACACGGACACGGATAATTTCGGTACCGATTTTTCCAGTACCGGAATTATCTGGACGTGTGGGACTACCCTTATGGACCTGTAGACTCTCTGTGTGCTGCCATGCAGCTGCTGATAGGTAGCAGCACTCACGGGATGCCCCCTTAGCAGATAAGAAGGGGGTCGCATTACTGACTGGTATTAGTTTGGAAGTCGTAGTGGACAGCCACCTTTAATACCAAGACAGATCATAAGTCAGAGGTACGCCACTTGATCTAGCTAGGAATGGAAGTGGAGAATGGATTTTTGTGGATTTTTTTTTTTGCGCGGACGAAGACATCAATACGAGGATGGGAAGACTCCAGGAGTCTTAGAGGATTGCGGTTTTTAATAGTCGATGCATCTCAAAGTCTACAGACTTCTTCACAGAAACGCAGGTTGCTCCAAAATGTTGCAGCTTTCTACTTGGTCAGATGCCCTTATCTCTTGTGCAAAACGGACAAGGGAATCCTGCACGTAGCGATGCTGAACAGGGAGGACGCTGCACTACCGGTCGAAACGGGACAAACCGGGTACAACCTAAAGGACATAGGGAAGAGCAGAGGGAAAGCGAAGGATGTGAACTGTGCAGAACTCTGTGTTGATGCTGTAACTGATGTGGACGTGCTGCGATTGGAAACAAGCAAAGTCCTACGTTTTAAGTTGGAATTGGACTCTGTCTCTTTATGTGAAGAAGTGTCTCTGCATCTAAGGGAGGCCGCTAAAAGCCAGGCAAGTGAGACAGTGGGACTGTATATATGTGATGTGGGTGGTCAGGGCACGCTAAAGCAGACACCTATGTGGGCCATGACTGCAGCCCTGGCTGCCGCTCACAATACAGCACTTATTCATCTCCGTGGATTGTCAGTTACTGCAGGGTATAACAGCCGTACGGAGGCAAGACATGTTCTCTGTAACCACACTGACCACGAGGATCACGGACAACGGACACCCCTATATTCCTTAGAATTCTTCAAGATACCATATCATAATGTTTTGTTTTGGGGGTTTTGTGCACTTTTTTCTTATCGACAATCTCATAATTTAGACCACAAATTCTCTCCCATTGGCAGCAGACTTGTCTCTCATCTCCCGTCTCACAATCAGTGAAATTACCCTCTCAGGCTGTTTCTACCATGAGTATTTGGTGAGATTTTGACGCTGTAGATTTCCTGTAGAATTTCATTCTTCAACTTGCCGGATTAGGTTATTTGTGCTTCTTCGTTGCCTTTTGAGTTTTTTTTTTGTACATGTTTTTATTGCATTTTTTTCAGTTTCGCTCTTGCTTCTTTTTGAATATATTTTTTTTAAATTAAAATTACCTTGTTTTGTAAACTTCTTGTTTGCTGTGAGCTTTGATAATGCTTTATTGATAATGTTATGTCTGCATGTGGATTACATCCATTTTTTTGCTGCTGAAATGTAACAAAAACCCATATGAATTTTTTATATGCGAATATTCGGCTTCTCATTAAAGTGCATGGGGATATCCCGCAAATAAAACACATATAATTCGCAAGATTTCAAAAATTCAACACACCTCAATTTTTGTAGTATTAAAAAAGTAAACAAGTCCAAGAGCGGTAAAGGATCCAGCTTCCAGAATATAATTTTTTTTAATTTAATCCATTAAAAAAGTGAAAAAATATACAAACTTTGTAAAAGGTTGAAGTGAACACTTTCTATAAGAACAAACGCGTTTCAAGCGTTACAACGTTCTTAGTCCTGGTTCGAAATGCGTCGGTTTTTATGAAGGGTATTCAGAAAGTGAAATCTCTGTTCCCCTGCACTTTACACACTCTCCCCTGCTCCAGGGCTGAATCTCTGGTGCCACCCATGGTATCTGTTATTGTCTGCAGCGCTGACTTCACAGCGACAGGAGTGGATCCAAAACATAGAAGAGGTGAAAGTCATTCAGTTATTATTTTTCTCAGTGTTTGCTCCTGTCTGTTTTTTTAGCTGACAAATACTGATGTAAAAAACTGACCACAATACTCACTGTGTGAATGAGGCGAGGAAGCTGCTTGTAATCCTGCTGTAATACAAGTTCTTATTCCAATGATGAGGGCACACTTGCTTGTCTTCTCTGCTCCATGATATTCAGCAGCGCAGGAGCAACACCTGGGGCAAAACTGTGGCCGGCAGATGTCCGGCCCTATGACACAGTGACATGTGATGGACCCCGACTCCCAAACAAAATGAATCTCACAGACGCACACAAAATAAATACACGAAGCATTGTAATTAGGTGTCAAACGTTCTCAATTTTATTTACATTAACATGACACCAAAAATGGCACAACCCCCGACTCACGAAGAGTCACCCTCCAGCACTCAGGAGAGGAAAAACCCCATGGTGGAAACCTCTAGGGAACGATGGCTGGAGGATCGCCCTTCCCTTGGGCTTAGAGAGTTAGTGCCGATATATAACAGATGTAACATTTGTACATTTTACCAGATTTACAGAGAATGACATAACAAATATAGACTATAAATGTAATAAACCGGATGTGGGAGAGATCTGGCTGCGATATCGGTCACCACATTGGTTGTTAGACCCAATTTAGTTTATCTGATTCCCAGATGGATGAACCATTTCTTCCTTACAGATCCAGGTCCACCTCTCATAAATTTAGACTTTTGGTTACAGGGATTGTTCATAATAGATAACCCCTAATAGGAGAAATACCCCCTCCCTCTTCTCCCATCCCAATTTATCACCCATTAAAGTCATAGGTGCTTCCATGAACTCTCAAAGGAGAGCAGCTCTTTGTAGTGGGTAACAGAAGGGGATCCTCTGCTGGGCACCCCCTTCGGTTACCTTCCCATGCCCTGGGGGTGTCTAAAGCAGACAAACCCTTTCCCTGCTAGAACCTCCAAATTTCACCAAGGTTGGCACATTACGTGGGATGGTCAAGCTCAACGTCCTCAGGCGCATCAGTAATGGCGCTGATCGTGGCAGCGCGGCCTTCTATTATGGAATCTTCTTTATCACACTTGTTTATGACCTCATAACAGTTGTCATGGTTACTGCAGGGGCTATTACTGACGCCAGACCCAAGTATTAACCCTTTCATCATTGGTAATTCACTTCATTTTAGAGGTAAATAACTGCACTGGTTACCAAGCAGGCGCCTATCATTATGGCTTCCCTTAGGCACCATGAGAAATACAGATTACACGTGCAAATGTTTCAGGAGGGTTTTACACTTTTTAAATCCAGAGATTGGATTTATAGCTGGCACTTTACACAGAAAAAATAAGGGGAAATTACTTGTAAAATAATATTATAGGGAATTACATTTCAAGCATTTTCCTAATGTACAGTTCACATAATTACATAAGTTGAGAAAAGACCTAGGACCATCAAGTTCAACCTATTTTCAAAGTTATATATTTTATATTGCTAGATTATTTATAACTCACAATGTCATGTTTTGTTTAAAAAAGTATCCAGACCTTTTTTAAATGCTGTTATAGTAACCAGGGTTGGACTGGCCTGGCGGGGTAGCGGGTAAATGCTCGGTGGGCCCCGGGGTCGCGGGAGGCCCTTTAAAAGCGCGTCCGAATTTTTTGCAGTGTCGCGCGCACGTACCATCTGACCGCGCGGACGCTAGCTGGCTCCCTCACTGTCGCCACACACAGGATAAGGACCTTGACGGACTTTCTGTGTGGGCGGCGACAAGCACCTCGCTCTGCTTTCCCGCTCTGTTGGTGATGGTGACTAATGGAGTGGTGACTCTGCGCTCTGCTCTCCCAGCTCCGCCCCGCTGTGTGCTGCTGTGCTGAGTAGTAGTCGGTGACTCTGCTCTCCTAGACCCCTGCTCCCGCTGTCCTGCCGCCGTGTGAGTGACTCTGTGAATGAGTCTGACACACAGGAGAACTATCTAGGCGCTCTCTCCTCTCCGGGCTCCTCCTGTCCTGCCTAGGCTGCCATGTATGTAGCGACGGCTGTGTGGTGCACTGCTGAGCCTGACGCCCTCCCTGAAAGTGCCGACTGCTTCTCTCTTTCTAACCTTGCAGTGCTGCGTATAAAGTGCAATACATTTTTTCAGGGTGAGTGCAGCCTCCATCCCATCCCTCATGATAAATTCCCATCCCCCATGATAAATTTATTATATGGGGCAAATATCTGTATGGGGCAGTGTGCAGCATTATATGGGGCAAATATCTGTATGGGGCCATGTGCAGCATTATATGGGGCAAATATCTGTATAGGGCCATGTGCAGCATTGTATGGGGCAAATATCTGTATGGAGCATCTTATGGGGTCATAATCAACATTTGCGCAGTATTATATGGGGCATATTTTAATATGGAGCATCTTATGGGGCCATCATGATCTGTATGGAGCATTATATGGGGCTCCTGATTCAATATGGATATTCAAAAACACTTAGGGTATGTGCACAAGATGCAGAAAATGCTGCGGATCCGCAGTGTTTCCGCAGCTGCGGGTCCGCAGCAGTTTCCCATGAGTTTACATTACAATGTAAATCTATGGGAAACAAAAAACGCCGTGCACATGCTGCGGAAAAAAACGCGCAGAAACGCAGCGGTTTACATTACACAGCATGTCACTTCTTTCTGCAGATTCCGCAGCGGTTTTACAGCTGCTCCTATGGAAAACCGCAGTTGTAAAACAGCAGAAAAACCGTGGTAAATCCGCAATAAATCTGCAGCAAAAACGCAGCGTTTTTGCCCTGCAGATTTATCAAATCTGCTGCGGAAAAATCCGCAGTGGACCAGAATATGTGTGCACATACCCTTAACCTACATATGTCTCAATTAATTTTACTTTTATTGGTATCTATTTTTATTTTTGAAATTTACCAGTAGCTGCTGCATTTTCCACCCTAGGCTTATACTCGAGTCAATAAGTTTTCCCAGTTTTTTGTGGCAAAATTAGGGGGGTAATTTACCTAGGACAAGGGATTTCTATGTGTGATATAGTACTATATATATAGTACAGTGCACAATACCGTTCTCTTTTGCACACTGTACAGCTTGCTTAAAGGCTCACGTTTTAGTGAGAGAGGCAACAAAATGAAAACTAATAAAACCGTTTATGGTAGCCATAGGGTGGGCCCCTAGAGTCAATTCCCCGGGTGGGCCCTAGGCCCACCCAGTCCGACCCTGCCTTCTGATATTACAGAGCAGCTATTACCAGATCCTGCCAGATTACACCTGAAGGCATGGAGAAGATCTAGTGTCTCAGGGCCTATCGGATCAGGTTATTGCAATCTTATCTGTTGCCATAATGCCAACTACACAAACGATCTATTCCAGAATATGGAAAATCTATTCTGCCTGGTGTTCTTCAAAGCAGCGATCAGAAACCTCTAGCTTCCATTCTGGAGTTTCTCCAACCAGGATCCAAGAAGGGTTTAAAGCTTTACACGCTAAATTCTCCACAGTCAATGCCTGTCTGAAATGTTAATTTTCAGGTCATCACCTTATATGCACGTCCCTTTGTAGCTCCGATGCCGTGGGATCTAGCATTGATGCTGTGATTCTCGCAGGAGCCATCAGATCTGTCTATTAAATATCTGTCATTGAAGACAGTTTCTGGTAGCTGTTCCAACCACTAAACATCTGGGAGACATACAAGCTTTGTCGTCAAGGGAGCCTTAATTACGCATCTTCCCGCATCTTATTGCCCTCAGGCTTAAGCCAGAATTTTTTTCTAAGGTCAATTTGGCCTTCAGCATCAATCAGGAGGCGATTCTGCCCATCTTTTTCCCTAATCCAATAGGGGGACGAGCAACAACGTTTACATTTGTTAGATCTCTGGAGAATCCTCCTCCTTTTCCTTCAGAAGTCTCAAGTTTTCAGAAAGGATGAAAACGTGGAGTTTGGTGGTCCAAACCAAGGCAAAAAAAGTCAGTAAGGCTACATGGGCAACATGGATCAAAGGCCTAATTTGAAATACTTACCTACAAAATCACCAAAATCCACGGCTTCCTGTCAAGGCTCACTCCAGAGCTATCTCCGCTTTTTGGGCTAAGGTTGCACAAGTTCCACTAGAGGACATCTGTAGAGCAGCCACCTAGTCGTCTATGTCCACCTTTGTGGAGCATTACAGATTAGACAGCTCTGTTACAGAGGGTTCAGCCTTCGTGCTGCAGAAGGCACTTAGTTCCTGTTCACCATCCAAAAATTCTTTGTTTATTGCCTTACAAATCCCATTAGGTGCTGCTGTAGGACGTCTAGGCGTTTCCTTGCTCCCTTCATGGGACCGAGTACGGGAGTGGTCAGTTTGATGTCGTGAATTATTTAATTGCTTATTAATCCATCTTCTGTTCCAGCCAAGGGTAAAGTGTTAACCCATTATGTGCTACCTATGGACTCCACGAAATGAACATTTCAGGCGAGTAAATGTTAAGGTACCGTCACATTTAGCGACACTGCAGCGATCTAGACAACGATGCCGATCGCTGCAGCGTCGCTGTGTGGTCGCTGGAGAGCTGTCACACAGACAGCTCTCCAGCGACCAACGATGCCGAAGGCCCCGGGTAACCAGGGTAAGCATCGGGTTACTAAGCGCAGGGCCGCGCTTAGTAACCCGATATTTACCCTGATTACCAGTGTAAATGTAAAAAAAAAAAAACACTACATACTTACATTCCGGTGTCTGTCGCGTCCCCCGGCGTTCTGCTTCCCTGCACTGTGTAAGCGCCGGCTGTAAAGCGGTGACGTCACCGCTGTGCTCTGCTTTACGGCCGGCAGGCGTTGACACAGTGCAGGGAAGCAGAACGCCGGGGGACGCGACAGACACCGGAATGTAAGTATGTAGTGTTTGTTTTTTTTTACATTTACACTGGTAACCAGGGTAAATATCGGGTTACTAAGCGCGGCCCTGCGCTTAGTAACCCGATGTTTACCCTGGTTACCAGTGAAGACATCGCTGAATCGGCGTCACACACGCCGATTCAGCGATGTCTGCGGGAGATCCAGCGACGAAATAAAGTTCTGGCCGACCAGCGATGTCACAGCAGGATCCAGATCGCTGCTGCGTGTCAAACACAACGATATCGCTATCCAGGACGCTGCAACGTCACGGATCGCTAGCGATATCGTTGTTAAGTTGTTCAGTGTGAAGGTACCTTAAAGGTACCGTCACACATAACGATATCGTTAACGATATCGTTGCTTTTTGTGACATAGCAACGATATCGTTAACTAAATCGTTATGTGTGACAGCGACCAACGATCAGGCCCCTGCTGGGAGATCGTTGGTCGCTGGGGAAAGTCCAGGACTTTATTTCGTCGCTGGATCTCCCGCTGACATCGTGTGTGACGCCGATTCAGCGATGTCTTCACTGGTAACCAGGGTAAACATCGGGTTACTAAGCGCAGGGCCGCGCTTAGTAACCCGATGTTTACCCTGGTTACCGTTGTAAATGTAAAAAAACAAACACTACATACTTACATTCCGGTATCTGGTCACGTCCCTCGCCGTCAGCTTCCCGCACTGACTGGTGAGCGCCGGCCAGCCGTAAAGCACAGCACAGCGGTGACGTCACCGCTGTACTTTACGGCCGGCGCTCAGTCAGTGCGGGAAGCTGAAGGCGAGGGACCTGACCAGACACCGGAATGTGAGTATGTAGTGTTTGTTTGTTTTTTTACATTTACAACGGTAACCAGGGTAAACATCGGGTTACTAAGTGCGGCCCTGCGCTTAGTAACCCGATGTTTACCCTGGTTACCAGTGAAGACATCGCTGAATCAGCGTCACACACGCCGATTCAGCGATGTCAGCGGGAGATCCAGCGACGAAATAAAGTTTCAAATGATCTGCTATGACGTACGATTCTCAGCGGGGTCCCTGATCGCAGTAGCGTGTCAGACACAGCGAGATCGTAAGGATATCGCTGGAACGTCACGGATCGTGCCGTCCTAGCGATCAAAGTGCCACTGTGTGACGGTACCCTTAAGGTACCGTCACACTAGACGATATCGCTAGCGATCCGTGACGTTGCAGCGTCCTCGCTAGCGATATCGTCCAGTGTGACAGGCAGCAGCGATCAGGCCCCTGCTGTGCTGTCGCTGGTCGGGGAAGAAAGTCCAGAACTTTGTTTCGTCGCTGGACTCCCCGTAGACATCGCTGAATCGGCGTGTGTGACACCGATTCAGCGATGTCTTCGTTGGTAACCAGGGTAAACATCGGGTTACTAAGCGCAGGGCCGCGCTTAGTAACCCGATGTTTACCCTGGTTACTATCGTTAAAGTAAAAAAAACAACTGCTACATACTTACCTACCGCTGTCTGTCCTCGGCGCTCTGCTTCTCTGGTCTGGCTGTGAGCACAGCGGCAGGAAAGCAGAGCGGTGACGTCACCGCTCTGCTTTCTGGCTGCCCGGCGCTCACAGCCAGACCAGAGAAGCAGAGCGCCGAGGACAGACAGCGGTAGGTAAGTATGTAGCGTTTGTTTTTTTACTTTTAGGATGGTAACCAGGGTAAACATCGGGTTACTAAGCGCGGCCCTGCGCTTAGTAACCCGATGTTTACCCTGGTTACCGGGGACCTCGGGATCGTTGGTCGCTGGAGAGCGGTCTGTGTGACAGCTCTCCAGCGACCAAACAGCGACGCTGCAGCGATCCGGATCGTTGTCGGTATCGCTGCAGCGTCGCTAAGTGTGACGGTACCTTTAGACTTTATGAATGTTCTATCTAATCTTCAGTATCAGGCCTCCAACCTTCCATGGTGTGATCCAGGATTCACTGATCAATGTTCCATCAGGCACTAAAGATAAGCAGCTTGTCACCGTGACCTGGAAATGTCACCAGTCAGCATTGGAAAACAAGTCTACAATGGGATCATACAGTGCAAATAAAAGAGTAAAAACTGATAAAATGAAAGCACAAGCTGGAAATCTGAGACGCCATCCTTGAGAGATTCTAGTGGCACCTCCAGTTCATATGGGGTATGCCAAAGTTATGGCATTGGGCTGACCCGCAATGGAGACGTCTCTACGAGTCAAACGCAAACTTATTTAATTCACCCGTAATGGAATCCCTCTAAAATCCGCACTGGCTCAGTTATTGTCTCATTAGTTCAGAAGATAATCTACTTATTACACTGGCCATTCACTACAGTATGGGTACTTTCACACTGGCGTTTTTTTTTAATACGTCGCAATGCGTCGTTTAGGGGAAAAAAACGCATCCTCAAAGTTGTTTGCAGGATGCGTTTTTGCCCCATAGAGTAACATTACCGACGCATTGCGACGTATTAACACACGTCGTAACCGTCGTGCGACGGTTGCGCCGTGTTGTGGCGGACCGCCGGGAGCAAAAAACGATAAATGTAACGTTTTTTGCTCCAGACGGATCGCTTTTTCCGACCGCGCATGCGCGGCCGGAACTCCGCCCCCACCTCACAATGGGGCAGCGGATGCACCGGAGAATGCATCTGCTGCACCCGTTGTGCGGCACTAACAACACTAGCATCGGAATCTCGGCCCGACGCAATGCGACGGGCCGAATTCCGAAGCTAGTATGAAAGTAGCCCTAGCTGATGACCTGGTAAAGCTGAACTATGGAGCAGGGGTTTCCAACTCGACCGAATAAATGGCCACACATTAAAAAAAAAAAAATTGCCGCATTACTTGCAGGATGAGATGACATTTTCTATGATTTTTCTTTTTTATGTGACTTTTTATTCCATTTTTGTGTGTGTGTGTGTGTCAGTATAAGGAAAAACCTACATTTGTCATTTTTTTTTAATGTTCATTATATCTGGGTTATAACAGTTTTGTAGCTTTAGCTGTTCTGGATGCGGTGATACCATACGTGTACTTTTTTTTGTTTTTTCTTTAATATTTACATAAAACAGCATTTTTAGTGGTGAAATATTTTTTTTTTTTTTAATTCTAACTTTGTGAATTTTTACTTCTTTTTCACTTAGTCCTTTTACGGGACTAATCTAATATCCTGCTGATATTATATCTATCAGTGTAACAGACACTTTGCCTGATAAACCCCGTGTATTAGTTCTTGCAACTACCAGACTCACGAGGTGCAGATTGACTTAAAGAGGACGTCCCCTTCCCCGAAATACCCAACCAGATACGGCTGTCACTATTGATATGTATGGAAGGGATTACATGGCTGCAATCGGTGCAGATACTAATTGTGGTTTTTGCAGCATGGGGTCAGTTCTGATACCCGTTGATGATAGCGCTGGCTCTGCTGGTAAGCTGGCGCATCATTGCGCCCGTACATGTATGGCGGCTTGTGGGAAGTAATGTATTGCTGTGCCGTACATGTACGGCCAATATCAGGAGAAATCCTCCTCTCCACATTCACCTACAACCAGCAATCTAGCAGCACAGGAAAGAGTCGCCTCCGCTCCTAAAATAAGGAGTTCTCGTGTGATGTCATTAGGGGGCGCTGGCGTGCTTTCTTCTGGCCTTTCTGCTGTCCAGAGGATGTCTCAGGAGTTAGTGATGGGCGGACCGGTGGGAGTTCGGGTTCTGGTACCCCACCTTTATTTATTTCAAGACTCCTGCTATAGAGGATATCCCCATACACATTAGATGGTTGGTCGCAATCTGAGAAGTGAAGAGCTTTGACCATCAAGGGACAATGGCTCCCGTCAGGGGTGGAATATATCAGCCACCAAGTGAACAATCAGTTCTTGAAGTTGAAAAATTGGCAAGTGTAAGGATCCAAAATGGCAGGTCTTGGATGTTCCCTGTACGCAGTGGTGAGTATCTACTAGAAGCGGCACAAGTAAGGGCAGCAACGATAAATGTGGGAAGAAAGGACGAGGCCGTCCGCTCCAGGCCGGTACAAATGGCCGAAGACGTGGCTGATGTCTGTGATAGAAAAGCGTCAAAACGCACAGAACTTACGGTGGAAGCCCCCTGGATTAGACAAGGCTTTAAATGTTGTGGGGCACCAGTGCGCATAGATGGAAGAATTTCAGTACAGTGGGGAAAATAAGTATTCGATACGATGCCGATTTTGCAAGTTTTCCCACCTACAAAAAATGGAGATGTCTGTAATTGTTATCATTGGTACACTTCACCTGTGAGAGACCGAATCTAAAAAAAAAAAAAAAAAAAATGCAGAAAATCACATTGTAGGATTTTTCAATAATTAATTAGCATTTTATTGCGGTCTTCAGTGAGTACAAACTGTTAGTGCTCATAAAGTTCTACGTAGGGGAGGTTGAGCGAGAAGGATCCTGACTTTCTGCTGCAAGTTCTCCTCGAATGTCTGCTGCCTCGGCACATGGAAACCAGGACCCTGCCTGCAGTGTAACTTTTCCCTTCTTGTGGCTTTACAATCACCATCTACTTTTGAATTAAATTTAATTCTGCGGTCACGTTATGCAAATGGCTGAGGACTAGTCCGGCGGGGCGTGGATTTCCCATCTCACAAGCCTTGAAAATATGGGGCAGTACGCTGATGAAGGTTCTGATTTTGCACAAAATTCATCAACGCACGTGTGCCATTCTGAAGAATTTGGAGAAATAAAAAACTAAAAACACATGACTATACAAAAAAAAAAAAAAAACAAGATAGGTCAAAAAATATTCATAACCCATAAGATACTACAGAAAAAAATCCCACAGGTTCCCACTGCTTAGCAATGTAAAAACGATCGTGTTGCCCCTCTGGACTGTTTCTGGGGTCTTCAGCTCGCATCGTGATCCTTATATGATGCAAGGAATTATTATGGTTCTTCCTGCAGCCAAGGCTCAGAGATTAGCACTCATTCCCTCACTGACCCTGCACCACTGGCAGTAGTAGTCACCATGAAAGTAGATTAGATAGGAACATAATGACTTCATTAATTAAATGATCCCTGAGGTTTATGATCAGCGGCTCTTACTGATATCGGGGAAGTGACACGGTCTATAAATGTCACTGGCGCAGGAGTAATAAAATGTGGCCACTTAGTGCAGAAGAGCAGTGGTTAGGAAACCACATACTGGAAATTAAAGATATTATATTACTTATATATAATATCAGGGAAGACAGAGCCGTATGTAAGACCTGTGCCTAATAAGGGGCATCTGGATTGGGGAGTTTCTTATCAGTGAATTTTGAGCTCGGTCTCCACAAATGACCACGACTAGTTTATTTGGTGACGTTTGACCTGTAAGTGATTATAGGGGAGGCCTAATTATTAATGATGAGCTCACGTGCTGGGATAAGACCGCAGTAGAGGACGGTGCTAATCTTGTGACCGGTCACACGCTCAGGATCTTACCTGCAGCATAACCAGAACCTTGTGACGCCATAGACAGTACTGATCACCGACTAGGTAGTGCCGGCAATGACGGGCCAATCAGAATGCAGATTGCACTGACCGAAATGTATGAATTTTGCAGAGGTGGATGTATTACTGCAGTGCATGCTGTAACGACTGCCATGAGGCTTCTCTCTATGGACCTGTGCCAAACTAAGCTGCACCAGTGGAGAGATATTGGACAGGTGCCATGTAAAAAAAAATAAATAATAGATTAACCCTTTTCACTACAAGTCAATTTTGTACTTGTACAGTGAAAGGAGCAACACTGGCAACCACAGAGTCAACCCACAGCATAAAAGGGAACTACCCAAAAACCGTACATGTGTTGCGGACTTTTTAGAAGAATATCCAGAAAGCAACATTTATGGAATTACTACCAAATGTGGTAACCAACGAAGACATATGCATTACAATTTAAAAATAAAGACAAATATAAAAAAAAAAAAAATATTCTGTGTCAGCTACAGACAACTCACATCCAGACCATGTACTCGACGCCACACAAACTACAGTAACAACCGGCTACTGTATATATTAAATCTATAAAAATAAGTTAGGTAGTGCACAGGCTCATTGCATCTGTGCAGTTCAGAGGCAACAAGCCATCTGCTCAGGCTGGCAGCGACACCATCAGCACACGCCTAGCAGCTGGCGACGACAGCATCAGCGCATTCCCAGGAGCTGGCGGCTTTTCAGCTGAAAGTTCTTTTCCAGCTCACACAGAGCCTGCGCTCGCACGTTGGCCGCCTGCAGCCGCTGCTTCAGCTCCGTGCATTTTTCTTGGGTGTGTGGATGTTTGCTCCCAGTACGGTTCTCTTTACTTTCAGTACCAAAGCGGGCGATCTTTCTATGGCACATAGAAGACGATGGCTCCAAGGTAGGATCTGCGGAGGAGAAGAGGCAAAATATGAGCAAGTCTGCCATTGAGCATACACCGGTTCCAAAAACAAAACACTTCCATCTACACGTATTAGTAGGTTGGAGGGTTTTTTGGCGTTCATGTTCTATATAACTGCAGGGGAAAAAAAATAAAAAAAATCTCTAAAAAATCTGCAATTCCACCACTTTTAATGTACAAAGAGGGATGTACCTGTCCAAATACGACATCACACCCAGGCTCATTTCTGAGAAAGAGTAGGTCATGAGCAAGTTCCTGAGATATATCTATAATTTTTTTTGGTTTATAGCCAGAGCCTGTTAGTCGAAACTCTTCTCAGGGTTGGGGTAATGTATGGAGCCTAGATTAAAGTATGTTTTACATTGACCCTTGGAACACGTGTAGCGAATCAGTTCTATGCAGGTGGATTTTATAATAATCCTCTTCTAGGATTAGATTAGGAGTCTGGTCCCTTCTACCTGATCTGATGGTAAGAAATCAGCAGATATTTTTGCCCATTACTAGACATTGGGTGGTACCGCTCCCTAAAATCCATGAAGATTAGGTGTAAAGTGTGGCAGCTGCATTCTTCTACTCACATCATACGATCTGTAGAAGTCTAAGTTCACACTGCGTTGTGTGAACCCGTTCAATGGATTACATTACAAGCAATGGCGGCGTTAACGGACTACATTATGCCGCGGTGTAATGGCAAACGCATCGCTAGCGCACGCCCACATTGGGCATGCGCTAGCGATGTGCCGTCATTTGAGTGACGGACCTCAAATGCTGCTTGCAGCGTTCACAGTCCGTTCCTCGCTAGCGCAGATCGGGCATCTGCGCTAGCGGGATCGGCAAACGCGATCCCTTTTGGGACATTGCGTTAGCGCAGTCCGTTAGCATATGGGCTAAACGAACTGCCCTAACGCAATGTGAACGTAGCCTAATAGGCACAAGTGCCAAAAAGAACAAGCATGCTGCAAAAATAATTTATTAGTCATAAGACATGGCGAACCAGACAAGGCTCAAGTCCTAATATGAAGGATTAAAAATAGAAAAAGAAGGCCACTACACTGGATTGTTCTGCCGATCAATAAAACGTTTCTAAAGGCTTCCGGTTGGCTTTCATACCTAGCCCTCCTTCCAGATCAGCACCATAAAACCGTTGCTCCCTGAGGGGATTGAAGTTCTTCATCAAGTTCTCTGCCCTGAAAAAAAAAAAAAGAGGAAAAGAAGCAGCAGGTGAAGATCTGCCGGCGGCCGTCCGTGCGTGCACAATATACCGGATGAGCTTTGGTTAGGTTCAGTTTCTAAACATCTATGTAATTCGGCCACCCCCTATGGTCGGACACAGGAAGACCTCTAGGGTGACAAACACAGAGGCAGAAGTACGGCTTCTGCGACGGTCCCTCTGAATCTGGCAGGCATCATTATAGGTCAATTCAGCCGTGAGCCCCATTAGGACGAGGGCTGGATACAGAACACCACGATATTGGCACTGCGGTATATGTCGGCGCTATGTTGAAAAACGTACTCTCAAAATATATATGAAACCTTTTCTTGTACTTCTGTTTAAAGGGCTTTCAAGCGAGCCGCCTTCTGATCATCTATGGACTTACCGTGATAGCTTATCTTCTGCGAGTCTCTCTCGGACACACAGTTCTCTTTCTCGTTCTGGAAAAATAGGACACCGCTATAGATATAATGAATTCATAGCATATGATCGAACCGCTACATACTAGAATAGGCAGAGACCACCAGATCCTTATCCCCCACCACACATACCCCAGTTATCCATTACATTGTGCCTAGTGTTATGGGTGTTGTATAAAATGTTAATATGTGGTTCCATTTTCATGCCATGACTAAGACCTGATGGTCGAAACGCGTCAGCATTGACCACCTGGGACCTCCATCTCTTTTTTGCAAATGTTTGCATTTTAAAGTGTTTCCAATAAATTGACTTTTTAGAAGATCCATGCTGGAGATTATTTTTTTCTTTTTCATTGCTGGCTCTGGACTACGCCCTTGACCAAGGCGGCTCCGTGCATGGACATCATTGCACTGTTGAGGGATTGGTGAGCTGACTTATTTTCTTCCCATTTTTTCCTTTTTCCCTATTTTTGTAGTGTTATGGGTGTGAACATTTGGGGAAAGAATCCAGTATACGGCTCTGTGTAGGTGTCAGTTATACTAATAAACACTGGCTGTATTGAGCGTTACCACAAGTCTTACCCCATCAGTTACATGTCAGGTCACTGGTGGGTCTACTGCAGACCCCTACTGATCACAACCATGGTCCCAGAGTTCCTGTACCATGACATTTCAGAGTGGATTTATATCGCAGTCACAGTGTGTGTGAACATCGGCATTATCAACTAGCAAATATCAGAGCCCGCTTACGCTCTAGCCGTTCTTCTCGCTCCTTTAGCGCCTTCTCTCGGGCCAGCAGCTGCTGTTCCTTTAACCGTACCTCACCAGGGACAGGATCCGGCTGGGGAAGCAGTTCTTGCTCCGCAGATCGACGAACGCGTTTCTCAGATATTCTGTTTTGTTCTTCGGCAATCCACTCTGCAAGCAGTGAATGCTGCAATATCTCCTCAATGGAAGGTCTCAAGTAATCCTAGAAAAAAAAAAAACAATCAATTCACAGCTGCAAGGCGAGCCTGGTGGGCAGCCTATAACAGCCCATCAAGGGGCCCACGTTACATTTAGGGTCACTGCTACATGATACCCAGTAATGACATAGTTCAGCCACAACCTTCCAGATTGTACTCTAGCCACCACTGATATTTCTGGGACCCCCACTGATCCTAAGAATGAAGGGGGTCAACCTCATATGTGGAACTCCCTGGCCACCCGGCTGTGCCAAAAACGGCAGTCAGACCAATTCAGCTAAGGATTATTCTCATGTTGTCTCTTGAGCTGCTCAGAGCTCTGCAGTCTCCTCACTTCCAGGTTTCAGGTGGGGCGGGATCTTTTTGATAGACCGTTCTGGTGAGAAGTAGAACTATAAAGCTCAGCACAAGTTCTGCTGTAAAACATTCAGCTGATATAGACCCAACAGACCACTGTATTTCCACAGATATAACAGAGCATTCAACTAAATACATGGTTCAGCCATGATTAGGGGACCTGATCGTGGTGGGGGCAACTTGTCAGGAGGCAAGAGTATTGTCTGAGCAGGCAACTACAGCACAAAAGTGGCTGGGATGTCAAGCGATAACCCCCAATTAAACTTCTGCACGCTTTCAGACAGGGTCCATGGAAACTAGCTGTACGCTATGAAAGATAAAAGCGATCATTGCAGGAAAATGACAGCAGACAGAAAAAGCAAGTCAGTTGCAAACTTGCTTATTTTCCTGCTGGTTAAAGCAATTTCAGAATAGGAAAATAGCTCTTTAAAGGCACAGTTATAAAACACACTGTGCATTACTCACCATCCCCCGGTCTGGCACAGAGTCTATGCTGCAGCGCTGATATCAATGTCAGCCAATCAGTGAGCTCCGCAGCCATGTCCATGTAGATGGGATGCCCTGCTCAGAACCGCTGTGCTGTTGAGGAGACATCTGCTCTATATCGGACAATGGGAGCAGCAGCACCGACGACTGAGTGGTGGACCCGAAGCAAGTAAACCATTTATACATGGACAGCGCTCGGGCCGACAAACGTTCATGTGAACGTACCCCTAGAGAACGGAAAACCCCCTTTACATAACAAGGCAGCAGGTTGCATGTTCTTGCTTAAGGTTACATAGATTCAGTGGAACATGGAAGCTCGGGCAATCCCTGTGTTGTGGCTGTTGAACAGCAGTGACATGCAGCCGCAGAGACTCGGACATATTATTTGAGCACGGCAAAGTCACTGTTATCACCGAGCATGCTCAGATAATGACTAGTGATGAGCGACCGCCTTATTTCATTACAACTGTACATGAATATACACAATAACTATACCTTGAGATTTAGCATTTTTGTGAGGGTTTGGTTCAGTTCTTCCGAATATCGATAAGGAATTCTCCGAAATTTCCCTATTTTTATTTTTTCTGCCAACTCTTTTTGGTTAAAAGCAGTGAATGGCGGCCTTAAGAAAAAAAAAAAACAAAAAAAAAATTCTGTATAGAGATCATACAATTATAGTGGTCTCCTGAAGACCAACGAGGACATTATAGGCTTTATAGTTCCTCCACCCCAAACAGTGAAAGTGCCCCCTTTGCTGATCACAGTGGCGACTTTCCTAGGCAGAGATGCCTTTCAGCCAATATATCAGAGTATTCCTTTTCCAGCTAAATGGTGACATTCTCTGGACATTATATATACAGGTCCTTCTCAAAAAATTAGCATATAGTGTTAAATTTCATTATTTACCATAATGTAATGATTACAATTAAACTTTCATATATTATAGATTCATTATCCACCAACTGAAATTTGTCAGGTCTTTTATTGTTTTAATACTGATGATTTTGGCATACAACTCCTGATAACCCAAAAAACCTGTCTCAATAAATTAGCATATTTCACCCATCCAATCAAATAAAAGTGTTTTTTAATAACAAACAAAAAAACCAACAAATAATAATGTTCAGTTATGCACTCAATACTTGGTCGGGAATCCTTTGGCAGAAATGACTGCTTCAATGCGGCGTGGCATGGAGGCAATCAGCCTGTGACACTGCTGAGATGTTATGGAGGCCCAGGATGCTTCAATAGCGGCCTTAAGCTCATCCAGAGTGTTGGGTCTTGCATCTCTCAACTTTCTCTTCACAATATCCCACAGATTCTCTATGGGGTTCAGGTCAGGAGAGTTGGCAGGCCAATTGAGCACAGTAATACCATGGTCAGTAAACCATTTACCAGTGGTTTTGGCACTGTGAGCAGGTGCCAGGTCGTGCTGAAAAATGAAATCTTCATCTCCATAAAGCATTTCAGCCGATGGAAGCATGAAGTGCTCCAAAATCTCCTGATAGCTAGCTGCATTGACCCTGCCCTTGATGAAACACAGTGGACCAACACCAGCAGCTGACATGGCACCCCACACCATCACTGACTGTGGGTACTTGACACTGGACTTCAGGCATTTTGGCATTTCCTTCTCCCCAGTCTTCCTCCAGACTCTGGCACCTTGATTTCCGAATGACATGCAAAATTTGCTTTCATCAGAAAAAAGTACTTGGGACCACTTAGCAACAGTCCAGTGCTGCTTCTCTGTAGCCCAGGTCAGGCGCCTCTGCCGCTGTTTATGGTTTAAAAGTGGCTTTACCTGGGGAATGCGGCACCTGTAGCCCATTTCCTGCACACGCCTGTGCACGGTGGCTCTGGATGTTTCCACACCAGACTCAGTCCACTGCTTCCTCAGGTTCCCCAAGGTCTGGAATCGGTCCTTCTCCACAATCTTCCTCAGGGTCCGGTCTCCTCTTCTCGTTGTACAGCGTTTTCTGCCACATTGTTTCCTTCCAACAGACTTACCATTGAGGTGCCTTGATACAGCACTCTGGGAACAGCCTATTTGTTGAGAAATTTCTTTCTGGGTCTTACCCTCTTGCTTGAGGGTGTCAATGATGGCCTTCTTGACATCTGTCAGGTCGCTAGTCTTACCCATGATGGGGGTTTTGAGTAATGAACCAGGCAGGGAGTTTATAAAAGCCTCAGGTATCTTTTGCATGTGTTTAGAGTTAATTAGTTGATTCAGAAGATTAGGGTAATAGGTCGTTTAGAGAACCTTTTCTTGATATGCTAATTTATTGAGACAGGTTTTTTGGGTTATCAGGAGTTGTATGCCAAAATCATCAGTATTAAAACAATAAAAGACCTGACAAATTTCAGTTGGTGGATAATGAATCTATAATATATGAAAGTTTAATTGTAATCATTACATTATGGTAAATAATGAAATTTAACACTATATGCTAATTTTTTGAGAAGGACCTGTATATATGTATATGTATATATATATATATATATATATATATATATATATATATATATATATGTATATTATATTCTCCACTTAAAGAGAAGGCGATACTTACGACAGGGCGCACAGTTCATACAGCAGACAGCCCAGGGACCAGATATCAGACTTCTCATTGTAGGACATTCTGTTCATCTGCTCCTAGATGACACAAGGTCGAGGAACCCAAGTCAATGCCGGCACCAAGAAATGGCTCCTACTGCTCATTTAGAATAAGGAGAGTGGGAAACTGATTAAAAGAGCAGGAATTGGAGAGTTTGTTGTACTATGACCAGAATTAGAGGGCCTTTCCAGCCCAACTATACTCATCTCTCATCCTATACTCATCTCTCATCCCAAGATTAGCCCAAAATCAGATTATGGGGGGTCCGACAGCCACAACCTCTAGTACTGAACGGGACCGGACAGCTCTGTACAGTGTAGTGGCTTTTTCTGGATTCTGCAGCTCAGTGCTCGCTTACTTTAGTAGCAACCAAGCTGCAGTAATGGCCACGACCCACTATGTGGCACTGTCCATCAGCTGATCGTGCGGGTGCCTAGTGTGAACCCCCTAATCTGATATGGACTACTTTAGGAAAAAAATAAAAAATTGCAAAATTCACCCCACGGATGTGACCTCCCATGGCAAAATCTGCACAGAAAGATTTAAAAATCCATAAGTTAAAGCTTCCGAATGGACGTTCCCAGCACCGGAGATCTGCAGGATATCAACCAGCCGTGTATTGGATTCTGCTGCCGAGATCATGGACGTGCGGCTATCTCACCAGACAATCGCTCGACTGTCAATGACGAGCATGCATCTGACGTAAGCGTTCCCGATACTCACAGGGGACATGTAATATGGAGTGCCAACAAACGTTTTGGCAAAACTGGTATCATGGTGCAATATCCTGGCCAAGCCAAAGTCACCAAGTTTGACGTTCTTCTTGGCATCGAGGAATATGTTGGCAGGTTTCAGGTCCCTGTGGAGAACGGTATGGCCGCCATCGCTCCGTTTGTGGCAGTCTTTTAGGGCCAAAGCAACCTGGGCGAACACCCGGACTATGAAGTCTTCTTCCAAGTATTGCCTGAGGGGAGCAATGAAGGCAAGAAGGTGAGATGGAGAAAGGGAGGACAAAGCAGGGCAGAGCGGGCCGAGCACATCCAGTCAAAGAATCCCCTCCCGATCTACCTGTATAACCCGCTGCCAGCAGAGCAGACGTCTGCTCCCGTTACCGTATAGGATCTACCTCCCGCCCATAGTGCGGAGACGGCACCTACCTCTCCTTGGTGCACTTGGCGATCAGGCTGGCCAGGTCTCCCCCCTCGCAGTACTCCATCACGATGTACAGCGTCGTGCTGCTGCGCTCGATTATACGGTCGTAGTAGCGCACAATGTTGGGGTGTTTCAGTTCCCGTAACAAGTTCACTTCGGACACCAGCATCTGCTTCTCGGACTCGCTCATGGCGCCGTAGTCCAGCTCCTTCCACACAAGCACCTGCAGGACGGACGCCGATTACTATTGTTATACAGTGGGCACGGAAAGGATTCACACCCCCTTCACATTTCACTCGCTTTCATTGCAGCCATTTGGTAAATTCAAAAAAGTTCATATTTTTCACATTAATGTACATTCTGCACCCCATCTTAACTGAAAAAAAAAAAACACAAAACAGAAATGTGCAAATTTATTAAAAAAGAAAAACTGAAATATCACATGGTTTTAAGTATTCAGACCCTCTGGAGAGACCTGAAAATGGCGTTCACCATCCAACCTGACGGAACTGGAGAGGATCTGCCAGGAAGAATGGCCGAGGATCCCCAAATCCAGGGGTGAAAAACTTGTTGCATCATTCCCAAGAAGACTCCTGGCTGTACTAGCTCAAAAGGGGCTTCTACTCAATATTGAGCAAAGGGTCTGGAGACTTTCCGTACCCACTGTGTGTGGCTCCAGGGCCGGTACTGGTCACATTATTACACCAGGAACCGCGTTAGCAGCAATGAATGAAGCCGGCCCCGATCGCTGCCATTTAACCGTTTAGATACCACTATCAGATGGATTTTACTGATGGCACAAAAATGAAAAACCTGCTAGTCTGAAAGGGGTTAAGTGAGAACAGCCACCAGGTGCATTGCTATCGGTAACTAAGCCCTGCCTGGTGGGTCAGCCTCCAGCACTGACCGTACAGGAGCAGTCACTCAGGATGTGCAGGTGGTCAGACAGTGCTCTAGCGCCCCCTGGTGTCTCCACCTCCAGCGCTGACTGTACAGGAGCAGTCACTCAGGATGTGCAGGTGGTCAGACACTGCTCTAGCGCACCCTGGTGTCTCCACCTCCAGCGCTGACTGTACGGGAGCAGTCACACAGGATGTGCAGGTGGTCAGACACTGCTCTAGCACCCCCTGGTGTCTCAGCCTCCAGCACTGACTGTACAGGAGCAGTCACACAGGATGTGCAGGTGGTCAGACACTGCTCTAGCGCCCCCTGGTGTCTCAGCCTCCAGCACTGACTGTACAGGTGCAGTCACTCAGGATGTGCAGGTTATCAGACACTGCTCTAGCGCCCCCTGGTGTCTCCAGCACTGACTGTACAGGAGCAGTCACACAGGATGTACAGGTGGTCAGACACTGCTCTAGCGCCCCCTGGTGTCTCCACCTCCAGCGCTGACTGTACAGGAGCAGTCACTCAGGATGTGCAGGTGGTCAGACACTGCTCTAGCGCTCCCTGGTGTCTCAGCCTCCAGCACTGACTGTACAGGAGCAGTCACTCAGGATGTGCAGGTGGTCAGACACTGCTCTAGCGCCCCCTGGTGTCTCAGCCTCCAGCACTGACTGTACAGGAGCAGTCACTCAGGATGTGCAGGTGGTCAGACACTGCTCTAGCGCCCCCTGGTGTCTCCACCTCCAGCACTGACTGTACAGGAGCAGTCACTCAGGATGTGCAGGTGGTCAGACACTGCTCTAGCGCCCCCTGGTGTCTCCAGCACTGACTGTACAGGAGCAGTCACACAGGATGTGCAGGTGGTCAGACACTGCTCTAGCGCCCCCTGGTGTCTCCACCTCCAGCACTGACTGTACAGGAGCAGTCACACAGGATGTGCAGGTGGTCAGACACTGCTCTAGCGCCCCCTGGTGTCTCAGCCTCCAGCACTGACTGTACAGGAGCAGTCACACAGGATGTGCAGGTGGTCAGACACTGCTCTAGCGCCCCCTGGTGTCTCCAGCACTGACTGTACAGGAGCAGTCACACAGGATGTGCAGGTGGTCACACTGCTCTAGCGCCCCCTGGTGTCTCAGCCTCCAGCACTGACTGTACAGGAGCAGTCACTCAGGATGTGCAGGTGGTCAGACACTGCTCTAGCGCCCCCTGGTGTCTCCAGCACTGACTGTACAGGAGCAGTCACACAGGATGTACAGGTGGTCAGACACTGCTCTAGCGCCCCCTGGTGTCTCAGCCTCCAGCACTGACTGTACAGGAGCAGTCACTCAGGATGTGCAGGTGGTCACACTGCTCTAGCGCCCCCTGGTGTCTCAGCCTCCAGCACTGACTGTACAGGAGCAGTCACACAGGATGTGCAGGTGGTCAGACACTGCTCTAGCGCCCCCTGGTGTCTCCACCTCCAGCACTGACTGTACAAGAGCAGTCACTCAGGATGTGCAGGTTATCAGACACTGCTCTAGCGCCCCCTGGTGTCTCAGCCTCCAGCACTGACTGTACAGGAGCAGTCACTCAGGATGTGTAGGTGGTCACACTGCTCTAGCGCCCCCTGGTGTCTCCACCTCCAGCACTGACTGTACAGGAGCAGTCACTCAGGATGTGCAGGTGGTCAGACACTGCTCTAGCGCCCCCTGGTGTCTCCAGCACTGACTGTACAGGAGCAGTCACTCAGGATGTACAGGTGATCAGACACTGCTCTAGCGCCCCCTGGTGTCTCAGCCCCCAGCACTGACTGTACAGGAGCAGTCACACAGGATGTGCAGGTGGTCAGACACTGCTCTAGCGCCCCCTAGTGTCTCCAGCACTGACTGTACAGGAGCAGTCACTCAGGATGTACAGGTGGTCAGACACTGCTCTAGCGCCCCCTGGTGTCTCAGCCCCCAGCACTGACTGTACAGGAGCAGTCACACAGGATGTGCAGGTGGTCAGACACTGCTCTAGCGCCCCCTAGTGTCTCAGCCTCCAGCACTGACTGTACAGGAGCAGTCACACAGGATGTGCAGGTGGTCAGACACTGCTCTAGCGCCCCCTAGTGTCTCCAGCACTGACTGTACAGGAGCAGTCACTCAGGATGTGCAGGTTATCAGCCGCCGCTCTAGCGCCCCCTGGTGTCTCCACCTCCAGCACTGACTGTACAGGAGCAGTCACTCAGGATGTGTAGGTGGTCACACTGCTCTAGCGCCCCCTGGTGTCTCCACCTCCAGCACTGACTGTACAGGAGCAGTCACACAGGATGTGCAGGTGGTCAGACACCGCTCTAGCGCCCCCTGGTGTCTCAGCCTCCAGCACTGACTGTACAGGAGCAGTCACACAGGATGTGCAGGTGGTCAGACACTGCTCTAGCGCCCCCTGGTGTCTCCAGCACTGACTGTACAGGAGCAGTCACACAGGATGTACAGGTGGTCAGACACTGCTCTAGCGCCCGCTGGTGTCTCAGCCTCCAGCACTGACTGTACAGGAGCAGTCACACAGGATGTGCAGGTGGTCAGACACTGCTCTAGCGCCCCCTGGTGTCTCCAGCACTGACTGTACAGGAGCAGTCACTCAGGATGTACAGGTGATCAGACACTGCTCTAGCGCCCCCTGGTGTCTCAGCCTCCAGCACTGACTGTACAGGAGCAGTCACACAGGATGTACAGGTGGTCAGACACTGCTCTAGCGCCCCCTGGTGTCTCAGCCCCCAGCACTGACTGTACAGGAGCAGTCACACAGGATGTGCAGGTGGTCAGACACTGCTCTAGCGCCCCCTGGTGTCTCCAGCACTGACTGTACAGGAGCAGTCACTCAGGATGTACAGGTGATCAGACACTGCTCTAGCGCCCCCTGGTGTCTCAGCCTCCAGCACTGACTGTACAGGAGCAGTCACTCAGGATGTGCAGGTGGTCAGACACTGCTCTAGCGCCCCCTGGTGTCTCAGCCTCCAGCACTGACTGTACAGGAGCAGTCACACAGGATGTGCAGGTGGTCAGACACTGCTCTAGCGCCCCCTGGTGTCTCAGCCTCCAGCACTGACTGTACAGGAGCAGTCACACAGGATGTGCAGGTGGTCAGACACTGCTCTAGCGCCCCCTGGTGTCTCCAGCACTGACTGTACAGGAGCAGTCACACAGGATGTGCAGGTGGTCAGACACTGCTCTAGCGCCCCCTGGTGTCTCCAGCACTGACTGTACAGGAGCAGTCACACAGGATGTACAGGTGATCAGACACTGCTCTAGCGCCCCCTGGTGTCTCCACCTCCAGCGCTGACTGTACAGGAGCAGTCACACAGGATGTGCAGGTGGTCAGACACCGCTCTAGCGCCCCCTGGTGTCTCAGCCTCCAGCACTGACTGTACAGGAGCAGTCACTCAGGATGTGTAGGTGGTCACACTGCTCTAGCGCCCCCTGGTGTCTCCAGCACTGACTGTACAGGAGCAGTCACTCAGGATGTGCAGGTGGTCAGACACTGCTCTAGCGCCCCCTGGTGTCTCAGCCTCCAGCACTGACTGTACAGGAGCAGTCACTCAGGATGTGCAGGTGATCAGACACTGCTCTAGCGCCCCCTGGTGTCTCCAGCACTGACTGTACAGGAGCAGTCACACAGGATGTGCAGGTGGTCAGACACTGCTCTAGCGCCCCCTAGTGTCTCCAGCACTGACTGTACAGGAGCAGTCACTCAGGATGTGCAGGTGGTCAGACACTGCTCTAGCGCCCCCTGGTGTCTCCAGCACTGACTGTACAGGAGCAGTCACACAGGATGTACAGGTGATCAGACACTGCTCTAGCGCCCCCTGGTGTCTCCGCCCCCAGCACTGACTGTACAGGAGCAGTCACACAGGATGTGCAGGTGGTCAGACACTGCTCTAGCGCACCCTGGTGTCTCCGCCCCCAGCACTGACTGTACAGGAGCAGTCACTCAGGATGTGCAGGTGGTCACAATGCTCTAGCGCCCCCTGGTGTCTCCAGCACTGACTGTACAGGAGCAGTCACTCAGGATGTGCAGGTGGTCACAATGCTCTAGCGCCCCCTGGTGTCTCCAGCACTGACTGTACAGGAGCAGCCACTCAGGATGTGCAGGTGGTCACAATGCTCTAGCGCCCCCTGGTGTCTCCAGCACTGACTGTACAGGAGCAGTCACTCAGGATGTGCAGGTGGTCAGACACTGCTCTAGCGCCCCCTGGTGTCTCCAGCACTGACTGTACAGGAGCAGTCACACAGGATGTGCAGGTGGTCAGACACTGCTCTAGCGCCCCCTGGTGTCTCCGCCCCCAGCACTGACTGTACAGGAGCAGCCACTCAGGATGTGCAGGTGGTCACAATGCTCTAGCGCCCCCTGGTGTCTCCAGCACTGACTGTACAGGAGCAGTCACTCAGGATGTACAGGTGGTCACACTGCTCTAGCGCCCCCTGGTGTCTCCAGCACTGACTGTACAGGAGCAGCCACTCAGGATGTGCAGGTGTTCAGCCGCCGCTCCAGCGCCCCCTGGTGTCAGCACCCTGCCTAGCACCGTGGCCGCAGCCCTCGCTCTACCTTGCCGTCGGCTTTCCTGCGGATCTTCTGACACTTCCCGTAGGAGCCGGAGCCTATGGTGTACAGCACCTCGTAGTCCTCCACCCTGGACGGCATGCTGGTGTCAGCCCCGCCGCACGGTCACCGCTCAGGAGCCGGTCTGTCTGACGCAGCCAAATCCCCACACACAACACACTAGAAACGGTTTAAACGTCGTGCCTTCCCACTGTCCTGCGCGCTCATTGGTTATAGACTTAAGCTAATTGTCTGCTGATTGGCTAACGGCTCTTGACATCTCACTTGCTGATTGGTCGCTGCATTAAACACAGAATTGACACCGCCCAGGTTCAGTTACAAGAAATGGGCGGGGTCTATAGGGCTGGTTGCCTAGAGACAGACGCGGCGCCAATCTAGAGCGGGCGCTTGTTGGGGGGGGGGGGGGAGAAAGAAAGGCTTAGGTCACGTGACAACGGGAGCTCCGCTGTACCGTCACAGCGCCACCTGCAGCTCAGCACGAGTACAGCGGGCTGGAAAACTAAGGCGAGAATCAATCGGTCCTCAGCAGAATTGGGCGATTTTTCGTTTTTTATTTTTTCCTCCTAGAGCCAGCACTTGGTTTTTTTCTAGGACAAGTTGCAGTTTTGAATTACATCATTCACTTTACCATATAAAAAAAAAAAAGAAAAGCAGGAAAAATTTCCAAATGAGTGAAAAAATAAATGACATTTTTTCAATTTCTTTTTTAACTCGTGATTCTTGTCAGTGCGATTATGGTGATACCAAATATAGACAAATAGAAATAATGTCTTATCGCTCCTTCCCTGTACTAGGCCTCTCCTCTTACTGTGGGGTCCTTAGGGCTCGGTACTAGGCCTCTCCTCTTACTGTGGGGTCCTTAGGACTCGGTACTAGGCCTCTCCTCTTACTGTGAGGTCCTTAGGACTCGGTACTAGGCCTCTCCTCTTACTGTGAGGTCCTTAGGGCTCGGTACTAGGCCTCTCCTCTTACTGTGAGGTCCTTAGGGCTCGGTACTAGGACTCTCCTCTTACTGTGGGGTCCTTAGGACTCGGTACTAGGCCTCTCCTCTTACTGTGGGGTCCTTAGGGCTCGGTACTAGGACTCTCCTCTTACTGTGGGGTCCTTAGGACTCGGTACTAGGCCTCTCCTCTTACTGTGGGGTCCTTAGGGCTCGGTACTAGGCCTCTCCTCTTACTGTGAGGTCCTTAGGGCTCGGTACTAGGCCTCTCCTCTAACTGTGGGGTCCTTAGGACTCGGTACTAGGCCTCTCCTCTTACTGTGGGGTCCTTAGGGCTCGGTACTAGGACTCTCCTCTTACTGTGGGGTCCTTAGGGCTCGGTACTAGGACTCTCCTCTTACTGTGGGGTCCTTAGGGCTCGGTACTAGGCCTCTCCTCTTACTGTGAGGTCCTTAGGGCTCGGTACTAGGCCTCTCCTCTAACTGTGGGGTCCTTAGGGCTCGGTACTAGGCCTCTCCTCTTACTGTGAGGTCCTTAGGGCTCGGTACTAGGACTCTCCTCTTACTGTGGGGTCCTTAGGGCTCGGTACTACACCCCTCCTCTTACTGTGGGGTCCTTAGGGCTCGGTACTAGGACTCTCCTCTTACTGTGGGGTCCTTAGGGCTCGGTACTAGGCCCCTCCTCTTACTGTGGGCTCCTTAGGGCTCGGTACTAGGCCTCTCCTCTTACTGTGGGGTCCTTAGGGCTCGGTACTAGGCCCACTCCTCTTACTATGGGGTCCTTAGGGCTCGGTACTACACCCCTCCTCTTACTGTGGGCTCCTTAGGGCTCGGTACTAGGCCTCTCCTCTTATTGTGAGGTCCTTAGGGTCCAGTACTAGGCCCCTCCTCTCACTGTGGGGTCCTTAGGGCTTGGAGCTATGCCCCTCCTCTTACTGTTGTCAAGGTAAAAAATATATATCTTTATACTCTTTTGTACTTTTATATATTCTTATGCTGTGAAACAATAAGTTTTTCCCTTTGCTTGCCAAATGCAAATTTAACTGTATTTAAGATGGCTGCCAGTATTCACCTTTGCCCCACTTTCAGGCTGAAGGAACAAGTTGCACATTCCAGAAGGACAAGTAACATTTTTCTGGAATTCGAAACTTAACAAGATGTGGACAAAGGAAGATTCATCAGATGACGTCAGGCCAACCAGAGGGACTGAATACTAGATACATTGCTTAACCCCCGCCTATCCCCGCCCTCTGCACACCTTCCCCCAATGGACCATGTAATATTGTGTATCAGGAAATAAAGTTCAGTTGTTGCTGTGACGTTACACACGAGCGTGCAATGAGTTTGAACCAGCATTGTGTCTGACTCATTCTTATCCGGTACCAACATGCTCCTAATCTGATTTGGAATGACTGGTGGATGAAGGGTATTGTCGTGACGACCCCGACAATTTGGCGCAACCAACGTGGGGCGTGGCCCGTGAGATCCGAGACCCCCTGGACCCATGCCTGGACGTCCGTGGACGACACCCGTAGTGGCTGACCTCGAGGACTGATCACCCTCCAAGCACGGTAAGTGGAGATCGCATACTATGTATGTGTCACACTTGCTAGTGTTTCAGCCGTTATTGGTTTGTCTGTGGTCTCCTTGGGTCTGGGGAGTGACCGGTCGAGTGGTGAGACCGAGCGCGATCCCGTGCCACGCTTCGAACCAGCAACTGAGAGACGTCGCACTCTGCGCGTCCTCGTGTACACCACACCTCCTCCACCGGTCATTGTACTCCATTCAACCACCCTACCCGTGACTGTTGCCTAGTAGTGATAGAGTGAAAGATTGAGAAGTTTGTGGATTGGGATAGGAGACGTAGCCTCTGTGATATTGCACGCACATACATTGGTAATTAAGACGTCCCAAGAGGGGGACCACCAGAAACACTTGCACACACTTGCACATATCGGTAATTAAGACGTCCCAAGAGGGGGACCACCAGAAACACTTGCACACACTTGCACATATCGGTAATTAAGACGTCCCAAGAGGGGGACCACCAGAAACACTTGCACACACTTGCACATATCGGTAATTAAGACGTCCCAAGAGGGGGACCACCAGAAACACTTGCACACACTTGCACATATCGGTAATTAAGACGTCCCAAGAAGGGGACCACCAGAAACACAGTGGAGGGGTCTCACTAGGAGACAGCCTCCCAACGTTTAGAATATCGTGACAGGGCAGACTGTAATCACTGGTGTTCAGGTTAAGGAAAAATATTGAGCGCGAGGCTCTTTATTCATAACACGTGGAGCGCGAGGCTCCGTGTTAGGACACAAGTGTTGCTGTCGCTGTCAGCGGCCTACTGCAGAAGGGCGTAGTATTCTGTGAGTCATGTTACGTCTCTTAAAGAAGAAGTCCGTGCCCCACAGGTTAGATGAGGATGCTGTGGAAGTCAAGACAATAGTAGAGTCACGGGAGGGCAAGAAGGCAGTCAAGAATGTTGAAAGATGAAGGACTGTTAGAACAAGTGCAAGCTCATCTGCGAGTTGCGCGAGCTTTAAAGAACGAGGAATGGAAAAAGGTTGATGGAGAGGAAAGATGAAAGGATGCAGAGCCCGTGTTTGGCTATAAAATATCTCAATCATTGGTTTTTCTAAGGTGTTTTGGTATATGAATTGTGTGAAGGTTTTGTAGAAATTAATTGAGTCTGATAATTGCTGTATTCCGCTACTCTGTGTGGTTTTCCGAAACACCCCATGGGAGGGGGGAGTCAAATAGCTGCATTGTGGTTTTTCTTCTTTTGTGTTGAGGAATGCTGTAAATTCTTATCTGTGTGTTTGTGGCCGATGGGAGGGGTGAACCCCTGCGCGAATTGTTTTTTTGACTTCTCCTCTTTGTGCTGCCGGCCAGAGAAAGGGGGGCCAAAGTTTCCAGAAGAACTTAACCCAGTCTGTATCAGCAGCTGCAGCGATCCTCACTCACTCTCTAGCCCCCGCAGCTTCAAGGACACACGGCTCGCAGCTCGGTTCCTTATCAGTGGCCCAAGAAGCAGAAGACTTCAGCTCCAGCTCCCCCTCCCTTACACAAATCCAGTCTTACGCTCCAATATTCATTTTAACCCTGTGTCTGGAAATCTCTCTCGCCATGTTAATTCTCAGACCAAGACAGGACAGATGGATTTGTAAATATTGCGGTCAGACAAACCCAGACTGGAGAAATGCTTGTATAATCTGTGCTGCAACTCGACCTAAGTGAATTACACTGATTCCTGTCCAGATAAGATCACATGTAGTGATGTAGTGATATAAGAAGCTGACACAGGATAGTGGGTAGTGGGGACATTAACTTTGGGAGTAGGCTGACAGTAATCCTTTTGGGAAGGAGCTGTAGACCAGCATGTCATGTCACCCCCAACCGGTCATCTAGTCACCCCCACCACCAGAGAACCAACCACACCAGGTAGTGTAAGACAGATACAGGAGTATTATCCCTGAAAGCCCTCTGACTAGCTAGCTACGCTAAAATAATTGGCTGACCCTGAGAACAAACCTTTCCCAATTTACAGACAAAGATAATATGATGGACGTATAAGTGCACCTGAGCAGACCTAGAGAGTTGGTGAGCCAAGATGATGGTCAGATGGTATTTATGTTATATAACCCCTATGTAGATGAGTATAATGAGATGTGTTATAAAAAATAAAAAAAAAATAGGGGGGATAGTGTATCTAACCCTGGCAGTTAGAATATCCCTATGTTATGCTGCTTCAGTATGTGGGTAATTTTTTTGTTTTTTGTTGTGTGCACAGACAGAGCAGGAAGCCATTGTTGCCACTGTTAGTTTTCACAAGTATCTGGCAGATCTGAACTGTCGGGTTTCAGCCTTGATACTTCGGTTCTGCCTTGGTCAAGTGATATTTTTGGGTCACTGTCTCCTTCAGGGTGCCAGACACCTCACAGAAGAAAGAAAAATAGCCGTCAGCTACAAAGGATGTGACTGAACTCCAACGTTTTCTTGGACTATGTACTTATTGTTGTCAGTGGATACCGGACGCATCCCGCATAATGCTACCCCTCTACAAGGCCCTGAAAGACTGTTCAAGATATGCTGATGATTTTGGCAGACTCCACACTGGATACGCTGTTACTACGGAAGACACTGTAGTGCACGGAGCTGCACTCCCTCCCTCTCTGTCAGCACAAGCCAAAGACAGGCGGGCTAATATACACGGACTCACAGTATGCATTTGGTATTGCTCATGATTTCGGAGCCCTATGGGCCAATCGAGGATTTGTTACTACTGCCGGGACTCAGTGAAGAATGCTGAAGCTGTTAAAGCCCTCATGGACTCAATCGAATTACCTACCCAGGTGGCCATTATCAAAGTTAAGGAGCACGGTACTATGGAACAGACCACAGACTGGTGGTAACGCCTTTGCGAATATGCAAGCAAAAGCCGCTGCTCTTCTACCCGTTGAACTGACCATACCAGCTATGGTGACCACACGCCCTCAGCGTAAACAGTTACAAGAAACACTGACTCTACAGGAACCTGATGATCTATGCCAGACTGAGGTTTTCTGTCAGACCCCGCGAGACCGCTTAATGACGATGCAGAGAATGTCTCCAAAGGAAGAAGTGAAGCAGTGGAAGCTGATGGAGCACGTATGGACAATGGTCGCTGAAAAAAGGACCAACTTGTGTGTTTCCCTAAGCGGATGTACCCTGCTATTGCCATGTGGGCGCATGGGCCCACACATCGAGGTATCTGTCAGATCTGCAATCCCGGTCAACTTCAACGTGTACCCCCGAAGTATCTTGCTAAGCCCGACTATCCTTTCCAAAAGCTCCAGGTGGACCACATCACGTTGCCTAAGTCTGAAGGTATGAATATTGTCTGGTGGTTGTCGATATGTTCTCCAGTTGGCCAGAAGCATTCCCCGTTACCAACGTGACTGCAAAGACCACAGCAAAGAAACTGGTGATGGAAGTCGAATACAGATATGGTGTTCCAGAAGTTGCTGAAAGTAACCAAGGCCCGGACTTTTCTTCTCATGTGTATCAGGAGGTTCTGACAATTCTTGGATCCACTGTAGCCCTCCATACTCCGTACCATCCACAATCTAGTGGGAAAGTTAAGAGGCTGAACGGCACACTGAAGGGACAATTGACCAAAATGATGCAGGAGACTACGGCTCCATGGCCAGGGCTCTTACATATTCATACTACCCCTATTGCAAAACATGGCCTGTCCCCATATGAGATATTGTTTGGTGCTAGGTTCTCAGTTGCAAATTTCCAGTCTCAGTAGTTGTCAGAGGAAACTGACCGTGCTGTTCAATATGTTATTCAGCTTAGTAAAAATGTTGCTAACACCCATGTTTTAGATTCTTTTTCCCTTCCAGATTCAGCAGAAACCGATATTTGTCACAATTTGAAGCCTGGTGGTTTTATGGTCGTGAAAAGCTATGTCAGTAAAACTTGAAGGAAAGAGCACCTGGATCTACGCTTCACACTGCAAAAGAGACCGAACCAGCGCTTAGTCACAGTGGTGATCGAAGGAAAATGTTGCTGTTGTTTTTGGTCCTGAGGCTTGGGGTCATCCTCGCCCCTACCTTCTCGGCCCCTATTGTAAATAAGAATTCCGGTGCCACCATTCTCTGGGTAAACCTAACGGCCCCGGTAAATATCTGGTGATTTGATTTCTGCGATGTAGTCAAGTGCCCCGAGACTCAGCGGGTGGTAGAGGGAATTATCCAGTATTATATATGTGTTACCAGAGATAACAATTGTACTGGGGAGGTATTTTCATAATGTGTTTAATAGTGGATACTATGGTAATTTAGGCCATATACAGCTCCAGGATATTAGTTTCAGACCAACCAAGGCCCCCGTTACCAGTACAGCTAAAACAGGCCCAGGTGAACGTTTGCAAAATATAGTTAACGAAGTAATCCCCATTCCAGGTCTCAGTTGGCAAGAAGTCTTCTCCATAGAAACACAAACAGCCCCAAGGAAAAATTTATGGTTAGAATGGGTAAGATACAATGTACGAGTCCAGAATATCTCTGTAGGATGTATTGCTTGTGCTGCAGCAAATACACACCTATACACATATGCATTGTTTTTTTTTTCCTGATGACAATACCACTGCTTGTGTTATGAATCTGTTGAAGGATTTAAAGCCCACTGATTGCTCAGATTATGTCCCACTAATTCATGAAGCACCTAAACTAAAGGTCCCAGGAGGGATAACTGTATTAGCTGATAATTATACCTGCTATAATTCCCACGACACTACAGGTACACCAGTAGGGGTCTTCGAGACAGGTTTCTGCAAAGAGAACAGTTCCCTGGATACTGACTTGCTAGCTAATCATACACAGTACATGAACGACATTTATTGGTTATGTGGAGATGGTAAGCTCCGTCCTAGGTTGCCTAATGCCTGGACAGGTCAATGCACCCTTGTTAAACTAGCTATGCAGTTCAAGATTCTACCTTAGGATCCGGAGACACCTGATGAATATACCAGAAAGAGGAGGTCTCGATCAGCTCCACATGAGTTATGAAGAAAATCCATTGGTATATGTCGATGGCATTGGAGTGCCAAGGGGGGTGCCTGACCAATTTAAAGCCCAGAACCAGATCTATGCTAGTTTTGCTTCTTTAATCCGCAGGTGCAGATTAATAAAAATGTTGATTGGATCAATTATACATATATTACAGTGAACAAAGGTTTGTCAATTTTATCTGTGATGCTTTCCAGGGTATAGTTGAGGAGTTGAGCCCTAACACTAGAATGACCCTCCAAAACCGACTAGCCCTTGATATGATCTTAGCTGAAAAAGGAGGAGTCTGTGGGATGGTGGGAGAGGAATGTTGTACCTATATCCCTCAGAACTCTGGGGTAAATGGAAAGACCATGATAGCCCTTAAAAAGATAAATGGGTTAGCAGCGGAATTAAAGACTAATGCTGGAGTAGATATATCTTTCTTTTCCGGTTGGTTGGGTGGGCTCAAAGGATTCCTTCAACAAGCTTGTCTAGTACTGATTGCCCTTCTTGTAGTTGGATCAATAATCCTCTGTTGTGTTATTCCCCTGTATAAAAAGGTTATCACTGAGGCAACTCTGACTAGCACCTTCCTCAACCAAGAAGTAGACTCACCAGAGTATGATGGCACTGATCCAGGGGAAATCCCCAAGTACGTCCCCCTCAAGAAGTTAGACAATACCCTTTACTCTCAGATGATGCTAAGAGATTTAGTTTAGGGACAGCGGGAGAACTCCATGTGAAGCGAGTGAAGGGTTCAGCTGCCTGGAGGCCTCTCACAAGGGGAGAGCTTCTGAGGTGTCTGGATGAAGAAATCCACCTCCCCTTTCCCCATCACATGGACAGTCTCGAAGGATCTTTCTTTTTAGGGAAAAACTTAGTGTTTAGGGGTGATTGTCAAGGTAAAAAATATATATCTTTATACTCTTTTGTACTTTTATATATTCTTATGCTGTGAAACAATAAGTTTTTCCATTTGCTTGCCAAATGCAAATTTAACTGTATTTAAGATGGCTGCCAGTATTCACCTTTGCCCCACTTTCAGGCTGAAGGAACAAGTTGCACATTCCAGAAGGACAAGTAACATTTTTCTGGAATTCGAAACTTAACAAGATGTGGACAAAGGAAGATTCATCAGATGACGTCAGGCCAACCAGAGGGACTGAATACTAGATACATTGCTTAACCCCCGCCTATCCACGCCCTCTGCACACCTTCCCCCAATGGACCATGTAATATTGTGTATCAGGAAATAAAGTTCAGTTGTTGCTGTGACGTTACACACCAGCGTGCAATGAGTTTGAACCAGCATTGTGTCTGACTCATTCTTATCCGGTACCAACATGCTCCTAATCTGATTTGGAATGACTGGTGGATGAAGGGTATTGTCGTGACGACCCCGACACTGTGGGGTCCTTAGGGCTCAGTACTAGGCCTCTCCTCTTACTGTGGGGTCCTTGGAGCTCGGTACTAGGCCCCTCCTCTTACTGTGGGGTCCTTGGAACTCGGTACTAGGCCCCTCTTCTTACTGTGGGGTCCTCGGGGCTCGGTACTAGGCCTCTCCTCTTACTGTGGGGTCCTTAGGGCTCGGTACTACGCCCCTCCTCTTACTGTGGGGTGCTCAGGGCTCGGTACTAGGCCTCTCCTCTTACTGTCTGGGTCCTTAGGGCTCAGTACTAGGCCCTCTCCTCTGTCGGGGGGCTCAGTACTAGGCTCACTCCTCTGTCGGGGTTGTCAGGGCTCGGTACTAGGCCACCTTCTCTTACTGACTGGGGTCCTCGGGGCTCGGTACTAGGCCCTCTCCTCTTACTGTTGGGGGTCCTCAGGGCTTGGTACTAGGCCCCTCCTGTTACTGTCAGGGGTCCTCGGGGCTCAGTACTAAGTCCGCTCCTTTTACTGTAGGGGGTCTTCAGGGCTTGGTATTAGGCCCACTCTTACTACTGTCGGGGGGCTCGGTTCTAGGCCACCTCCTCTTACTGCTGGGGGTTTTCTGGGCTCGGTACTAGGCCACCTCCTCTTACTGCTGGGGGTCCTCTGGGCTAGGTACTAGGCCACCTTCTCTTACTTATTGGGGGTCCTCTGGGCTCAGTACTAAGTCTCCTCCTCTTACTGTTGGGTCCTCAGGGCTTGGTTCTGGGCCCCTCCTCTTACTGTCGGGGTCCTCGGGGCTCGATACTAGGCCCCCTCCTCTTACTGTCAGATTCCTCTTACTGATGAGGTCCTCATGGTTCAGCTCTCGGCCCCCTCCTCTGTCTTCTATATACTGCCCCTATTGAACAAACAAACATTAGATTTGTATTTCAGTACCAGCTCTATGCTGATGACACCCATTATACATATCGTCTCCCGACATTAACCCCTGCATTACTATAAAATAACAGTAATTGTCTCTGTTTTCTTTAACATCATGTCCTCACTCTACCTAAAACTGAATCTGTCAAAAACTGAACGCCTTGTGTTTCCTGCCTCCACTAACCTACCTATGCCTGACTGTCATTTCCATGTGTGGTTCCTCCATTACTCCCAAGCAGCATGCCTGCAGTGTTGGGATTATATTTGACACAGAACTTTCTTTTATTCCCAGTATCCGATCACTTGCTTGTGTCACCTGCACCTTAAAAACCATCTCCAGATTCCAACCTTTTCTTACCTTGGAAACTGCAAAACCTTTTAGTGAGGCTCTTATTCTTTCTCATCTCGAATACTGTAACTCTCTTCTGATCAGTCTCCCTCTAAGAAAACTTTCTCCAGGTCCAATTGTTATACCGATGCCTCTACCCTGTGCCAGTCATTGCACTGGTTACCCATGTGCTAGAGAATACAATATAAACTTCTCTCTCTCACCCATAAAGCGCTCCACGGTTCTGCTCCACACTAAATCTCCTCCTCCTCCTGCAGGTTCCCTCTGCAGCTTATTCGGTAAGCGCTATAGATTGCCGAATAAGCCCTGACTCGATCAAATTCGCTCATCTCTAGTAATGACCTAAAACTAACATTCTCTATAATCCAATCCTCTCACTTCCGTATCCAACACTTCTCTTGCGCTGCACCAGTTTTCTGGAATGCACTACCCCTGGACGATCCAATTTATACTTAGCCCTCACATTTTTTTAGCATCTTCCCTGTTCCTCCTCCTACATTTTCCTCAGTATCTGGTCCCTCCAATTCATCTGTTTCCACATCCTTCATGCCCCAATAGCACTTGGTGACTGTTCTTAAGGCTCAGACAGCCGAATAGCATGGACGAAGATCACATCACAGTGCACGGACTGGTGGGCTGCTCTCCTGACCCGAGCGTGACAGCTGTATAGAAATACATGGCGGGGTCATGCTTAGATCAGGATAGCCGCCGGCCAGTCCGTGCACTGTGATGTGATCATCATCCGTGTTATACAGCCATCTGACTGCACGCTTAGTCAGATCCTGGCTGATGACGGCTCATACAGCTTTATATAATAACCCCCATTTATCATTATTATGGCTGGGTCGGACATGACAAGCACTTTATACCTATTGTGTCCCCCTATTTACTTACAGATTGTTAGTCTGCAAGCAGGGACCTTACCCTTCCTTGTAACTATTGACCTATGTGATACTTTGTGATGTCTTTATTGTCTGTACATGTCCCCGCTTAGGCCTCTTTCACACTTCAGTCTTTTGGCGTCAGTTTGAATCTGCTGTTTTCATCAAACAGCGGATCCGCCATTTTTGTGGGGTGGATCCACTATTTTCCCATAGACTTGCATTAGCGACGGATTGTGCCAGATGGTCGTCCGTTCCATCCGCCATGTGACGGATCCGTTGAAATTTGGCGGACGTCATCTAGACATTGACGGACATCGCAACGTTCTTTGACTGCACCGAAATGGCTGTTCGTGACGGAGCCGTCGCGTCCACCATTTCCTAGAATGGCCGCCTATGGGCGATGGATCCGTCGCGACCGACATTTGGCGGATCCGTCACCCCAATTCGCTTTTTCAATTGAGCATGCTCCAAAAGTAGATACTTTTCCCAGATAACCAGATGCGTAAACAAAACGGATCCGTTAGAACCGTTTGCTCAACAATTTTGACGGATCCGTCACAATGCCGGAGCAGACTGGTGCCAAACAACCGAAGTGTGAAAGAAGCCTTAACTGTAAAGTGCTGCTGTTGGCACTATAGAAATAAATTATTACTACTATTGTATTTCAGTGTAAAAAAATAAATAAATTCAGAAACTTAGAAAAAAACACAAATTTGTGCAACCTTTTTTGATACCCTTTTTCATTTCTTGTGTGTCAAGCTGGCGTTTTTATAGATATTTTGGAGTACATTTGACATTTTGATCGCTATGGAATATTTTTTGCAAGAAACACTGCGGTTTTGGCTTATCAATTTTTTCTTTACACAGTTTGGTTAATTATTTCCATACATGGGATATCATGTGTTTATTTTTTTAAATTTTCTTTATTTTTTTATTATTTTTTATTATTATGAATATTTTTCAATTAATTTTCACTCTAGTTTTTAGCACCCACTAGGAGACTGGAACCGCAATCAGTATATAGTGTAACTGTTGGCGGGGCTTCATCGGAGGACTAAGATGGCAATGCCGGGGTATATAGTATGCTGGCGGCGGACATGGCAACCTGCAATCACATGTATTGTTCCATTTAACCAAAACTGCAATTCAAGACTTTTTGTCTTCCAGTGATCGCTGAGCAGCAGAACAAACACATTCGCTTCTTTCTTTCTGTGACCCGGTATCATTATCCTTACACCTAATTTATAGAAATGTTGTTTTACTGATTTTACTTAAAAAAAAAAAAAAAAAAAAAAAAAAAAAAATATATACTTTTCTTATTTTTTGGCTGATGAGGCTGAATGGGGGGGACAAGATATATTTTTCTTTGGTTCTATTTTGGGAAGCATTAGCCATTTTAAACCACTCTTTTTGGGTGGAAGCAGGCTGCAGAAAGACAACATTTTTGCATTGTTTTTCATATATATTTTATGCTGGTTATGGGTACTACAGAAGATTAAAAAACAAAAAAAAAATTGTGACATTTATGTAATTCAGGCCAGTATAGAGACGCCCATTATAAAGTGTTTTATTTTACTTTTTTTTTTTATTATTATAGAGCATGTTTTCATGACAAATTTATTTTTTTATTTTCACTCCTCTTAAAACTTATATCATTTTTTTTTTTTTACAATACTTATTAATCCCATCAGGGGATGTGAACTTTGTTTTTGTTTTTTCTTTTTCCAATAGGCTTCTGTACTTGTCAGACCCATCGGGCTGTTGTTCCCTTGTGTAAATGGAGCAGAAAGTCTCCCTCACCCCTGCATCTCCTGGCATCCATTACTACCTGCATGGTTTGGCCGCTTTCATTGCTCCTCACTGCATGCTGTGGTGCTAAGCGACTGTCTTCGAAAAATATGTTCCGAATCCCCGCAGCTGCATGTCTCGCTGCTGTACCTGTCAGGCAATCCCTGCATTTGTTGCATCTGTCACAGCAGTGAGACATGCAGCCGCGGGGACTCAACCATTTTTTGAGCACGCCGGAGACACTCGGCTAGCACCAGAGCATGCTGAGATAACACCTTTTCCCAGCACGTTCGCTCATTCACTAGTTGTCGTGTGTTAATATGTTGGTTTCATTAACAATGATTATCAAATAATGAGCCAAAGGGGGAGCAAAGAATATGTTTCTAGGTTGGTCCTATGTATCGGACCTCCTTCGTGAGGACTTGGTGCAGGTTGTTATAGTGCAGATATTTGCATTCGGTTTCTTCATTCCCTTTGCCTTGCAAATACGGAGCAGCTCGGTTTGTGTCCCGACTATTGTGACCGATAAAATAATAATTTGTCTGTGACTGAATGATCCATTTTAGAGTCTGGGATCTGAATGATTTTAGGTTTCTGGACTGGGATACGAACGACTTTGGTTTGGGGTCTTAGGGACAAGGTGCCCATCCTGGGGTCTCAATTACTTTACAGGGTTCTTGTCTGAGAGCTGTATGACTTTATGGGTTTGGGGTCTTAATGATTTTAAGTGTCTATCGGGAGATTTGCATAAATTTAAAGGTTTGAGATCTGGATGACTTTAGGGGGCCAATATTCCACAGAAAATGTGCTGATGGTTGGATGCAGCCATTGCCAGACGGCCTACTAGTTTGGTAACCTTTATCAGTAAGCTAACCAGGTAGGAATACTAGCAACCTGACAAGCCATATAATGGCCAAAAAAAGTTAATAGACAAATATCAATGCGTGTACTGGGCAAATGTGAAATTGACAGATCGGGGGCATGAAGAAACACCGAAGCTGGTACACCACCATTAATTCCAAGCAATGATACTTAGGGGCTTTGTTTGCCTTACTGACTAATTCCAATTAATATGCAAATTGCCTCTTCTGAGAAAAATTCCAATTAAAATATTAGTGCAGCAGCTGAAAGATGAATTGTGTTACTTCCCTTTGGAATGTGAAGATGTCCAGCAGTGCCATCAGCTCAGAACCGGCAGCCACAAGTGGGACGCACACCTGTCACCTACTGTTCGGAGAAGTCCAACCAGAAGTGGCTTTTGTGGAAGAATTGGAGCCATAATCCCAGACCTTCCACATAGAAACAAGTGACTGTGCAGGAAAACATAGGAACTGGGGTGTAGAGAAATGGCAGCAGGCGCTCGGGCCTGAGGAGTCCATGTGTGAAACCTTTGGCTGGAACAGAAGGCAGTTTGTGGATCTAGGAGCAATGCTGTTTTGAAGACAAAGGGCGGTCACCAAATATTATTTAGATTTTTATATTTCTTTAGTTTATTCACTTTGCATTTTAGTTGATCAAAGTAAACTATTAACACATATATTTTTTTAATTATTCCTATTTTGCAGTTTTTTTTTTCCATACCTGCCTAAAACGCTAACACAGTACTCTATAGGTCTATAAAAAAAACTATTGTAATTTGCAGCACCTCTGTGGATCGCATTTTCATTCCTGGATTCCTCAATCCACTTGACAAATCCAGCTCTGCATTGCTGAGTACGCTGCTAAACGCTGTACTGCACTTAGAATACCCAGGGATGTAGCAGAGCTGGGTTTGTTACACTATACTGGGGCCAGTTCTGCCGGACTTGTGACAAACCCAGCACTGCTACATCGCTGGGTACTCTGCTGGTCAGTTTTGCATTGGATTTGTGACATACCCAGCTCTGCTATATCTCTTGGAAATCTCTTATACTACAAGCCAGTTTTGTATAAGCCTTGGGGCAAACTTGCCTCTGCTACATCACTGGGTACTCTGCTATACTTCTGACCAGTTTTACATTGGACTTGTGACATACTTAGTTCTGCTACACTGTTCCGCTATGGACTCGTGGCAAACTTAGCTCTGCTACATCACTGGGTATTCTGCTACACAGTTCTATATTGGACTTGTGACAAACCCAGCCGTTATCTGTCCATGATGCGCAACAACTGCTCTTCCAGATCAAAGGCTTAGAGGATTCACCTCACCAGCTGAGATCTAAGGCTATGTGCACACATTGCGGATTTGACGCTGCGGATTCGCAGCAGTTTTCCATCAGCTTTATAGTACCATGTAAACCTATGGAAAACAAAATCCGCTGTGCACATGCTGTGGAAAATACTGCGCGGAAACGCTGCGTTGTATTTTCTGCAGCATGTCAATTCTTTGTGCGGATTCCACTGCGTTTTACACCTCTTCCTTAATAGGAATCCGCAGGTGAAATCCACACAAAAACCGTAGTAAATCCGCGGGTAATCCGCAGGGAGTTTTACAATCTGCGTGGAAAAACCCGCACACAAATCCGCAACGTGCGCACATACCCTAACAGTGCGGATGAAGACTTTACTCCACCTGCACAGAGAGGACGAGTGAGATCGACAAGAGATGACGTGAGCGGTATGGAGGCTGTCAATACAGGCCGGGTCGTTCTATGAAAGTGACAACCTGCTGCACCAGATCAAGATAAAATTTGCATATTACAATCGAAGGCAATAAGTTATTTTTGTAGACCATCTTTCCAAAACAAAAAAAAAAAATCTGTATGTCTGAATGGGGCCATGGGCCATAACGGGACGTGTTCTGACATAACGTGCAGAATCCGGACATGTTATTTTATGGAACTCGATAACTTTCACCATTGCAGTTACTCCGAGTATCCTGTAGAGGGCAGTAGTGACTGTCCCGTAAATGGTCACATAAGGGGCTGCACAGACAGATGTCCCAGGGCCGCAGACCTCTAAGGAGACATATCCCACCTCGCCTTTAGGGTGAGTTAAGGTATGTGCACACGTTCAGGAATTTTCAAGTTTTTTTCGCGATAAAAGTGCATAAAAAACGTATGCGGATTGCTGGCAGAAATGTCCGATTTTTTGTCAGGAAATTTCTGCAAGAAATCCTGATGTGTGCACATAGCCTAAAGCTTAAACAGTCCACAAAAAATCCTTCCCCCTTTTTAACCTAAGAAGCCCTTGTCATATCCCCCAACCCTTCACTGTGAGATGACCAATGCAGAACACATGTAGGTGCAGGGGTGCAAATACCAATGGTGGAACCTGGGCCCAAAATGTAAGGGGGCCTCATCCACCCCAAACGGAACAGGTGGACTGCAAAGGGCCAATATCCTTATGGAATGCTGTCTGTTCTGCTGCCACTTGTCAGATCAGCGCCACGTTTTTCTACCCAAAAATGTCCGTGGCAGAGGCACGGGGAGCGCCGTGCAAAATCCGATCTACGCCTCCTACGCCTGGGAGATGGACCAGCGGTGATGGAGTCCGCACCATATTTATACCACAGCAAATCGGCATGAAATACGTGGAGGCAACTTCCCATATTACAGCCTACGTCTTTATGGCGTAGAAAATAAATAAATCGGACGCCAGTGTGTAGGATGGAAGCAGCGGCCAAAATCCGGGCAAGAGAAAATCGAACCCTGGTGGTCAGCAGCCTGTGGCACCTGCCGTGGAGCCCTGCCTCCTACCTGCCGGAGACCCCATCGCCTCTCCCGACTTGTCGGCCATTGTTGTGAGGGGACACAGACATGACACCACTATCGCCTGACCGAGGATCCCCTCCGCGCCTTCCGCCAACAACAGACCACTTACGTGGCAGCTGTGCTGGGCCCTGCGAACAAACTCGCTCATCTCTTCAATTTTATTTAAATTTCCAGGGTGCTTTACGTTCCCATTCATACCGGTACACAATTCCCATGTTTAGTGGCTTGCGCTCAGTACCCCGGATTTAGCACCAAGACCCTCGCTGACTTTCCCAGCACGATACATCAGGTTGATAATTGGATGCATCGCTCAGCATTTTGGTTAAGTTGGAAAACTGCAGAAAACAGCACTAAAAAGCAGGCGAGTATCATTGGGGATGGAAAAATACTAAAATCATAAATGGAGGAACCCTCCCCCCCCCAGACCCACCCACACAGACACACACACACACTCCGCCATGGTCATCGTCAGGTTAATAATTACAATCTGCCATGCGGGAGAACTTTGGACAGTAACGTGGAAAGATGCGTTTTTTTGTTTTTTTTTCTTTCCCTAGCAGCCATAATAGGACATGTCCCCGTATGATTTATCGAAACTGGAACGCAGAGCAAAAATGTTGGTCAGGCTCCGTCTGAGCAGAAGGTGCAATTCGTATTCCTCACCTAGAGCAAAAAGACGGTAAATCACAGACACCGCCTCTACCAGAAAGGGTTTTCAAGTGGATAATTTACGTTGAACGTACATGGAGGCGTTTAGCAGCAGCGCTATTGTATACGGACGAAACGCGGCAATGGTGCTGAAACCGACAAGGGGGCTTAGGATTGAATTCATGCTTTTCATGAAGTCCATGGTGTAAAACCTCCGGCCCTGGCTGTGCCTCGCTTCCTACCTTGGTGAATATCATTCGACCCTGGCCCACCCTTTGTAAAACCTCCAGCCCCCACCGTGTATAACATTCAGCCCCGACCTTGCGACCCCCCCCCCCCCCTCCTTATGGTGTATACCATTCAGCCCTGCCCCCTATTGGTGAATAACACTGGGCCCTGGTTTCGCCGCACTCCCCTTTTGGCGTATAACATTCAGCCCTGGTCTCTCACGCTTCTTGGTGTATAAATTTTGGCCCTGGCCTCGCCCCCACCTCTTGGTATATAACATTTGGCCCTGGCCTTACTCTTCCCCCCCCCCCCTTTGGTGTATAATATTTCGACCCTGCCCTTGCGCCAACCCCATTGGTGTATAATATTCAGCGCATTCCCTTCCTTCTTGGTGGATAACCTTCTTCCCTGTCCTCGCCCCCCCACCCAGATAGATCACAACTGGCCCCCCACTATTCCGTCTACCTTTACGAACATGTGACAATGACTGGTGGTAAAAAAAAAAAAAAAAAAAAAAAAAAAAAAAAAAAAGCAGATGGTACATGGTCATAATCAAAGAGAATATCGATCCAGTACCCCTTTCTGTAAAAAAAATAAATTAATAACAAAACTATTATATTATAAATTTTATTTTTTATTTTATTTTGCAAAAAGGCGTACTGGATCGCAACAGAGGGTTGGTGTGAAATATATTTCCTTTCATCTACGAGGCAAAATAAAACAAAACACAACAACAAAGAATAACCATGATTTGGGAGTTTAGTTTTTGTATTATATAAAACTACTTGTATTTTTTTTGTCACAATGTACAATGTAAAACCAGCTGTCGGCAGCCGTGTACAGCGTCATTCTAGTCACGTCATTGTATAGATTTCAGCCACAAGATATGCAGGTGCAAATGCAATAAAAATCAAATGTAAAACAGAAAAATAGAAAGTTAACGATGACATCACAGCTGCATGATGATATCGCCGTATATTTTAATATATATATATATATATATATATATATATATATATATATATATATATATATATATATATATATATATATATATATTATATTATACTAGATGGTGGCCCGATTCTAACGCATCGGATATTCTAGAATATGCATGTTCATCCAGGTAGAATATTGCGCAGCCACGTAGTATATTGCGCAGCCACGTAGTATACAGGACTGAGCCACATAGTATACAGGACAGAGCCACGTAGGATATTGCCCAGTCATGTATGTCACAGGTTAAAAAATAAAAAGTAAACATATACTCACCTTCCGAGGGCCAGTTGTAGTTTGGTCACATGACCGTGACGTCATGGCAGGTCCTTCTCCCATACTATCCTTGGCACTGGAACCTGCCGCTTGCATGGAGCGGTCACCAGAGCGTCGCAAAAGGTGAGTATATAATATATATATTTTTTTAAATTATTTTTAGCATTAGATGTTTTTACTATTGACGCTGCATAGGCAACATCAATTGTAAAAACTTGGTCACACAGGGTTAATAGCGGCGGTAACGGAGTGAGTTACCCGCGGCATAACGAGGTCCGTTACCGCTGGCATTAACCCTTTGTGAGCGGTGACTGCGGGGAGGATGGAGCGGGCGCCGACTGCGGGGGAGGGACTAATCGGACTGTGGCCGACGCCGATTGGTCGCGGCAGCCATGACAGGCAGCTGGCGAGACCAATCAGCGACTTGGATTCCATGACAAACAAAGGCCGCGACCAATGAATATCCGTAACAGACAGAAGGACAGAAAGACGGACGTGACCCTTAGACAAAAATTATATAGATATGTTACATAACAATACTTCAGGAAAAAAAACTTAGTGATGGGATTTTATAGAAATGGTACTTGAAATCTTCATCTTGTTACGCGCACACAGTGCGTGTATCATCACCTAGGACAGAAAACAGAAACCCACACACACAAATAACGCCAGGGTCGTTGTTTATAGACTCTTTTAATGATAGAAATAGTATTGGGGAGGTTTGGAGAAAATTACAAATATTTGGCAGGCTTTTCATTTGGCAGATTGCAACCTGAAAATGCAATTGCTGCTGAAAGTGAAGCTCCGCGCCGGCTGGAAAGTCAGTAACGTGGACATTTTTAGATTTTTTTTTTTTAAATACTTTTTTTTTTTGCTCGCTTTCACTACTTTGAACAGTGTGACAAATTTGGTCGCTGCCTGGAGACCGTCAACAAGCAGTCCGGTTACTGCTGACGGATCTCATACAAGGGAGCTCTTGTAATAAAAGTTGTGTGGGTCAAAGTGACCTACATGAAGGGTGGGGCATGGGTCACATCGACAGTGCTGCAGCCAATCGGTGAGCTCAGCAGCTGCGAGCAGCTTGTGCCATCTATGTAGGCAGCGCTGCTGAGCTCAGCGATTGGCTGCAGCGCTGTCGATTTGATGTCAGAGCTACAGACAACAACACACCGGGAACAGTGGCAGAGACTCCGCTATTTAAAAAAAAAAAATTAACAAAACTACAGGAGAGGAAGTTTACCCAAAGTGGAAAATCCCTTTAAACCTTAAGTTATCTGATGTAAAAACGGATATTCTAAGGTGACGGAAGTGTAACTCTGACGAGGATGGCATGGACTGGCCGGCGGCTCTCCCGACCTGAGCGTGACAGTTACATAGAAATACACGAATTCGTCACGCTCGGGTCGGGAGAGCAGACGGCCAGTCCGTGCATTGCGTTGCATCCTCATCAGAGTTATACGGCCGTCTGTGACCACTAATAATGGATGGAGTCACACTGTGCACCGTTCACGCCGTCTACCACCAGAGCAAATAACGAATCGGTGGGGGTCTAACACCTGGCACTGCCACCAATCATCTCAGACTCTGGCGGATCATTTGGATCTGTAGATTACATGAGCATTGATTTTTTTTTTTTTTTTTTTTTAAGTAAGCACCATGTAATGCTTCATTTTCCCTGTGGTGGCGCTGTAGGGAAACCCAACACTTGATCCTAAATTCCAGTGCCGATCACATCTGATCATCATTGGCTCCAGCAAAAAAAACAAAAAAAAACAAACCAGGAGTTTAGTTACTTTGGCTTGAGATCAACCCTATTTTTTGCTAAAAGGGTCCCCCAAAAAATAAGACAGCCCCTCTGTAGCCCATAAAATGTAAGAACATCCATGACAATTTGCCCCATGAATAACCAGTGTAGAAATACTGGGCATCCATATTTACTAGTCAGCAGCGAGCATAAAAATCTAAAAAAAAATAAAAAAAATTGTAATTTTTTTATTTTATTTTTCAATTGTTGACTATTCAGCCAGAGATCTTAAAACGGGGGAGCTTCACTTTAAACAGTGGCAGACATATTATTAGCTTTTTTTTTTTTTTTTTTTTTTTTTTTTTAAGAGTACAGATTTTATTTCCTATACACCAGAGAAATCACCGGCAGCATAGATGCAGACACCTTGTGAGACAAAACAACGTGGAAACTTCCACTCTGTTTTCCCTTCAAAAAGTACCTAATCGATGTCAGAGCTCCAATGTACGTAGGTTTCACCCCCCCTCCCCCAAAAAAATGGCCTCCTCTGTGTGTAGATGAAAGGTAAAGCGGGAAAAAAAAAAAAAAAAGAAAAAAAAAAGGAAGGTGTGTTGACAATTTAAAGGGACACCGAGACTAAAAAGTAAGAAAAAACAAAAACATAGCAAAAAAAATACATTTCGTAAACCCCCTTTAAGTGTCCCTTTAAATTGGCTCAAACACGTCATTTGCAACAGTGAGCGAGTTTTTATTTTGCAATTTACAAACTGACTAATGCGGCTTTGGTCCCACGTGTTTCATGTTTTACACCGACAGTGCTTTATTTATAGAAGCAAACTGCAACACAAAAATTATAAAAAAAAAATAGCAATAAATAAGCTCGGTTTTGAAATCTGGAAGAAATTAGATATTCCTATATTATTCCTAATCAGTGCAAACAAAGCATGGCAAAGAAAATTTTAAAGAAAAAAAAAATAATTTTTTTTTTTCTATTTTTATTTTTTGTAAAATAATTATAAAAAAAATATATATATTAGACCAAAAACAACAACAAAAAAAAATTTATGATGGCCATGACACTTACACTCATTCAGTGCACAATTCCATATATAAACAAACGTACGGTATTTATTTATTTCTTCCATGAGCATAAATTATTTTGGGACACGTCCAGAAATTTTGATTTGTTTTTTTTTTTTTTTTCTTTTTCCTCCAAAATTGAGCATTGTGTTTTGCTGAAATGTTCTATGGACCACTTGGAAAGAAGTGTAAACAGTTCTGTAATATTGACCCGTTGCTAGGCAGCACAGACATCTCACGCTCATGGAATCAGTGGAATCCCCGGGATCCTCTAGGGCGGGGCTTACCCAGACCCAAAAAAAAAAAAAAAAAATCAAAAAATGTGATAAATAAGTCAATCCTATAAAAGTATTCTAGCCACTTATAAAAGATAGCCAGTTTTATGATTAATATATTATGATTTAAAGGGAATGTCCACCTTTTAACAACATCCAGTCCAAATAAAAATTCTAGCCATAGGGTAATATTAATCTGGTCTCAAAAATAAAGTAAAAAAAAAATCTAAAGATTAAAAGTTGCTACTTTCTTAAGTGTAGAAACCATACTGTAGGAGTAACTATTTAGAGGAAAGCCTTTGCAATGTGCAGGTCAGGAGCACATAAGCAGAATTTAGGTATTTTCCCCTTTAAGGAATGATGAAATGACTGATATTGTGTTGTGTGAAGAACCCGATGGCGAGGGCCGAGCAGCGCGTGTCAGCCGTCAGGGTCATTTTAAATGTAATGTTTATTGATGGCTGTCAATATCCAACATTTAGACTTGAGCTGTGTGTGGAAATGTGTGGTTACCCGTTGGGGGCGTGGCCCTAGACTCTGACATCGTCCAATCAGAGCTGGCAGAGTGACTCTGGACGGCCCACGCAGAGCTGTGATAAATTTTGCTCCAGAATGGTCACTTAGTGGGGAATACAAATATTTATTAAAACAGAAAGGTAATGAAGGAGGCGACATATCTAATTTAAATCTATATCTATGAGGGATTTGGAGGTAGCCCATTGTGAATAATCACATATTCAGCATTTACAGACTTCTGGCCATATTTATAGTGGTGATAGGTGAACCTCCACTATTAGATCTTACTGAATTCCAACTATTCTATTGGAAAGACACTCGCCTGGAGTTGTCAGCAAGGACAATAGAATAAGACTTTTGCCTCCAACCCTGAGAGTAGATAGGCAGGATTCTCCATGCGACAATTAGACGGCGTCATGAGTCCCTATCCTTAGGGGCTGTATAGTGGCCGGGTACTGCACATCCACCACATGTTCAAATCAGTACGGGGCGGATGTGCGTTACCCAGCTGCTATACAGTCGACAGAGCTGTGCAGCTCCGTAACTGAGCAGTTTCTGTCCTTACTGAGTTTTCAGCAGGCTCCTTATCAGAAGAGGCAGGATTACAGTGAAAATCAAACACCTCTATTCACAGAGATCACCTCTCTTCATGATGACCTTTGCACATGCTCATTAGATGCCTCAATATATAAGCGTCTGAGTCAGTTGCTGCTAATGTACATGTGCATTTCCTGAAAGAACAGGAAACTGGAAAATATACAATGGGGCCACTGCAGAATCTGTTTTTTATGGGGATTTTTTTTTTTTTTAAGGGGGGGGGAGGGGATTAAATGGGTTTCCACCGGGTTGTCCGGTTTCCTCCCACATTCCAAAGACATACTGATAGGGAATTTAGATTGTGAGCCCCAACGGGGACAGTGATGATAATGTGTGCAACCTGTAAAGCGCTGCGGAATATGTTAGTGCTATATAAAAAATAAAGATTATTATCATTATTCATTTAAAAAACAAACAAAAACCTTTTACTTTCTAAAGAGAACCCATAAACTCAAAGAAAAAAACAAAACACTATTTACCTGCAGTTATATAAGGTTGATCTGCAGGAAATAACATTACCGCATGTGTGGCTATCATAGAAAAAAAATGAACAGGTCTCCTGCCAGGAGCCGCCAGCTTTCAGTCATGGCAGCCTCCACGGACGGCTCCAGTCACCGCTTCCTATATTATGAGTGGTGGCTGAAAGCATAATATGGTACTATGATTGACAGCCAACTCTGCAGCACATCTGTGCAAAGTGTGCTGTCTATTAAAAAGTGCCGGTGTGTGTTCACAGCCACCGCTCACAGTATAGGAAGCGACGACTGGAGCTGTCCATGGACGCTGCCATGACTGAAAGCCGGCGGCTCGTAGCAGAAGACAAGTTAATTTTCTCCCGGTAGCCGCACTTTCAGTAAGGCGGCTGGGCAGCATTGCAATGTTCTTTACTTAAATATTAACCCCGTCTCTGAAGGTAAATTGCGTTTTCTAAGGTGATATAGTTTAAAGGGAACCTATGTAATTTTTTGATGACACATTCCCTTTAAAAGTAGTTGTCCAAGACTTGGGACACTGATGGCTGATCATTAGGAAACGTCATCAATATCAGTTGGTTGGGGGGTCGAATACCCGACACCCCTAAAGATCAGTTATCAGCTCCTGCTGTGACCGGATGTGCGCCAAACAGCACAGCTTCATACACGATTGTGCGCTCAGGTACTGAAGCTCAGCTCCTTTTCACTTTAATAGCAGATGAGCTGCAGTACCCACTTATGGCCACTACACAGTGTGCGGCGCTGTGGTGTTAACAGGATAGGTCATCGTTGTGCAAGGTCTGAATACGCCCTTTTTTAAAGGAACAGCACGACTTCTCACAGAGTTCTTATTCCTCATTTAAATTATCTCAGCTTACTCAGGTGGCTTTATTAGCAGTTTATTAAAAAAAACGTAAATTGTTTCCTCCCTTTCGGGATATTTTTTTTTTCTTGTTCGTTTATATGGCATTAGTGCTGGTTTTTATATCTACAACCCCGCAGTTATACAAAATATAAAAATCAGAGAAAAATTAATAAAAGCAAAATTATCCCCATTACCTTCTATCAGATGGCTTATCACATCGCGTCACATTAAACCGTATGTTTGGGACACCGTTTACTTGGACTCTCGGTGCAAACATCCGGCTGATGTGTGAAAAGCCACAGTCAACACAAATCAATGGATTTATGTAGAAAGCTTCTGAGATAACACCTGCAGCAACGTGACGGCGCGAGGGAAGCCGGCCTCAGCGCCAGGGACTGACGACTTCCTGATAAAATACGTAGATCAAATACTATTTATATAGGGATGTTGTATTATTGCTTCTCTTCCCTCTCTACACATGTACAGGAAGAGACGTCACAGCTATTTCCATTGTTCCTGAAGGGCTTAAAGGGAAACGGTCGCCACCCAAAAAAAAAAACCCCACTATATACTGATAAAATGGGGATTTTCAGGGAAGTAGACTTTAAATCATATCTAGGCTGCATTAATAGAGCAGCGGCTATAGGGAGAAAATGAAGTTATATCCTCCCTGCAGCTGCTAGTTTCAAGTCATCGGAGCGGGGGCAGGGGTGAATGTGCCGGGGAAGGAACAGCCATGTTCACAGAATAATGAGCGGTAACAGTTATCGCCCCCGATGACTGGCAGAGAGCGGCTACAGGGAGGATATTAATTTATTGTCTTCCCTGTAGCTGCTGTTCCAGGTTGTCTGATAGACATGGTTTAAATGCTGCTCAGCTGCAGATTAACCCTATATCTGCAGGTAAATGGCGTTTCCCTTTCAATCAAGCATTGTAAAAACCAAAATGCTGTCATATGGAAAAGACTAACAACAACAAATCATATATATATAATAAAAATATATATAATAAAAATAAGCCTTTATTGTATTTTTATGGCAATAACAGCACAACTGTGCACGTACTTGGGAATTCTTGCATTGCATCATCCAAACTATGATTATGGGGGTGGTGTCCCAGCATTTACCAACAAAACATTTCTCAGCTATTCAGTAGGGAATTCAGGATTTGTAGATGGAAAATACCCATTAACAGGTACTAGCTAATCAGTGGGAATGTCTTACTTCACCCGATCGGATATTATCAATAGTGATGAGCGAGTGTACTCGTTGCTCGGGTGATCTCCAAGTATTTGTTAGTGTTCGCAGACTTAGTTTTCATCACCTCAGCTGAATGATTTACAGCTACTAGCCTGCTTGAATACATGTGGGGATTCCCTAGCAACCAGGCAACCCCCACATGTGCTCAGCCTGGCTAGTAGCTGTAAATCATCCAGCTGAGGCGATGAAAACTAAATCTCCGAACACGAAAAAATACTCAGATCACCCGAGCGTGCTCTGGAAAACCCGAGCAACGAGTATACTCGCTCATCACTAATTATCAACCCTCCTCAGTCCCACTTAAAGGGGATGGCACATCAGAAATTGGCCTCTGGTTTAAATAGGTTGCTGTTTTATGTATTAAAAAAAAAAAATAGATTTTTTTTATTTTCTTTCATGAGCAGCATTAGACTAACTTGGACCTTATTTGTATTCATAGAACAGATATCGGACCATAGACCATTGTGCAGGGAGCGGGAGAGGAGGCGAGCTGTGACATTACTTACTGTGAATGGTGGATCCTGTGTTATCTACTGTATATAGAGGTGCTATCAGTCATTGTACAGGAGGAGGAGGTGAGCTGTGACATCGCCTATTGTGAATGGTGGATCCTGTGCTCCCAACATTACTGATCATCTATCCACAACATATGTGATATCTCTGATTGATAAATGCGAAGCCAATAAGGGTCCCAGAGGTCAAAGCATGACCAGTCTCCCATTTATTCTCTATGGGACTGCCAGAAAACACTGCGTGCTTTTTTAAAAGGGTGGCCTGGAAAACGGCCGATCAGCCAACCATCACCTACACTGTGGATAAGTGATAACTTGTTTTGGAGAGCCCCCGTTATACATCCTCTAGATTTTGGCTGCAGAACACATTTCTCTTTCACTCTGTGGAGGATCGCACACGTAATATTACAGTCCGGCCTTTTCCATGATCATGATGATGATGATCTTGAGCTATACAATAAATCAAGATAAGGGACTCGTCAAGGGCTTCTAGGGGGTCATGTCCTTGGAAGTGTCCTTTTACTTTTTTTCCCTTTAAAAAGAGGTTGGCTGATTTAGAAAGGCCACTGCAATTAGGATTCTGACAAATCAGCCACAAAGTCTCCCTTTCTCTGGAAAATTGCATAACATGGGCAGCTCACTGATTTCAATAGGTATCATGTAATGCTTTCTTCACCTGTGGGGGCGCTGCAGAAAAATGAACCGCTTGTTGTTGAATTCTACCAACCAGTACAGCCAAATCGCTGGGGTCCCAGCATCAAACAACCTTCCTATTAAACAAAAAAAAAAAAAGAAAAGGTGGACAAACCCTTTAAAAGTTCACAAAAAAACGGAACTATATAAACCAGCCAAGGTAATAAATCGAGAGATCGATCATTGCCTCATTTCCCTCCATTCCCACTAGATAATACTCGAGCCACGTAGAGGCGCACACCTGCCATCCTGCTACCCGCAAGTGCCAAAATATTGCCGAACCAGGCGCAATAATGTGTGCCGGCATCACAACTACTGCAGAGAACAGTCACATGAAATCAGATTTGCAAAAAAAAAAAAAATTCCGGCTATTCAACGGATCAAAATTTTTCAACTGGTAAAACGGGGCAAAAATGGGAATTGTATCAGGGTTCTGTCAGATAACGTGTTTGCCGACCCCATGTCGCTCCGTTTGACCTGAAAGGTTTTCGTATCGATGTACAAAACAATTCCTGATGTGCGGGGTTAATCGGCAGCACAGAATAAAAAGTCTCATGTGGACAGATAACAGAGAGCAACGCATGGCGTCGTCACGTGTAGGAGTCAGATATGACTAGAGTAGAGTTTGCGTGAGATGCATCTCGGCTGTAATTTGTTTTTTTGAAACTGACGACACCACAATGACGACGTACAAGAAGGGTTGACCACATCGTAGAGGATGAGCTAAAGTGCATCTCGGACCCCAATACTTCCCGCTATGGCATACTGTGCATCACCGTCCTGTTTGGAAGCTCCCATTCCCGGCATGCCCTAAAGGCTGCAGGTGGCCAGGGCATGCTGGGGCATGGAGTTTCGCAACACTGGAGGACATTCTCGTAGCTTTAGACAGATTTCGCAAAAAATACCATAGTATGGATTGAACTCTACCATTGCAGCCTTGACCTCAGCGGAAAGATAGCCAACATAAAAAACCTATCAGACCATTATCCTCCACTGAAATCATACTGAAAAGCCCACGTGCCCATCGTCATCACCAGTCGTTCCATCATAGGCCAGCTACCCTAAGCAATCTGGAAGAACCATATTATGCAAAGTCCGTAGGGTGCCGGCCTCCGGAGCGACCGTCGATAGTGACTGACTAATAAAAGTCAAAAAATGATTGACGTCTCCTATGGGTGTGCACGCCAAAGACGGGCTTGACCCATATCACTTGGGCATTACAGTGCTCAGTCGTAAGAGCAGCCATCGAAAACTCAGCTTCACGGGCTTCTGTGTGGCATCGTTCAACCTTCGATAGAAAAAGTTGACTATGGTGTAGTATGGGAGACATCTATGTCATGACACTGTCCTAAAACATGTAGGAGATCAATAGAAATGGAGCCGACGCGATTTGGGACTGAAGGAAAGAATATTGGTCACATATGGTCAGAGTCACCCCTGGGTTGGCAAATACAATACACTTCTCCGGGGCGCCTTCCTCCCTGCATGTCAGATATATAGGCCGCACCATGGAAACACAGCTAGGACGCTAATGAAATGAGACATTTCGGCTGACAGACTCGACAAATGATCAAATGTGTATCTTGAAAAAAAAAAAAAAAAAAAAGTTTCAGCACTTATTGGGAACAAAGAAAACAAAATATAATCTAAAAAAAAAAAAAAAAGTCAACAGAAGTGTAACCGTGTCGTAAAAAGTGCAATCAAAGAAGGAAAAAAATACTACATTGATAAAATCCACATATAAAAATGGTGCATACTTTAAAAAAAAAAAAATCAACTTTACAGGTGAACGGACAATTCTCCGAAGGGTCGCGTAATCTTGGTGCCTGGCGGCAAACGTAGAACGACCGCCCCGGTCTTGGGATACGTGTAAAGACATGGAGAACAGGACGGGAGCGAGGACAAGTTTCAGGAGACTGCCGTCACGACATGTTCCTTAGGTGATGGGGCCAAAAGCAAAAACGTGACAGTGAATTTCACAGTCTTTTTTTGGGTGGTTGGGGGGGAATTGGGGGAAAGATAATGGGAAGAGTTTCAGCCCTAAGACTTGGCGTTCGAAGACCAAGCCCTCGCCAGCTCACGTGTCCTTTTTTTCTTTTGGATGCATCCGGTCACGATAAACCTTTCCTCACCGAAAGACCGACAACAAACTCTTGTCCGTTTGCATTAAGCAGGTCACCGACGATGGATCCAGTAAATCATGAGTTAAAAACGGCACCCAAGGAGCGTAAAAGAAAAAAAAAAAAAAAAGAAGTCGGCTATTTTCTTGACTGTGGTGTTCTTCACATTCACACAGATAACATGACGCTCTTACGCAAGAGCTTGAAATTTCCTACATTTAAAGTCTTCAGGTCCCAATGAGATTTTAAAATAGGCATTGATAAAAATAGTGGAGAACGCAGTACCACATGTACCCTGACAAAAACGCCAGCGACTGTACAAGGAAGAGCCAGATGTTGTTTAGGGTCATCTCTCTGGGCGCCGCTTTCTTCTGTCCCGGCAGGGGAGGAAAAGCACCTGGAAAAGAAAACAAAAGCATGGAAGACAAAAGAAAATGAGGAGAAATTGTATTCATGGGGCTGTCGAGAGTCCGAATGAACGTAGTGGTCACGGTCATTATAGTGATTCAGCAATCTGATGACCAACGTAATAACATACAGATGGCGAAGTGCTAGACCTATCCCAAACAAAAGGTGTCAGACAGAAAAATCACTCCAAGCGCTACCAGGCAGCGGAGACATGACAGGAAGTGAGGTGGTGCCGGAGCTCGCTACAGGGAGTGGGGTGGTGCCCGAGCTCGCTACAGGAAGTGGGGTGGTGCCCGAGCCCGCTACAGGAAGTGGGGTGGTGCCCGAGCTCGCTACAGGAAGTGGGGTGGTGCCCGAGCTCGCTACAGGAAGTGGGGTGGTGCCCGAGCTCGCTACAGGAAGTGGGGTGGTGCCCGAGCTCGCTACAGGAAGTGGGGTGGTGCCTGAGCTCGCTACAGGAAGTGGGGTGGTGCCTGAGCTCGCTACAGGAAGTGGGGTGGTGCCTGAGCTCGCTACAGGAAGTGGGGTGGTGCCTGAGCTCGCTACAGGAAGTGGGGTGGTGCCTGAGCTCGCTACAGGAAGTGGGGTGGTGCCTGAGCTCGCTACAGGAAGTGGGGTGGTGCCTGAGCTCGCTACAGGAAGTGGGGTGGTGCCTGAGCCCGCTACAGGAAGTGGGGTGGTGCCTGAGCTCGCTACAGGAAGTGGGGTGGTGCCTGAGCTCGCTACAGGGAGTGGGGTGGTGCCTGAGCCCGCTACAGGAAGTGGGGTGGTGTCTGAGCTCGCTACAGGGAGTGGATATTTCTGAGCCCTTCTATAGGAAGTGGGTTTTTCCCTCTCTTTACAGGAAGTGGGTCTCTGTATATATCTGCTTGTACTCATCTGTCTGTCAGCATACAGAAATAAAAGCGGTGCGGACACAAACAGTTGGACAATGGCAGGAGCAATGTAAGCTGATAAGAGAAAGGAAGAGTTCCAGTTCTTATAGTGCTGACAGAATACTGATTAAAAGGAACCGCCTACGCAAAATGAGTGTATGGCAAGTTGCAGAACATGAGAATTGGGACAGCTCCTTGGAATATTAGACCAGTGTATGGACCAAAATCAGTTTCATCTTTCAGAGACTGCAGACAGCAAAACCCATGCCAAGTAAGAATACATGTAGGCTTTACCCCCTTGTGACTGCTGCAGCCAATCATTGCCCCCTGCTGTCAGTCGTGATGCCAGTATATACAGCAAAAGACTGCAGCGATCAGCAAGGTGGCCGGAACTTAATCAGCTGCAAGAAAATAAGCATAGACTGAGAACACTGGAGTATTGATGCTGGGGCAGTGTGGGATTAAACTGGAGATTTAATAGAGAATCTCGGCCACCCAGCTGTGCAGGAATTGCGCCATATTCATTACTAGCTATAGGAAGTCCAAAGTGCGGAGTAACCAGCAGATTTAGGAATTCAGCTCTGGAAGTAACTGGATTATACAATGACACAAATAAGTACAGTCAAGTTAATTGACAATAATATCCATAAAAAAAAATTACCAGGCGTTATATACAGTGGGGCAAAAAAGTATTTAGTCGGTCAGCAATAGTGCAAGTTCCACCACTTAAAAAGATGAGAGGCGTCTGTAATTTACATCATAGGTAGACCTCAACTATGGGAGACAAACTGAGAAAAAAAAATCCAGAAAATCACATTGTCTGTTTTTTTATCATTATTTTTGCATATTATGGTGGAAAATAAGTATTTGGTCAGAAACAAACAATCAAGATTTCTGGCTCTCACAGACCTGTAACTTCTTCTTTAAGAGTCTCCTCTTTCCTTCACTCATTACCTGTAGTAATGCCACCTGTTTAAACTTGTTATCAGTATAAAAAGACACCTGTGCACACCCTCAAACAGTCTGACTCCAAACTCCACTATGGTGAAGACCAAAGAGCTGTCAAAGGACACCAGAAACAAAATTGTAGCCCTGCACCAGGCTGGGAAGACTGAATCTGCAATAGCCAACCAGCTTGGAGTGAAGAAATCAACAGTGGGAGCAATAATTAGAAAATGGAAGACATACAAGACCACTGATAATCTCCCTCGATCTGGGGCTCCACGCAAAATCCCACCCCGTGGGGTCAGAATGATCACAAGAACGGTGAGCAAAAATCCCAGAACCACGCGGGGGGACCTAGTGAATGAACTGCAGAGAGCTGGGACCAATGTAACAAGGCCTACCATAAGTAACACACTACGCCACCATGGACTCAGATCCTGCAGTGCCAGACGTGTCCCACTGCTTAAGCCAGTACATGTCCGGGCCCGTCTGAAGTTTGCTAGAGAGCATTTGGATGATCCAGAGGAGTTTTGGGAGAATGTCCTATGGTCTGATGAAACCAAACTGGAACTGTTTGGTAGAAACACAACTTGTCGTGTTTGGAGGAAAAAGAATACTGAGTTGCATCCATCAAACACCATACCTACTGTAAAGCATGGTGGTGGAAACATCATGCTTTGGGGCTGTTTCTCTGCAAAGGGGCCAGGACGACTGATCCGGGTACATGAAAGAATGAATGGGGCCATGTATCGTGAGATTTTGAGTGCAAACCTCCTTCCATCAGCAAGGGCATTGAAGATGAAACTTGGCTGGGTCTTTCAACATGACAATGATCCAAAGCACACCGCCAGGGCAACGAAGGAGTGGCTTCGTAAGAAGCATTTCAAGGTCCTGGAGTGGCCTAGCCAGTCTCCAGATCTCAACCCTATAGAAAACCTTTGGAGGGAGTTGAAAGTCCGTGTTGCCAAGCGAAAAGCCAAAAACATCACTGCTCTAGAGGAGATCTGCATGGAGGAATGGGCCAACATACCAACAACAGTGTGTGGCAACCTTGTGAAGACTTACAGAAAACGTTTGACCTCTGTCATTGCCAACAAAGGATATATTACAAAGTATTGAGATGAAATTTTGTTTCTGACCAAATACTTATTTTCCACCATAATATGCAAATAAAATGTTAAAAAAAACAGACAATGTGATTTTCTGGATTTTTTTTCTCAGTTTGTCTCCCATAGTTGAGGTCTACCTATGATGTAAATTACAGACACCTCTCATCTTTTTAAGTGGTGGAACTTGCACTATCGCTGACTGACTAAATACTTTTTTGCCCCACTGTACATCTGTGTTTACCTAAGGTGTCACATATCCGGCACTATATGTACCGGGAGTCTCCTAGACTCCATGATGTCACTTATATCATACCTGTTTTATAAAAATGGGACAAAAGCTCTTCTTTTTCAACAAATCGCTGATATAACCAATCTGTGAGCGCTTCTGTTTCCATGGGAACATCTTTGATCGGATAAATTCTGTTCAGAAGGAGAAATGGGATGTTATCAGAGAGATGGAACATAAGTTTTTTTTTGTTAGGGAGTCATAAGGGTTAAAAGTTGACCAGAGATTCCTAATCTTTTTTTTTTATTTTTTTGGGAACCCATTACATATGAAGTGGCTAGTGGGAAAGTTTTATAGGTCAGGGTGTTCCGGACATGGTGATACGAAATATGTGTGCTTGCAGAGCATTAGAGCAGCGTCTGACATGCAGGGAGGAGGGTCAGGTGCTGCTCTCAGCATGAGCTGACAGGCCATCATCTCTGGGTGACTTCGCAGCCACCTATAGGCATGAGATCACCATCGGCATAATGAGATCGCATAAGGTTGTGACGATGGAAGCACAGAGGGAACTCCCTCCCTCTGCGATGTCACGGTCACTATTGATGATAGCATATTGGCATGACAAGGGTTCAACGCCCGCGATCTGTGCTAGCAAACTGATTGCAGCATATTAAGTAAGTGTACTAATAATAATATTAGCAAATACTTTCAAATACAAATGTTGTTTAGTTCTTATGGTTCACTATGTCTCTTACCCCAGGTGCAGGGCATTGCAGTAGCTTGGGTATCCATGGCTACGACCACTCAGATAGTGACAGTTAGCTGTTGTAACCATGGATACAACAACTAACAGCTGTCACTATATGAGTTGTCGTAGCCATGGATACCCAAGCTACTGCAATGCCCTGCACATGGGGTAAGAGACATAGCGAACGAGAAGATCAATACTATATATTCCAAGAACACCATCCCAAACGTGAAGCATGGTGGGGGCAAACATCATAGTTTGGGGGTGCTTTTCTGTGAAGGTGACAGAACGACTGCACTGTATTGAAGGGAGGATTGTTGGGGTCATGTATCACAAGATTTTGTCCAACAGCCTTCCTCCCTCACTAAGAGCATTTAAGATGGGTTGTGGCTGGGTCTTCCAGCATGAGAATGACTCTTAACACAAGCCCGGGCCACTAAGGAGTGGCTTCATAAGATGCATTTCAAGGTCCCGGAGTGGCCTAGCCAGTCTCCAGTCCTGAAACCAAAAGAAAATCTTTGAGTTTCTCTCCAATGTTGCCCAAAGACAGCCATGAAACCTGAAAGATCTGGAGAAGATCTGTTTGGAGGAGGGGGCCAAAATCCCTGCTGCAGTGTGTGCAAACTTGGTTAAGAACTAGATCAAACGTCTGACCTCTGTAACTGCAAACAAAGGTTTCTGGACCAAATATTAAGTTATATTTTTATATTGTATCAAATACTTATTTCATGCAAATTAATTATGTAAAAATCATACAATGTGATTTTCTGGATTTTATTTTTGGATTCTGCCTCTCACAGGTGACGTGTACCTAAAAATTACAGACATCTCCATTCTGTGTAGGTGGGAAAACTTGGAAAATCGGCCGTGTATTAAATACTTATTTTCCCCACTGTATTTGCTAATAATATTACTACACCTACTTCCCATTGGGGTAGAATCTTGGAGATGGGAACACCCCTTTAAGCTTCGGTGAATGAGCGGAGCAGCCCTACCTGTAGTACACGTGTGTGATCATAGGTGGCCGGTAGCCCAGAATCCAGGTTTGAATGTCCATAGGATTTGCATCGGGATATCCAATCGTGGTGTCTATTATCCACTGCAGGCCTTTAGGTTTCCGGTCTAAAGAAAATGAAAAATAAATAAAAAGTTATTATCTTAAAAATAGACTGAAATATAGGTTAACTGATTATTTTAAGAAAATGAACAAATTGAATAAAAAGGTATGTTGCCCTTTACATACTTTTGCGGCAGTCATCCTCGCCCGTGTCCCACACTACATTTCTATGGATTGACGGGACACGTTGTTGGTCCCATGGGGTGTACATACTATTTATCCTCATCTAGGGGCGTAGAAGGTGCAACAGAGATCGGACCAAGGGGTAGAGGGGCCCGCTGGATGTGTGTCCGAGCTGAAATGCACTGCGGCGCTCTGTATACGCACGGTTCCCTGCGCTGCAATAGACGCCGCGGGTCAGTCAGAGGCTGGCAGCTGACATCACCTCGCCTATCATGGGCAGTGCATGAAAGTGACATCAGGTGCTGCCCGTGCTGGCATGCTGACCTTAACTACCAGCTTCTGCGCTGACTATAGTAAAGGATGTCACACATCATGGATGCGGGAGAAGGTTAGATAATCCATTGTTTTTTTCCTTAAATGTGTAGAAGACCGAGGTAAATAGTTATAAGATGGGACTCAGGATCGAAGGGACATTATTACTAGAAGGGGCCCAGGATCGAAGGGACACTATTACTGGAAGGGGCCCAGGATACAGGAGGCATTATTACTGGAAGGGGCATTATTACTGGAAGGGGCCCAGGTTGGAAGGGGCATTATTACTGGAAGGGGCCCAGGTTGGAAGGGACACTATTACTGGAAGGGGCCCAGGTTGGAAGGGGCATTATTACTGGAAGGGGCCCAGGTTGGAAGGGGCATTATTACTGGAAGGGGCCCAGGTTGGAAGGGGCATTATTACTGGAAGGGGCCCAGGTTGGAAGGGGCATTATTACTGGAAGGGGCCCAGGATCGAAGGGACACTATTACTGGAAAAGGCACAGGATCGAAGGGACATTGTTACTGGAAGGTGCCCAGGATCGAAGGGACATTATTACTGGAAGGGGCCCAGGATACAGGAGGCATTATTACTGGAAGGGGCCCAGGATGGAGGACATTACACCAGGAAGAGGCCCAGGATGGAAGGGGCATTATTACTGGAAGGGGCCCAGGATAAAGGAGGCACTATTACAGGAAGGGGCCCAGGATGTAGGATGTTATACCTGGAAGGGGCTCAGGATGGAGGACGTTACACCTGGAAGGGGCTCAGGATGGAGGAAGTTATACCTAGAAAGGGCTCAGGATGGAGTAAGTTATACCTGGAAGGGGCTCAGGATGGAGGAAGTTATACCTAGAAAGGGGCTCAGGATGGGAGGACATAATTTGTGGAAAGGGCCCAGGATGGGGGAACATTATGCCAGGCTGGGGCTCAGGACAGAGGATATTGTTACTAGAAGAGTCCCAGGATGGCTGGTAATTGTTAAGTTATAGGATGGGAAGGGAACAATATTACTAGAAGGGGCCCAGGACAAGTGACATTAATTCAGGTAATGGGATATTATTACTGAAAGGGGCCAGGACAGAGGACACCATTACAGGAAGGAGCAAGGATGGCGGACATTATTACATAGGGGGCGAATATACATACGGTAATTTTGTAAAAGTTCTAGGATGCTACAGTTCTAGGGCCCTTATATCTGAAACATTCAAGAGGGACCCAGGTCCAATATTTGCACCAGGGCCCATCGGGAGTTTCTTTCCTTGAAGAGTGATTTCTGCATGTTTTTTATTTCCTGAGCATTCCCCAGACAGTACTGGCAACTAGAGGTTTTTTTCCTTAAAAGTTTTGACGAAGTCTATTTTACTGACTTTTTTTTACAGCCATTTTTTTTTCCAAGCATTGAATAATGAAGGAACCGATTATTTTTGCTTTAAAAAAAAAAAAAAAACTATCGCAAAACGCTTAACAAAACATCTGGGCGTCTTTTGAGCTTTAACATGGCCTTTTATTATGAAGTACAGAGCGTCTTCCGAGCAAAAACCACCAGAAGAAAGGACATGTCACTCTAGAAGTGCCAAGCGGTTAAAAAGATGGTCAGAAAACTGTACACGTGCACAAAGAGTCATTTCTATATCAAATTGCGTATGTTTTTTTCTGAGCGGTTTTGGAATGGCGTTATCAGCCTGAAAAAACGTCATGTGCACAAGCCTGAAGATATTGCACTCTGCTGATCATGGGAATGCTTGGATTCCCATCCGGTGGTGTCCCTTCCCTATTGGACAATGATTGCCGCACTGGCAGCCCTTATGTTATAAATTGGAATAATAATAAATAAGAAACAACATTTCTGGAGGTCAGATATACACAAAGAAGATGTTTCGAGGAACTGGTAATGCTCCTTGCACATAGAATAGTTTAGTAGATGATGGCCACCTATGCCATGATTTATTCACCATGTGTTGGGTAAAGCTGGCGAGTCGGCCAGAAGCTTCCCCCCGGCAGCGGTGCTCAGAGGCACTTCCAGGCCTTTTTTTATTTTTTTTTAAGCTCCTTCAATATTGAACAAGTAACTTAAATCTAAAAAGATTCCTCCCGGATCATAAATATTTCACAGAGGAGGAACAGCTGGATGGGGGTTGTAGTTCTGGCTCTAATTTCTTTAGTAAATTATCAATGAAACGGGAACATTCACCGCACCCAATTCCTTTCCGGTCTCCCCACGGGTCCGTTACCTCTTTTTCTTATCCCTCTGTTAGGTCTTCAAGAATTTTATGGCTCCATCGACAACAGGGTGTGACCAGTTGGAGTGGGGCGTGATCTAATTAGCCAATCGGTGCGGACTATCAAAACTGTAGGGACGCACCCCTTAGATAAGTGGAATGGTCACACCTAGTTTTCAATTTTTCTTCTGTAAATTTCCAGGAAAGGCTCAAAGAACAGATTCTCCAGAATGGTTCTAATATACGGAACGCATGTATTTACTATCACTGACACGTCAGACGACGAGCCCCATCAAGCGGAGGAAAGTACATACCTGACAAACACGGGCAATCCCAGCATGCTTTGTGGCTATCTAACATGTCACCCGAGCACCCTCGGCAAACTCGACTTGCGCTCATCACTAGATGGCACCTCTTAGCCAACTTCTATTACGACACAATTTTGGTGCATTTTGCCCTTTTGTAGCATTTAATAAGAATTTTCTCATCTTATGAAATTAATAAAGTTGCCTGTGTGTAACTCCGTGGGCAACAGGTGATGGTGATTCGGAGGGTCGGTCGCTCACCTGATCAGGATGTGTGCGGCATTACTGTGTAAAAAATGAGGCATAATCCAATCATGGCTTCTGAAGCCGCCCAATGGAGAGCGGAGTGCGGTGGATCCCGGGCGACGATGCCGCGGACAAAGGTTAACAATTCACGCAGCAACTGTAAGAAACTTCCAATTTACTGCAAAATGTTTCAGAGAAGAACCTACTCCTTCCTCTGGTCTAGTCGAAGTTTATGCCTGAGGAAGCTGTAGGTCCTACTCAGTAAATTGCACGCACCGCCTGGACTAACCTGGTGAACGGCAGCGCCGGGATCCACCGCACTCTTCTCTCCGTTACACACAGAAAAACAATCTTGGCAATTTACCCCATTATTCAAGATCCTCTGTTCTCAAGAACACAGAGCTTTTTATCTTACAGTTTACAGCTCATCGCCTAGCTAACCGGCCACCTCTGCAGGCTATCAGCAGTGGCCGGTCTCATAGGCAGGAAGTGCAGCGCTTCTTTGCAGTCGAGCTTGTAACAGCTGTTCTGTTGGGAAGCTAACTGGATCGCTGGATCTCTGGATCTGGTCAGCTTCAGTGTCCCAGCAATGCCGTATCAGAGAAAGCACATTGTGGGCCATGCCACTGGTCTGAATGGTCCGTGATGGCCAGTGGACAGGCGGCCACGCATGGGCCGCTTTCTCCATTCTCTAACCATCAGGCGAGCATGCTTGGCAAATTTGGTAACTAAGAAATTATATGAGAGAGCCGCGCATCTGTGGCCACTCGTCCACTGCTGGTTTTCCTTACAGCAGATGCCAGTCGGCCGCGCCTCAGACCTTTGACGGTCTGTGACTATCTGAGTGATCTGCGAGAGGTGGCGTATGCCAATTGGCAATAGGTGGGAAAAAAGCCACATTGGGACAACGCAGGGGTTTGTCCTACTGCCCATTTAAGTCTGCCGTACGGTTTTATTGAACTTTTCAATGCGTGCTGCACAACACGGAATTCAGCAGTTATTACACCGTCCTATGGCGCTCCGCACGCATCACATCAGCTACAGGTTTTTATAAACTGGGTCAAGTCGCTTTGTTCTGGTGCGGAGCGAACAAAAACCTCTATTACCCTGGGAATTCTCCGCAGTTTCAATTGTCTGTTTAATTTAGAATTTACGACCATAAATTTCTAATGCGCTCAGGTTTATTTAATATGTCGGTGGCGGGATTTCCTGTGAGTCGGGCGATTCCCAGGATCCTAAATGTTTAATGCTGGATCCGAATTTCTGAGGCTTCTTGGAGAGTGGAGTGGGCAGCACGGTTCCTCTGACATGTAGTAGAATTGCACCACACTGAGCCCGGGCGGCAGACAATTTATTTATTTATTTTTAATGTAACATTATATAATTTTTATTTTACACAATAAAAGGTCTCAGGTCTTTTATATTAGGGTCAGAATATAGGACGTATCCAAATGAGAGAATAATGGAGAGTGGAATTTGGAACTTATGAAATAATGGATCACTATGAACGTGGGTCCTATCTATCTATCCTAGATGGTGGCCCGATTCTAACGCATCGGGTATTCTAGAATATGCATGTCCACATAGTATATTGGCCAGCCACATAGTATATTGCCCAGCCACGTAGTATACAGCACAACCATGTAGTATATTGCCCAGCCACGTAGTGTACTGCCCAACCACGTAGTATATTGCCCAGCCACGTAGTATACAGCACAACCATGTAGTATATTGCCCAGCCACGTAGTATACAGCACAACCATGTAGTATATTGCCCAGCCACGTAGTATACTGCCCAACCACGTAGTATATTGCCCAGCCACGTAGTATACAGCACAACCATGTAGTATATTGCCCAGCCACGTAGTATACAGCACAACCATGTAGTATATTGCCCAGCCACGTAGTATACTGCCCAACCACGTAGTATATTGCCCAGCCACGTAGTATACAGCACAACCATGTAGTATATTGCCCAGCCACGTAGTATATTGCCCAACCACGTAGTATATTGCCCAGTCACGTAGTATATTGCCCAGCCACGTAGTATACAGCACAAACTCTTAGTATATTGGCCAGTCAAGTAGTACAGTTATATGAAAAAGTTTGGGCACCCCTATTAATCTTAAGCTTAATGTTTTATAAAAATTGTTTTTTTTTGCAACAGCTATTTCAGTTTCATATATCTAATAACTGTTGGAAACAGTAATGTTTCTGCCTTGAAATGAGGTTTATTGTACTAACAGAAAATATGCAATCTGCATTCAAACAAAATTTGTCAGGTGCATAAGTATGGGCACCCTTATCATTCTCTTGTTTTAAATACTCCTACCTACTTTTTACTGACTTACTAAAGCACTTTTTTTTGTTTTCTAACCTCATTGAGCTTTGAACTTCATAGCCAGGTGTATGCAATCATGAGAAAATCTACTTAAAGTGGCCACTTGCAAGTTGTTCTCCTGTTTGAATCTCCTCTGAAGAGTGGCATCATGGGCTCCTCCAAACAACTGTCTAATGATCTGAAAACAAAGATTATTCAACATAGTTGTTCAGAGGAAGGATACAAAAAGCTGTCTCTGAGATTTAACCTGTCAATTTCCACTGTGGAGAACGTAGTAAGGAAATGGAAGAACACAGGTACAGTTCTTGTTAAGGCCAGAAGTGGCAGGCCAAGAAAAACATCAGAAAGGCAGAGAAGAAGAATGGTGAGATCAGTCAAGGACAATCCTCAGACCACCTCCAGAGAGCTGCAGCATCAACTTGCTGCAGATGGTGTCACTGTGCATCGGTCAGCTATACAACGCACTTTGCACAAGGAGAAGCTGTATGGGAGAGATACGAAAGAAGCCGTTTCTGCAAGCACGCCACAAACAGAGTCGGCTGAGGTATGCAAAAGCACATTTGGAGAAGCCAATTTCTTTTTGGAAGACGGTCCTGTGGACTGATGAAACCAAGATTGAGTTGTTTGGTCATACAAAAAGGCGCTTTGCATGGCGGCCAAAAAACACAGCATTCCAAGAAAAACACTTGCTACCCACAGTAAAATTTGGTGGAGGGTCCATCATGCTTTGGGGCTGTGTGGCCAATGCCGGCACCGTGAATCTTGTTAAAGTTGAGGGACGCATGGATTCCTCTCAGTATCAGCAGATTCTTGACAATAATGCATAAAAAGAAATCAAGAAGGCAGCACAGCCCAACAGCGAGACTAAATGTGGAGTCACTAGTTAAACAGCCGAGCCTGACACTTAGGGGAGGTGCTCACGTCAGAAAAAAAGTAGGCACATAGTAGCAAAAATAGAAAGAAACGTGGCAACACTCACCAACCCTGTGAAGCAGACTATTCCTTTATTGAAGCAACTGTGAACACATCTTTATGGCACGGGGGAGACAAGGAACGGGAAGAGGTGAGCGGGGAGAGGACAACAGCCGTTTCATGCCAACACCGGCGCTTCTACGGGTCCAACGTGGTGGACCCGTAGAAGCGCCGGTGTTGGCGTGAAACGGCTGTTGTCCTCTCCCCGCTCACCTCTTCCCGTTCCTTGTCTCCCCCGTGCCGTGAAGAGGTGTTCACAGTTGCTTCAATAAAGGAATAGTCTGCTTCACAGGGTTGGTGAGTGTTGCCACGTTTCTTTCTATTTTTGCTATTCTTGACAATAATGTTCATGAATCAGTGACAAAGTTGAAGTTACGCAGGGGATGAATCTTTCAGCAAGACAATGATCCAAAACACCGCTCCAAATCTATTCAGGCATTCATGCAGAGGAACAATTACACTGTTCTGGAATGGCCATCCCAGTCCCCAGACCTGAATATCATTGAACATCTGTGGGATCATTTGAAGAGGGCTGTCTATGCTCGGCGACCATCAAACTTAACTGAACTGGAATTGTTTTGTAAAGAGGAATGGTCAAAAATACCTTCATCCAGGATCTCATTAAAAGCTACAGGAAGCGACTAGAGGCTGTTATTTTTGCAAAAGGAGGATCTACTAAATATTAATGTCACTTTTCACTTTACTTATGCACCTGTCAAATTTAGTTTGAATGCAGATTGCACATTTTCTGTTGATACAATAAACTTCATTTCAAGGCAGAAACATTATTGTGTCCAACAGTTATTAGATATATGAAACAAATAACTGTTGCAAAAAAAAAAACAAAAAAAAAAAAAACAATTTTTATAAAACATTAAGCTTAAGATTAATAGGGGTGCCCAAACTTTCATATATCTGTATTCTTGTACATAGGGGGCAGCATTATAGTAGTTATATTCTTGTACATAGGGGCAGTATTATAGTAGTTATATTCTTGTACATAGGAGCAGTATTATAGTAGTTATATTCTTGTACATAGGGGCAGTATTATAGTAGTTATATTCTTGTACATAGGGGCAGTATTATAGTAGTTATATTCTTGTACATAGGGGCAGTATTATAGTAGTTATATTCTTGTACATAGGTGTCAGTATTATAGTAGTTATATTCTTGTACATAGGGGCAGTATTATAGTAGTTATATTCTGGTACATAGGGGGCAGTATTATAGTAGTTATATTCTTGTACATAGGGGCAGTATTATAGTAGTTATATTCTTGTACATAGGTGTCAGTATTATAGTAGTTATATTCTGGTACATAGGGGGCAGTATTATAGTAGTTATATTCTTGTACATAGGAGCAGTATTATAGTAGTTATATTCTTGTACATAGGGGCAGTATTATAGTAGTTATATTCTTGTACATAGGGGCAGTATTATAGTAGTTATATTCTGGTACATAGGGGGCAGTATTATAGTAGTTATATTCTTGTACATAGGAGCAGTATTATAGTAGTTATATTCTTGTACATAGGGGGCAGTATTATAGTAGTTATATTCTTGTACATAGGAGCAGTATTATAGTAGTGATATTCTTGTACATAGGGGGCAGTATTATAGTAGTTATATTCTTGTACATAGGGGCAGTATTATAGTAGTGATATTCTTGTACATAGGGGGCAGTATTATAGTAGTTATATTCTTGTACATAGGGGCAGTATTATAGTAGTTATATTCTTGTACATAGGAGCAGTATTATAGTAGTGATATTCTTGTACATAGGGGGCAGTATTATAGTAGTTATATTCTTGTACATAGGAGCAGTATTCTAGTAGTTATATTCTTGTACATAGGGGCAGTATTATAGTAGTTATATTCTTGTACATAGGAGCAGTATTATAGTAGTTATATTCTTGTACATAGGGGGCAGTATTATAGTAGTTATATTCTTGTACATAGGAGCAGTATTATAGTAGTGATATTCTTGTACATAGGGGGCAGTATTGTAGTAGTTACATTCTGTATATTTAGGCCAATTTTATCACCATATTAGTTTCCACAAAACTTTTCGGAATATTTTTTTTTTTTTAAACTGTTTTATAATGCAAAAAAAAAAGCCACAATCTTATCTTTGGCATATACCATAGTATTATAATAAGAGGTTCTCCAGAAATGCGCCGACATATGTAATGAATAGCCATATGCTTATTCTATTACAATACTTGCAGGCCGCCAGGGGTGCTCACAAATATATGTAAATGCATGGATGAGAGTTCCTTCTATATTTAGGCATAACCTTTATATTCTCATTAGTGTGTGTGTAAGCAGGGGTGGAAAACATACAAGAAATCGAGCCCATTATGCCCATATATTCATGGTGAAAGTGAGCAAAGCCATGACCATAAATCTGTGTGATTCGCAGGATACAGTTCACTAACTTTAAGCTTTCATTAATGCAATTTATCGATTTCTTAATTGTTTACAATAAGGAGGATATCAGTTACTCCGAGTCTTGTAGCTCATCAATATTCACATGGTATCAGCAGTGTGCGGTCATTAGAGACGCTGTAACCTCCACTGTGCCTAGTGCAGGAGACCGGAGCCAAAAGTATACCACACGGTAGAGAATAGCATACCGTTATACAAAGCGCAAGTACAGTCACATACAAGCATTATAGCAGTTATATTCTTGTACACAGGGAGCAGTATTATAGTAGTTATATTCTTGTACATAGGGGCAGTATTATAGTAGTTATATTCTTGTACATAGGGGGCAGTATTATAGTAGTTATATTCTTGTACATAGGGGCAGTATTATAGTAGTTATATTCTTGTACATAGGGGGCAGTATTATAGTAGTTATATTCTTGTACATAGGAGCAGTATTATAGTAGTTATATTCTTGTACATAGGGGCAGTATTATAGTAGTTATATTCTTGTACATAGGAGCAGTATTATAGTAGTTATATTCTTGTACATAGGAGCAGTATTATAGTAGTTATAACCTTGTACATAGGGGCAGTATTATAGTAGTTATATTCTTGTACATAGGAGCAGTATTATAGTAGTTATAACCTTGTACATAGGGGCAGTATTATAGTAGTTATATTCTTGCACATAGGAGCAGTATTATAGTAGTTATATTCTTGTACATAGGGGGCAGTATTATAGTAGTTCTATTCTTGTACATAGGAGCAGTATTATAGTAGTTATATTCTTGTACATAGGAGCAGTATTATAGTAGTTATATTCTTGTACATAGGAGCAGTATTATAGTAGTTATATTCTTGTACATAGGAGCAGTATTATAGTAGTTATAACCTTGTACATAGGGGCAGTATTATAGTAGTTATATTCTTGTACATAGGGGCAGTATTATAGTAGTTATAACCTTGTACATAGGGGCAGTATTATAGTAGTTATATTCTTGTACATAGGAGCAGTATTATAGTAGTTATATTCTTGTACATAGGAGCAGTATTATAGTAGTTATATTCTTGTACATAGGAGCAGTATTATAGTAGTTATATTCTTGTACATAGGAGCAGTATTATAGTAGTTATATTCTTGTACATAGGAGCAGTATTATAGTGGTTATATTCCTGTACATAGGGGCAGTATTATAGTAGTTATATTCTTTTACAAAGGGGCAGTATTATAGTATTTATATTCTTATAGATAGAGCGCAGTATTATAGAAGTTATACTATTGTACAAAGAGAGCAGTGTTATAGTAGTTATATCCTTGTACATAAGGTGCAGTATTATAGTAGTCAAATTCTTGCATGTAAGAGCAGTGGACCTGGTCACAGGTGCACATAGTGCTGCATCCCAAAATATGCAAAAAAAAAAAAAAAAACCACTTCAGTATTAAAATTGTGTATAACTTTGGGATGGCGAGGTTCTGTTCCTCTGATATAAAGGAAACCTTGTGCCAATGCAACACAACCTATTACCAAGCCAATAGCATGAAGATCTAAATTCCTGGCCAAGCCTAAGCAGCTGTTTGTGATCACGTGGTAATCTTATAAAGACGTGCCGTGTGTACACCATGTATTGTGGAGCGCGCACAGTGTGTGATCTGTGCGTTCTTCACAGACGAGGCTCCGAGGAAATTCCGAAAGTTGAATAGACGGCAGGGTCCCATGTTATAGGGCTCAATGGCGATCAGTAATTAGACAGAATGTAAGAACACATATCTGCCCATAGTGCAGATTTTGATCACATTTTCCCCCGTCCTAGTCTGTTCTATTCAGCAGATTCTACCTGTCCAAGCTCATTTTGTAGGCCTAGTCCCAAAGACAAGAGGAATACAAATACGCTGTGTAGTATAGGGGGCTGGCTAGTATAGGGGGGCTGGCTGAGTGACCTCGCCTTCCTACTGAGGGTGGGCTCACACAATTGGATTACATTTTCGTAATGAAGACTCAGGATCTTTGCGGTGCCATCCTTACCCACTTGAAGCTTGTGCCCCCCGGCCGGAGTCCCGTTCTCCTGTTGTGCCAGCAGTGTGTTCAGGATCACTTGTGTAGCCCCCAATCTTGGCAGGGTGACGTGAGTAAGAAATGGCAGGTTGTTTTTTTTGGCATATAACTGGCTTGTTTCCCTTCTTTTCCTGAGAAAGCCGCCCTCTGGGAATAAGATGATCCACTTTCGATCGCGACTTCTGTAGTATTTTTCTAGGTGGACCTTCAGGAGGACCAGCTGCTGGTCACGATAAGCTTTGCCCTGTGAACGCACAAAAGATTGGATCAAAAATCACAGCAAAAAATAAAATAAATTCAATTAATATTTATATTATCATTAATCAAAACAATTCAATAGAAAAATAATGCCCGTTACCCTAGAGTTAATAATTAAGGTTCAGCTTTGGTTTTATAGTTTGAGGGAAACTTCCAGGATTGACAGTAATTCAGACAAGAGCATTAAATAGCAAAAAAAAAACAAACAAAAAAAAAAAAAAAGGGAAAAAAAAATGCAGCCTGTGTACACGCGTGAATGAGATTTCTGAAAGCGCATTTTACTTTGTAATTTAAGAAATGCTGAATCCTGGCATAACATTGTGAGCGAGGCTCTATAGAAGAGAATTGCAAACGTTCATAACTTTCTGGACACAATAACGAAGTGTAAAAAAAAAAAAAAAAAAAAAGAATGGTTGCCCTTTAAATGTAATGAATGGCACGAGGAGGTGATACTTTTCCTTTAATAAAGTTTGGTGGAGTCCAGAACGTGCAGCGTGTTCCCTGCTTGATTGCGGATAACCAGAGCCGGCCTCATTTGGTAACAGCAGAACATGGACTAAACAGAACCTACGCGACCCCAGAGAATATTCCCAGCAGACGTTACACCTCCGCTGCCCCCACATCCCCAGTCTGGAGAGCGGCTACCGAAACATCAAGCAACGAAAAAAACTCCACGAGATGCTCTCCATCTCCATGGGTAATAAAAGGGCTACAAGTATTATTACCAAAAGGTTTCATGACAGTTTTCAGACTTACAAAAAAAAGGCACATTTTCCTTCTTGCAGGCCTCTCTACTAACAAAAAAAAAAATGGGGTGGTCGGCATTAAAGTGTGGGGCGATGGGGCGAAGTCAACTGTGGTCCAACTGTACTCCCGGAAATTTAGTACAAATAGACATCACCTATTGTGAATGGTGGATCCTACTATATCTACTGTATAGAGAGGTGTTATCAGTCATTGTACAGGAGGAGGTGAGCTGTGACATCACCTATTGTGAATGGTGGATCCTGTGTGATCTACTGTATATAGAGGTGTTATCAGTCATTGTACAGGAGGAGGTGAGCTGTGACATCACCTATTGTGAATGGTGGATCCTGTGTTATCTACTGTATATAGAGGTATTATCAGTCATTGTACAGGAGGAGGAGGTGAGCTGTGACATCTATTGTGAATGGTGGATCCTGTGTTATTTACTGTATATAGAGGTGTTATCAGTCATTGTACATGAGGATGTGAGCTGTGACATCACCTATTGTGAATGATGGATCCTGTGTTATCTACTGTATATAGAGGTGCTATCAGTCATTGTACAGGAGGAGGAGGTGAGCTGTGACATCACCTATTGTGAATGATGGATCCTGTGTTATCAGTCATTGTAACGTTGTCTGATGATTACACGACTACTGAAAAGTCATCTGTCTAAAACAGGAATTGTGATTCTAGCATTAAGCCTGGTTTTAAGTGTAAAAATGCAAAGATTTTTCACTTGTTATAGTGTATCGGATAGGGATAATAAAAGTTGATAAAGACCTGATCAAACATGATATAAAACAAACCCAAAACATTTATCATAAAAATATAAATGAAACAATAGGCCATTTTCTGATGACACATTCCCTTTAAGTTGCTGGAAATAAACAAGAACGTTTCCATTCACATACAGCAGACACAGATCACATGACTATTGGTAGACGATCTACATTACAGACATGTCTTACCTGTCGGATGAAAAAGTCTCCGTGCACAAGAGACACTACCCCGAAATTGGTGTACTTGAAAATATGGTCCATTAGCCACATCATTTGCCGGACAACCTACAAAAAAAGAAATAAAACAAAAATCATCTAACTCCGATCTGTAGGACGAGGTTCACACTATCGGGTGCTCTCCACCGAGAACTACGTCGCAGTTTCCGTCAGAATCCTGATGGAGCCGTTTACTTTCGTCGCTGTCTGTTCGCCTTTCAGAGAGCACGGTACGTGTGTGAACCCGGCCCAACACTGAACACTGGAAATGTCACTGGAGCTACTACTGCACAGGAATAATGGGTCTCCTCCAGAGCCGTCCTGTAGTGACCCCGCAGAGCACCGCGGCAGCTCGGAGCCTCTGAAGACCGCTGATCTAAGCAGTCTCCTATACACGGATATTTATTACGGCCGTCACATCATCATGGAGGTCAGGAATATAATCAGTAGATACCCATTATATGTCAAATGTCTATTATAATATGGAATATTATATGTTATATGTTACCTAATGACAAACAATGCCTTCAAACTTGAATCTTATGTTGCTAAAATAAAAACATTGGAAAAGGAATATAATCAGGAGCATTTAAGAAAAGGCGAATACCAAGAAAAAGGAGCCGCACTCCCCAAAGCGGCCAGCGCTCACCTTACCCCGTACAGCAAGGAGGGGAAACATCAGGACGCCGGGTGATTGGTGGAAAATAACTACATTAACCAACTGCAGCTCAGCTACGGCTGTTAGGAACCTGTCTGTTCTCAAAAACATCCAGCAGAATAGTGAGTGCAGCTCTGGAGTATAATACAGGACCAGTAATGTAATGTATGTACACAGTGACTGCACCAGCAGAATAGTGAGTGCAGCTCTGGAGTATAATACAGGATCAGTAATGTAATGTATATACACAGTGACTGCACCAGCAGAATAGTGAGCGCAGCTCTGGAGTATAATACAGGATGTAACTCAGGATCAGTAATGTAATGTATGTACACAGTGACTGCACCAGCAGAATAGTGAGTGCAGCTCTGGAGTATAGTACAGGATGTAACTCAGGATCAGTAATGTAATGTATGTACACAGTGACTGCACCAGCAGAATAGTGACCGCAGCTCTGGAGTATAATACAGGAGGTAACTCAGGAACAGTAATGTAATGTATGTACATAGTGACTGCACCAGCAGAATAGTGAGTGCAGCTCTGGAGTATAATACAGGATCAGTCCAGGATCAGTAATGTATATACACAGTGACTGCACCAGCAGAATAGTGAGTGCAGCTCTGGAGTATAATACAGGATGTAACTCAGGATCAGTAATGTAATGTATGTACACAGTGACTGCACCAGAAGAATAGGGAGTGCAGCTCTGGAGTATAATACAGGATCAGTACAGGATCAGTAATGTAATGTATATACATAGTGACTGCACCAGCAGAATAGTGAGTGCAGCTCTGGAGTATAATACAGGATGTTACTCAGGATCAGTACAGGTTCAGTAAGTAGGGATTACTGGGAGATACCCCTGTTTTCAATGGCCAATTGGAGAGGAAAAAAAAAAAAAAAAAGGAGAGCATTCTTGGCTAGCACGTCAGACGTGTGAAGGTGGATAGCTGCTCATTTTTAGTGGCCACGCTAGCCTCCTCCTCTGTCACCAGTCTGAGCGTTGACTGACAGACAAGGGAATTTGCTCATTACTAAAATTATACTTACAACTGGAAGACAGAGGTAGGTGATTGTCTCTTCTACTCAGATAGAACGCCCATGCTGAAGTCAATCAATGACCAATGATTAATCGCAGGGGTCACAATAAGTCTCCACTGATTAAATTTTAGAGACACGTGGGCATCATGAGCAGCAAGGAACATTGGGGGTCCGGTGTGGATGTATATATGTACTTATGTTTTTTAGTATTATTTTAATACCACTTAAGGACTTATGGATTAGGGGGAAAAAAAAAAAAAAAAATAGTGGACAACCCCTTTAAAAGGTGGCCATACAACCTTGGGGGCTGTCCTTGTGACGCTTGGTCAACCAATTCTAAACATACCCCTGCACACATGCACTCTCGGATCATCCAAGTGTACATGTGTTCACTATTGGGGTCTGGCGGCTGCTCATCTGCCATCGTGTAGAAATCCAGCATGCCACATCCTTGTTTGGCCCCAATATCCGGATGACTTCCAATGTGTAAGGACACCTAATGGCTTACAAAATGCCCCGTATACAGTAACACATCAATGGACGGTGCAGATAGCAGCAGTCAACGTACAGCTTTCAGTTTTCTGCCACCCCCGAGCCCAGTTTATTGTCCATTAGGATCCTGTACTGTCCTGTGTCGGATCCTGTACTCAGACGGCAGCCAGACTGCCCGGCACAGATGTCCTGGCCTTGTACACTAAATATCAGCTGGTCCCGCGCATTAGATATTGCTCAATAATTCACAGAGCGTCTGGTGATTGGCAGCGGGATGCCTCGTCATCGGAGATCCATTACTCATTTATAAGAATGGCTAAAACAGATGCGAAGGCCTCCGAGCCCGAACCTTGCCCTCCATGATCAGCAGGTTCTCATGCTCGTATTATAGGATTATGGACCGGTCAGAATATACGTGTCAGATATATTTCACGTACATGATCTGGACCATTCCTCGGTGTACAGCGGATGTTTTTAGATGGAGCAAATTAAGGTATTAAAGGGATTTTTCTCCGCCTCGTGCTTCAGGAGTGCACCTCTCCCCTGCCTCCTGCTTGTCCGGAGGGTGGTGGGCTCCTGATCATCACCTAGTTGTTGCGGTGGGAGTGCCGGTGAGCGTTACAGAGGTGCTTGGCCACCAGAGCCAACGACAACACCATTATGCCACAGGATGCCAGGGTGCCATATTACGTCAGGCCCATCAGGGTCAGGAAGGGCTCTACGTTATAATAATCCCTCTGTTCAGCTCCATGGATCCTACAGAAGATCAGTCTCAAGGTCTACAACGTCCAAAAACCCAGGTGACCGAGAAGCCACAGGCAGTATAGGCTGAGGGCTGCAAAATGGAGAGACAGTCATACTAGAAGACTGAGCCCCGGCTGCATTCGGGGCCACCCACGGGATTCCTGGGCCTCCCGGCATAACAATTTATGTTCTTAAGTCTGGGGTCAATTCGAGAGATTTGATTTGGCAAGTAGGGGAGGGTTGACGGCTGCAACAGGTTTATTTTCTGGAGTTGGGGTGTCTTCTTCTATTCTATTTTCTGCAAACGAGGGCGGCCATCATACCGGAAATGCAATCAATCACATTAAGAGAATGGATCATAGGTAACAAATTAGAAATCTTGATCGAATTTTATAGAAGAGCGTTGTGGGCATGCTCTCTGACCTGTGCATAGGTGATAGTGCAGGGACGGGGAAGAAGGTAGTCCTGCCTGTGATGCAATGAGAACATAGCCGAAAAGTGATCTCTACAGAACAAGAATTGTGAGTCTAATATGTGGGTCAGGACAAAGATTTAAGGATTGTGTTTTTTTTGTTGTTTTTTTTAATACAAATACTAGGAACCAAGATTCTAAACAAAATTAAAGATTACCCCCCCCCCCTCCCCCCCCAAAAAAAAAAAAAACCAAAACCTTAGATGATCTAAGCAATAGACGACTTTCTGACACATTGTCGTCCAACAGCTGCATAGTTACCTAATGATCAGACGGAACCTTCCCTGACTATTCTCTGCCCAATCACAGTGAATTTGGCTGCATGTGAGGCCTCTGACTGGGGTCTAAGGGGTAACGTTTATCCTTATGAACAGTGACAACGTTGGTGTATGGAGACTTATAGGCCTATAAGTCTCTTTCCTTGTAAAGCATGACATGCCAGTGTAAAGAGACTTATAGGCCTATAAGTCTTTTTCCTTGTGGAGCATGATATGCCAATGTAAAGAGTTTTATAGGCCTATAAGTCTCTTTCCTTGATAAGGACGACATGCCAGCGTAGAGACATTATCCTTTAGCCAGTAATTAAAATAATGTCTCTTAGATCTGAGTGTGCAGAGCACTTTGTGCTGGAGAACAGGAGCTTTGTATTACACCCAAATACAGAGACATCATACCAAGCCTTTGTCCTGCAAGCACATCATTAACGTGCAGACGTCCCCCGTCGCTTGATGATTCACCAGCATTACCGCTTCGTCTTCTGTGATCGTGTGAACGTCGTCACCCCATTCAATAACTGCAATGACAAAAATCCCAGCATTAGTCTTCATATAGAGCTCCTGTACGGGACACATCTGTAATACAAAAGCTCTAATGATTACACGTTCATTAAACTGTCTCCATGGTGACAGACTACAAACAAACCTCGTGTAGTCAGATCTTGTAGTAATCGTTCCCTTTCTGTCCCCCATTTCTTAAGAAATTACATTTCATTAACAAAAAAACAAAACAAAAACGAAAGGCATGTAGGAGGGGCCCCAAACTAAGACAATAATAAAGGAGTAGCGAGAATCACATCCAAGTTCGCTAAGCCCAGATCCTGCAGACATGGCGTCCCTAGAGGACTATATTATGGGCAGCTGTGCCACCACGTGACGGCATGCACAACTCCGAAAAAAGCATTGCATTGTGCATACCCAATGGAGAGAAAAAACAAAAACAAACTGCGTGTGTGGGGGGAAGGATACACATACTGTATGGGGGGGGGGGGGGAAGGATACACATATTGTATGGGGGGGGGGGGGGAAGGATACACATATTGTATGGGGGGAGGAAAGGATACACATTGTATGGGGGGAGGAAAGGATACACATATTGTATGGGGGGAGGAAAGGATACACATATTGTATGGGGGGAGGAAAGGATACACATTGTATGGGGGGGAGGAAAGGATACACATATTGTATGGGGGGGGGGGGAAAGGATACACACTGTATGGGGGGGAGGATACACATACTGTATATGGGGGGGGAAGGATACACACTGTATGGGGGGGGGGGGGAAAGGATACACATTGTATGGGGGGAGGAAAGGATACACATTGTATGGGGGGAGGAAAGGATACACATATTGTATGGGGGGGGGGAAGGATACACACTGTATGGGGGGGAAAGGATACACTGTATGTGGGGGAAAGGATACACATACTGTATATGGGGGGGGAAGGATACACACTGTATGGGGGGGAAGGATACACACTGTATGGGGGGGGGAATGATACACTGTATGGGGGGGGAAGGATACACTGTATGGGGGAAGGATACACACTGTATGGGGGGGGGAAGGATACACACTGTATGGGGGGGGAAGGATACACTGTATGGGGGGAAGGATACACACTGTATGGGGGGGAAGGATACACACTGTATGGGGGGGGGGAAGGATACACACTGTATGGGGGGGGGAAGGATACACACTGTATGGGGGGGGGGAAGGATACACACTGTATGGGGGGGGAAGGATACACACTGTATGGGGGGGAAGGATACACACTGTATGGGGGGGGGAAGGATACACACTGTATGGGGGGGGGGAGGATACACACTGCATGGGGGGGGAAGGATACACACTGTATGGGGGGGGAAGGATACACACTGTATGGGGGGGAAGGATACACACTGTATGGGGGGGAAGGATACACACTGTATATGGGGGGGGAAGGATACACACACTGTATATGGGGGGGGGGGAAGGATACACACTGTATGGGGGGGAAGGATACACACTGTATGGGGGGAAGGACACACTGTATATGGGGGGGAAGGATACACACTGTATGGGGGAAGGATACACACTGTATGGGGGGGAAGGATACACACTGTATATGGGGGGGAAGGATACACACTGTATATGGGGGGGAAGGATACACTGTATGGGGGGGAAGGATACACACTGTATGGGGGGGAAGGATACACACTGTATGGGGGGAAGGATACACTGTATATGGGGGGAAGGATACACACTGTATATGGGGGAAGGATACACACACTGTATATGGGGGGGAAGGATACACACTGTATATGGGGGGGAAGGATACACACTGTATTGGGGGGAAGGATACACACTGTATGGGAAGGAAGGATACACACACTGTATGGGGGGGAAGGATACACACTGTATGGGGGGGGGGGGGAAGGATACACACTGTATGGGGGGGAAGGATACACACTGTATGGGGGGAAGGATACACACTGTATGGGGGGGGGGGGGGGAAGGATACAGTGTGTATCATTCCCCCCCATACAGTGTGTATCCTTCCCCCCCCATACAGTGTGTATGGGGGGGGGGGGGAGGATACACACTGTATATGGGGGGAAGGATACACACACTGTATGGGGGGGAAGGATACACACTGTATGGGGGGGGGGGAAGGATACACACTGTATGGGGGGGAAGGATACACACTGTATGGGGGGAAGGATACACACTGTATGGGGGGGGGGGAAGGATACAGTGTGTATCATTCCCCCCCATACAGTGTGTATCCTTCCCCCCCCATACAGTGTGTATGGGGGGGGGGGGGGGGGGGAGGATACACACTGTATATGGGGGGAAGGATACACACACTGTATGGGGGGGGGGGGGAAGGATACACACTGTATGGGGGGGGGGTGAAGGATACACACTGCATGGGGGGGGGGGAAGGATACACTGTATATGGGGGGGGAAGGATACACACTGTATTGGGGGGAAGGATACACTGTATATGGGGGAAAGGATACACACTGTATATGGGGGGGAAGGATACACACTGTATGGGGGGGAAGGATACACACTGTATATGGGGGGGAAGGATACACACTGTATATGGGGGGGAAGGATACACACTGCATATGGGGGGAAGGATACACACTGTATGGGGGGGAAGGATACACACTGTATGGGGGGGAAGGATACACATACTGTATAGGGGGAAGGATACACATACTGTATAGGGGAAGGATACACATACTGTATTGGGGGAAGGATACACATACTGTATAGGGGAAGGATACACATACTGTATTGGGGGAAGGATACACATACTGTATTGGGGGGACGCTACACATACTGTATTGGGGGGACGCTACACATACTGTATTGGGGGGACGCTACACATACTGTATAGGGGGAGGATACACATACTGTATAGGGGGAAGGATACACATACTGTATTGGGGGAAGGATACACATACTGTATTGGGGGGACGCTACACATACTGTATTGGGGGGACGCTACACATACTGTATTTGGGGGGACGCTACACATACTGTATTGGGGGGGGACGATACACAAACTGCATGGGGACAGAGATCGCATCAAGGCCCGTTTGTCCCCCATATATTTCACATTGGCCTATGTAAGACATATCAGGTATCGGGTGCTTCAATATGATCAGGAATCTGCCCAAATGAACAATTTTAGGGATTTTGACTAAAACCATGACATCCGTTCTATCTGGGTAGAGTCCGGATTCAGATTTTCTGTCTGATGAAGCAGCAGCTGTTCCGGCCATCGGCCGCCCTGTGATGACATGTACAGTTAAGTAAGACGATACCCGCACCAAACCGCAGGACAGCTGTCATGTGCTGCTACAGTAAATGACACACGCTGCAAAGAGGCCGATGCACAGGAGACGTTACAGTGACCGGAGACGCTGCCCGCGGAGTAATAGTGATCTTTCTATATAGTGAAAATATATATCACAGCGCTGAACACCACAGGTAATGACAGTATGTCACCATCAGACACCTTCTGTGAGTAGTAAAGGATCGGGCATGTTGAAAGCAAACATGCCTGACCCTTCATTCTCCCCAACATCTGTAAACAGGACACAATCAGATGAACTCCGCAGCCTCCGTTGTCTGTAATGGGGAGATGGACTATAAGGGCGGCATCTTACGGGCAGAACGGACCTGACTGTCCTACAGCTCCAAATCGTGAAATTGCTATATATGCAATAGATCAGTGCAGACGTGTAAGGGAATAAATATCCTTTCCCTTCCGTCGGCAGACAGACAGAGCGAGCCATAGTTTGTGCGCACCAATTCCTACACCTGGACGCCTGCGGGAACCGTGCACCCTGCCGATGGAAGCACCACAATCCCGGATCACCTACAGGGCAGCTTACAAGGATTAGCAGATGAGGGTAGTAGTCCTCCGCCTGGAGTCCGGCATATTGCCAATTTACGTTTCAGCAGATCATCAATTCATGAGAAGTCACCGGATTGTTTTAAAAGGGAGTTCCAGTCGCCCTGCTCCACTTGATCTGTAGAATCGATGAGTCGTACGTCCATGAGACCGCTGCAGACGATCACCGGCCACAGCAGCACAAGACGGTACAAACTAGGGATCGGCTGCAATTACAAAGACTCGGGTCCTTCATGAGGTCCTTGCAGCCAGGGCAAACCATCGATCAAGTAAGAAAAGCGCAGGGAGCGTGCGGCTCTTAATCGGTTACCGTTTCGGCGCTGCAGTCACTAATAACCATTGCAACTAAAGGGTTATACAGCAGCGAGCAATGGAGGATAGCGACTGCGCGGCTGATGGCGACTGCGCGGCTGATGGCGACTGCGCGGCTGATGGCGACTGCGCGGCTGATGGCGACTGCGCGGCTGATGGCGACTGCGCGGCTGATGGCGACTGCGCGGCTGATGGCGACTGCGCGGCTGATGGCGACTGCGCGGCTGATGGCGACTGCGCGGCTGATGGCGACTGCGCGGCTGATGGCGACTGCGCGGCTGATGGCGACTGCGCGGCTGATGGCGACTGCGCGGCTGATGGCGACTGCGCGGCTGATAGCGACTGCGCGGCTGATAGCGAGGGCACAAATCCTGATCCTACCACAGTCTGTCTGGGAAGGCCTTCTTCATTGGTCCAAAGTGGAGCGCATTATTATTCTTTGCTGCTATGATATAGGTAAAAATTGGGGGGGGATGCATTTTTCACTGTTGTGCTGTAATTTGTATAACAAATTATTAATATTTAATGCTTCCCATCTGTGCCGCCATGCACAAAACCAACAGTGAATTAGCATCTATTGCTCCTCCACGTCCCCGCAGACATGTGGACTTTGTCCTTGGCCACATCCGCCGGGGTAATGACATAAAGGGCACCACATACCATGGCGGAGCTCATACAATGAAGGCTACAGTGATGTCCGGGCAGAAACAACAAATAAGCTACATTAAAAAAAAAAAAAAAAAAATAGAAAAAGTCAAGTTAATTGGTTTTATTGATTAGGGGTCCGATCAGTAATAAGGTCTCCACGGTCAATTTTCATCTATATGGTTGAGCTTCTTCAGACTATGTGAGCGTGGAATAGAAGAGGGTGGTCCGGGGTAAACCCTGCCCCCACACAACTCTATTATCCATACTCCATAATGACGGCTGTAAGCAGCTCCCTGCACTCACTATATACTGGTCTCCTTGTAGTGTATGGAGGGGGGCTGGGAAATCGGGACGTGAGGGAAGCGACATGTCACAACATGGAGCAACATGTGCTAAAGAGGTCACAGGGGCGATCACAGCACAAAAGAGGAGCAGAAATCAGAGGAGGACGGAGAACGGCCACCTCCAAAACACCAGCGTGCACTTAAAGGGACCAAATCTATATAAACAGCGAGTGTGTACATACATTACATTACTGATCCTGAGTTACATCCTGTATTATACCCCAGAGCTGCACTCACTATTCTGCTGGTGCAGTCACTGTGTACATACATTACTGATCCTGAGTTACATCCTGCATTATACCCCAGAGCTGCACTCACTATTCTGCTGGTGCAGTCACTGTGTACATACATTACATTACTGATCCTGAGTTACATCCTGTATTATACTCCAGAGCTGCACTCACTATTCTGCTGGTGCAGTCACTGTGTACATACATTACTGATCCTGAGTTACATCCTGTATTATACTCCAGAGCTGCACTCACTATTCTGCTGGTGCAGTCACTGTGTACATACATTACATTACTGATCCTGAGTTACATCCTGTATTATACCCCAGAGCTGCACTCACTATTCTGCTGGTGCAGTCACTGTGTACATACATTACATTACTGATCCTGAGTTACATCCTGTATTATACCCCAGAGCTGCACTCACTATTCTGCTGGTGCAGTCACTGTGTACATACATTACATTACTGATCCCGAGTTACATTCTGTATTATACTCCAGAGCTGCACTCACTATTCTGCTGGTGCACTCACTGTGTACATACATTACATTACTGATCCTGAGTTACATCCTGTATTATACCCCAGAGCTGCACTCACTATTCTGCTGGTGCAGTCACTGTGTACATACATTACATTACTGATCCTGAGTTACATTCTGTATTATACTCCAGAGCTGCACTCACTATTCTGCTGGTGCAGTCACTGTGTACATACATTACATTACTGATCCTGAGTTACATCCTGTATTATACCCCAGAGCTGCACTCACTATTCTGCTGGTGCAGTCACTGTGTACATACATTACATTACTGATCCTGAGTTACATTCTGTATTATACTCCAGAGCTGCACTCACTATTCTGCTGGTGCAGTCACTGTGTACATACATTACATTACTGATCCTGAGTTACATCCTGTATTATACCCCAGAGCTGCACTCACTATTCTGCTGGTGCAGTCACTGTGTACATACATTACATTACTGATCCTGAGTTACATCCTGTATTATACCCCAGAGCTGCACTCACTATTCTGCTGGTGCAGTCACTGGGTACATACATTACATTACTGATCCTGAGTTACATTCTGTATTATACTCCAGAGCTGCACTCACTATTCTGCTGGTGCAGTCACTGTGTACATGATTAAGGATAGGTGTAGGTAAAGTTACATGAGACATTGAGTCACCACCACATTTTCTGAACTTCCAGACAACTCTGATTTCTGTCCTATGGGATAGAAATTTATAAGCGGCATGTAATCAGACATTGCATTTCCCGGGTTCCTTTTGGGGGAAGCTTAGAAGTTGCTAATAAGCCAATGTGAAGGTCATAAACATGCAGAGCGTTTCCTTCTCTCTCCGTTGTGCGGTTCCTCTGTTATTACTCCTGGAAATATGCGAATACACAGATCTCCGTATAAGAGGCAGCACCTGGAGGCAGAGCACCTGCAACATGGAGGCCAGGAAACGGTCAGCAATGCTCTGCTCCTGCAGGGGCTGTTAACTATGCTGGCACCTTGCCCCTCACAGTACACTGATGCCAACATCATTTTATTCCCGGGCACAACATGGCTCATCCCACAATGGCTGCTCTGGGGGCACACTCTACATTCTGCTGCTCCTCATGAGCGCTGCTCTGAAGCCTAAGAAGTCTGGCAGCTCCGCACGTGGCACACAATGGTGCCTTCTGTGCCACCTGACAAGCATCGCACAGCTCCAGTCACACACTGCATTATTGAGCTGCATTTTGTCCATGATTTTGGCAATAAACGCCGCACCTTCCTGGCAGTAAGTCGACCTGTCAGCTTTCCGGACTGGTCAGCTTTAGTACGTGCTTATATTCACCATAAAATATCGATTCTGGAGCAGCTTTTCTTGGAACTTTGTGCTTTTCCTCCATTATTCCTCCTGAAAATGTCAGTGATCCATTGACTACAGGTGTTACCATCCAGTGTGTCTCTGCAGGGACAAGCCTCCATCACTCGTCCACAGTTATCACTACATTCATACATTTCCAGGAGGAATAACAGAGGGACGGCACAGCACTTCTAAGGAAAGGGGTATTTACTAGTATTAGTAGCCCCATAGGAGCAAATACACAATGCATGAACCCGCCTTGTACGGACGGAGATCCTACTAATTGATGTAATTACCAAACATGAAGCTAAATCTAATGCGTTTAGATTGTTATCCCCCGGAGCTGCGCTCGCCCCCCTGATCATAACCATTTCTGTGCATTCAATTCTATCAAATATTCCAATTACTGCATAAAAGATGGAAGGAGAAATCACATTTTCTGCAACTTCCATCCCTCCCGGGACGACTTTCGTCTCATCTCTCGCCGGCTCGTGTTCCTGATCCATCCAACCTGCCCGGATCTGCTGTGGCAGAGCGCTGCATGCAGTGTATCCCTTTAAGATCAGCAGGGACCGGACGCTGCGCGATTGTCTGACATTCCTAGACATCACTCAATAAAGGGTCTCCTGGGAGGGCGGGATGGGCCGGGTGTCAGTCCATTGGACACAATTAGGCCTTCATCCCTGACAGCACTGCCATAGGAGATGTGCAAACTAGACAAGACGTCTGAATGCAGGGACCGGACAGTCCTCAGTGTACGCCGAAGACACAGAGGGTCCGCTGCAGAAAGACCAAGGGGGTCATCCCACCAACCACACGGAGGATAGGAAATAAATATGACCAGTGGGATCCTCCCGATCACAACAATGTCCTCTATGTGCATAAAATAGTAATGCGCATGCTTGACCATGACTCCATTCACTTCTATGGGAACGGTAGTGCTAATGCTTGACCATGACTCCATTCACTTCTATGGGAACGGTAGTGCTAATGCTTGACCATGACTCCATTCACTTCTATGGGAGCGGTAGTGCTAACGCTTGACCATGACTCCATTCACTTCTATGGGAGCGGTAGTGCTAATGCTTAAACATGACTATTCACTTCTATGGGAACTGTAGTGCAAATGCTGGAGCATGACTCCATTCACTTTTATGGGAGCAGCAGTGCACTTGCTTTATCGTCACTCGATTCATTTTTATGGGAGCAGGAGCGCAAATGCTTTAGAGTGACTCCGTTCACTTCAATGGGCATGGAGTGCACCTGCTTGAGCGCCACTCCATTCAGTTTTATGGTAGCAGTAGTGTGCATGCGTGAGTGCCCATCCATTCACTTCAACGGGAGGAGTAGTGGACATATCTGAGCACCATTTCATTCATTTCTATGGAAGCGAAGGTGCGCATGCTTGTGAGCCATTCCATTTGTATCTATATGAGTGATATTGCATATACCTGAGCACCATTCCATTCACTTCTAAGTGAGAATAGCATGCGTGAGCGTCAATCCATTCAGTGCTATAGGAGCAGTAGCGTGCATGCTTAGGCGCCACTGCACAAGCACTAGCACCACTGCACAAGCGCCAGCACCACTGTATTCGCCTCTGTAGGTGCGGTACTGCCCACTCCATTTACTTTTAAACAGAAGGTGCACGTGTGACCCACTACTCCCACAGAAGTAAATGGAGTGGTGTCCAAATACACACTACAGCCTCTCCCTTCAAAAATGCAGTTGTTACCCAGGTACTTAAGAACAAATTATTTCTCTTATTCAATGATTGTCGCATCTTAGACGTTATACAAGCAGCAACATGTCACTTATCCACAGGGTAGGAGAAAAAAAAAAAAAAATGTATGACAGCCGGGGGACGGAGCGCGGGAACGGGCCGCGGGACGGAGCGCGGGAACGGGCTGCGGGACGGAGCGCGGGAACGGGCCGCGGGACGGAGCGCGGGAACGGGCCGCGGGACGGAGCGCGGGAACGGGCCGCGGGAACGGGCCGCGGGACGGAGCGCGGGAACGGGCCGCGGGACGGACCCTTCTCAGATGTGGAAAAATACGCCGCGTTATGAAAGAGGCTTGACAGGCTTGCTCTCTGCGGGAGGAGCGCGGTGACCCTGTGAAGTGTTCATTTACGAGGAGCCCTTACTTATTCGGTCCATTTTCATCAAATCTGATTCAGGAGCTCATCACTTATGCAGGAACAGCACCGATCTCATGTGCGTACGAGCACGGGCGCAGATAAAAGGAGAAGTGGCTAATTAAATTGTAATGAAAAGAGACCGTGATGATATTGAAATTGTATGAAAGACACAAGGATCAAATAGAAAGAAGCGAATCAAACACCTAAGAGCAAAAGGCACCAAATGTAAAACTACAGGACAGAGGACAACCGAAAAATATAACACAATTTGTACCTACAAGCCATAAAGTGTCCACAAAGCTTATATTGCTGCACATAGGGACTAAAAAAGGAGAAAAAGAAAAAAAAAGTAAAAAAGTAACAAAAGGTTAGAAATTATATAGAATATATATTCATACATGCATACACACATTTGGATTCATAAAATTAAACCAAACCAGTAAACGATATAAAAAAAAAATGAAAATTATTGAAGGCCGCAATACAGAAAAATGCAATAAGTGATGAAAACATTGTATCTACCCCAAAAATCTATCAATAAAACATGGGCTCAGAAAACAACAAACAAGCCCCCACAAAGCCCCAGTGACTGGAAAGTGATGAAGTTCTGTGACATCTTTGGCGTCACGGTGCTATACGGAGACAATCTGGTTTCCATGTTTGTCTTTATTGCTCTGACGCACCCCAATGTTCCATGAAGTATTGAGCGCACTCGCCCGACACCACCGACCATGTGTTTGACTTTGGGTATGAACAGTGATGGAGAATCTCTCATCACATACAAAAGGGCTCTGGCTAACCTATTAAAATGAGTAATCAGCCAGCCCCCTTCACACGAACCTCTGATGATGAGCTATCACAGGAATCTCCCTCCTGTGCTGAGCAGAGGGCTCATTCTAAACCAAAGGGGAAAGCTAAGGAAGGTTTCTAAGGTTTCTATACTCAGCTATCAGAGAATCAGTCGACACACAGCGCGCATGCTCAGCCGACACACAGCGCGCATGCTCAGCCGACACACAGCGCGCATGCTCAGCCGACAGCGCGCATGCTCAGCCGACACACAGCGCGCATGCTCAGCCGACACACAGCGCGCATGCTCAGCCGACACACAGCGCGCATGCTCAGCCGACACACAGCGCGCATGCTCAGCCGACACACAGCGCGCATGCTCAGCCAGTACTGCATTTCATAGGGCATTCCTAGAGCTCAAAATCCTCTGCAAAGACAAACACTTCAAACCGTAAACTTATGCCTTCCTGCAACCACCACAAGAGGGAGCCTACTGCATAAACCGTCATTGTTGAGATCAATGGATGCAATAAGCACCCCCTAGTGGTGGCTGCAGGTAGACAAATTAAAAAAAACCAAAAAAAAAAACCAAACATTTGATTTCTATAAAGATATTGAGAAATAAATAAGCAGAATTTTGAACCAAAATAAAAGATGGAAGCCGAGGATAGACATTACTTAAACAGGACTTGTTTGGCCATTTCGACAAGGCCAAATGCCAACTACTAGGTATCTATTGGACAAGCCAGGACCTCCAGGTTAGCGGCCAGCTCTGTTTTGCAACCGTAGAAATAGTGCAAGTGTATGTCTCAACTTCCAATAGTCAAGAAACATTCTGCTCCGTACCTGGTAGGGTTAATAGGACCCCAATAACACCGTGCCCAATAGTGATCTGACATTTGGATGCTTTCTGTGATCTCTTTATAGGAGGATCGTCTTGTTACAATGTGTTATAATTAGGAATGTGGCAGATGAATTCCGCCCTCCATGAAAATGACGGAGCCTGGAAACAAGAGCGCGGTAGGGCCTATGCTTGGAGCTGAACGCGACGCCCGTCTGTGAACAAGCCTGTATACACCACGTCACTAACAGCACTTGAACAAAACGTGTCATTTTGAGGAGCGGGAGACAATCAGCTCCAGGCGTGATCTCCGGTGGAGGAACAAAAACATTAAGTAGTCCTGATGAGTGATGCCAGCTCCCCGAAACAATGGTGGTAATGGGAGAGAGGGATAAGGTGAAGCATGGAGATGGCAACAGTGGGCGACCACGACCTGGTGCCCCCTCCAACTGCTGTACCAAAGTCACGCCTCGTCCCAAGTCTTCAATTTAATGTCTCCAAAGATCCCTTCACCTATGTTGAAGTGTCCGGACTATAAGTTTCTAGACACCTCAATGTGAACCACCAGACCCCATAAGACCCATTATATCGGCACTGGAGGGGAGCAAGATGATGACTACCTTGGTCCGGCGCCCAGTACCAGGGCGGTGTCCACTTCTGCGCCTATAATCCTCCATCTGACGTCCTGGGCATCTTTGCCACTTACCAGGCTCCTGTGTTGACTTTGTCGGGGGTCCAGTAAGCAGCTCAAATCTTTTCAACCATTACAATAGTTACCCTTACATCCTTCAAGCATACCTGTCCTCTAAAAAGGAACCATCTTGTTGCCCTCATATCTCAAAATAAGTTAAAACTGCATAGCAGTCCAATATGTGCAGAAGCTGTGCCGATTCTCATGTTCTAAAACCTACCACCCACCCTTGAGGAGGCACTCAACATCAGCATTCTGCCAGCAGAATAAGGCTGTGTGCACACGATGCAGATTTGGTGCAGAAAAATCTGCTGCAGTTCTGCACTAAATCTGCATCTCCTGGCAGAATCTGCAGGTGCGTTTTTGATGAGTTTTTTTAGCACAAATCTGCACAAAAAACGCATCAAAAACGCACCTGCAGATTTCTATTATGGAGGGGTGCAGAAACGCTGCAGAACTGCACAAAAGTAGTGACATGCACTTCTTTGAAATCTGAAGCGTTTCTGCGCAGATTTTTCTGCACCATGTGCACAGCTTTTTTTTTCACATTGATTTACATTGTACTGTGATCACAGTGCAGTTCTGCAGCGTTTCTGCTGCAGAAAAATCTGCTGCAGTTCTGCACTAAATCTGCATCGTGTGCACATACCCCAAGTGTGGGAACTTCCTTTTGCTCACCACTCAGATTCCTTTCCTCCTGCCATTATTTAATGAATTGTCAACCCTGAACTAAAAGTCCACCTCACTTACACCTGTATGCAGATTGACAGACAGGAGGTTCAAAAGAAATAAAGACCCACCTCCTGTAACACGGCAAAGACCCGTCCCACCTCCTGTAACACGGCAAAGACCCGTCCCACCTCCTGTAATGTGGCAAATACGCGTCCCACCTCCTGTAACACGGCAAATACGCGTCCCACCTCCTGAAGAGCGGCAAAGACCCATCCCACCTCCTGTAACACGGCAAAGACCCGTCTCACCGCCTGTAACACGGCAAAGACCCGTCTCACCGCCTGTAACACGGCAAAGACCAGACCCACCTCCTGTAACACGGCAAAGACCCGTCTCACCGCCTGTAACACGGCAAAGACCAGACCCACCTCCTGTAACACGGCAAAGACCCGTCTCACCTCCTGTAACACGGCAAAGACCAGACCCACCTCCTGTAACACGGCAAAGACCAGACCCACCTCCTGTAACACGGCAAAGACCAGACCCACCTCCTGTAACACGGCAAAGACCCGTCTCACCTCCTGTAACACGGCAAAGACCCGACCCACCTCCTGTAACACGGCAAAGACCCGACCCACCTCCTGTAACACGGCAAAAACCCGACCCACCTCCTGTAACACGGCAAAGACCCGACCCACCTCCTGTAACACGGCAAAGACCCGACCCACCTCCTGTAACACGGCAAAGACCCGACCCACCTCCTGTAACACGGCAAAGACCCGACCCACCTCCTGTAACACGGCAAAGACCCGACCCACCTCCTGTAACACGGCAAAGACCCGACCCACCTCCTGTAACACGGCAAAGACCCGACCCACCTCCTGTAACACGGCAAAGACCCGACCCACCTCCTGTAACACGGCAAAGACCCGACCCACCTCCTGTAACACGGCAAAGACCCGACCCACCTCCTGTAACACGGCAAAGACCCGACCCACCTCCTGTAACACGGCAAAGACCCGTCTCACCTCCTGTAACACGGCAAAGACCCGTCCCACCTCCTGTAAAACGGCAAAGACCCGTCCCACCTCCTGTAAAACGGCAAAGACCCGTCCCACATCCTGTATTGCAGCAAAGACCAGACCCACCTCCTGTAACATGGCAAAGACCAGACCCATCTCCTGAAGAACGGCAAAGACCCGTCCCACCTCCTGTATTGCAGCAAAGACCAGACCCATTCCCTGTAACGTGGCAAAGACTTGTCCCACTTCCTGTAGAGCAGCAAAGGCGCGTCCCCCACTTCCTCTAGCGTGGCAAAGTTCTGTCCCCACTTCATGTAGTGCGGAAAATACCCTTCGAACCTCCAGTAATGTGGCAAAGACCTGTCCCACCTCCCGTAGCATGGAAAAGAACCATTCTGCTTCCTGTAGCTCAACAAAGACCCACCCCCACATCTTGTAATCTGTCTCGGCATCTCTGCAGCTAGATAAAGATTGATACAATTAATACACAGATAATCATAGAGGACTAGCAGAGCTGCAGCCAATATCTGGTATATGCCATCAGAACTACAGAAACAAGCCCATGAAGCGGCAGCGCTGGGCCCAGAGTCCCTGCCTCAATTTTATGTTGTCCTCACATTGGGAAGCAAAAACCTGGTAACACAATCCCTTTAAAATTAGGGAAAGTTTATAAACTGCTCTCTATGGAGATGACCCTCCCATCTAAACTATTAAATGAAGATTATACAGATCATTAGCTAATGTAATTATGTTTGTACAAGGCTTTTGATACGGCAGAGACGGCTGACTGCCCTTGGAACAACTCCTAGCCAGAGTTATATTTTATCGGAACAAAGAAGTTATTTTAAGGCTGAAACGCGCAGTAGCTCTGGAAAAGAAAGCAGATAATATATACACATGCACCCAACGCTACGGGGGGGGGAGGTGCAAAATATTGGGACCGTGATGCAATACATGTAGCTGCAGATGAATAATGATCGTCCAACACTTTTTCATGCTCTCACAATCAGCAGATGGCATCTTCAAGGAAGTGGCATCTGATACGGTCCTACTGGCCACCATGAGGCTTCAATAATTATCAGGAGGCTCAAGCCCAGGCTACCATCACGACTACCAAGACCGGTCAGCTTTAGAGAAGTACTTCAGAGAGCCTGTAAGTGCTGCGCTCCTTACCAAGGAAACCGACCACCACTGGTAGATCAGCAGTGATGGCTGGTAACTAAGGCAACAATACATATTACTATTATAATAAAAGAAAAAAAAAGCCACCCATTCTTGAGAACAGAGAGGACGTGTAGTAAGGGGCAAATTGTAAAAATGTCCATTTTTCAAAAGGCACTTTATACACGATAAAAAGTGGTTATTTTGAGAAAATCCCTCCAAGGAGCTACTTTCCAGAGTCGTGCATCTTAAAAATCTCATCTTGTTGGACACAAATATTAAGTTGGCAGCAAAACTGCACGAAGGCGCTAACAAGCGTAAAGTGCAGAGTGGCAGCGTCGCTATGTGCCAGATGTCAACCTTTACACATGGCATGAGGATAACACAAATTTTTAGAAGATCAAAAAAAAAAAAAAAGTGCCACAAACCTCAACCATGCAAGAAACCTCTAACTTCCGTCATTGTGAAGCGCCAGTCTCACACCCAAAAACCGTTAAAATAAACAAACATTGACATAATGAGGAAGAGTGTGAAGAGTTATTAACTGTTCAGAGTGACAACAAACTCGGAGCCGCGCCCTAGAAATGAGCGAGAATATCAAAAGTGGTAATACACGGAGCCGATGACCGCGCGGGCCTCTGCCCTGGGACCAAGATTAAAAGGGACAGAGTTGTTTCACTTCTAGAACTTTCCCTTCATGTTCAGAGCAGGGTGGGAACTACTGGACGCAGGGGGCTACGAGCCGCACACGGCCCCAGTGATTCCAAGGGTCACTTGCAGTGTTCTTCCTCCCACACAAAAAGGGAGGGTGTCCTCAGAGGGAGGGCTGTGAACAGCCGGCATATTGGGGAGATTCTTTACTTCTTTTCTCTCTTAGTAGTGGAACGATATTTAATCAAAAAACAATAGAGCTGTATAATGGTGGCAGAGGCCTCTTGGCGGACCACTAACAGGTGGCTACCAATAACTGGATGGATGCGACCAAAAGGACCACAAGTGCTAAAAAAAAAAAAAAAAAAAAAAAAAAAAAGAGTGAATGTATCTGTGCACGATATATCTACCAATAACAATGGAAAAACAATGGAGGCAGTTTCTCATCATTAGTAAATAAATGGTCCCTGCACTTATAGATAATGTAATCTCATGTCAGGTAATGTGATAAATCTCATCACGGGAAGCAGTAGGCGGGCCTGAGCCCCCCGCCACTGTACGAGCCTGGACCCCCCACCACGGGAAGCAGGGGAAGGCCTGGACCCCCCACCACAGGAAGCAGGGGAAGGCCTGGACCCCCCCCCCCCCACCACCACCACTGGAAGCAGTAGGCGGGCCTGAGCCCCCCGCCACTGTACGAGCCTGGACCCCCCACCACAGGAAGCAGGGGAAGGCCTGGACCCCCCACCACAGGAAGCAGGGGAAGGCCTGGACTCCCCCCCCCCCCCCCCCCCCACCACCACCACTGGAAGCAGTAGGTGGGCCTGAGCCCCCCGCCACTGTACGAGCCTGGACCCCCCACCACAGGAAGCAGGGGAAGGCCTGGACTCCCCCCCCCCCCCCCCCACCACCACCACTGGAAGCAGTAGGCGGGCCTGAGCCCCCCGCCACTGTACGAGCCTGGACCCCCCACCACAGGAAGCAGGGGAAGGCCTGGACTCCCCCACCACCACTGGAAGCAGTAGGCGGGCCTGAGCCCCCCGCCACTGTACGAGCCTGGACCCCCCACCACGGGAAGCAGGGGCAGGCATGGACCCCCCACCACAGGAAGCAGGGGAAGGCCTGGACCCCCCACTACAGGAAGCAGGGGAAGGCCTGGACACCCACACCACGGGAAGCAGGGGAAGGCCTGGACACCCACACCACAGGAAGCAGTGGCAGGCCTGGACACCCACACCACGGGAAGCAGTAGGCAGGCCTGAGCCCCCCCACTGTACGAGCCTGGACCCCCCCACCACGGGAAGCAGGGGCAGGCCTGGACACCCCACCACAGGAAGCAGGGGCAGGCCTGGACACCCCACCACAGGAAGCAGGGGCAGGCCTGGACCCCCCCCACCACAGGAAGCAGTGGCAGGCCTGGACCCCCCACTACAGGAAGCAGGGGAAGGCCTGGACACCCCCACCACAGGAAGCAGTGGCAGGCCTGGACCCCCCACTACAGGAAGCAGGGGAAGGCCTGGACACCCACACCACGGGAAGCAGGGGAAGGCCTGGACACCCACACCACAGGAAGCAGGGGCAGGCCTGGACACCCACACCACGGGAAGCAGTAGGCAGGCCTGAGCCCCCCCCACTGTACGAGCCTGGACCCCCCCACCACGGGAAGCAGGGGCAGGCCTGGACCCCCCCACCACGGGAAGCAGGGGCAGGCCTGGACACCCCACCACAGGAAGCAGGGGCAGGCCTGGTGGACCCCCCACCACAGGAAGCAGGGGAAGGCCTGAGCCAACCCCCCCCCCCCCCCCCATGTACGAGCCTGGACACCCCACCACAGGAAGCAGGGGCAGGCCTGGACACCCCACCACAGGAAGCAGGGGAAGGCCTGAGCCAACCCCCCCCTGTACGAGCCTGGACACCCCACCACAGGAAGCAGGGGCAGGCCTGGACACCCCACCACAGGAAGCAGGGGCAGGCCTGGACACCCCACCACAGGAAGCAGGGGCAGGCCTGGACACCCCCACCACAGGAAGCAGGGGCAGGCCTGGTGGACCCCCACCACAGGAAGCAGGGGCAGGCCTGGACCCCCCACCACGGGAAGCAGGGACAGACCTGGACACCCCACCACAGGAAGCAAGGGCAGACCTGGACACCCACACCACAGACAGCAGGGGCAGACCTGGACACCCACACCACGGGAAGCAGGGGCAGACCTGGACACCCACACCACAGGAAGCAGGGACAGGCCTGGACCCCCCACCACAGGAAGCAGGGACAGGCCTGGACACCCACACCACAGGAAGCAGGGGCAGGCCTGGACACCCACATCACAGGAAGCAGGGACAGGCCTGGACACCCACACCACGGGAAGCAGGGGCAGGCCTGGACACCCACATCACAGGAAGCAGGGGCAGGCCTGGACACCCACATCACAGGAAGCAGGGGCAGGCCTGGACACCCACACCACAGGAAGCAAGGGCTTCTTTCTGGAGGACCTATAGTGTATTAGACGGACAACCCAATGATGTGAATGGGTAGAACGTAATTTCTCATTTCTCCTATGGTGGCAATATACCGTAGATAAAGTCAACTTTTTACTACCAGGTTTCACCACAGCTGATCGCTGAGGGGTGTACGAGCAGGATGACACACTGACATTGTCGTCAGCCTAATAGTCAGGGGACCCTTGTTACAAGTAGGAACTGTCCAAACTGGACAAGAGCGAGACATCACACACAACTGCAGTACGAGAGCGGCGTCCTGGCCTCAGGCATGGCATCATACATAGAGCATCATACAGAGCTGCAGGGAGGAGAGCGCTCTGCTGAGCTACTCCACACACAGGCACAGAGGGCATACCTTACAGGATGGAATTTATTTTATTTTTTTAAATCAGAGCCTAGGGGAAGGAGTTCCCTTTATACCCCACACAGCGCCCTCTGTGGGAGGTTTAGGTCAACAGTGCACAACATGAAACACTCCTGGCCATAAAACATCCTCGCACAAGAGCCACCATTCAGAATTAGCCCTGATCACAGCTCCCGTCCTCCACCTCTCTGCACAACGGCATGTGCACAGGTCACAGAGCATGCCCACAACACTCTCCCATTGACATCAATGAGTTGTCTCAAGACTACAAGTCCCTATGATCTGTGTAGCTGCTGTGAAGCACATCTCTGAACGCTGTTAAAGGGAGTGCGTCATCAGAAAAGGACGTATCATTTAAATTAAGTTTGTACTATCTTAAAGGTTTTAAAATATTGTAATGTGAGAAGAAAGAAAATAACACCCTAAAGCTCTGTGCACACGTCAGGATTCTTTGCAGAAATTTCCTCAACAAAACCGGACTTTCTGCAGGAAATCCGCATTCATTTTTTTCGCGAGGATTTTTCGTGTTTTTTCCCGGAGCTTCCCAATGCATTAAATAGCGGGAAATACGAGAAAAATCAGCAAAATTAATGAACATGCTGCGTTTGTTACCGCAATGCGTTTATTTCGTGGAAAAAAATGCAACAAGTGCACAAAAATTGCAGATTGCATTCTATTAATAGGATACTTAATGGATGCGTTTTTTCACGGTTTTATCGTGTTTTATAGCGAAAAACCAAGAAAAAAAACGAGAAAAATCCAGAACATGTGCACAGCCTTAAAGGGACACTGTCACCTGAATTTGGAGGGAACAATCTTCAGCCATGGAGGCGGGGTTTTGATTCACCCCTTCCTTGCATGCTGGCTGCAATATTGGATTGAAGTTCATTCTCTGTCCTCTGTAGTAAACGCCTGCGCAAGGCAAGATTGCGGTGTGCAGGCGTGTACTACGGAGGACCGAGAATGAACTTCAATCCAATATTGCAGCCAGCATGCAAGGAAGGGGTGAATCAAAAACCCCAAAACCCCGCCTCCATGGCTGAAGATTGTTCCCTCCAAATTCAGGTGAGAGTGTCCCTTTAAGCTATGTGCACACATTGCGGATTGGGGTGCAGAATTTTCTGCACAAAATCTGAATATCCTGGCAGAAAACGCAGGTGCAGATTTGTTGAGTTTTTTTATGCGGATTTTGTGCGTTTTTTACCCCTGCGGATATCTATAATGGAAGGGTGCAGAAACGCTGCACATCCACACTAAAGAAGTGACATGCTCCTTTCAATCCGCTGCGTTTTCCATGCAGAATTTTCCGCACCATTAGCACAGCATTTATTTTTCCTATTGATTTACATTGTACTGTAAATCACTTTGCGGATCTGCAGCGTGAATCCGCAGTAAATCCGCAACGTGTACACATAGCCTAACAATTTTCACCTCAGCCATTGAAAAACCACTTTGAGCAGACTCTCGCCCTATCATTAATATTGAAGCATCTAATGACCGTGTGCAAGGTCATTATGAAGGAAGAGGGAGCAGGAGTGCTGTGACAGTGATTGGTAGATCCTTCACCATTAGAGGTTTATAGAGGCAATCGTGCCTTTCATGATAAGGAGCCTACTGAAAACTCCTCCTAAAAGGACAGGAAGTGTGAATCTAGAAAAAATATCTACTATATAATTGTCTAAGGGTCACTTCCGTCTTTCTGTCTGTCTTTCTCTGTCTATCACGGATATTCATTGGTCACAGCCTCTGTCTGTCATGGAAATCCAAGTTGCTGATTGGTCGTGGGCGTTTTGCCACGACCAATTAGCAACAGGCACAGTCCGGCGGCAACATGGCCGCTCCTTCCTCCCTACAGTCAGTGCCCGCTCCATACTCCCCTCCAGGTCAGCGCTCACACAGGGTTAATGGCAGTGCTAACAGACCTCGTTATGCCGCGGTGTAACGCACTCCATTAACCCTGTGTGACCAACTCTTTTTTTTTTTTTTTTTTTTTTTACTATTGATGATGCCTATGCAGCATCAATAGTAAAAAGATCTAATGTTAAAAATAATTTAAAAAAAATAAAAAATCGTTATATACTCACCGTCCGTCGGCCCCTCGGATCCAGAACAGGCCTTTCCCGCTCCTCGCGACGCTCCGGAGACCGCTCCATGCATTGCGATGTCGCGAGATGATGACGTATCGGTCTCGCGGGACAGCTACCTCATCTCGCGAGACCGCAATGCACTCTTGAGACCGGAGCGCGCGAGGAGCATCAGTAAACGCTTCCTGGATCCAGGGGCCAACGGAGGGTGAGTATATAACCATTTTTTATTTTAATTCATTTTTTTTTTTTAACAGGGATTTTGTGCCCACATTGCTATACATTACGCGCGCTAGGCAATACACTACGGGGCCTGTATTATATACTGCGTGCGTGGGCTCAGCTATATACTGCGTGGGCTCCGCTATATACTGCGTGGGCTCCGCTATATACTGCGTGGTCGGTCGCGAACAATCAGCAACAGGCGCAGTCCGGCCGCGAATTGGCGTGGGAGTTCAACCAAGCTTCGCTAACTGGTCACGGCCGGCCAAATCCTGTGTATTCAATGTATTATTCTAAAATCTTCCTAAATAAACTACATACATATTCTAGAATACCGGATGCGTTAGAATCGGGCCACCATCTAGTAAAATAAATAAATATCTCCTATAGTATTTTTAATAATTAAAACCAGATACAAATGAATTTGAAGGGTCCGGCTACCATACATATATATATACATAGTATATAACACTGACCACATAGTATATAGCAGCCATGTAGTATATAACGCAGCCCACGCAGTATATAACATTGCCCACATAGTATAGAACACTGCCCACGTAGTCTATAGCAGTCATGTAGTATATAATACAGCCTACGCAGTATGTAACACAGGCCACGTAGTATATAGCCATGTGGGCACTATATGCGTGGTTAAAAAAGACTTAAAATAAACATATACTCACTTTCCGAAGGCCCCTTGTAGTTCTGGCGCCCGTGTGCTGTGCACGCGGCAGCTTCCGGTCCCAGGGTTGGTATAAGTGCAGGGCCTGTGATGACATTGCGGTCACATGACCATGACGTCACGGCAGGTCCTTCTTGCATAGCATCCTTGGCACCGGAACCTGCCGCTTGCACTGCCGAGGACAGCGCCACGTCGGAGGGTGAGAATAACCTATTATTATTATTATTATTATTTTTTAACATTAGATAGTTTTACTATTGAGGCTGCATAGGCATCATCAATAGTAAAAAGTTTGTCACAGGGTTAATAGCTGCGTTAATGGAGTGCGTTACACCGCGGCATAACGCGGTCCATTAACGCTGCCATTAACCCTGTGTGCGGGCTGACTGGAGGGGAGTATGGAGCGGGCACTGACTGCGGGGAGGAAGGAGCGGGCCATGTTGCTGCCGGACTGTGCCCGTCGCTGATTGGTCGTGGCAATAATCGTGGGCGTTTTGCCACGACCAATCAGCGACTTGGATTTCAATGACAGACAGAGGCCGCAACAAATGAATATCTGTGACAGACAGATGGACGGAAGTGACCTTTAGACAAAATATAAATATAAATATATATATAACACACGACAGGGAAACGAACAACCTGAAACCCTGCGGGCGTACAAGATAACGCAGCGGTCACCCAGAGATTACTTGGATGTCACCTTCTCAATCAATACCCCACACAGCGGAGAACGGGGCGCACGCTGTCACCTTATTAATATGGAGCTCAGGTCTGACTTCTCAAATAAAAGGAGATGACGAGATCAGGGAGAACAATGACCGCAGAGACACGATGGAGACCCACCGGACGTCGCCACATCTCCGGGAATAAGAAAAACATGGCCGGCTCCTTCCAAAACAAGCCCCACGTCCATCCATCCTTTCCATCTACATACCCATCGTTAATGCTGAACCCTGTGCTACCGGTACAGAGGTGTAATCCTGTCTGTGATGATAATGAGACTGCTGAAAAGTGATGGATGCAAAACCCCCACAATCCCCTAGAAGAATTATTGCCTTTTCCAGGTTCCGCGATTTGCACCAGGTACATGATCCATTACTCCAATGTGTCATTTGTGACTTGGAAGTCCTCATCTCCGAGACCCGAGTGTGAGGAGATCGTCTGTGCGATGCCCACGCTGCCGCTTGTTATTATCTCACCGCTCATCACATTCCTTTATGCTGATTCATATTTTGCCATTTTGGGGAGGAAAAAAAAAAAAAAAAAAAAACCTCGGAGGTCTCAGCAGCCCTGTAGCTCTACAAAGCGCCGGCTCTTCTGCACCTTGTGGGTGAGGAGACGGCTTCATCTAATGCAATGTGAAATATGAGATTATCCCTGAGCAAATAGAAATCTCTCTCCACCGAGGATAAAGGGAGGTTATATAGTTTACATACACACGATGTCATGCTGTGAAAAGGCCATCGGGGCGCTGCGCAACACAGGGGGTCTGCATGATGTGGAATCGCCTGTCAGGCACCGACCCACCACGTCCTGCACTGGGCAGAGCAGGGTGTACTAATTTTGCTCGAGGTGTAAACATTACCGTGTGGAGAAAATATACTGCTGTGTTTATCCGGAGTTACATCCAGCATTATACTCCAGAGCTGCACTCACTATTCTGCACTGCAGGAAAAGTAATGTAATGTATGTACACAGTGACTGCACCAGCAGAATAGTGAGTGCAGCTCTGGAGTATAATACAGGATGTAACTCAGGATCAGTAATGTAATGTATGTACACAGTGACTGCACCAGCAGAATAGTGAGTGCAGCTCTGGAGTATAATACAGGATGTAACTCAGGATCAGTAATGTAATGTATTTACACAGTGACTGCACCAGCAGAATAGTGAGTGCAGCTCTGGGGTATAATACAGGATGTAACTCAGGATCAGTAATGTATGTACACAGTGACTGCACCAGCAGAATAGTGAGTGCAGCTCTGGAGTATAATACAGGATGTAACTCAGGATCAGTAATGTAATGTATATACACAGTGACTGCACCAGCAGAATAGTGAGTGCAGCTCGGGAGTATAATGCAGGATGTAACTCAGGATCAGTAATGTAATGTATGTACACAGTGACTGCACCAGCAGAATAGTGAGTGCAGCTCTGGAGTATAATACAGGATGTAACTCAGGATCAGTAATGTAATGTATTTACACAGTGACTGCACCAGCAGAATAGTGAGTGCAGCTCTGGGGTATAATACAGGATGTAACTCAGGATCAGTAATGTAATGTATGTACACAGTGACTGCACCAGCAGAATAGTGAGTGCAGCTCTGGAGTATAATACAGGATGTAACTCAGGATCAGTAATGTAATGTATATACACAGTGACTGCACCAGCAGAATAGTGAGTGCAGCTCTGGAGTATAATACAGGATGTAACTCAGGATCAGTAATGTATGTACACAGTGACTGCACCAGCAGAATAGTGAGTGCAGCTCGGGAGTATAATGCAGGATGTAACTCAGGATCAGTAATGTAATGTATGTACACAGTGACTGCACCAGCAGAATAGTGAGTGCAGCTCTGGAGTATAATACAGGATGTAACTCAGGATCAGTAATGTAATGTATATACACAGTGACTGCACCAGCAGAATAGTGAGTGCAGCTCTGGAGTATAATACAGGATGTAACTCAGGATCAGTAATGTATGTACACAGTGACTGCACCAGCAGAATAGTGAGTGCAGCTCGGGAGTATAATGCAGGATGTAACTCAGGATCAGTAATGTAATGTATGTACACAGTGACTGCACCAGCAGAATAGTGAGTTCAGCTCTGGAGTATAATACAGGATGTAACTCAGGATCAGTAATGTAATGTATGTACACAGCGACTGCACCAGCAGAATAGTGAGTGCAGCTCTGGGGTATAATACAGGATGTAACTCAGGATCAGTAATGTAATGTATGTACACAGTGACTGCACCAGCAGAATAGTGAGTGCAGCTCTGGGGTATAATACAGGATGTAACTCAGGATCAGTAATGTAATGTAGGTACACAGTGACTGCACCAGCAGAATAGTGAGTGCAGCTCTGGAGTATAATACAGGATGTAACTCAGGATCAGTAATGTAATGTATGTACACAGTGACTGCACCAGCAGAATAGTGAGTGCAGCTCTGGAGTATAATACAGGATGTAACTCAGGATCAGTAATGTAATGTATGTACACAGTGACTGCACCAGCAGAATAGTGAGTGCAGCTCTGGGGTATAATACAGGGTGACACGGTGTCAGGCTCCTGACTGTAGGGGAAGGAGATCTTAATTGTCCAATCATATCATCTAGAAGAGAACGATTTCATCACATTGTCATATAATGGAGCGAAAAAAGGGCGTCCAAGTAAGAGGCTTTTATAGCGATTGATTTAGCAGAAAACGCTGATGTGTGGTGCGGTTTTAATGGTCATTTCATAATTTATAAGAGGCAGGCTTGTGCGCCTAATGTGACAGGATACAGGCTGGAGCCCCCGAGAGTCTGGAAGACATGACGAGATAACAGCTGCCGCCATGAGACCTTACACGCGGCCTTACCAGATACTCGCTGCTATTTCTGTGCCTTTCTACTCAACAAAATCATCCTCCAACCAGAAGGGTGAGAGACATGGGAATCACTGAAGACCCCCATACAAATTGTAGGAAACTTCTATGACCCTCAGCCCTCCTTACTCTCCAACAGACAGTGCAGGCAGGCTGGAGGCACCATACCCATCACTAGTGGCATCAGACTGGCTCCGATCCCGGGTGCTGCCCAGGTTCTGGTCATCCAGGACTTACTGGTGATGGGCACAGAGGTGATCAGAGAGCACAGACTGGCGATGTGACGCACGGCGAGGCCAGATACGGCGCCGTCATCATACAGGGTAATACACAGGAGAGTGGCAGCCATCTGACGGCAGCGCTGCACTAATTAATTCGGCCTCGGAGGAAGCTCCTTATCTGGGGAATTAATGCACATATGTTTATGCACAAGGGGCCTCAGTACGAAGGAAAAAAAAAAAAATCAGACTGGATGAAAAAACAGAGACAGACGCGGCACAAAGACAATGCACAGAATAATCCAGATTGCAGGATGGTTACACACAAGGTTAGAACTTTTCTATAAAATCTGGGCCTATGACAACACTTCCTGTCATCCCTATCGGATCGCTCAGTCCCTCGCAGGAGCCATGCACTGGGACCACCGAGGTACAAATCTTACACCCACAATAAATCTGTCAACAATGAACAGAGCGTGATCATTTGGGAGGGGAGGCGCGTACACAAGTCCCGTTCTCAGGATCGGTTGGACCCTCCCCAGCATTACTTTGGTTATGGATGGAACCCGTAATCCTGCCACACTTGGCACAAAGCGTAAAAAAAGGATGATCGGTGATAAAAAAAATCCCCCAAAAAACAGCACCACACTTGTCTGAAGGCTGTGACTGGTATTGCAACTTCCCTTACCCCCCACAAAAAATAACAAACCACAAATACTTCAAAGAGGAGCTGTCAGTCTTCTTCCCCTGTCAGTCTTAATACTTGTACTCGTTCACAGATATTAATTATAGAACTCTGCTCTCATGTTCTTCCTTTATTCTTCCTAGAAATTTAGGAATAAAATGTCAATCGGATGCAATTGGTTGGCTGAGGGGGGCGTGTCGCTGCACTCTATGACGTTGTCCAATCAGTGCCATTCTAAATGGACACACCTCTTCACAGGGGAAAAAGTTAAAAAGTAACGCTCAGTTGTGACTTACTACGTTTCCAGGAGGAATAACAGAGGGATTGCATAATGCAGATTTTAAAAAAATAAAGATATTGTCCGTTATAGGGCGATCTTAGAGGGCTTTAAGACATATGCCGTCACCCACGTTCCCACGGAGCTCGGTAAACGAACGCTACCTTGGCAGGGAATAAATTTGCTTAAGTATCGAAAACTATGAAGAATTTGTTCTATTATTAAAAAGCCGCTCAGGCTCCCTGCCATGATTAAATACAGGATCGGATAACAAGTGGAACGTACGGGCCTGTGATCTTCTCAAGGTGACAGATGCAGCGACACGGAGAGTGCCACAGACGTGACCTTTGTGTAGACGAGGCTGAAATAACCAAAAATATAAAATACTACCAGGCCTCACATACGCCGCAGTCAGGATGACATCCGCAGCTTGGTTTACAAAAAGGCGGAAAAAAAATTAAACTTCATCATAAAAACTTTTATATGATGTTATATTTCTAGGAGAAGATTAAATCCCAATATAACTATTTTCTAAGCATTTAAGTTCTCTTTTCAAAGACTTAGGGGAAAAAAAAATACAATAATTAAAAAAGGTTTAATTTGAAAATGTACAAAAAAAATCATGCAAATAAAAATATTTAATTGTATTAGTTTTTTATATACATTATTTAAGATTTTTATACTATTTTCTGTGATATTTTACTTTGATATAGAAGTATATAAAATAGCATTAAAAGTATAATAAAGTATATAACAAAATGTAATACAAGAAAGATAGTATAGTGTCTAAAGCATGAAACTAACTAAAAGTAAAAAAAAAACACATCTTAAATTCAGTATATAAAACAATTTAAAAAAATTGTATACAAAATATAAATAAGTACATAAAAATATATAACAGTAAAAAATAAAGTATATAAAATACATTCACAGTATATTATACTTTTTAAAATAGTAAGTCAAATGTGTGAATAAATATGAATTATTGGATTGCAGGGTTACGTTTTGTCCAGTTAGACTAGTGAAAAAAGAAAAGTTAACAGCAAAGTTTGTTTCATGTCTCAAAAGCTTTGGCTGTTGAGTAAAGGGCCCCCCGCTGTGAGTGGAGGGACCCCCTGCTGTAAATGGCATTTCCATCCTCTTATTAAGGGGAGACAATGGAGCCATGACTTGGGCCTTTCACTGAAGCCAACAATTATTTGTAGATTTAATTTTTAATTTTTTTTTATATAACAGAGTGCCGCCAAAAGTTCCTGCAGCTTCCAAGATTAGATTGAGAGGGATAAAAAAAGGAAAATAAAAAAAAAAAAAAAGTTTTAGAAACCAAGTTTACAGTTTTCATAAAAAAGAAAAATCTGCGAGCAGGACCCTCACTCCTCTTGGTATCTACTCTGAACTGTGATTTCAATATACCGTATATATATTTTTATTATCTCCTGTCTCACACATGCAATGGCTCCATTATAACAGAGCATTTCAGTGCCCAATCTTTGGGGTCAGTGGCGGCTGCACTAGTTGGATCCCCAGGAAATCAGCAGGTCATCACCTGTCTCCGCAATACTCTGGACTTTAGCTATGACCGGCTACAAGTCCACTTTTCTAGGACACATAAGACCCCCATATATCACATTCCTCCGGTATCACATGGTGCCCAATAGTGCAGCGCTACTACACAGGGTGGAATTGTAAAGGTCTCGTTGACGAAAAAGAACACAACGAAACTGAACCGCAAGAATTTACAGATCTGGTTTGAAGGCATTCATCATAAGCCCCGGGGGGTACTGCACCGCGCCCCTAGGGACAGGCCTGGGGTTTGTGGGGTTACTATAATCTAGAATTACCACTTGTCCTAAATTACAAACTTCAACGGGAACCATGTAAGAAAGGATCAGACGTACAATGTGGAGGATGGGTGTGGCCATGGTGTGTGCTGGAAGCTTCGCATGTTGGTATGACAACCATTTCATTTTTTTTTTAAAGGTATGATTTTAATTTTTGGGGGAATCCCCTGTTAAAATTATAGGTGTTATCTAGGCAGCGGGGTCTTCTGACTGATTTGCTTTAAAGGGCAACACGGCACGATGACCGGTCCGCTTTTCTAAAAAAGTCCACATGGCACAATTTCCTTAAAAAAAAATCTGGGTCAGCTAAAAGGAGCAGATTCATTGTTGATCGACAGGCTGCAAATGTACATTCAGATAGACACCATCCCATCCATCACACTAAACGCTACCTCTAACTTCTCATAAAGGGAACACCTCAACAGGGCCAGCACTGAGGCGTCTTCCTGCACAGCGGCCATGCTCAGACCTCCAGCAATCACATCTCCTAGTTAGAAGACATCTTCTAAAATGGGAATACCCCTTTAAAAGGAAATCAGAAATTTAAAGGCTATTGATACTCGACTTTTACATAGGTTATTGGTTTCCTCTTGTTAAGAATGTTCCAGTCTTAGATCCTCTGCTGTTTCAGATTTTCGTGTGGGAGTGTCTCTCCCAGGATTAAAGGCTGGATGTCAGCTCTGCAATTATCCAGGGCACTGCTGTCCTCGCTGTTCACATAGCACAGCTTCTGTCCTGCACTTATTTCCTCTTCATGCGCTTTCCACCTTTCTCTGCCCTCTCAGAGATACTTTCTCCCCTCTCCAGGATGTGGAGATCTATATACAACCACCTCTCTCCACTGCCATCTCTAATGTTGAGAGAAGGGAGGGAGAGCAAATAGTTATCAGAACCAGGATGGCTCTGTATCAGTTTTGAAGATCACTCAGGAGGATAAAAGAACCGATAGGAACACTGCCGCAGAAAAATGGAAGAAAATTAAAGACTAATTTAAAAGACGTTTTCCCAATCCATTGAGGTCTATGAGATACAGCACACAGTGATCTCACGTCTGCAAAATGCTATTCCCAAGGGTGAAGCTCTCCTTTAAGAGAACGGCTGGTGGAAAGTCACAGTCACAGCAAACTCAGCTGACCGTCTTGGAAACAATGCAGAAACTTGATCCTCCATTGCCTCAAGATCCTCGGCACTTAAAATACAAAATACAGGAACCAGAAACAGCTGAACCTGTATAGCCGGGTGTGAGTATATACAGCCGCGCTTCCAGGAAATCCAGATATTTACAGTACACTCTGCAAGCAGTTTTCTCCTGCTGCTTTGGAGGTGATCGGAGGAAGTAGACATTATGCCATCACCCGGGCAGTGCCAACGGCTCAGTAATTAGCACCATTTTACATCCAGTGTCACTACAGTCTCCGTTCTGACCGCAGGGCTACACAGTCGCACCAGATTCCAGGAAAAATCAATGAACGAGAAAACAAATGGCTGGAGAGAGTGAAAGAATATGGATTAGAGAACATGGAGCACATGGGAACATGGCGGAGAAATCCTGCACCCAGCAGGAGTATAACACGGCGTTCATCATAAGAAACCATACCTAATAACCAGAACATGTCACAAGCGTTATATAAACTTTATAAAGCGGACCCCCCATCACGGACCCAAAAATATGAACTTTCTTTTTATTTGGAGTAAATGGCGCTGTTCTCCTGAATCAGGCGATGTTTTTCTTTTCTTCCTGCGCCTTTCCGTTCCCGAGATAAGACCCCACTCTTCAATGTATATAAATCTGGTTTGGTAAGTCAAGTGGGCGTGGTCCTCCCATCTAAAGGAACACGCCCACTTAGGACATTTACATAGCGGAAAGAGAGGGCTATATCTCAAGAACTGTGAGGCCCAGGAAGAAAAGAAAAACATCGCCGGATTCAGGAGAACAGCGGCTTTTACAGCAGGTTACAAACATGCAAATTTATGGTAAGTGACAGGTCGCCTTTAAAAGGCGATCACCACCCCCAATTTCCTGTATAATCAAAATTATTAGTGATCTCATGGCTTGTGAAAACCTTCAGCATGGATACAAAGTGTGCGGACATGATACATGGTTGTGAGAAGCCTTGTTGCTGCCCCTCTGTGACATCTTCATTCCTCTCGCCAGCTGCAGACTAGTGTAAAACAGCCGCCATTCTATGCCCATATTGCAGATACAAGCTCCGGTTTTATGATGACCGAAACCAATTCTGGGGGAACTTGTGCTGTGATAAGGGTGTAGATTTGCACCAGTTTTATACCCGTCTGGAACGCTTTGCAATATCACAGTAACTGAAGCATAAAACCACGTGCACAGGATTGGAAACCCCCTACCCTCTTCTAGAGGGTCTGCAACGTTTGGCTGTCACACATGCGAGTGACAGATTCGGTTTCACAGTGTTGCAATGTACCATCCCCGAAGCTCCCTCCAAAAAAAAGGTCATAAGAACAACAGCAGAGTTGCCATTCCTGGCAATGCTCATCCAGAGCTCCAGATGCATGAACAGAATTCCGGAACTTCAGTAAATACACAGCCATAGCTGAGGAGGTGGTGGGAACGCTCTACAGATACTTGTGTCGAACCCGAACTGACGCCATCTTCAGTAATCAGATTCTCCGATTTACATGATATGTAGCAGAGGACGTCTAATGATACATGAATAAATAAGTGCCCCCCTACGGAGCAGCACGGCTTGCACATATCCAAAGCGATCACCGGTGACCTTACCTGTGTACCCCGCTGTCCAGCCCCAGGACGCCACCATAGCCAAGAGCCATTTAAACATGACCCCCTCTATGTACCAGAAGAGTTTACTGTCTATAAGTCTGAGCGGCTGCAGCGCTAGTAAATATAATACATAGGACGGGATGGCGACCATGTTGTTGACCACCATGAAGGCGAACCGTACAACCACGATGAACATAACGGATCCCATCTTCTTCATCGTCTCCAGGTTGACGGCCATCTTGCCCACGCAGAGCTGATCCAGTGCCTGGAAGGGGGTGAAAAAGAATGATTAAAAGGGAGGATAGAAAGAAGACCCCTACAGAAAGCCATACATGTCATTCATCTGGGGGGACGCCTGTGGAGTAAGATTTGTTTCCTGTAGGGGGCGCCTCTGCCATAGATCCCAGCGCAGTGTTGACATGTGAATCTAGATAAGAGTTACCGTGTGTTGACAATTAGACTTCCTCTTCGCCAATAGTGACGAGCTCGTGCTATCACTAAAGTGGTGACACCCATCTTCTCGCACCCCTTGCTGCCCCCAGCTGGCGAAAAACACTGCGCACTGGTCCGCTGCCAACATGGTGACAAGGTCACATTGCAAGAACTTACAAAGGGGTCAGGGACGCATCAATGGAGAGAAAAAAAAACTCTACACGTAGCTGGAAGCCCGGACCATGAGAACGGACCCTGTGCCGCCCACCAAAACCGTGCAGAAAAAAAAAAAAAAGAAATGTAGGAAAGGGTCAATGCATGCTTAGCAGGACGGGTCAGTACAATCCAAGTCAATAGGGTTCACAAGGAGCGAACATTTTACCCAAATTTTGATGTGACATTTTAAGATGGGGAACAGCTTTCTCATAGCTGAAGCCGAGAGGACCGGCCTCTTCCATTGTCATATTTCGTCCTGGTCGGAGGCTCCGATGGAAGGAGATGCCAAAAGCAAGCTTTCCACGGGGAAACATGAATGGACCTTTAAAGGGGCGGTATCCTCAGGACCAACTCCATTGCTCTGCAAGGGTTACAGAGAACCTTAAGGAACATGGGTTTTGCGACTGCGCACAAGGTCCACGTCATAGGACATCATCTGTTGTATGTCGCAGCTTCTAAAACCACAGTGCTCCACGGTGAAGGCACGGGAACGTTATCCGGAACTTCATTCCAGCAGCTTAAAGGACACGTCCACTTTTTGCAAATGCACCTGCTCTGTAGTATCCACCTAGGCTTGGACTGGCCACGGCCCATACATTCCTGGGTCACTTCTCGAACACCACCAATGTCTTACCCTGAAACATATTGGGCAGGGACCCCTCAAAATCATGGGGGGGCCGAAATACCATTCCGCTCCATCAGCATTATAAGTAAAGCATTCAGACACATTTACTTTATGGCTCAGAAGATCTAAAGCGCCCCCATCACACATCAGGCATACGATGAAATAACAATTGGGAGGAATATATCGTGTTGAGCAGTTCCTCCCCCTAGAAAAGAACGAATAAATAGAACACTTGCACCTTCAGGAGAAGATTTTTTACTTAAATGCATAGATTTTTGGTTTGGTTTCAGTGTAAGTTTTGCATTCCAGTCTGTGTTGCACGGCCTATTTATTGACTGTAGATGGAGTTAACTGAGAATCCGTCAGTGAGCTCGGTCTGACAGGACAGGTGATAACTCCTATCTTCCTTCTTCTGAGCTCCACTGAGCAAATTTATCAACAAAATTTAAGTTGAGCTGAACTTTTGCTGTCATAAATCAGTGAACAGGAGCAAGATAATACCGTAGGTATAAGCTTCCCGAACTCACTGACGGCTTATCAGTTAACTCCGTCTGTGCAGTCAGCAAATAGAGGGTGTTATGCAGGGGCTATAAAATAGTAACAGACAGCAGCATAGACGGGCCACTGTCACAGTGCTCAGGGATGCATCCCATTCATTGCCAGGAGGAACAACAGAGGAACGGGACAATTAAACTAGAATATAATAAAAATTATCTGACATGTTCAACCTGGGGATCAAGAATAACCACATCCTGAGAGCAATGGACGTCTCCATGACCTCAAGACTCCGGAATGGCAATATGGGGAGATAAAGGCATCTTAAACGGGATGTTTGGTTACAAGTGATCACCTACCAGATTGCTGATTGTGGGGGTCCAACCACTAGGTCCTAAACCGATGAGGGAATTTTTAACACAGAAGGGGAACTTTCATCCCCATCCGCACTGCATTCATTCTCTATGAGACTGGCGTAAAAAGGCAAGTACAGCGATCAGTAGCCCTATAGGGAATGAATGGAGCGGCGAACCATTTTCACAGGCATAAGACCTACCGGTCCTACAAATCGGTGCAGATCCCAGCAGTCAGAGCCCACCGATCACCAAGATATCACCTGGATAGGAAATATCTTGTTTTCACCAGACAACCCCTTTAAAGGAGTTGGTGCAAAAATGGCACTTACCAATCCACAGGATAGGGTGTGATCGGTGGGGGTCCGGCCACTGGGACCCCCCTTCTCAATTGCCTATCCATGGGATAGGTGACAAGGGTCTGATCGGTGGGTATTCAGCCACTGGACCCCCCCATTTAAATTCCGGTATAGGTGGTAAGGGTCTGATCGGTGGGGTCAGGCTATTGGACCCCCACTTCTCAATTACCTATCCATGGGATAGGAGACAAGGGTCTGATCGGTGGGGTCTGGCCATTAGACCCCCCTTTTGAATGACCTATGCATAGGATAGGTGGCAAGGGTGTGATTGGTGGCGGTCTGGCACTGGACCCCCCCCCTTTTAAATTACCAATCCATGAGATAGGTGGCAGAGGTCTGATTAGTGGGGGTCCGGCCACTAGGACCCCCGTTTGAAAGGAGTGGTGGTCCAGTATAAGCACTGCCACCTCGCACAATCTTGTTATGGGGGGTGCAGAATAGAGTGTTCGTGTGTATACGGGGAAGGGGCGCTGATCAGCTGTAGGCCCCTGTATTCTGCGCTGCAGCCTATAATTAGGCACCGGCAGAGGTCAGCAACCTGCGGCATTCCAGCTGTTGTAAAACTACTACTCCCAACGTGCCCTAACAGCTGCCTAAACCGCCCTGTGGCTGTCAGACATGCTGGGAGTTGTAGTTTTCAGCTGTCATTCTGACCATTCACGGATGATGTCACTTACCACCATTTTCTTAGACGAACAGCCGGGCGCAGGAGGGAAGGGGGTCCGGACGGTTTACAGGGGGACTTGAGTGAATAAGTATCCGCCATATTAAGACTCCCACTTACTAGTATATTGCTCTCTGTGGCGTTTTATTAGTCCATTGGTATCAAAGCACCCCTTAAATCGGATATCGCGATGCTCTACGACCTGTGGCGGAACTACAAGTCCCAGCATGCCCAAACACGCTTTCCGCGAGCGTCCGGCTGTCCGTGCACGCTGGGAGTTGTAGTTTCGCCACACAATACATCGTTATTGATAAATCCTGTGAATTATCGCTCGCCATTTTTCACCAGATCGCCACGGACGTAACGATCAGCGATGAGGTAGAGCGAGGCGTAATGGGCAGCCGTGAGACACAGCCGTGTAGATTATATGGGATTACACGGAGATTAACAGGGACGACACAAGGACACATGATACACACCATGGTGACAGGACACACAGACACACGGATGGATGGACACAGGCTGCTGACACTACTGCGCCTGCGCACAGCGCTCTCCATGTAACGGCTCCGACAAGACTACATCCCGGCTCTGCCCTCACCGCCAATCACAAGCATCCTCTGCCCGACTCACCTGCGGGGCCCCGGATTCCGGTGTATGACCGTGTCGGCCGGAGGAGCTGGTGGTGGGAGAAGCCTTCCCCCTCCTCCTCCACCGCCTCCTCCTCCTTCCAGCAGCGCTGACTGACTGACTGACCGAGATCCCCCTCCAGCGCTATTCGCACTAGCACAGGCCTTGTCGCTGATTGGAGGAAAGCAGCTGGGAATCGACCAATCGCTTTACGCGCCGGAAACCACGCCTCTGACGTCAGGAGCAGGAAGGGCGGGGCAATGGCGGCTTACGAGAAGAGCGGGCGGCAGGGGCTGTAGGAGGAGGTGGCGGGGGCGCAGGGGTTAAGTTAACGGGCCCGGTGCTGAGCGTTATCCCCGGGTATAGGACAGGCCCGGGTTTCATGGGCCCCAATAGTCCCCACGGGGCCCCACTTCTCTTTCCATTTGTAAACAGCCATAAGTTTTTAATTTTGGGCTTTTTTTATGGGACGAGGTGAAGTTTTTTCCTCCACACTTTGGGGTCCAGGCGACTTTCTGATCTTTTTATCCACAAAACAACGATTCTGAGGATTTGTCGCCTTTTGGGGGATAACTATTCTGATATTTTATGGGTATTTTGTATTTTTATGTTTCTGTAAATGTATAAAAAAGGAACTTTAAAAAATATATATTGACATCTTTTTATTCAGCCTGCGATCAGTTGTACAAGGCGCTGTACATCGCAGTGTCAGAGAGTACGAAGCCGCGGATGTACAAACATGGCCGACACGGGGGCTCTCGGTAGCCACCCAGCTGCCGTGACTATGCCGTGTCACCCCGCAATCGTTTCCAGCTTCTTGCACAGCTGACGGCAGCATCTAAGAGGTTAAACTGCTGCAGGCAGCGCTCGCTCCGATCACTGCTGGTATATCTCTGGTGCCGGCTGTATAAAGCTACAGTCACACAAGAGGATTTTGTTTTTTTAGCAGAGCGTCACCGCTCCCATTGTAAGGGTAAGGTCACTGAAGTTCATAGCCCTGAACCCCGGTCACCTTACTGACGTCACCACTCCCATTGTAAGGTTAAGGTCACCGGAGTTCATAGCCATGAACCCCGGTCACTTTACGATGTCAACGCTCCCATTGTAAGGGTAAGGTCACTGAAGTTCATAGCCCTGAACCCCGGTCACCTTACTGACGTCACCACTCCCATTGTAAGGTTAAGGTCACCGGAGTTCATAGCCCTGAACCCCGGTCACCTTACTGATATCACCGCTCCTATTGTAAGGTTAAGGTCACTGGAGTTCATAGCCATGAACCCCGGTCACTTTACGATGTCAACGCTCCCATTGTAAGGTTAAGGTCACCGGAGTTCATAGCCAATGACCCCGGTCACCTTACTAACGTCACCGCTCCCATTGTAAGGTTAAGGTCACTGGAGTTCATAGCCATGAACCCCGGTCACCTTACTGACGTCACCACTTCCATTGTAAGGTTAAGGTCACCGGAGTTCATAGCCATGAACCCCGGTCACTTTACGATGTCAACGCTCCCATTGTAAGGTTAAGGTCACTGAAGTTCATAGCCCTGAACTCCGGTCACCTTACTAACGTCACCGCTCCCATTGTAAGGTTAAGGTCACTGGAGTTCATAGCCATGAACCCCGGTCACCTTACTAACGTCACCGCTCCTATTGTAAGGGTAAGGTCACCGGAGTTCATAGCCAATGACCCCGGTCACCTTACTGACGTCACCGCTCCTATTGTAAGGGTAAGGTCACCGGAGTTCATAGCTGATGAACCCCGGTCACCTTACTGACGTCACCGCTCCCATTGTAAGGTTATGGTCACCGGAGTTCATAGCCATGAACCCCGGTCACCTTACGATGTCAACTCTCCCATTGTAAGGGTAAGGTCACCGGAGTTCATAGACATGAACCCTGGTCACCTTACGATGTCACCACTCCCATTATAAGGGTAAGGTCACCGGAGTTCATAGCCATGAACCCCGGTCACTTTACTGACGTCACCATTCCTATTGTAAGGGTAAGGTCACTGGAGTTCATAGCTGATGAACCTCGGTCACCTTACTGACGTCACCGCTCCCATTGTAAGGGTAAGGTCACCGGAGTTCATAGCCAATGACGCCGGTCACCTTACTGATATCACCGCTCCTATTGCAAGGGTAAGGTCACCGGAGTTCATAGCTGATGAACCCTGGTCACCTTACTGACGTCACCGCTTCCATTGTAAGGTTAAGGTCACCAGAGTTCATAGCCATGAACCCCGGTCACTTTACGATGTCAACGCTCCCATTGTAAGGTTAAGGTAACAGGAGTTCATAGCCATGAACCCTGGTCACCTTACGATGTCACCGCTCCCATTGTAAGGGTAAGGTCACCGGAGTTCATAGCCATGAACCCCGGTCACCTTACGATGTCACCGCTCCCATTGTAAGGTTAAGGTAACAGGAGTTCATAGCCATGAACCCCGGTCACCTTACGATGTCACCGCTCCCATTGTAAGGTTAAGGTAACAGGAGTTCATAGCCATGAACCCCGGTCACCTTACGATGTCAACGCTCCCATTGTAAGGGTAAGGTCACCGGAGTTCATAACCAATGACTCCGGTCACCTTACTGATGTCACCGCTCCCATTGTAAGGTTAAGGTCACCGGAGTTCATAGCCAATGTCCCCGGTCACCTTACGATGTCACCGCTCCCATTGTAAGGGTAAGGTCACAGGAGTTCATAGCTGATGAACCCCGGTCACCTTACTGATGTCACGGCTCCCATCAGGAGAACTCCGGTGACCTTACGTTACACTGCAGGAGTGTAATCGTGCTCCTGTCTCTCTGTGTTTCGGCTAATGCGGATATGCGGCTAATGGCCGCATTATGCCATTGCTTAAAGGGAACCTGTCACCTGAATTTGGCGGGACCGGTTTTCGGTCATATGGGCGGAGTTTTCAGGTGTTTGATTCACCCTTTCCTTACCCGCTGGCTGCATGCTGGCCGCAATATTGGATTGAAGTTCATTCTCTGTCCTCCGTAGTACACACCAGCGCAAGGCAATCTTATTAGATTATCAGCAGGGTGTTCCAGGGTCAGCCATCGCTGAGTGGGGGCGCCATATCCGCTGACAAGTAGGGTGCCAACCTCCACTGATAGGCAGGTCTTAGATCAGCAGGAGACAGAGGTAGTGAGGTTTATTTTTCAAGCACGAGCACTTTTTCGTTTTGCACTTATTGTCTTAGTCCGTATATCTCACCCTGCCACAAATAAGCCTATATATATAGGCATCTACATATATATATATACCAATTGCTCCTTTAATCCTGCCTATCTTTTCCTTTCCGGTTGAGTATAAATGGTGGAGCAAATGTGACATGACACCTTTATAGGGTGCATAACAGGAGTTATAGGGTCAGCCGACGGTGAGCTGGAGCGCCAATCTCGTATCTGTGTGTAGGGTGCCAACCTCCGCTGAAAGGCAGGAACCGTTTATAGGCTTCATTAGCAGGGCAGTCTTAGAGTGCACGGTTGTGTGTTTTATGTGTATATCTGTTTGTAGTTGTCTCATGGTCTTATATTTGAATTTAATAAATGTAATGTTTTATCTGTGTTATCATAGAGAATTAAGGGTTATTTGCTTTAAAAAAAAAATCCAGGAGTTAGAAAGAGACCTTAACTGGTTAACCTGTGATGTACAAGACTGACACATTCATGTTCATAAAGTTTGTTGCTTCAGTTTTTATAGTGGCAATTTTCCTTAACAAGAGGTTGTTATAAAGAGTGATCAGAAGAATTGCAAAATCATTCCTTGCCATCAAATTAACCTAACCACAAATATTACATCTCCACTGAATTAAAACCCTGATACAAAATAACCTGCTTACATCATTTCATGATCTTCTTGCAAGCTCTGGAGAAAGTTTTAACCAGGACAAGGCAGCTGATATCACTTTGTCATGGTGATTGAATTATAAAAGCAGACTGCTTTAAAAGTTGTCTGTTGCTGGAAATCTTTGTCTTCATCTGTTATCGACGGCTACCTCCAAGAACAGTTATCCTTATTTTGGATCAAAAGGGCTTTACAGGCAAGGACATTGCTGCTTGTAGGATTGCTCCTGAATCAATAATTTATTGTTTTGCTGTGAAGAAGGCTTATAGACACCCAAAAAAGTCCAGGAACTGACAGGACAGTTTCCTAAATATGATTCAGCTACAGGATCAGTTCAACATCGGTGCAAAGTTTGCTCAGGAATTAAAACAAACAGGTGTAAGTGCCTTTGCAGCACAGTGAGGTGCAGGCTTTTGAATGCAGGCCTGGTGTCAAGATGGGAGGCAGAGAAGCCACATCTCTCCAAGAAAAGAATTGTGGACAGACTGACATTCTACAGAAAGTACAGAGATTGGACTGCAGAGAACTGGGGCAAAGTTATTTTCTCTGATGAAGCTCCTCTACAGACTAGAAGATCTAGAAGGATGATTTCCGGAGAAGAAAAAGTGAGCGTTACCATGGGTCCTTTGGCTGCCAACAGTAAAGCATCTTGAAATCCCTCATGTGTGGGGGCTTTTCATCCATGGAGGGCTCACTCACAGTTTTACCTAAGAATATGTCCATGAAAAAATAATGGGATCTAAGCATACCTGAGCCTGAAGCTGCTCTGGCGGTACCTGAGCCTGAAGCTGCTCTGGCAGTACCTGAGCCTGAAGCTGCTCTGGCGGTACCTAAACCTGAAGTCGTTCCGGCGGTACCTGAGCCTGAAGCTGTTCTGACGGTACCTGAGCCTGAAGCTGTTCTGACGGTACCTGAGCCTGAAGCTGCTCTGGCGGTACCTGAGCCTGAAGCTGTTCTGACGGTACCTGAGCCTGAAGCTGTTCTGACGGTACCTGAGCCTGAAGCTGTTCTGACGGTACCTGAGCCTGAAGCTGTTCTGACGGTACCTGAGCCTGAAGCTGCTCTGGCGGTACCTGAGCCTGAAGCTGTTCTGACGGTACCTGAGCCTGAAGCTGCTCTGGTGGTACCTAAACCTGAAGTCGTTCCGGCGGTACCTGAGCCTGAAGCTGCTCTGGTGGTACATAAATCTGAAGTCGTTCGGGCGGTACCTGAGCCTGAAGTTGCTCTGGCATTACCTGAATCCGAAGCCGCTCTGGCAGTACCTGAACCAGTACCAGTGTCCATCCTGTCTTGTGTTCCAGAATCTGCACTGTCTGAACCATAACCACCATCCGAATCCTGTCCTGCCAAAGACTCCGTGTCCGTTATTACTATCCTGACCCTTGGGGGTCAGCTGTTGCAGTACCAGGGACTGACCTGGAGTGGTAACTGGCAGCTACCTGCAGAGCAAGCCTAACTCCACCATTAGGAGAGCTAGTGAACACCAGGTAGCCACTCAGCCATGTCCCTCCTGGGTAAGCCCGGATTGTTTAGCAGTGGGTCCACTCATGTATGGCACATTCTAGATTAATGATCCCTCAAAAGTCCTTTAACTAGGGGAAAAAAATTGCCATCTTCCCACCAGGGCATATAAATAATCGTCCAAGACAGAAAGAATTTCCAGCTCCTATACAGTAGATTGTAAGTAATATGTTCGGTTGAATAGGAAAAAATATTGTGCTTTAAAAGATATTTGGCAGAATCAATAATAAATTCTCTAAAATTATTTAAAAAAAAATAACAATATTTTCCAGGGAAATAGGACAATCAAATCCAGGCGCTTGAGAAATTTAGGAGCTAGGCCAATCCAACCTAGAATAAAATGAACTGTCTATTTTTAATGGTAGAACCTTTAGACTCTCCAAATTACAGACTGAACAAACAAAAAAAATACAAAAGGAAATTTAGATGCTAAAAATGTATGTTTCATTGTATACTTCATATGTAAAAAACATCTGTAAGGCCAAAAGTATATCAGACGACATAACCAGATGGTAGGTGACAATGCGCGAACATATCCTGCTGTAATATAGATACAACGGGTGTCTAAATGATCTTACTGAGTAGTAAATACATCAATAGTATACAATTTAAACTAGACGTTTACATACACTATATAAAGAAACACATCTGCATGTTTTTCTCAATATCTGACATGAAATCAGAATAAACCTTTCCCTTTTTAGGTCAATTAGGATTACCATAATTATTAATATTTGCCAAATGCCAGAATAATGAGAGAGAGAGAGAATGTTTTAAGGCATTTTTATTACTGCAAAGTCAAACGTTTAGGGCGTTCATCTCTGGGACACAGAACCCTTCTCCTTCCTGAACGGTATGATGGCTGGACATTTCACATCTTGTTTGTACTTGCATACAGAAGCTTCTCAACACATGACATCATCATGTGGGCAGTCCAGAATTGCTTAACCCCTTAGCGACCGCCGATACGCCTTTTAACGGCGGCCGCTAAGGGTACTTAAACCACAGCGCCGTTAATTAACGGCGCTGTGGAAAAAGTCCATAGCGCCCCCCAGAAGCCGATTTTCTCCGGGGTCTCGGCTGCCGAGGGTAGCCGAGACCCCAGAGAACATGATTCGGGGGGTTTTTAACCCACCCCGCATTTGCGATCGCCGGTAATTAACCGTTTACCGGCGATCGCAAAAAAAAAAAAGCGATCTCTTTTTAATTTCTCTGTCCTCCGATGTGATCGCACATCGGAGGACAGAGAAAAGGGGTCCCAGGTGGCCCCCCAATACTCACCTAGCTCCCCCGATGCTCCTCGTGTCTCCCGGTGGGCGCCGCCGTCGGTATTACCGACCCCTGTTTTGCGATCGCCGGTAATTAACTGTTTACCGGCGACCGCAAAAAAAAAAAAAAAAAAGTAAAGTGTAATTCTCTGTCCTCTGATGTGATCGCACATCAGAGGACAGAGAAATAGGGGGAATCGGGGACCCTAGCATACTCACCTAGGTCCCTGGATCCTCTTGCTGCTCCTCCTGGCCGCCGGCAGCAGAACATGGCGGACGCATGCCCAGTGCGCCCGCCATCTGTCTCCATCTGCCGGCCGGCAGGAGAACAGCAGTTGGGGCTAAAATTAGGGTTAGGGGTAGGGTTAGGGGTAGGGTTAGGGGTAGGGTTAGGGGTAGGGTTAGGGGTAGGAGTAGGGGTAGGGTTAGGGGTAGGGTTAGGGTTAGGGGTAGGGTTAGGGGTAGGGTTAGGGGCAGGGGTAGGGTTAGGGGAAGGGTTAGGGGTAGGGTTAGGGGTAGGGGTAGGGCTAGGGTTAGGGCTAGGGTTGGGGCTAAATTTAGGGTTAGGGTTGGGGCTAAATTTAGGGTTAGGGTTGGGGCTAAACTTAGGGTTAGGCTTCTTTCACACTTACGTCGGTACGGGGCCGTCGCAATGCGTCGGCCCGACATACCGACGCACGTTGTGAAAATTGTGCACAACGTGGGCAGCAGCTGTAGTTTTTCAACACATCCGCTGCCCAATCTATGTCCTGGGGAGGAGGGGGCGGAGTTACGGCCACGCATGCGCGGTCAGAAATGGCGGATGCGACGTACAAAAAAACGTTTCATTGAACGTTTTTTTGTGCCGACGCTCCGCCAAAACACAACTGATCCAGTGCACGACGGACGCGACGTGTGGCCATCCGTCACGATCCGTCGGCAATACAAGTCTATGGGCAAAAAACGCATCCTGCGGGAACATTTGCAGGATCCGTTTCTTGTCCAAAACGACGGATTGCGACGGAATGCCAAACGACGCAAGTGTGAAAGTAGCCTTAGGGTTAGGGTTGGGGCTAAAGTTAGGGCTAGGGTTGGGGCTAAAGTTAGGGTTAGAGCTGGGATTAGGGTTAGGGTTTGGATTAGGGTTGGTATTAGGGTTAGGGTTGGCATTAGGGTTACGCTTGGGATTAGGGTTAGGTTTGGGATTAGGGTTAAGGTTAGGGTTGTGATTAGGGGTGTATTGGGATTAGGGTTAGGTTTGAGGTTAGGGTTGAGATTAGGATTAGGGGTGTGTTGGATTTAGGGTTTTGATTAGGGTTATGGTTAGGGTTGACATTAGGGTTGTTTTGGGGTAAGGGTTGTGATTATGGTTAGGGTTAGTGATTAGGATTATGGATGAGGTTGGGATTAGGGTTAGGGGTGTGTTGCGGTTAGGGTTGGAGCTAGAATTGGGGGGTTTCCACTGTTTAGGTACATCAGGGGGTCTCCAAACACGACAGCCAATTTTGCGCTCAAAAAGTCAAATGGTGCTCCCTCCCTTCTGAGCTCTGCCGTGCGCCCAAACAGTGGGTTACCCCCACATATGGGGCATCAGCGTACTCGGGATAAATTGGACAACAACTTCAGGGGTCCAATTTCTCTTGTTACCCTTGTGAAAATAAAAACTTGGGGGCTACAAAATCTTTTTTGTGAAAAAAAAAATATTTTTTATTTTCACGGCTCTGCATTATAAACTTAAGGGGTCTAGTTTCCAAAATGGTGTCACTTGTGGGGGGTTTCCACTGTTTAGGCACATCAGAGGCTCTCCAAACGCGACATGGCGTCCAATCTCAATTCCAGCCAATTCTACATTGAAAAAGTAAAACGGCACTCCTTCTCTTCCAAGCTCTGCGGTGCGCCCTAACAGTTGTTTACCCCCACATATTGGGTATCAGCGTACTCAGGAGAAATTGCACAACATCTTTTGTGGTCTAATTTCTCCTGTTACCCTTGTGAAAATAAGAATTTGTGGGGGAAAAGATCATTTTTGTGTAAACAAAAGCGATTTTTTATTTTCACGGCTCTACGTTATAAACTTCTGTGAAGCACTTGGGGGTTCAAAGTGCTCACCACACATCTAGATAAGTTCCTTAAGGGGTCTAGTTTCCAAAATGGTGTCACTTGTGGGGAGTTTCCACTGTTTAGGTACATCAGGGGCTCTCTAAACGTGACATGGTGTCCGATCTCAATTCCAGCCAATTCTGCATTGAAAAAGTCAAACGGCGCCCCTTCACTTCTAAGTTCTGCGGTGCGCCCTAACAGTGGTTTACCCCCACATATGGGGTATTGGCGTATTCAGGAGAAATTGCATAACAAAATTTATGGTTACATTTCTGTTTTTACACTTGTGAAAATAAAAAAAATGGTTCTGAATTAAGATGTTTGCAAAAAAAAGTTAAATGTTCATTTTTTCCTTCCACATTGTTTCAGTTCCTGTGAAGCACGTAAAGGGTTAATAAACTTCTTGAATGTGGTTTTGAGAACCTTGAGGGGTGTAGTTTTTAGAATGGTGTCACACTTCATTATTTTCTATCATATAGACCCCTCAAAATGACTTCAAATGTGATGTGGTCCCTAAAAAAAAATGGTGTTGTAAAAATGAGAAATTGCTGGTCAACTTTTAACCCTTATAACTCCCTAACAAAAAAAAATTTTGTTTCCAAAATTGTGCTGATGTAAAGTAGACATGTGGGAAATGTTATTTATTAACTATTTTTCATGACATATCTCTCTGATTTAAGGGCATAAAAATACAAAGTTTGAAAATTGCAAAATTTTAAAAATTTTCGCCATATTTCCGTTTTTTTCATAAATAATCGCAAGTAATATCGAAGAAATGTTACCACTAACATGAAGTACAATATGTCACGAAAAAACAATCTCAGAATCAGCGGGATCCGTTGAAGCGTTCCAGAGTTATAACCTCATAAATTGACAGTGGTCAGAATTGCAAAAATTGGCCTGGTCATTAAGTACCAAATTGGCTCTGTCACTAAGGGGTTAAAGGCATAGTAATCTTAGTGTATGTAAACGTTTGACTTTACAGTAAATAATAAAAATGCCTTAAAACATTCTCTCTCATTATTCTGACATTTGGCAAATATTAATAATTGAGCTAATCCTAAAATCCCTAAGGTTTATTCTGATTTCATGTTAGATATTGAGAAAAACAGGCATGTGAGTCTTTTTATATAGTGTATGGAAACCTCTGTTTTCAACTGTATATACTCAATCCATATATACAACAAGAACACTCTTACCCATAATAAGGGGCACTATGCAGAGTCCTACTAACCTTGCTCCTCAATGTGTGTTTCGCATGTTCCCATTTGCTTCCTCATGGGGTTCAATGAGAATTTCAAGCCCATAATAGCTCCTGTAGTTTGTAAGTATTATTCATTATTGAATAGGAAAAAAATTGTGTTAAAAAGATATTGAACAGAATCAATAATAAATTCTCTCAAATTAGAAGAAAAAGTCCCATATCAAAACTCACCTCAGTCACACCTTTATGAGTTCGTCGGATCACAGTCCTATCATTATTTTATTTATTTCTACAAGGACAGCCTGTTGTTTTTTTGGTAAGATTGTGGTGACAGAGCTCTGCCCGCGGCTGTTAACCCGTTAAATAATGCTGGAAATCTGTAACAGCAGCATTTACAGAGTGTGGCCCAGAGGCGGCGCTGTTCTAACTCCTCATCGGTGCTACTGATGGGTTGTCATCAAAGTCAGGGGTCTACTGAGGACCCCCGAGCCTGTCATGACAGTACTGACCAGCCTGTTGTTGGCTTCATAGGATAGGAAACAGTGATTTTTGCTATATACAGAAGTACTTAAGTATTGCTGTGTGTAGTATAAGCAATCAGACGATCCCAGGTTCAAGTCCCCTAAGGGGACTACAAATTACAGTAAATAATTAAAGAATGTTTTCAAAGTATGAAAAAAAAAAGTTTTAATTACCCCCTTCTCCTACATTAAAAATAAATTAGAAACCCCAAATAGTTGGTATCACTTACTGCCATAAGGAGAAAGAAAAAAAAAAATAGAATTGAATTTTTTGGGCAGCTGCAACACCTGAAAAGAATTCATAAGAGGCGATTGAAGCATTGTATCTAGCCCAAAATAGTTAGCAATGAAAAACATCAGCTCAGGGTGAAAAAAAAAAAAATTCCTCACTCTGACCCATCAACAAAAAATTGAAAATGGGAATTTTTTATATATATTTTTTTTTTTTTGAGAATTTCCAAAATTTTACACTACTTTTTTTCAAAAAAGCGAATTTAGTATTTTCGTAATTGTACTGACCCGGAGAATCATATTGCCAGGTCATTTTTACTGTATAATGAATGCTGTAAAAACCCTTTCACTGTACTTGGAATTTTACCCCAATTTTTTGGTACATTCATATCTATAACTCAACAAACCCTCATACGGCAATGTCAATATATAAGAAAAAGTTGTGGCTCATAGAAGGGGAAAAAAATATATAGTGCAAAAGGTTAAAGTGCTGTCTCGCTAGACAAGATAGTGTAGATGTCATTCCCGGCTCCGGTAAATAACTTGTCTGGTGTATTTAATGTTAAGATCTGCAATGATAGAAGGTAACATCATCTAGTTCCTGGAAGAACTCAGTAACCTGATGTACCCGGGATCGCTGTGCTGTACCTGCTGGAAGTAATTCTAGATAACTAGTCTAAAGGCCTCCGGCCAGGACTGTGCCGCGCTACACTGTACACGCTGATCAATATCATCGCCTGCAGGTTTGACACCTTTCATGTGTCTGACATATCAGTGTGTGGGAAGAAAGAAAATAAGAAGAAAGAAATGCAACTGCAAGATCTCCTTTCACCCCTTTGTCAAGGAGAACACCGGAGGGATCACGCAGATCGCACCGCTGCCACCAATTTGTCAGGGGACGTAACTCCACTATCTCCAATCGTCACGACACATACGCAATTGACTGACGAGTGATGGACGAGGCCGCGGCTGTGTCTACTGCTAGGCCGGTGTCACAAGGAGGTCTCCTCAAACATTTCCAGCTGTCCAGGCGGTGTCAGGGTCTATGGATTCCACATATTCCTGATACTCCTCCTTGTGACTGCATAGATAGCTATGGTCAGCACAGATTGACTCGGACGTCAACTTCGAGAGCTGCAGCTCCTGGGCAGGTTAGAAGGAGTTAAATCTTAGCTGGTTGATTGCCTGTGGTCTCATGTTGTGGGAGAACCAGTCATGTCTGCTCTTTCCCTATTTAAGGTTGCTCCACTGTTCAGGTAACACCAACCAGGGTCGGACTGGCCCACAGGAACACCCAGGGCCGTATTTGCCACTAGGCACTTGAGGGCACATGCCTAGGGTGGGACGATGCGGGGGGGGGGGGGGGGGGTGGCACCTGGGCAAGTTTATTGTTCTGTTCTGTTTTTTTTTTTTTTATTTAAGTCCGGGGTCTCCTCCCTGCTTGCGCCTGCCCACCTCCTACCTCACCCCCCCATCCCGCTTGAGGACGTCATACTCACCTACTCCAGCGATACCTGGTCTCAGCGCCTGCAGCTCGTCCTGTGTGAGCGGTCACGTGGTACCGCTCATTAAGGTGATGAATATGGACGCATATTCATCACCTTAATTAGCGGTACCACGTGACCGCTCACACAGGAAGACGCTGCCGCGCCGATACAGAGCTGGGTTCGGCGCGTTGTGGAAAGGTGAGTATGACAGCCAGGGAGGACGGGGGAGGAAAGAGGAGGGCGGAGGGAGGATGGGGGAGCGAGCCATGCATGCAAGATGGGAGCAGGAGCCGGGGAAAGCTGAGCCATTCATACAAGGAGGGGAAAGCTGAGCCATTCATACAAGGGGGGGAGCTGGGCCATTCATACAAGGGGTAGGAAACTGGGCCATTCATACAAGGGGGAGGAAACTGAGCCATTCCTACAAGGGGGGGGACTGAGCCATTCATACAAGGGGGGGAGGAAACTGGGCCATTCAGACAAGGGGGGAAAGCTGAACCATTCATACAAGGGGGAGGAAAGCAGAGACATTCATACAAGAGGGAGGAAAGTAGAGCCATTCATACAAGGGGGGGAGAGCTGAGCCATTCATACAAGGGGGGAAAGCTGGGCCATTCATACAAGGGGGGAAGCTGAGCTGTGAAGAAGAAAATGGCTAATTAAATCAATTATTAAACCTTATATAAGTCAGTTCAGATATGGCGTAGCAAAATGGAGTCTATTTCCTGATCAGCAGCACACTGGAAGGAATCTTTGGAATGCAAGAGTGAAGGCACTGGAATACACCATATTTGGAAATTAAGCTTGGAATGGACCAATTACAAAGTGACTAACTGTTCAGAAGTTGTGCGACCTCCCCCATTTCCTGTTTCTAGTATCTTCCTTTGCTCAGAAGAATAAAGTGCAGTTGTGCACCATCTTTGACTGAGAGAGGAAGTGAGTGTGTATCTGTCTCTGTGTATCTGATGCACTCTTAGCCTCTAAGCTAGCACTCAGCTTATATTTGGTCAGGTACAAGCAATCATATAGATCTCACTTTAAGAGCTCACCCTCACAGAGCCATTCATACAAGGGGGGAAGCTGAGCCATTCATACAAGATGTGAGACGGGGGAAGCTGAGCCAGTCATACAAGATGGGATTTATTATGTGTGGGGACAATTTGAGGATAGGGGGATTTATTATGTGTGTGGTGAGTTTGAGTGAGGATAGGGGGATTTATTATGTGTGGGGAGAATTGGAGTGGGGATGGGGGATTTAATTGGTGGGGGAATATTCGAGGACACAAAATGAAGAGCAAATGGGGAGATGGGGAAACAGTATGGGAGAATGGGGGGCATGCATGAGGACACAGTACTGGGGAATGGGGGGCATGTATGAGGAAACAGTACTAGGCAATAGGGGGCATGTATGAGGAAACAGTACAGGGGAATAGGGGACATGTATGAGGAAACAGTACTAGGCAATAGGGGGCATGTATGAGGAAACAGTACAGGGGAATGGGGGACATGTATGAGGAAACAGTACTAGGCAATGGGGGGCATGTATGAGGAAACAGTACTGGGGAATGGGGGGCATGTATGGGCAATGGGGGACATGTATGAGAAAACAGTATGGGGGATGGGTGCAGACAGTATGGGGAGTGTTGTGAATTCTGCTCTTGGGCTCCCTCCGGTGGTTATGAGTTTGTAGTGCTGCGGTAGTTGGATCACAGCATTTATCAGGTGTATCTATTTTTTGCAATTTGGGCTGGGCTATATAGCCTTGCTTGATCCTTTAGTCAGTGCCAGTTGTCCATTGTTTATGGAGGATTCACATCCCTTCTGGTCTCTCCTGTTCGCTGTGCTTTTCTTCAAAGATAAGTCCTGGCTTTGTTTTTGCTGTCCACCTGCTGTGGACCTTCTAATTCTGTGCATTTTTCATGTTTGGTCTTGTCCAGCTGGTTGTGAAGGATTTTTTGCAGCCAAGCTGTGTCTCTGGAGATGCAGATATACCCTCCATGTCTTTAGTCAGATGTGGTGCTTTGTATTTTCTGTGGTGGATATTTTCTAGTGTTTTAATACTGACCGCATAGTACTCTGTTCTATCCTTTCTCTTTAGCTAGTATGGCCTCCTATGCTAAATCCTGATTTCATGTCTGCGTATGTTATTTCCCTCTCCTCTCACAGTCAATATTTGTGGGCGGCTGTCTGTCCTTTGGGGATTTTCTCTGAGGCAAGATAGGTTTCCTGTTTCTGTCTTTAGGGGTAGTTATTTCTTAGGCTGTGTCGAGGGGTCTAGTGTTATGACCTGGTGGTCAGGACAATAATGGACCTGGTGGTTAAGAGCACACGGAATGACCAGATAGTTACTGATAATATAGGGCGAGCTCTGGGACGTGGGAACTCTGCTGACCGCAATCCCTAATCCTATCAACCACACTAGAAATAGCCGTGGATTGCGCCTAACGCTCCCTATGCAACTCGGCACAGCCTAAGGAACTAGCTAGCCCTGAAGATAGAAAAATAAAGCCTACCTTGCCTCAGAGAAATTCCCCAAAGGAAAAGGCAGCCCCCCACATATAATGACTGTGAGTAAAGATGAAAATACAAACACAGAGATGAAATAGATTAAGCAAAGTGAGGCCCGACATACTGAACAGACTGAGGATAGGAAAGGTAGCTTTGCGGTCAGCACAAAAACCTACAAAAAGACCACGCAGAGGGCGCAAAAAGACCCTCCGCACAGACACACGGTGCGGAGGCGCTCCCTCTGCGTCCCAGAGCTTCCAGCAAGCAAGACAAAAATCAAAATAGCAAGCTGGACAGAAAAATAGCAAACCAGAGAAAAACAAGCAGTCACTTAGCTTCTGCTGGGAAGACAGGTCACAAGAACGATCCAGGAGTGAACAAGACCAATACTGGAACATTGACAGGTGGCATGGAGCAAAGATCAAGTGGAGTTAAATAGAGCAGCCAGCTAACGAATTAACCTCGTCACCTGTGGGAGGAAACTCAGAAACACCCACAGCCACCAGAGAAAGTCCATGGACAGAACCAGCCGAAGTACCATTCATGACCACAGGAGGGAGCCCGACAACAGAATTCACAACAGTACCCCCCCTTGAGGAGGGGTCACCGAACCCTCACCAGAGCCCCCAGGCCGACCAGGATGAGCCAAATGAAAGGCACGAACCAGATCGGCAGCATGAACATCAGAGGCAAAAACCCAGGAATTATCTTCCTGACCATAACCCTTCCACTTGACCAGGTACTGGAGTTTCCGTCTCGAAATACGAGAATCCAAAATCTTCTCCACCACATACTCCAACTCCCCCTCAACCAACACCGGGGCAGGAGGATCAACGGATGGAACCACAGGCGCCATGTATCTCCGCAATAACGACCTATGGAACACATTATGGATGGCAAAAGAAGCAGGAAGGGCCAAACGAAATGACACAGGATTGATAACGTCAGAAATCTTACACGGACCAATGAAACGAGGCTTAAACTTAGGAGAGGAAACCTTCATAGGAACATAACGAGACGACAACCAAACCAAATCCCCAACACGAAGTCGGGGACCCACACAACGCCGGCGGTTAGCAAAACGTTGAGCCTTCTCCTGGGACAATGTCAAATTGTCCACCACATGAGTCCAAATCTGCTGCAACCTATCCACCACAGTATCTACACCAGGACAGTCTGAAGACTCAACCTGCCCTGAAGAGAAACGCGGATGGAAACCAGAATTGCAAAAAAACGGCGAAACCAAAGTAGCCGAGCTGGCCCGATTATTAAGGGCGAACTCAGCCAACGGCAAAAAGGACACCCAATCATCCTGATCAGCAGAAACAAAGCATCTCAGATATGTTTCCAAAGTCTGATTAGTTCGTTCGGTTTGGCCATTTGTCTGAGGATGGAAAGCCGAGGAAAAAGACAAATCAATGCCCATCCTAGCACAAAAGGCTCGCCAAAACCTCGAAACAAACTGGGAACCTCTGTCAGAAACGATGTTCTCCGGGATACCATGTAAACGAACCACATGCTGGAAAAATAATGGCACCAAATCAGAGGAGGAAGGCAATTTAGACAAAGGTACCAAATGGACCATCTTAGAAAAGCGATCACAAACCACCCAAATTACCGACATCTTTTGAGAGACGGGGAGATCCGAAATAAAATCCATAGAAATATGCGTCCAGGGCCTCTTCGGGACCGGCAAGGGCAAAAGCAACCCACTGGCACGAGAACAGCAGGGCTTAGCCCGAGCACAAGTCCCACAGGACTGCACAAAAGAACGCACATCCCGTGACAAAGACGGCCACCAAAAGGATCTAGCCACCAAATCTCTGGTACCAAAGATTCCAGGATCCCAGCCAACACTGAACAATGAATCTCAGAGATAACTCTACTAGTCCATCTATCAGGGACAAACAGTTTCTCCGCTGGGCAACGGTCAGGTCTATCAGCCTGAAATTTTTGCAGCACCCGCCGCAAATCAGGGGAGATGGCAGACAAAATTACCCCCTCTTTGAGGATACCCGCCGGCTCAGGAACACCCGGAGAGTCAGGCACAAAACTCCTTGACAGGGCATCAGCCTTCACATTCTTAGAGCCCGGAAGGTACGAAACCACAAAATCAAAACGGGAGAAAAATAACGACCATCGAGCCTGTCTCGGATTCAACCGTTTGGCAGACTCAAGATAAGTCAAATTCTTGTGATCTGTCAAGACCACCACGCGATGCTTGGCTCCTTCAAGCCAATAACGCCACTCCTCGAATGCCCACTTCATGGCCAACAACTCTCGATTGCCAACATCATAAATGCGCTCAGCAGGCGAAAACTTTCTAGAAAAGAAAGCACATGGCTTCATCACCGAGCCATCAGAACTTCTCTGCGACAAAACAGCCCCAGCTCCAATCTCAGAAGCATCAACCTCAACCTGAAACGGGAGCGAAACATCTGGCTGGCACAACACAGGGGCAGAAGAAAAACGACGCTTCAACTCCTGAAAAGCCTCTACAGCTGCAGAAGACCAATTGACCACATCAGCACCCTTCTTGGTCAAATCAGTCAACGGTTTAGCAACACTAGAAAAATTAGCAATGAAGCGCCAATAAAAATTAGCAAAGCCCAGGAACTTTTGCAGGCTCTTCACAGATGTAGGCTGGGTCCAATCGTGAATGGCTTGGACTTTAACAGGGTCCATCTCGATAGTAGAAGGGGAAAAAATGAACCCCAAAAATGAAACCTTCTGAACTCCAAAGAGACACTTTGACCCCTTCACGAACAAGGAATTTGCACGAAGGACCTGGAACACCATTCTGACCTGCTTCACATGAGACTCCCAATCATCCGAAAAGACCAAAATATCATCCAAATACACAATCAGGAATTTATCCAGGTACTCTCAGAAGATGTCATGCATAAAGGACTGAAATACTGATGGAGCATTGCAAAGCCCGAATGGCATAACCAGGTACTCAAAATGGCCCTCGGGCGTATTAAATGCTGTTTTCCATTCATCGCCTTGTTTAATACGCACAAGATTATACGCCCCTCGAAGATCTATCTTGGTGAACCAACTAGCCCCTTTAATACGAGCAAACAAATCAGATAGCAACGGCAAAGGATACTGAAATTTGACTGTAATTTTATTGAGAAGGCGGTAATCAATACAAGGTCTCAAAGAACCATCCTTCTTGGCCACAAAAAAGAACCCTGCTCCTAACGGTGATGACGACGGGCGAATATGGCCTTTCTCCAAGGATTCCTTTATATAACTCCGCATAGCGGCGTGTTCTGGCACAGATAAATTGAACAATCGGCCCTTAGGAAACTTACTACCAGGAATCAAATTAATTGCACAATCGCATTCCCTATGAGGAGGTAGGGCACTGGCTTTGGGCTCATCAAATACATCCCGATAATCCGACAAAAACTCTGGAACTTCAGAAGGAGTGGAAGACGAAATAGACAAAAATGGAACATCACCATGTACCCCCTGGCAACCCCAGCTGGACACAGACATAGATTTCCAGTCCAATACTGGATTATGAACCTGTAGCCATGGCAACCCCAAAACGACCACATCATGCAGATTATACAACACCAGAAAGCGGATATCCTCCTGATGTGCAGGAGCCATGCACATGGTCAATTGGGTCCAGTACTGAGGCTTATTCTTGGCCAAAGGTGTAGCATCAATTCCTCTCAATGGAATAGGATACTGCAAGGGCTCCAAGAAAAAACCACAGCGCCTAGCATACTCCAAGTCCATCAAATTCAGGGCAGCGCCTGAATCCACAAATGCCATAACAGAATAGGATGACAAAGAGCAAATCAGAGTAACGGACAATAGAAATTTAGACTGTACCATACCAATGGTGGCAGACCTAGCGAAACGCTTAGTGCGCTTAGGACAATCGGAGATAGCATGAGTGGAATCACCACAGTAAAAACATAGCCCATTCCGACGTCTGTGTTCTTGCCGTTCAGCTCTGGTCAAAGTCCTATCACATTGCATAGGCTCAGGCCCATGCTCAGATAGTACCGCCAAATGGTGCACAGCTTTGCGCTCACGCAAGCGCCGATCGATCTGAATGGCCAAAGACATAGACTCATTCAGACCAGCAGGCATAGGACATCCCACAATGACATCCTTAAGGGCTTCAGAGAGACCCTTTCTGAAGATTGCTGCCAGGGCACATTCATTCCACTGAGTGAGCACAGACCACTTTCTAAACTTCTGACAATATATCTCTGCTTCATCCTGACCCTGACACAAAGCGAGCAAGATTTTCTCTGCCTGATCCACTGAATTAGGTTCGTCATAAAGCAATCCAAGCGCCAGGAAAAACGCATCAACATCACGCAATGCAGGATCTCCTGGCGCAAGGGAAAATGCCCAGTCTTGAGGGTCACCACGTAACAAAGAAATAATGATCTTTACTTGTTGAACAGGGTCACCTGAGGAGCGAGGTTTCAAGGCAAGAAACAAATTCCAATTATTTTTGAAATTCAAGAACTTAGATCTATCACCAAAAAAAAAATCAGGAATTGGAATCCTAGGCTCTGACATCGGATTCTGAACCACAAATTCTTGAATGTTTTGTACACTTATAGTGAGATTATCTGTTATAAAAGGCAATTCAGTATCACAATGGACATGGAGGTCAGAGCACATACAGTGATCTGACAATAACCCAAAATAATAGAACGAGCTCTGAGACATGGGAACTCTGCAGACCGCAATCCCTGATCCTCTCCAAACACAACTAGAGGCAGCCGTGGATTGCGCCTAACGCTACCTATGCAACTCGGCACAGCCTGAGAAACTAACTAGCCTGAAGATAGAAAAAATAAGCCTACCTTGCCTCAGAGAAATACCCCAAAGGAAAAGGCAGCCCCCCACATATAATGACTGTGAGTAAGATGAAAAGACAAACGTAGGGATGAAATAGATTCAGCAAAGTGAGGCCCGATATTCTAGACAGAACGAGGATAGGAAAGATAACTTTGCGGTCTACACAAAACCCTAAAGAAAACCACGCAAAGGGGCAAAAAGACCCTCCGTACCGAACTAACGGCACGGAGGTACACCCTTTGCGTCCCAGAGCTTCCAGCAAAACAAATAGACAAGCTGGACAGAAAAAATAGCAACAAATAGCAAAGAAGCACTTAGCTATGCAGAGCAGCAGGCCACAGGAATGATCCAGAGAAACACAAGTCCAACACTGGAACATTGACAGGAAGCATGAATCAAAGCATTAGGTGGGGTTAAGTAGAGAAGCACCTAACGACCTCACCAGATCACCTGAGGGAGGAAACTCAGAAGCAGCAGTACCAGTTTCCTCCACAAACGGAAGCTCCCAGAGAGAATCAGCCGAAGTACCACTTGTGACCACAGGAGGGAGCTCTGCCACAGAATTCACAACAGTACCCCCCCCTTGAGGAGGGGTCACCGAACCCTCACCAGAGCCCCCAGGCCGACCAGGATGAGCCACATGAAAGGCACGAACAAGATCGGGAGCATGGACATCAGAGGCAAAAACCCAGGAATTATCCTCCTGAGCATAACCCTTCCATTTAACCAGATACTGGAGTTTCCGTCTTGAAACACGAGAATCCAAAATCTTCTCCACAATATACTCCAATTCCCCCTCCACCAAAACCGGGGCAGGAGGGTCAAGAGATGGAACCATAGGTGCCACGTATCTCCGCAACAATGACCTATGGAAGACGTTATGTATGAAAAAAGAATCTGGGAGGGTCAGACGAAAAGACACAGGATTAATAACCTCAGAAATCATATAAGGACCAATGAAACGAGGTTTAAACTTCGGAGAGGAAACCTTCATAGGAATATGACGAGAAGATAACCAAACCAGATCCCCAACACGAAGTCGGGGACCCACACAGCGTCTGCGATTAGCGAAACGTTGAGCCTTCTCCTGGGACAAGGTCAAATTGTCCACTACATGAGTCCAAATCTGCTGCAACCTTTCCACCACAGTATCCACACCAGGACAGTCCGAAGACTCAACCTGTCCTGAAGAGAAACGAGGATGGAACCCAGAATTGCAGAAAAATGGCGAAACCAAGGTAGCCGAGCTGGCCCGATTATTAAGGGCGAACTCAGCCAAAGGCAAAAAGGACACCCAGTCATCCTGATCAGCAGAAACAAAGCATCTCAGATAGGTTTCCAAGGTCTGATTGGTTCGTTCGGTCTGGCCATTAGTCTGAGGATGAAAAGCCGAGGAAAAAGACAAGTCAATGCCCATCCTACCACAAAAGGCTCGCCAAAACCTCGAAACAAACTGGGAACCTCTGTCAGAAACGATATTCTCTGGAATGCCATGCAAACGAACAACATGCTGGAAGAACAATGGCACCAAATCAGAGGAGGAAGGCAACTTGGACAAGGGTACCAGATGGACCATCTTAGAAAAGCGATCACAGACCACCCAAATGACTGACATCTTTTGAGAGACGGGAAGATCTGAAATAAAATCCATAGAGATATGTGTCCGAGGTCTCTTCGGGACCGGCAAGGGCAAAAGCAACCCACTGGCACGAGAACAGCAGGGCTTAGCCCGAGCACAAATCCCACAGGACTGCACAAAAGAACGCACATCCCGCGACAGAGACGGCCACCAAAAGGATCTAGCCACTAACTCTCTGGTACCAAAGATTCCAGGATGACCAGCCAACACCGAACAATGAACCTCAGAGATCACTTTATTTGTCCACCTATCCGGGACAAACAGTTTCTCCGCTGGACAACGATCAGGTTTATTAGCCTGAAATTTTTGCAGCACCCGCCGCAAATCAGGGGAGATGGCAGACACAATTACTCCTTCCTTGAGGATACCCGCCGGCTCAGATAAACCCGGAGAGTCGGGCACAAAACTCCTAGACAGAGCATCCGCCTTCACATTTTTAGAGCCCGGAAGGTACGAAATCACAAAGTCAAAATGGGCGAAAAACAGCGACCAACGAGCCTGTCTAGGATTCAAACGCTTAGCAGACTCGAGATAAGTCAGGTTCTTATGATCAGTCAATACCACCACGCGATCCTTAGCTCCTTCAAGCCAATGACGCCACTCCTCGAATGCCCACTTCATGGCCAGCAACTCTCGGTTGCCCACATCATAATTCCGCTCAGCAGGCGAAAACTTCCTGGAAAAAAAAGCGCATGGTTTCATCACTGAACAATCAGAACCTCTCTGCGACAAAACAGCCCCTGCTCCAATCTCAGAAGCATCAACCTCGACCTGGAACGGAAGAGAAACATCAGGTTGACACAACACAGGGGCAGAAGAAAAACGACGCTTCAACTCTTGAAAAGCTTCCACAGCAGCAGAAGACCAATTGACCAAATCAGCACCCTTCTTGGTCAAATCGGTCAATGGTTTGGCAATACTAGAAAAATTGCAGATGAAGCGACGATAAAAATTAGCAAAGCTCAGGAACTTTTGCAGACTTTTCAGAGATGTCGGCTGAGTCCAATCATGGATGGCTTGGACCTTAACAGGATCCATCTCGATAGTAGAAGGGGAAAAGATGAACCCCAAAAATGAAACCTTCTGCACACCAAAGAGACACTTTGATCCCTTCACAAACAAAGAGTTAGCACGTAGGACCTGAAAAACCGTTCTGACCTGTTTCACATGAGACTCCCAATCATCCGAGAAGATCAAAATGTCATCCAAGTGCACAATCAGGAATTTATCCAGGTACTCTCGGAAGATGTCATGCATAAAGGACTGAAACACTGATGGAGCATTGGCAAGTCCGAATGGCATCACTAGATACTCAAAATGACCCTCGGGCGTATTAAATGCAGTTTTCCATTCATCGCCTCGCCTGATTCGCACCAGATTATACGCACCACGAAGATCAATCTTGGTGAACCAACTAGCCCCCTTAATCCGAGCAAACAAATCAGATAACAAAGGCAAGGGGTACTGAAATTTAACAGTGATCTTATTAAGAAGGCGATAATCTATACAAGGTCTCAGCGAACCATCCTTTTTGGCTACAAAAAAGAACCCTGCTCCTAATGGCGACGATGACGGGCGAATATGCCCCTTCTCCAGGGATTCCTTCACATAACTGCGCATAGCGGTGTGCTCAGGCACGGATAAATTAAACAGTCGACCTTTTGGGAATTTACCACCAGGAATCAAATTGATAGCACAATCACAATCCCTATGCGGAGGTAAGGCATCGGACTTGGGCTCATCAAATACATCCCGGTAATCAGACAAGAACTCTGGAACCTCAGAAGGGGTGGATGACGAAATTGACAAAAATGGAACATCACCATGTACCCCCTGACAACCCCAGCTGGACACCGACATGGATTTCCAATCCAATACTGGATTATGGGCTTGTAGCCATGGCAACCCCAACACGACCACATCATGCAGATTATGCAACACCAGAAAGCGAATATCCTCCTGATGTGCAGGAGCCATGCACATGGTCAGCTGGGTCCAGTATTGAGGCTTATTCTTGGCCAAAGGCGTAGCATCAATACCTCTCAATGGAATAGGACACTGCAAGGGCTCCAAGAAAAACCCACAACGCTTAGCATATTCCAAGTCCATCAAATTCAGAGCAGCGCCTGAATCCACAAACGCCATGACAGAATATGATGACAAAGAGCAGATCAAGGTAACGGACAGAAGAAATTTTGACTGTACCGTACCAATGGTGGCAGACCTAGCGAACCGCTTAGTGCGCTTAGGACAATTAGAGATGGCATGAGTGGAATCACCACAGTAGAAACACAGCCCATTCAGACGTCTGTGTTCTTGCCGTTCAACTCTGGTCAAAGTCCTATCGCACTGCATAGGCTCAGGTTTAAGCTCAGGTAATACCGCCAAATGGTGCACAGATTTACGCTCACGCAAGCGTCGACCGATCTGAATAGCCAAAGACATAGACTCATTCAAACCAGCAGGCATAGGAAATCCCACCATGACATCCTTAACCCCTTTACCCCCAAGGGTGGTTTGCACGTTATGGACCGGGCCAATTTTTACAATTCTGACCACTGTCCCTTTATGAGGTTATAACTCTGGAACGCTTCAACGGATCCCGGTGATTCTGACATTGTTTTCTTGTAACATATTGTACTTCATGATAGTGGTAAAATTTCTTCGATATAACTTGCGTTTATTTGTGAAAAAAATGGAAATTTGGCGAAAATTTTGAAAATTTCGCAATTTTCCAACTTTGAATTTTTATTCTGTTAAGCCAGAGAGATATGTGACACAATATAGTTAATGAATAACATTTCCCACATGTCTACTTTACATCAGCACAATTTTGGAGACAACATTTTTTTTTTCTACAAAGTTATAAGGGTTAAAATTTGACCAGCAATTTCTCATTTTTACAACAAAATTTAGAAAACCATTTTTTTTAGGGACCACCTCACATTTGAAGTCATTTTGAGGGGTCTATATGGCAGAAAATACCCAAAAGTGACACCATTCTAAAAACTGCACCCCTCAAGGTGCGCAAAACCAAATTCAAGAAGTTGATTAACCCTTCAGGTGTTTCACAGCAGCAGAAGCAACATGGAAGGAAAAAATTAACATTTTACTTTTTAGTCACAAAAATGATCTTTCAGCAATAATTTTTTTAATTTCCCAAGGGTAAAAAGATGAAATGGACCTCAAAAGTTGTTGTCCAATTTGTCATGAGTACGCTGATACCCCACATGTGAGGGGGAACCACTTTTTGGGCGCACGGCAGGGCTCAGAAGAAAAGGAGCGCCGTTTGACATTTTCAATCTAAAATTGGCTGGAATTGAGATCGGACGCCATGTCGCGTTTGGCGAGCCCCTGATGTGCCTAAACAGTGGAAACCCCCCACAAGTGACCCCATTTTGGAAACTAGACCCCCTAAGGAACTTATCTAGATGTGTCATGAGCACTTTTATCCCCCAAGTGCTTCACGAAAGTTTATAATGCCTGGGCATGAAAATAAAAAATCCTATTTTTTCCACAAACATGATCGTTTAGTCCCCAATTTTTTATTTTCTCAAGGGTAAAAGGAGAAATTGGACCCCAAAAGTTGTTGTCCAATTTGTCCTGAGTACGCTGATACCCCATATGTGGGGGGGAACCACTGTTTGGGCGCATGGCAGGGCTCAGAAGGAAAGGAGCGCCGTTTGACATTTTCAATCTAAAATTGGCTGGAATTGAGATCGGACGCCATGTCACGTTTGGCGAGCCCCTGATGTGCCTAAACAGTGGAAAACCCCCACAAGTGACCCCATTTTGGAAACTAGACCCCCTAAGGAACTTATCTAGATGTGTCATGAGCACTTTTATCCCCCAAGTGCTTCACGAAAGTTTATAATGCTCGGGCGTGAAAATAAAAAATCCAATTTTTTCCACAAACATGATCGTTTAGTCCCCAATTTTTTATTTTCTCAAGGGTAAAAGGAGAAATTGGACCCCAAAAGTTGTTGTCCAATTTGTCCTGAGTACGCTGATACCCCATATGTGGGGGGGAACCACTGTTTGGGCGCATGGCAGGGCTCAGAAGGAAAGGAGTACCGTTTGACATTTTCAATCTAAAATTGGCTGGAATTGAGATCGGACGCCATGTCACGTTTGGCGAGCCCCTGATGTGCCTAAACAGTGGAAAACCCCCACAAGTGACCCCATTTTGGAAACTAGACCCCCTAAGGAACTTATCTAGATGTGTCGTGAGCACTTTTATCCCCCAAGTGCTTCACGAAAGTTTATAATGCCTGGGCGTGAAAATAAAAAATCCTATTTTTTTCCACAAACGTGATCGTTTAGTCCCCAATTTTTTATTTTCTCAAGGGTAAAAGGAGAAATTGGACACCAAAAGTTGTTGTCCAATTTGTCCTGAGTACGCTGATACCCCATATGTGGGGGGGAACCACTGTTTGGGCGCATGGCAGGGCTCAGAAGGAAAGGAGCGCCGTTTGACATTTTCAATCTAAAATTGGCTGGAATTGAGATCGGACGCCATGTCACGTTTGGTGAGCCCCTGATGTGCCTAAACAGTGGAAAACCCCCACAAGTGACCCCATTTTGGAAACTAGACCCCCTAAGGAACTTATCTAGATGTGTCGTGAGCACTTTTATCCCCCAAGTGCTTCACGAAAGTTTATAATGCCTGGGCATGAAAATAAAAAATCCTATTTTTTCCACAAACGTGATCGTTTAGTCCCCAATTTTTTATTTTCTCAAGGGTAAAAGGAGAAATTGGACCCCAAAAGTTGTTGTCCAATTTGTCCTGAGTACGCTGATACTCCATATGTGGGGGGGAACCACTGTTTGGGCGCATGGCAGGGCTCAGAAGGAAAGGAGCGCCGTTTGACATTTTCAATCTAAAATTGGCTGGAATTGAGATCGGACGCCATGTCACGTTTGGCGAGCCCCTGATGTGCCTAAACAGTGGAAAACCCCCACAAGTGACCCCATTTTGGAAACTAGACCCCCTAAGGAACTTATCTAGATGTGTCGTGAGCACTTTTATCCCCCAAGTGCTTCACGAAAGTTTATAATGCCTGGGCGTGAAAATAAAAAATCCTATTTTTTCCACAAATGTGATCGTTTAGTCCCCAATTTTTTATTTTCTCAAGGGTAAAAGGAGAAATTGGACCCCAAAAGTTGTTGTCCAATTTGTCCTGAGTACGCTGATACCCCATATGTGGGGGGGAACCACTGTTTGGGCGCATGGCAGGGCTCAGAAGGAAAGGAGCGCCGTTTGACATTTTCAATCTAAAATTGGCTGGAATTGAGATCGGACGCCATGTCACGTTTGGCGAGCCCCTGATGTGCCTAAACAGTGGAAAACCCCCACAAGTGACCCCATTTTGGAAACTAGACCCCCTAAGGAACTTATCTAGATATGTCGTGAGCACTTTTATCCCCCAAGTGCTTCACGAAAGTTTATAATGCCTGGGCGTGAAAATAAAAAATCCTATTTTTTCCACAAACATGATCGTTTAGTCCCCAATTTTTTATTTTCTCAAGGGTAAAAGGAGAAATTGGACCCCAAAAGTTGTTGTCCAATTTGTCCTGAGTACGCTGATACCCCATATTTGGGGGGGAACCACTGTTTGGGCGCATGGCAGGGCTCAGAAGGAAAGGAGTACCGTTTGACATTTTCAATCTAAAATTGGCTGGAATTGAGATCGGACGCCATGTCACGTTTGGCGAGCCCCTGATGTGCCTAAACAGTGGAAAACCCCCACAAGTGACCCCATTTTGGAAACTAGACCCCCTAAGGAACTTATCTAGATGTGTCGTGAGCACTTTTATCCCCCAAGTGCTTCACGAAAGTTTATAATGCCTGGGCGTGAAAATAAAAAATCCTATTTTTTCCACAAATGTGATCGTTTAGTCCCCAATTTTTTATTTTCTCAAGGGTAAAAGGAGAAATTGGACCCCAAAAGTTGTTGTCCAATTTGTCCTGAGTACGCTGATACCCCATATGTGGGGGGGAACCACTGTTTGGGCGCATGGCAGGGCTCAGAAGGAAAGGAGCGCCGTTTGACATTTTCAATCTAAAATTGGCTGGAATTGAGATCGGATGCCATGTCACGTTTGGCGAGCCCCTGATGTGCCTAAACAGTGGAAAACCCCCACAAGTGACCCCATTTTGGAAACTAGACCCCCTAAGGAACTTATCTAGATATGTCGTGAGCACTTTTATCCCCCAAGTGCTTCACGAAAGTTTATAATGCCTGGGCGTGAAAATAAAAAATCCTATTTTTTCCACAAACATGATCGTTTAGTCCCCAATTTTTTATTTTCTCAGTGGTAAAAGGAGAAATTGGACCCCAAAAGTTGTTGTCCAATTTGTCCTGAGTATGCTAATACCCCATATGTGGGGGGGAACCACTGTTTGGGCGCATGGCAGGGCTCAGAAGGAAAGGAGCACCGTTTGACATTTTCAATCTAAAATTGGCTGGAATTGAGATCGGACGCCATGTCACGTTTGGCGAGCCCCTGATGTGCCTAAACAGTGGAAAACCCCCACAAGTGACCCCATTTTGGAAACTAGACCCCCTAAGGAACTTATCTAGATGTGTCGTGAGCACTTTTATCCCCCAAGTGCTTCACGAAAGTTTATAACGCCTGGGCGTGAAAAAAAACAACCCTATTTTTTCCCACAAAAATGATCATTTAGTCCCCAATTTTTAATTTTCCCAAGTGTAACAGGAGAAGTTGGACCCCAAATATTGTTGTCCAATTTGTCCTGAGTACGCTGATACCCCACATGTGGGAGAAAACTACTGTTTGGGTACACTTCGGGGTTCGGAAGGGAAGTAGTGACGCTTTGAAAAGCAGACTTTGATGGAATGGTACGCGGACATCATGTTCCGTTTGCAGAGCCCCTGATGTGCCTGAACAGTAGAAATCCCCCACAAGTGACCCCATTTTGGAAACTAGACCTAACTGGGAACTTATCTAGGTGTGTGGTGAGAATTTTGAACCCCCAAGTGTTTCACTTAAATTTATAACGCCCGGGCGTGAAAATAAAATATCCTATTTTTTCCTACAAAAATGATCATTTAGTCCCCAATTTTTAATTTTCCCAAGTGTAACAGGAGAAATTGGACCCCAAAAGTTGTTGTCCAATTTGTCCTGAGTACGCTGATACCCCACATGTGGGAGAAAACTACTGTTTGGGTACACTTCGGGGTTCGGAAGGGAAGTAGTGACGCTTTGAAAAGCAGACTTTGATGGAATGGTACGCGGACATCATGTTCCGTTTGCAGAGCCCCTGATGTGCCTGAACAGTAGAAATCCCCCACAAGTGACCCCATTTTGGAAACTAGACCTAACTGGGAACTTATCTAGGTGTGTGGTGAGAATTTTGAACCCCCAAGTGTTTCACTTAAATTTATAACGCCCGGGCGTGAAAATAAAATATCCTATTTTTTCCTACAAAAATGATCATTTAGTCCCCAATTTTTAATTTTCCCAAGTGTAACAGGAGAAATTGGACCCCAAAAGTTGTTGTCCAATTTGTCCTGAGTATGCTGATACCCCACATGTGGGAGAAAACTACTGTTTGGGTACACTTCGGGGCTCGGAAGGGAAGTAATGACGCTTTGAAAAGCAGACTTTGATGGAATGGTACGCGGACATCATGTTCCGTTTGCACAGCCCCTGATGTGCCCAAACAGTAAAAAAAAAAACCACAAGTGACATTTTGTAAACTAGACCCCCAATGAACTTACATAGATGTGCCCCCTTTTTGGAACTAATCTACTGTTTCCTGTAAAGTAAATTAGTAGTGCATGGAGGTGTGGTACAATCTGAAGCAATCCTTCATACACAGGCCAGGTTTTTCGGGGCAGGTGTCGCATTGATAAGTGGTGTCCTTGCGTATTCCCCTTTTGTAACACACTCGGCACCTTTTTTGCGACCTACCTCTTTTTGCAGTTTGCGGGACCTCCCCCGGGAAATGCTGACCTGGTACGATACGAGCACCTTCAGTTCCGGAAGTACTGGGGCCCGCTCCTTCCCTCGTGCCAAATAACAGGGCCTTAACCACTACCTCCTGGAACTGAAGGTACGACGTATCGCTGTGGCGTGCACATTGTGACAGCAGGAAAGCGTTGAGCATTGCCATTTGTACGATGTACACGGACAGCTTTTTGTACCACACCTTGGCCTTCCTCAAAGCACTGTACGGTTGGAGGAGCTGATCGGAGAGATCAACGCCCCCCATGCTTTTGTTGTACCCCAGTACACAGTCCGGTTTGCAGACCTGTGTAGAGGTACCCCGTACAGTGCTGAGGGCACTGCCATCACCGTGTATGGTGGTCAAGAGAAGGACATCCCTCTTGTCCTTGTACTTGACCACCAGCAGGTGGTCGCTACATTGGGCTCTGCTCTCACCTTTTCTGAGCATCTGCCCAAGTAGCGTCTTTGGGAGGCCTCTCTGATTTTTGCGGACAGTACCGCAGGCTGCGGTACCTCGCGCAGAGAGGGATTTGTAGAGTGGGATGCTGGTATAAAAGTTATCAGTATAGAGGTGATAACCTTTATCCAGCAGTGGGTGCACCAAATCCCACACTATTTTCCCACTCACTCCCAGGACAGGGGGACACTCAGGCGGTTCAATCCTGCTGTCCTTCCCCTCGTAGACTCTAAAGCTGTAGGTGTACCCTGAGGTACTCTCACACAGCTTGTAGAGTTTGATTCCGTACCTGGCCCTCTTGCTGGGCAGGTATTGACGGAATCTGAGCCGCCCCTTAAAATGAACCAAGGACTCATCCACGCAGATGTCCCTTTTGGGCACGTACACTTCACCGAACTTTTTGTTGAAGTGTTCGATGACAGGCCGAACTTTGAACAGACGGTCAAAGTTGGGGTCATCTCGTGCGGGACACTGTGCATTATCGGAATAATGCAGGAATTTATGGATGGCCTCAAAACGCGTTCGGACCATGACCATTCGGAACACTGGAGTGTTGAATAAAATATCAACACTCCAATATTGCCGAACTTCTGGCTTCTTCAGGAGCCCCATATGAAGCATCAGGCCCCAAAACTGCATCATTTCAACTGCGTCTACAGGAGACCAGTTAGAATATGATGAACTGGTGTTTTGCTCCAAAAATTGACGAGCATACAAATTAGTTTGCTCCACCATGAGGTTAACAAAATCCTCAGAGAAAAAGACTTTGAAAAAGTCTATTTCTGTGAGGCCGGTGGTGTCAAAACTGATTCCTGATTCTGCCACAAAATCAGGAATCAGTGGCTCGTAATTTTCGGGGGGCGAGGTCCATACGGGGTCCGAAGAGGGGCGCGCTGGTTCATCTTCAGGAGTGGGCCCTGCCTCATCTTCATCTTCATGAATGATGGGCACTTCTGTCCTGCGGCGTCTGCGTGGCGGTTCCGCAGGGCCGGAGGAGGAAGATGAGGAGGAGGAAGAGGATGAGGAAGAATCAGAAAAATAATGAAAAGTGGGATCCTCTCCCTCGCTATCAGTGTCGGAGGCAAGGAAAGCATATGCCTCCTCCGCTGAATAGCGCTGTTGGGACGAACGGGACGAGCGGGACATTTTTTTTATGAGTATGGTGCTTGGGTGTAATTTATTGGGAACTATGTGTACGTGTGGGGGGATAGTGTTTGGTGCAAACTATTCTTAAAAGAAAAAGCTAAAGGGAAAGAAAAAGTAAAGGGGAGAAAAAAATACCTGTGAAAGGAAAAGTCTAAAACAGCAGGCCCTAGCTCTGATAAGTGAACCGCGTCAAATTTCGGCGCCTGCTGGGTGTACGAACGGGGATGTGGAAAAAACGCCAGGCACGAGAGCTCTAAGTGACACGGTTCACTTATCAGAGTTCGGTGGCTGCTGGGTGTGCGAACGGGGATGTGAAAAGGGAAGGCACAGATTAGACGCGGCGGCTGGGGGAGCGCAAAGGGATGGGGGAAAAAAAAAAAGAAAAAGCACGGATTAGACGCAGCGGCTGGAGGAGCGCACGGAGATGGGGAAAGAAAAAAAAAGAAAAGGGAAGGCACAGATTAGATGCGGCGGCTGGGGGAGCGCAAGGGGATGGGGGGAAAAAAAAGAAAAGGCACGGATTAGACGCAGCGGCTGGAGGAGCGCACGGAGATGGGGAAAGAAAAAAAAAGAAAAGGGAAGGCACAGATTAGATGCGGCGGCTGGGGGAGCGCAAGGGGATGGGGGAAAAAAAAGAAAGAAAAGGCACGGATTAGACGCAGCGGCTGGAGGAGCGCACGGAGATGGGGAAAGAGAAAAAAAGAAAAGGGAAGGCACAGATTAGATGCGGCGGCTGGGGGAGCGCAAGGGGATGGGGGAAAAAAAAAAGAAAAGGCACGGATTAGACGCAGAGGCTGGAGGAGCGCACGGAGATGGGGAAAGAAAAAAAAAAGAAAAGGGAAGGCACAGATTAGACGCGGCGGCTGGGGGAGCGCAAGGGGATGGGGGAAAAAAAAAAGAAAAGGCACGGATTAGACGCAGCGGCTGGAGGAGCGCACGGAGATGGGGAAAGAAAAAAAAAAGAAAAGGGAAGGCACAGATTAGATGCGGCGGCTGGGGGAGCGCAAGGGGATGGGGGAAAAAAAAAGAAAAGGCACGGATTAGACGCAGCGGCTGGAGGAGCGCACGGAGATGGGGAAAGAAAAAAAAAGAAAAGGGAAGGCACAGATTAGATGCGGCGGCTGGGGGAGCGCAAGGGGATGGGGGAAAAAAAAGAAAGAAAAGGCACGGATTAGACGCAGCGGCTGGAGGAGCGCACGGAGATGGGGAAAGAGAAAAAAAGAAAAGGGAAGGCACAGATTAGATGCGGCGGCTGGGGGAGCGCAAGGGGATGGGGGAAAAAAAAAAGAAAAGGCACGGATTAGACGCAGAGGCTGGAGGAGCGCACGGAGATGGGGAAAGAAAAAAAAAAGAAAAGGGAAGGCACAGATTAGACGCGGCGGCTGGGGGAGCGCAAGGGGATGGGGGAAAAAAAAAAGAAAAGGCACGGATTAGACGCAGCGGCTGGAGGAGCGCACGGAGATGGGGAAAGAAAAAAAAAAGAAAAGGGAAGGCACAGATTAGACGCGGCAGCTGGGGGAGCGCAAGGGGATGGGGGAAAAAAAAAAGAAAAGGCACGGATTAGACGCAGCGGCTGGAGGAGCGCACGGAGATGGGGAAAGAAAAAAAAAAAGAAAAGGGAAGGCACAGATTAGACGCGGCGGCTGGGGGAGCGCACGGGGATGGGGAAAAAAAAGCGAGCACGAGTGTTGATAGGTGAACTGCGTCACCAATCAACGCTCGGCGGCTGCTAAATTTGGGCACGGATACGGCGCAAGGAGGGGGGATTGGAGAAGGGGGGATGGGAGAAGGGGGGATGGAAGAAGGGGGGATGGGAGAAGGGGGGACGGGAGAAGGGGGGATGAATAGAGATCGGGCCGGGATCGGGGTATCAACACTTACGGTTTGTAGTCTCTCTTCTTTCTTCTCTCTTCTTTCTTTAGCTAGAATTGTGGTGTCACAGGCTACTGTGGCACCACAAGTCTCAGCACAGGAGGGGATCTCAAAGCGTGACCGCTCTGAAGGAATCCTCACCAAGTGTGAGGATTCCTTCAGAGCAGTTACACAGGTCAGGGGCAGGTGAGACAGGTCACAGAGCGGTCACACCGCTGCTGTGACCTGTGATTGGTGGGATCGATGATCACATCGATCCCACCAATCAAAGAAGGCCCTGGTGACGCTGGTGTTGCTATGCACCAGCCTATGATCGGAGCTCACAGCTCCGATCATAGGCAGGTCACCGGCAGGTCACCAGCAGGTGACAGGCAGGTGACCGGCAGGTGACCGGCAGGTCACCGGCAGGGCACCGGCAGGGCACAGCGCGGTCACACCGCTGCTGTGCCCTGTGATTGGCGCGATCGACGATCACATCGATCGCGCCAATCAGACTGGGAACACGGGGCTGCAGAGCGCGCAGGTAGGCAGGACACAGCAGCGGCGGTAACACCGTCGCTGTGTCCTGCGATTGGCGCGATCGATGTGATCGTCGATCGCGCCAATCAGAGTTGAATGCTCCGGAGCCATGGCAGGAGATCCGGAGCCATGGCCCGGGGCTGCAGAGTGCGCAGATAGGGGCAGGGCACAGAGCGGTAACACCGCCGCTGTGCCCTGCGATTGGCGCGATCGATCTATCGCGATCGCGCCAATCCCGGGGGGGTTTGGGCACATGCCTGGCATTGCCAGGCACTGGTCTAGGATCGAGTACATCGGTACTCGATCCTAGGCTGGGACCTCACTGTTTCAGCCAAATTGATTGGCTGAAACAATGAGAAAGGCTGCGATTGGCTGCTCAGAATTGAGCAGCCAATCACAGCGATCGGGAGGCCGGGGGGGCGGCGACAGGCCCTAGGATGCCGACACCATCTTCCTGCAGGTAAGATGGCGTCGGAATTTTAATGCGATCACTGCGACTTAAGTCGCAGTGTCGCATTAAAGGGCATGACGTACTATTGCGTCCTTGGGAAGTAGGGCCCACCCCACATGGACGCAATAGTACGTCAGATGGCAGAAAGGGGTTAAGGGCTTCAGAGAGACCCTTTCTGAACATAGCTGCCAGCGCAGATTCATTCCATTGAGTGAGCACTGACCATTTTCTAAATTTCTGGCAATATACCTCTATCTCATCCTGACCCTGACAAAGAGCCAGCAAATTCTTTTCTGCCTGATCCACTGAATTAGGCTCATCGTACAGCAATCCGAGCGCCAGGAAAAACGCATTGATATTACTCAATGCAGGATCTCCTGGCGCAAGAGAAAATGCCCAGTCCTGAGGGTCGCCGCGCTAAAAAGAAATAATAATCAAAACCTGTTGAACTGGATCACCAGAGGAACGAGGTTTCAAGGCCAGAAATAACTTACAATTATTTTTGAAACTCAGAAACTTAGTTCTATCTCCAAAAAACAAATCAGGAATAGGAATTCTTGGTTCTAACATAGATTTCTGATCAATAGTGTCATGAATCTTTTGTACTCTTGCCGAGAGCTGATCCACAAATGAAGACAGACTTCTAATGTCCATCGCTACACCTGTGTACTGAACCACCCAAATGTCTAGGGGAAAAAAAAAGACAAAACACAAAGCCAAGAAAAAAAAATGGTCTCAGAACTTCTTTTTTCCCTCTATTGAGAATCATTAGTACTTTTGGCTTCCTGTACTGTTATAAAAGGCAATTCAGTATCACAATGGACATGGAGGTCAGAGCACATACAGTGATCTGACAATAACCCAAAATAATAGAACGAGTTCTGAGACGTGGGAACTCTGCAGACCGCAATCCCTGATCCTCTCCAAACACAACTAGAGGCAGCCGTGGATTGCGCCTAACGCTACCTATGCAACTCGGCACAGCCTGAGAAACTAACTAGCCTGAAGATAGAAAAAATAAGCCTACCTTGCCTCAGAGAAATACCCCAAAGGAAAAGGCAGCCCCCCACATATAATGACTGTGAGTAAGATGAAAAGACAAACGTAGGGATGAAATAGATTCAGCAAAGTGAGGCCCGATATTCTAGACAGAACGAGGATAGGAAAGATAACTTTGCGGTCTACACAAAACCCTAAAGAAAACCACGCAAAGGGGCAAAAAGACCCTCCGTACCGAACTAACGGCACGGAGGTACACCCTTTGCGTCCCAGAGCTTCCAGCAAAACAAATAGACAAGCTGGACAGAAAAAATAGCAACAAATAGCAAAGAAGCACTTAGCTATGCAGAGCAGCAGGCCACAGGAATGATCCAGAGAAACACAAGTCCAACACTGGAACATTGACAGGAAGCATGAATCAAAGCATTAGGTGGGGTTAAGTAGAGAAGCACCTAACGACCTCACCAGATCACCTGAGGGAGGAAACTCAGAAGCAGCAGTACCAGTTTCCTCCACAAACGGAAGCTCCCAGAGAGAATCAGCCGAAGTACCACTTGTGACCACAGGAGGGAGCTCTGCCACAGAATTCACAACAATTATCCATCAAAGAGGACAGACCTTGAATGTCCATGTCTACACCTGTGTTCTGAACCACCCAGATGTAAAGGGGAAAAGAGAGACAGAACACACTGCAAAGAAAAAAAAAAGGTCTCAGAACTTCTCTTATCCCTCTATTGAGATGCATTAGTACTTTGGGCCACCTGTACTGTTATGACCTGGTGGTCAGGACAATAATGGACCTGGTGGTTAAGAGAACACGGAATGACCAGATAGTTACTGATAATATAGGACGAGCTCTGGGACGTGGGAACTCTGCTGACCGCAATCCCTAATCCTATCAACCATACTAGAAATAGCCGTGGATTGCGCCTAACGCTCCCTATGCAACTCGGCACAGCCTAAGGAACTAGCTAGCCGTGAAGATAGAAAAATAAAGCCTACCTTGCCTCAGAGAAATTCCCCAAAGGAAAAGGCAGCCCCCCACATATAATGACTGTGAGTAAAGATGAAAATACAAACACAGAGATGAAATAGATTAAGCAAAGTGAGGCCCGACTTACTGAACAGACTGAGGATAGGAAAGGTAGCTTTGCGGTCAGCACAAAAACCTACAAAAAGACCACGCAGAGGGTGCAAAAAGACCCTCCGCACCGACTCACGGTGCGGAGGAGCTCCCTCTGCGTCCCAGAGCTTCCAGCAAGCAAGACAAAAATCAAAATAGCAAGCTGGACAGAAAAATAGCAAACCAGAGAAAAACAAGCAGTCACTTAGCTTCTGCTGGGAAGACAGGTCACAAGAACGATCCAGGAGTGAACAAGACCAATACTGGAACATTGACAGGTGGCATGGAGCAAAGATCAAGTGCAGTTAAATAGAGCAGCCAGCTAACGAATTAACCTCGTCACCTGTGGGAGGAAACTCAGAAACACCCACAGCCACCAGAGAAAGTCCATGGACAGAACCAGCCGAAGTACCATTCATGACCACAGGAGGGAGCCCGACAACAGAATTCACAACAGTCTAGGGAGCGTTAGGTACCCCCCACGGCTGCTTCTAGTTGCGCTGCTAGTTCAGGGTTTGCGGTCCGTACAGGTACCACCTTCTCCAGAGTACGTCTCATGATGCTCCAAGGCCACCAGATCATAACAGGGGAGTAAACGGGGGAATAAATGCAGGCACAGTATGAGTAGCAATGTGAAAAATGTATGTGGACAGAGTACGGGGAGTGAGGTGATGGGATGTGTGCAGACACAGTATGGGGAGTTAGGTGAGTAGGTAGTATAGAAAGCGAGGGGGTAAATATATGAGGAGACAGTATGGTGATCAGGAGGGATGTGAGAGGAGACAGTATGAGGAGGGAGGGGAATAGTGTGATAAGACAGTATGGGGGGAGAAAAGTGAGTGGGCACAGAATAGAAACTGAGTAGTGGGTTTGTAGCATGGGGGACAGTGTAAGGGCACAGCCAGGAGCGGACAGTATACCAAGTAGGGGGAGTGTGATGAGAGGAGTACAGTATAAATACTGGGCCCTATAGGGGGACACATTATGAGAGGACAGTGTGAAGAGGGGGCTGGTATGGAAAGGAGAGGTCAGTGTAAAGAGCATGTACCATAAGAGGGACAGTGTGGGGGTCATGTTTTGTGCAGACAATATAGTGAGGGTCAATTTTTCATTCAGGAGCATTATAATGACACTTGTATCTTTAAGGGCATCATGTGGAGATTTTCTGCAAAAGACCGGAGAAGATGGAAGTCTGCAGAGACGGCTGTGGATGAGAAAAGAAGAATGGCTCCAGAGGCGACGTCTGTTGTTAATTCTGTTATCGAACTCCCTCCTGTGGTCATGAATGGTACTTCGGCGAGTTCTGTCCATAGACTCCCTTTGGTGGCTGTGAGTGGAGCTGCTGCTTCTGAGGTTCCTTCCACAGGTGACTTAGGTTATTCTTTGGCTGGCTGCTCTATTTAACTCCACTCAGATCGTTACTCCATGCCAGCTGTCAATGTTCTTGTACTGGTTCAGTTCGCTCTTGGATCTTTCTGGTGATCTGTCTACTCCAGCAGAAGCTAAGTCCCTGCTAGCTTATTATTTGTTCATTGTTTTCTTGTCCAGCTTGCTATCATGATTTTGCCTTGCTAGCTGGAAGCTCTGGGAGGCAGAGTGGCACCTCCGCACCGTGAATCGGTGCGGAGGTCTTTTTGCACACTCTGCGTGGTCTTTTTGTAGTTTTTTGTGCTGACCGCAAAGTTACCTTTCCTATCCTCAGTCTGTTTAGTAAGTCTGGCCTCCCTTTGCTGAAACCTGTTTCATTTCTGTGTTTGTGACTTTCATCTTAACTCACAGTCAATATATGTGGGGGGCTGCCTTTTTCTTTGGGGAATTTCTCTGAGGCAAGGTAGGCTTTATTTTCTATCTCTAGGGCTAGTTAGCTCTTAGGCTGTGAAGAGGCGTCTAGGTAGAGTTAGGTACGCTCCACGGCTATTTCTAGTGTGTGTGATAGGATTAGGGGTTGCGGTCAGCAGAGCTCCCACTTTCCAGAGCTTGTCCTTTGTTATTTTAACCATCAGGTCGTTTCGGGTGCTCCTAACCACCAGGTCCATAACAGTACAGCTGGCCCAAAGTGTTAATGCATCTCAATAGAGGGATAAGAGAAGTTCTGAGACCATTTTTTTTTTCTCTGCAGTGTGTTTTGTCTTTCTTTTCCCCTAAACCTCTGGGTGGTTCAGGACACAGGTGTAGCTATGGACATTCAAGGTCTGTCCTCTTGTGTGGATCATCTCACTGCAAGGGTACAAAACATTCAAGATTTTGTGGTTCAGAATCCGATGTTAGAGACTAGAATTCCAATTCCTGATTTGTTTTCTGGGGATAGATCTAAGTTCCTGAATTTCAAAAATAATTGTAAACTGTTTCTTGCTTTGAGACCCGCTCCTCTGGTGACCCCGTTCAACAAGTAAAAATCATTATTTCTTTGTTGCGTGGCGACCCTCAAGACTGGACATTTTCCCTTGCGCCAGGAGATCCTGCATTGCGTGATGTAGATGCGTTTTTTGTGGCGCTTGGATTGCTTTATGATGAACCAAATTCAGAGGATCAGGCAGAGAAAATCTTGCTGGCTTTGTGTCAGGGTCAGGATGAAGCAGAGGTATATTGTCAGAAGTTTAGAAAGTGGTCTGTGCTTACTCAGTGGAATGAGTGTGCCCTGGCGGCAATTTTCAGAAAGGGTCTTTCTGAAGCCCTTAAGGATGTCATGGTGGGATTTCCCACGCCTGCTGGTCTGAGTGAGTCTATGTCCTTGGCCATTCAGATCGATCGGCGCTTGCATGAGCGCAAAGCTGTGCACCATTTGGCGGTATTCTCTGTGCATAGGCCTGAGCCTATGCAATGTGATAGGACTTTGACCAGAGCTGAACGGCAAGAACACAGACGTCGGAATGGGCTGTGTTTTTACTGTGGTGATTCCACTCATGCTATCTCCGATTGTCCTAAGCGCGCTAAGCGGTTCGCTAGGTCTGCCACTATTGGTACGGTGCAGTCTAAATTTCTTTTGTCCGTTACTCTGATTGGCTCTTTGTCGTCCTATTCTGTTATGGCATTTGTGGATTCAGGCGCTGCCCTGAATTTGATGGACTTGGAGTTTGCCAGGCGCTGTGGTTTTTTCTTGGAGCCCTTGCAGTATCCTATTCCATTGAGAGGAATTGATGCTACGCCTTTGGCCAAGAATAAGCCTCAGTATTGGACTCAATTGACCATGTGCATGGGTCCTGCACATCAGGAGGATATTCGCTTTTTGGTGTTGCATAATCTGCATGATGTGGTCGTTTTGGGGTTGCCATGGCTACAGGTCCATAATCCAGTATTGGATTGGAAATCTATGTCTGTGTCCAGCTGGGCTTGTCAAGGGGTACATGGTGATGTTCCATTGCTGTCAATTTCGCCTTCCACTCCTTCTGAAGTCCCTGAGTTTTTGTCGGATTACAGGGATGTATTTGATGAGCCCAAATCCAGTGCCCTACCTCCTCATAGGGATTGCGATTGTGCCATTAATTTGATTCCTGGTAGTAAGTTTCCTAAGGGCCGACTGTTCAATTTATCTGTGCCAGAACATCCCGCTATGCGGAGTTATATAAAGGAATCCTTGGAGAAAGGTCATATTCGCCCGTCGTCATCACCGTTGGGAGCAGGGTTCTTTTTTGTGGCCAAGAAGGATGGTTCCTTGAGACCTTGTATTGATTACTGCCTTCTTAATAAGGTCACGGTGAAATTTCAGTACCCTTTGCCGCTGTTGTCTGATTTGTTTGCTCGGATTAAGGGGGCTAGTTGGTTCACCAAGATAGATCTTCGAGGGGCGTATAATCTTGTGCGTATTAAACAGGGCCATGAATGGAAAACAGCATTTAATACGCCCGAGGGCCATTTTGAGTACCTGGTTATGCCATTCGGGCTTTCTAATGCTCCATCTGTGTTTCAGTCCTTTATGCATGCCATCTTCCGAGAGTACCTGGATAGATTCATGATTGTATATTTGGATGATATTTTGGTCTTTTCGGATGATTAGGAGTCTCATGTGAAGCAGGTCAGAATGGTGTTCCAGGTCCTTCGTGCGAATTCCTTGTTTGTGAAGGGGTCAAAATGTCTCTTTGGAGTTCAGAAGGTTTCATTTTTGGGTTTCATTTTTTCTCCTTCTACTATCGAGATGGACCCTGTTAAAGTTCAGGCCATTTATGATTGGACTCAGCCGACGTCTGTGAAGAGCCTGCAGAAGTTCCTGGGCTTTGCTAATTTTTACCGTCGCTTCATCGCTAATTTTTCTAGTGTTGCTAAACCGTTGACTGATTTGACCAAGAAAGGTGCTGATGTGGTCAATTGGTCCTCTGCGGCTGTAGAGGCTTTTCAGGAGTTGAAGCGTCGTTTTTCTTCTGCCCCTGTGTTGTGCCAGCCAGATGTTTCGCTCCCGTTTCAGGTCGAGGTTGATGCTTCCGAGATTGGAGCAGGGGCTGTTTTGTCGCAAAGAAGTTCTGATGGCTCGGTGATGAAACCATGTGCCTTCTTTTCTAGAAAGTTCTCGCCTGCTGAGCGCAATTATGATGTTGGCAATCGAGAGTTGTTGGCCATGAAGTGGGCATTCGAGGAGTGGCGACATTGGCTTGAAGGAGCCAAGCATCGCATTGTGGTCTTGACGGATCACAAGAATTTGACTTATCTCGAGTCTGCCAAACGGTTGAATCCTAGACAGGCTTGATGGTCGCTGTTTTTCTCCCGTTTTGATTTTGTGGTTTCGTACCTTCCGGGCTCTAAGAATGTGAAGGCTGATGCCCTGTCAAGGAGTTTTGTGCCTGACTCTCCGGGTGTTCCTGAGCCGGCGGGTATTCTCAAAGAGGGGGTAATTTTGTCTGCCATCTCCCCTGATTTGCGGCAGGTGCTGCAGGAGTTTCAGGCTGATAGACCTGACCGTTGTCCAGCGGAGAAACTGTTTGTCCCTGATAGATGGACTAGTAGAGTTATCTCTGAGGTTCATAGTTCGGTGTTGGCTGGTCATCCTGGAATCTTTGGTACCAGAGATTTGGTGGCTAGATCCTTTTGGTGGCCTTCTTTGTCACGGGATGTGCGTTCTTTTGTGCAGTCCTGTGGGACTTGTGCTAGGGCTAAGCCCTGCTGTTCTCGTGCCAGTGGGTTGCTTTTGCCCTTGCCGGTCCCGAAGAGGCCCTGGACGCATATTTCCATGGATTTTATTTCAGATCTCCCTGTCTCTCAAAGGATGTCGGTCATTTGGGTGGCTTGTGATCGCTTCTCTAAGATGGTCCATTTGGTACCCTTGTCTAAATTGCCTTCCTCCTCTGATTTGGTGCCATTGTTTTTCCAGCATGTGGTTCGTTTGCATGGCATTCCGGAGAACATCGTCTCGGACAGAGGTTCCCAGTTTGTTTCGAGGTTTTGGCGGTCCTTTTGTGCTAAGATGGGCATTGATTTGTCTTTTTCTTCGCCTTTCCATCCTCAGACTAATGGCCAAACCGAACGAACTAATCAGACTTTGGAAACATATCTGAGATGCTTTGTTTCTGCTGATCAGGATGATTGGGTGTCCTTCTTGCCTTTGGCTGAGTTCGCCCTTAATAATCGGGCCAGCTCGGCTACTTTGGTTTCGCCTTTTTTCGGTAATTCTGGTTTCCATCCTCGTTTCTCTTCAGGGCAGGTTGAGCCTTCGGACTGTCCTGGTGTGGATACTGTGGTGGACAGGTTGCAGCAGATTTGGACTCATGTGGTGGACAATTTGACATTGTGCCAGGAGAAGGCTCAACGTTTCGCTAACCGCCGGCGCTGTGTTGGTCCCCGACTTCGTGTTGGGGATTTGGTTTGGTTGTCGTCTCGTTATGTTCCTATGAAGGTTTCCTCTCCTAAGTTCAAGCCTCGTTTAATTGGTCCGTATAAGATTTCTGAAGTTCTCAATCCTGTGTCATTTCGTTTGGCCCTTCCAGCTTCTTTTGCCATCCATAATGTGTTCCATAGGTCGTTATTGCAGAGATACGTGGCGCCTATGGTTCCCTCCTTTGGTCCTCCTGCCCCGGTGTTGGTCGAGGGGGAGTTGGAGTATGTGGTGGAGAAGATTTTGGATTCTCGTATTTCGAGACGGAAACTCCAGTACCTGGTCAAGTGGAAGGGTTATGGTCAGGAAGATAATTCCTGGGTTTTTGCCTCTGATGTTCATGCTGCCGATCTAGTTCGTGCCTTTCATTTGGCTCGTCCTGATCGGCCTGGGGGCTCTGGTGAGGGTTCGGTGATCCCTCCTCAAGGGGGGGGTACTGTTGTGAATTCTGTTATCGAACTCCCTCCTGTGGTCATGAATGGTACTTCGGCGAGTTCTGTCCATGGACTCCCTCTGGTGGCTGTGAGTGGAGCTGCTGCTTCTGAGGTTCCTTCCACAGGTGACGTAGTTTATTCTTTGGCTGGCTGCTCTATTTAACTCCACTCAGATCGTTACTCCATGCCAGCTGTCAATGTTCTTGTACTGGTTCAGTTCGCTCTTGGATCTTTCTGGTGATCTGTCTACTCCAGCAGAAGCTAAGTCCCTGCTAGCTTATTATTTGTTCATTGTTTTCTTGTCCAGCTTGCTATCATGATTTTGCCTTGCTAGCTGGAAGCTCTGGGAGGCAGAGTGGCACCTCCGCACTGTGAGTCGGTGCAGAGGTCTTTTTGCACACTCTGCGTGGTCTTTTTGTAGTTTTTTGTGCTGACCGCAAAGTTACCTTTCCTATCCTCAGTCTGTTTAGTAAGTCTGGCCTCCCTTTGCTGAAACCTGTTTCATTTCTGTGTTTGTGACTTTCATCTTAACTCACAGTCAATATATGTGGGGGGCTGCCTTTTTCTTTGGGGAATTTCTCTGAGGCAAGGTAGGCTTTATTTTCTATCTCTAGGGCTAGTTAGCTCTTAGGCTGTGAAGAGGCGTCTAGGTAGAGTTAGGTACGCTCCACGGCTATTTCTAGTGTGTGTGATAGGATTAGGGGTTGCGGTCAGCAGAGCTCCCACTTTCCAGAGCTTGTCCTTTGTTATTTTAATCATCAGGTCGTTTCGGGTGCTCCTAACCACCAGGTCCATAACAGACGTCATCTATCAGGTACCTGGATGTAAATGTTATTTGTGATACTGACTAACTCTCATGTTTTATTTATGTTAGCTCATCATGGGGTCTGGACAGGATGAAGAAAAGAGCATTAAAGGGGATGTCCAGGTTTGTAATGTGTCTGCAGTCATTCTTTGCGACTGCAGACTTCTGACTTCTCACAATATGCTCTGCACACTGTCAGGATTCTCTCGTACTGCTGGCAATTTACATACAGTACATGCAGTCATGCGCTGACTAGAAATGTGTTGCCTCACTCTATGAAAATGAACTGAGCGAGGCCGGGCACGTCTAGTCGGAATGTGGTCAGAAGTATGCGTGTGGTGTAGTATATAGAGGATCTGTCAGTTCTCCTGTGTGGTGTAGTATATAGAGGATCTATCAGCTCTCCTGTGTGGTGTAGTATATAGAGGATCTGTCAGCTCTCCTGTGGGGTGTAGTATATAGAGGATCTGTCAGTTCTCATGTGTGGTGTAGTATATAGAGGATCTGTCAGCTCTCCTGAGTGGTGTAGTATATAAGGGATCTGTCAGCTTTCCAGTGTGGTGTAGTATATAGAGGATCTGTCAGCTCTCCTGTGTGGTGTAGTATATAGAGGATCTATCAGATCTCCTGTGTGGTGTAGTATATAGAGGATCTGTCAGCTCTCCTGTGTGGTGTAGTATATAGAGGATCTGTCAGCTCTCCTGTGTGGTGTAGTATATAGAGGATCTGTCAGCTCTCCTGTGTGGTGTAGTATATAGAGGATCTGTCAGTTCTCCTGTGTGGTGTAGTATATAGAGGATGTCAGCTCTCCTGTGTGGTGTAGTATATAGAGGATCTGTCAGCTCTCGCGTGTGGTGTAGTATATAGAGGATGTCAGCTCTCCTGTGTGGTGTAGTATATAGAGGATCTGTCAGCTCTCCTGTGTGGTGTAGTATATAGAGGATCTGTCAGCTCTCCTGTGTGGTGTAGTATATAGAGGATCTGTCGGCTCTCCTGTGTGGTGTAGTATATAGAGGATCTGTCAGCTCTCCTGTGTGGTGTAGTATATAGAGTACCTGTTCTGTGTGGTGTAGTATATAGAGGATCTGTCAGCTCTCCTGTGTGGTGTAGTATATAGAGGATCTGTCAGCTCTCCTGTGTGGTGTAGTATATAGAGGATCTGTCAGTTTTCCTGTGTGGTGTAGTATATAGAGGATCTATCAGCTCTCCTGTGTGGTGTAGTATATAGAGGATCTGTCAGCTCTCCTGTGTGGTGTAGTATATAGAGGATCTGTCAGCTCTCCTGTGTGGTATAGTATATAGAGGATCTGTCAGCTCTAATGTGTGGTGTAGTATATAGAGGATCTGTCAGCTCTCGTGTGTGGTGTAGTATATAGAGGATCTGTCAGTTCTCCAGTGTGGTGTAGTATATAGAGGATCTGTCAGCTCTCCTGTGTGGTGTAGTATATAGAGGATCTGTCAGCTCTCCTGTGTGGTGTAGTACATAGAGAATCTGTCAGCTCTCCTGTGTGGTGTAGTATATAGAGGATCTGTCAGCTCTCCTGGGTGGTGTAGTATATAGAGGATCTGTCAGCTCTCCTGTGTGGTGTAGTATATAGAGGATCTGTCAGCTCTCCTGTGTGGTGTAATATATAGAGGATCTGTCAGTTCTCGTGTGTCGTGTAGTATATAGAGGATCCGTCAGTTCTCCTGTGTGGTGTAGTATATAGAGGATCCGTCAGCTCTCCTGTGTGGTGTAGTATATAGAGGATCCGTCAGCTCTCCTGTGTGGTGTAGTATATAGAGGATCTGTCAGCTCTCCTGTGTAGTGTAGTATATAGAGGATCTGTCAGTTCTCCTGTGTGGTGTAGTATATAGAGGATCTGACAGCTCTCCTGTGTGGTGTAGTATATAGAGGATCTGTCAGCTCTCCTGTGTGGTGTAGTATATAGAGGATCTGTCAGCTCTCCTGTGTGGTGTAGTATATAGAGGATCTGTCAGCTCTCCTGTGTGGTGTAGTATATAGAGGATGTCAGTTCTCCTGTGTGGTGTAGTATATAGAGGATCTGTCAGCTCTCCTGTGTGGTGTAGTATATAGTGGATCTGCCAGCTCTCCTGTGTGGTGTGGTATATAGAGGATCTGTCAGCTCTCCTGTGTGGTGTAGTATATAGAAGATCTATCAGCTCTCCTGTGTGGTGTAGTATATAGAGGATCTGTCAGCTCTCCTGTGTGGTGTAGTATATAGAGGATCTGTCAGCTCTCCTGTGTGGTGTAGTATATAGAGGATCTGTCAGCTCTCCTGTGTGGTGTAGTATATAGAGGACCTGTTCTGTGTGGTGTAGTATATAGAGGATCTGTCAGCTCTCCTGTGTGGTGTAGTATATAGAGGATCTGTCAGCTCTCCTGTGTGGTGTAGTATATAGAGGATCTGTCAGCTCTCCTGTGTGGTGTAGTATATAGAGGATCTGTCAGTTTTCCTGTGTGGTGTAGTATATAGAGGATCTATCAGCTCTCCTGTGTGGTGTAGTATATAGAGGATCTGTCAGCTCTCCTGTGTGGTGTAGTATATAGAGGATCTATGAGCTCTCCTGTGTGGTGTAGTATATAGAGGATCTGTCAGTTCTCCCGTGTGGTGTAGTATATAGAGGATCTGTCAGCTCTCCTGTGTGGTGTAGTATATAGAGGATCTGTCAGCTCTCCTGTGTGGTGTAGTATATAGAGGATATGTCAGCTCTCCTGTGTGGTGTAGTATATAGAGGATCTGTCAGCTCTCCTGTGTGGTGTAGTATATAGAGGATCTGTCAGCTCTCCTGTGTGGTGTAGTATATAGAGGATCTGTCAGCTCTCCTGTGTGGTGTAGTATATAGAAGATCTGTCAGCTCTCCTGTGTGGTGTAGTATATAGAGGATCTGTCAGCTCTCCTGTGTGGTGTAGTATATAGAGGATCTGTCAGCTCTCCTGTGTGGTGTAGTATATAGAGGATCTGTCAGCTCTCCTTTGTGGTGTAGTATATAGAAGATCTGTCAGCTCTCCTGTGTGGTGTAGTATATAGAGGATCTGTCAGCTCTCCTGTGTGGTGTAGTATATAGAGGATCTGTCAGCTCTCCTGTATGGTGTAGTATATAGAGGATCTGTCAGCTCCTGTATGGTGTAGTATATAGAGGATCTGTCAGCTCTCCCGTGTGGTGTAGTATATAGAGGATCTGTCAGCTCTCCCGTGTGGTGTAGTATATAGAGGATCTGTCAGCTCTCCTGTGTGGTGTAGTATATAGAGGATCTGTCAGCTCTCCTGTGTGGTGTAGTATATAGAGGATCTGTCAGCTCTCCTGTGTGGTGTAGTATATAGAGGATCTGTCAGCTCTCCTGTGTGGTGTAGTATATAGAGGATCTGTCCCCTCCCCTGTGTGGTGTAGTATATAGAGGATCTGTCAGCTCTCCTGTGTGGTGTAGAATATAGAGGATCTGTCAGCTCTCCTGTGTAATGTAGTATATAGAGGATCTGTCAGCTCTCCTGTGTAATGTAGTATATAGAGGATCTGTCAGCTCTCCTGTGTGGTGTAGTATATAGAGGATCTATCAGCTCTCCTGTGTGGTGTAGTATATAGAGGATCTGTCAGCTCTCCTGTGTGGTATAGTATATAGAGGATCTGTCAGCTCTCCTGTGTGGTGTAGTATATAGAGGATCTGTCAGCTCTCCTGTGTGGTGTAGTATATAGAGGATCTGTCAGCTCTCCTGTGTGTTGTAGTATATAGAGGATCTGTCAGCTCTCCTGTGTGGTGTAGTATATAGAGGATCTGTCAGCTCTCCTGTATGGTGTAGTATATAGAGGATCTGTCAGCTCCTGTATGGTGTAGTATATAGAGGATCTGTCAGCTCTCCCGTGTGGTGTAGTATATAGAGGATCTGTCAGCTCTCCTGTGTGGTGTAGTATATAGAGGATCTGTCAGCTCTCCTGTGTGGTGTAGTATATAGAGGATATGTCAGCTCTCCTGTGTGGTGTAGTATATAGAGGATCTGTCAGCTCTCCTGTGTGGTGTAGTATATAGAGGATCTGTCAGCTCTCCTGTGTGGTGTAGTATATAGAGGATCTGTCAGCTCTCCTGTGTGGTGTAGTATATAGAAGATCTGTCAGCTCTCCTGTGTGGTGTAGTATATAGAGGATCTGTCAGCTCTCCTGTGTGGTGTAGTATATAGAGGATCTGTCAGCTCTCCTGTGTGGTGTAGTATATAGAGGATCTGTCAGCTCTCCTTTGTGGTGTAGTATATAGAAGATCTGTCAGCTCTCCTGTGTGGTGTAGTATATAGAGGATCTGTCAGCTCTCCTGTGTGGTGTAGTATATAGAGGATCTGTCAGCTCTCCTGTATGGTGTAGTATATAGAGGATCTGTCAGCTCCTGTATGGTGTAGTATATAGAGGATCTGTCAGCTCTCCTGTGTGGTGTAGTATATAGAGGATCTGTCAGCTCTCCTGTGTGGTGTAGTATATAGAGGATCTGTCAGCTCTCCTGTGTGGTGTAGTATATAGAGGATCTGTCAGCTCTCCTTTGTGGTGTAGTATATAGAAGATCTGTCAGCTCTCCTGTGTGGTGTAGTATATAGAGGATCTGTCAGCTCTCCTGTGTGGTGTAGTATATAGAGGATCTGTCAGCTCTCCTGTATGGTGTAGTATATAGAGGATCTGTCAGCTCCTGTATGGTGTAGTATATAGAGGATCTGTCAGCTCTCCCGTGTGGTGTAGTATATAGAGGATCTGTCAGCTCTCCTGTGTGGTATAGTATATAGAGGATCTGTCAGCTCTCCTGTGTGGTGTAGTATATAGAGGATCTGTCAGCTCTCCCGTGTGGTGTAGTATATAGAGGATCTATCAGCTCTCCCGTGTGGTGTAGTATATAGAGGATCTGTCAGCTCTCCTGTGTGGTATAGTATATAGAGGATCTGTCAGCTCTCCTGTGTGGTGTAGTATATAGAGGATCTGTCAGCTCTCCTGTGTGGTGTAGTATATAGAGGATCTGTCAGCTTTCCTGTGTGGTGTAGTATATAGAGGATCTGTCAGCTCTCCTGTGTGGTGTAGTATATAGAGGATCTGTCAGCTCTCCTGTGTGGTGTAGTATATAGAGGATCTGTCAGCTCTCCTGTGTGGTGTAGTATATAGAGGATCTGTCAGCTCTCCTGTGTGGTGTAGTATATAGAGGTCTGTCAGCTTTCCTGTGTGGTGTAGTATATAGAGGATCTGTCAGCTCTCCTGTGTGGTGTAGTATATAGAGGATCTATCAGCTCTCCTGTGTGGTGTAGTATATAGAGGATCTGTCAGCTCTCCTGTGTGGTATAGTATATAGAGGATCTGTCAGCTCTCCTGTGTAGTGTAGTATATAGAGGATCTGTCAGCTCTCGTGTGTGGTGTAGTATATAGAGGATCTGTCAGTTCTCCTGTGTGGTGTAGTATATAGAGGATCCGTCAGTTCTCCTGTGTGGTGTAGTATATAGAGGATCCGTCAGCTCTCCTGTGTGGTGTAGTATATAGAGGATCCGTCAGCTCTCCTGTGTAGTGTAGTATATAGAGGATTTGTCAGTTCTCCTGTGTGGTGTAGTATATAGAGGATCTGACAGCTCTCCTGTGTGGTGTAGTATATAGAGGATCTGTCAGCTCTCCTGTGTGGTGTAGTATATAGAGGATCTATCAGCTCTCCTGTGTAGTGTAGTATATAGAGGATCTGTCAGTTCTCCTGTGTGGTGTAGTATATAGAGGATCTGTCAGCTCTCCTGTGTGGTGTAGTATATAGAGGATCTGTCAGCTCTCCTGTGTGGTGTAGTATATAGAGGATCTGTCAGCTCTCCTGTGTGGTGTAGTATATAGAGGATCTGTCAGCTCTCCTGTGTGGTGTAGTATATAGAGGATCTGTCAGCTCTCCAGTGTGGTGTAGTATATAGAGGATCTGTCAGCTCTCCTGTGTGGTATAGTATATACAGGATCTGTTAGCTCTCCTTTGTGGTGTAGTATATAGAGGATCTGTCAGCTCTCCTGTGTGGTGTAGTATATAGAGGATCTGTCAGCTCTCCCGTGTGGTGTAGTATATAGAGGATCTGTCAGCTCTCCTGTGTGGTGTAGTATATAGAGGATCTGTCAGCTCTCCTGTGTGGTGTAGTATATAGAGGATCTGTCAGTTCTCCTGTGTGGTGTAGTATATAGAGGATCTGTCAGCTCTCCTGTGTGGTGTAGTATATAGAGGATCTATGAGCTCTCCTGTGTGGTGTAGTATATAGAGGATCTGTCAGCTCTCCCGTGTGGTGTAGTATATAGAGGATCTGTCAGCTCTCCTGTGTGGTGTAGTATATAGAGGATCTGTCAGTTCTCCTGTGTGGTGTAGTATATAGAGGATCTGTCAGCTCTCCTGTGTGGTGTAGTATATAGAGGATCTGTCAGCTCTCCTGTGTGGTGTAGTATATAGAGGATCTGTCAGCTCTCCTGTGTGGTGTAGTATATAGAGGATCTGTCAGCTCTCCTGTGTGGTGTAGTATATAGAGGATCTGTCAGCTCTCCTGTGTGGTGTAGTATATAGAGGATCTGTCAGCTCTCCTGTGTAGTGTAGTATATAGAGGATCTGTCAGTTCTCCTGTGTGGTGTAGTATATAGAGGATCTGTCAGCTCTCCTGTGTGGTGTAATATATAGAGGATCTGTCAGTTCTCGTGTGTCGTGTAGTATATAGAGGATCTGTCAGCTCTCCTGTGTGGTGTAGTATATAGAGGATCTGTCAGCTCTCCTGTGTGGTGTAATATATAGAGGATCTGTCAGTTCTCGTGTGTCGTGTAGTATATATATATATATATAGAGGATCTGTCAGCTCTCCTGTGTGGCCAGGGCGTAACTTCCGCGGTCGCAGGGGTCGCAGCTGCGACGGGGCCCAGAGTGCTTAGGGGCCCGGCAAGTGACTGCAAGGCCATCCTGTGATGTCCTGTCTGAGACTCCCATCAGAGAAAATGTCACAGGAAGAAAAAGAAAACAGATAAAGTCATTATTTGCATAGAGAGAATAGTAGATAGTATCACAATAAATCATGTCACAAAAGTGTGTAGTACTGAAAAATAGAAATTTATAAAACCTTTTATAAGTATCAGGCCACCACTTACAAATGGTAGTCCACTTTCAGAAAAGTTTTTCCTTTATGATTTGTTAGTAGTAAAAAACAAACTGTGCTTTACTTACCTTTCCCCGGTCCTATTCTGAGTTTCTCCTGCTGTACCTGATATCTGTTATTGTCTGCAGCACAAATGTCACGTTGACAGCACTGCAGCCAATCGCTGAGCTCAGTGATTCTGCCGAATAGCTCACTGATTAGCTGCAGCGCTGTCATCGGTGCTGCAGACAATAACAGACACCGGGTGCGGTGGTGGAGACTCAGCAATGGACCTGGGGACAGTTAGTAAAGAACAATTGTTATTTTTTTTTTACTAAGAAATCATAAAGAAAAATTTTTTCTGAACAGGGACAATCCCTTTAAAGTGACAGGTAATCTCTTCCCATGTTACATTGACACGGTGTGTGATTGCAGTGCGGCTTCAGTCACCATTGTGCGTTCACCATGGTAACGTTAATATTTCACCATGGTGTAAACAGGAATGGCTACCTCACATCCTGTGTGCATCAGAGTCACAGCAGAAGAAACAGAGAGGAGGCGATCATCAGACATTTTCCATTATGCCTCCTCCTCATGTGACATGTCATGTGTTACTATCTCCAGTGATACCATCCGCTGCTGCTGACTCTGCCGCCATTGTTTCATGTTGTTTATTGGAAAATGTCTATATTTAGTGCAAATGATAACCATAAGCCCCCCTAGCTTCCCGCCATGTCTTGTGGTATCCAGAGTGCGAAGGTCCCACTGATGTCTCCGTTTCCCCTTACACCAAAATACCAAACTGACATCCCCTTTATGACCCAGCCATTTTTATTATTTATACCCTTCATGACCCAGACTTTTTTTAAATTTTAATTTTTTATTTATTGCCTTTATGACCCAGCCATTTTTTTAATTTATACCCTTCATGACCCAGACTTTTTTATTTTTAATTTGTCGCCTTTATGACCCAGCCTTTTTTTTTTTCATTTATTCCCTTTGTGACCCAGTCATTTTTTTTTATTTTTACGGTAATTTATCCCTTTTATGACACAGACATTTTTTATTTTTATGGTAATTTATCCCCTTTATGACCCAGCCATTTTTCTATTTTATACCCTTCATGACCCAGACTTTTTTTTATTTTCAATTTATCCCCTTTATGATGCAGACATTTTTTTATTTATCCCCCTTACAACCAAGCCAATTTTGTATTTTTAATTTATTCCTTTTATGACCCAGACATTTTTTTTTTAAATTTATCCCCTTTATCCCTTTATGACCCAGACATTTTTTTACGGTAATTTATCCCCTTTATGACCCAGCCATTTTTTTATTTTTACGGTAATTTATCCCCTTTATGACCCAGTCATTTTTTTTATTTTTACGGTAATTTATCCCCTTTATGACCCAGCCATTTTTTGTATTTATCCCCTTTATAAACCAGACATTTTTTATTTTCAATTTATCCCCTTTATGATGCAGACTTTTTTTTTATTCATCCCCCTTATGACCCAGCCATTTTTTATTTTTCATTTATCCCCTTTATGACCCAGACATTTTTTTTATTTATCCCCTTTATGACCCAGACATTTTTTATTTTTAATTTATCCCTTTTATGACCCAGACATTTTTTTTACTTATCCCCTTTATGACTAAGCCATTTTTTATTTTTAATTTATCCCTTTTATGACCCAGACATTTTTTTTACTTATCCCCTTTATGACTAAGCCATTTTTTATTTTTAATTTATCCCTTTTATGACCCAGACATTTTTTATTTTTACGGTATTTTATCCCCTTTATGACCCAGCCATTTTTTTTATTTTTACGGTAATTTATCCCCTTTATGACCCAGACATTTTTTTTATTTATCCCCTTTATGACCCAGACATTTTTTTTTTATTTTTAATTCATCCCCTTTATGACCCAGACATTTTTTTTATTTATCCCCTTTATGACCTAGACATTTTTTTATTTTCAATTTATCCCCTTTATGACCCAGACATTTTTTTTATTTATCCCCTTTATGACCCAGACATTTTTTTTTTATTTTTAATTCATCCCCTTTATGACCCAGACATTTTTTTCCCACTAATGTTATCTTCCTTCTCTTTTTCCCAGAGCCATAACCTTTTATTAGATAGTAATGTACAGTGAACTCCGACATGGAAAGGTTTTTGATCATGTAACTCCTCACCCCCCCCCCCCCCCCCAAAAAAAAAAAAAAAAATAGACTAAAATGAGATTTAAAAAAAGTGGTTATGACTGAAAAAACTCCTTGTTACTTCCCCAACCAAAAATAAAATTAAGTAAATAAAAATGGTGAAATGTACTTTTTCGTTTTCTTTTTCAATTCCACCCACTTGGAATTTTGTTCCGTTTTTCAGTACAATATATAATAATGTGAATGGTGTAATTCAAAATGGCAACTCATGCCATAAAAACCTCTCTCATTAAAAGTTATGACTCTTGGAAGAAGGGGAAGACAAAACAAAAAAATGAAAAACCGATGAGTTCTTTAGAGGTTAAACTTATTATACCAATGGATTTTTATGTTGTTTTTTTGTGATCTAACAAAGAAATATCATCCATAATTGTGGAGATCGATGCTCCCGGTCTGAAGTCAGGGTGCCTTTAATTTCAGAGTCGTGTGTCCATTACACCGCGTCGTTCTCTGCGGTGACACAGGTCGGCACGTCTGTCTTCTGTATGATATGGCCCTTACGGACAGTAATACTCGTTAAGATCTTGATTGAAAGAAATGAAACAAAATTGGATTTGAGATTTTAAATTGACCTTATCTGTCACCCTAATAGATTTCGACATTCTCCGGCCTCATGAATTTATCAATGCTCCGAACAGAGAAACATGTGATTTATTCGTGAATTATACAGCGTCACATCCATTTCCTAAATTTTGGAGTTATGAGAGCCGACAATCGGCAACATGCCGCCACTGACTGATGGGAGGAGGAGGATGAAACAAAGCATCGTCCGCGTACCTCCATAACACCGCGCCGTCCCGCTAATGAATGTTTCATGCTATAAGTGAGCTGAATAAAATATTAAGAGCACTAGACTGAAAAAGTAAAAGCCTTTGTATATTTGTATATTGGTTTGCAAATCGATTCCACCCAAGGTCGCAGCTGAACTTATTCTTCAGATTTACAGTACAATCAAACAAAACGTGTAATGATTAGAGGGGATTTATCAAGGGGCGTAATGATCAAAGATGGTGCAACCGCGTCAGGGTCCATAAGTGCGGGAGGTGGGCCCGAGAATGTAAATTCAGCTGAAATGTACTGCGGCACAGAGACCCGCTGGCTCCCTGCACTGCAATACACTCTACCAAAAATCATTGACCGGCGGTTAACGTCGGTGTGCCAGCCATGGGCGGTGCAAGACATCACTGCCATCTGCCGCCGATGCCTTCACGGCTAGAGTAGTTGATGGCATCTGTGCCCGCTATAGAAGAGGACGTCGCACGTCATGGGAATAGAGAAAGTTAAGAATTTGTTCTTTTTTTAAATGTGCAGGAAAAGAGAAGAATGGGAAACATAGCAGGAAGGGGCCCCAGATGGTGGTCTGTTGTGAATTCCGCTCTTGGGCTCCCTCCGGTGGTTCTAAGTGGCACTTTTGTGAGTTCTGCTCTTGGGCTCCCTCCGGTGGTTTTAAGTGGAATGGCTGCTCCTTGGATTTAGCAGTCTGCAGCTGCTTCCACTGATTGTCTTTTCTGCTCGGCTATTTAGCCTGGCTCTTTCCTTCAGCTTGTGCCACTTGTCAATGGTTCTTGGTTGGATTCACATCTCTTTTGGATTTCCCTGTTATCCTGACCAGTTCAGCAAAGTTAAGTCCTTGCTTGCTCTTTTCTGTCCACAGGTTGTGGACTTATCCGTTCTGTGCTTTCTATGTTTTGTCCAGCTTCTCAGTATGAATTATTTCAGTGAAGCTAGAAGCTCTGGGAAGCAGATTTACCCTCCACACCTTTAGTCAGGTGTGGAGATTTTTGTAAACTCTGTGTGGATTTTTTGTAGTGTTTTATACTGACCGCACAGTATTCCATCCTGTCCTATCTATCTAGCTAGATTGGCCTCCTGTGCTACATCCTGGTTTCATTCTGTGTATGTCTTTTCCCTCTCCACTCACAGTCATTACTTGTGGGGGGGCTATCTATCCTTTGGGGATTTTCTCTGAGGCAAGATAGTTTTCCTGTTTCTATCTTTAGGGGTAGTTAGTTCTCAGGCTGTGACGAGGTGCCTAGGGAGTGTCAGGAGCATCCCACGGCTACTTCTAGTGTTGTGTTGAGCTTAGGGACTGCGGTCAGTACAGGTACCACTTCCTTCAGAGCTCGTCCCATGTTGCTCCTAAACCACCAGATCATAACAGTGGTCATTATTACTGGAAGAGACCCAGGATAGGGAATAATATACCAGGAAGGGGTTTAGAATGGGGGACATTATTACTAGAAGGAGTCCATGATGGGAGACATTATGTTAGCATGGAGGACATTATACCAGGAAGGGGCCCAATATGGGCATAATTATACCAGGAAGGGGACATTATTACAGAAAGGAGACCAGAATAGGGAACTTTACTACTGGAAGGGGCCCAGGATGTTGGGTGATAATTACATGAAGTGGACATTAGTACACGAAATGGATCAGGATAGAGGATGAAGGGGCCCAGAATGAAGCACATTATACCATGAAGGGGCCCAGGATGGAGGACATTCATACAGGAAGGGGCCAGGATGGGGGACATTACAAGGGGTGCGAACATGTTTGTCTTTATAGGATGTAGAACACTACAAGGGCTCATACATCTGTGCAACATGAACTTGGAGGCCCATGTCCTAATTTTGCATTAGGGTCCATTGGGCTCTAGTTATACCACTGAATCTATCAGTTTGTTTTTGTTTAGAGTGTTCTATTTTATTATTTAAAATTATGTTGTCATTTCAAATGAACTTGCAATAGAGTGTTAGTTACTGCTTCTAGCTCCTCCTGCCCCCCCCCCATCTCCATAGAATATTATGAGCACGAACTGCCATCTCCTATCTAAGTAATTGAATACAGATTTTACCAGTCAATTGAGAATTAAATATCAGACCCGGAGGAGAAAGAAGCAGATTTATAAGATATGATATATTGCAAAAACTTACTCTTTTCATATGTACTATTGATTTATGAAATAAGTTACTCTTTAAATTTTGAAATATTCTAATTTTTACACTGGACATTAACAATTTGTTAACACGTCTTTTTTTCCACTTAGTGCAGTTTTCACTTTGAGCGGGGACAGTAGTCCTCTATTTTCACCGGGGGGTGCCTATAAGTTTTTTTTTTTAATTTTCCATCGATATAACCATGTGAGGGCTTGTTATTTTTGTGAGAAAATAAATATGTAGTTTTGAATGACACCATCCATTTGACAATATAATGTACTAAAAAAAACTGAAAAAAAATGTAATTTAAAAAAAAAAATTGGGGCTTTTTTTTTTTCTTTACAACATTCATTCTGTAGTACAAATGATGAATAGCAGTAAGCTTGTCCAATTCAATACGATTACAGCGATTTCAAATTTGTTATATATATATATATTTTTTTATTATTTTAGTTGATTCAGAAATTTGTAAAAATAAATAAATATATACATTTTATTTTCACTTATTTCACCATTTTTTGGGACTCTTAACTTTGTAATTTTTCAGTTGATTGAACTGTGTGAGGGTTTGATTTTGAGGGGCAATCTGTTTTTAAAGTTAGCCTGTTGGGGTACATATGATGTTTTGATCACTTTTTATTGCATTTTTTTGCACGTGTGGTGAAAAAAGATGGAAATTCTGGAGGTTCTGCGGATGCAATATAAAGATAGACATCATCGTGGGAACGTAGTCTATAGCATTAAAAGGAGCGATTGGAGTTTGGCTCTGGTCGCTCCTTTCTCAGGCTGATGCTGGCTGTGTAACACAACTAGTACATGCTGGGTGCAGGCTCAGCTCCTGAGCATGCTCAGGACAAGGTTATTCTATACTAGATCACATAAAACATTAACTCAGACTAAAAATAAGGTAGAACCTAAAACAGAATTAATACAAAAAATGATGGTTTTAACGGTTTCTAGTAGTTCTTTATTTCAAATAGGTGACAAGTTGGGAAAAAAAAAAATAATTTTGGCCAATTAGCCCAAGGGGGACATGATGATTTACAAACGGTGAACACTAAGTTATTGCTCTTGAGATAGGACAAGCAATTTGTTTTGATTGATTGAAACAGTTTGTTCACACCTTCCGCTTTTATTTTGTTTTCTTTCTTTTTATTCTTGAGAACAGGAAGTATTTTTAATAAGAGGTAAAGTTGCAAAGAGCTTGTAAAAACAATTTAACAAGATGAGACCACCATTTGTTAGTTAAAGGTATTTAAAAATTGGTTCATAATAATGACATTCTTTTTTTTTTTGCTTATATTTTTGTGTTCCCGGAGGACCCCTTTAACCATGTGGCGTCCCGACGAGCCTTATGTGATACCATAGTTTTACCTTCTTCCCATTATTACTGCCTTCTATATTCCCAAAACCGAGCACTACCGGCCGCTACCAACCTCCTTTCCACAGCTGTCAGCATGAATCATGTCAATAAACACACGGATAATGGAAGAAATGATGAAATACCGTAAATGAATGCCAGAAGTCATCTGGACTAATTAATGAGATCTGATTAGCATTTTCGGCTCATCTGAGGTCACCGAATCAAGGCAACGAAGAGGAAGATTTTAGGCTTAAAATATGTTGGTTTAAACAATGAAACGATGTTCATATCCACAGACCTAAATTTTGACTTTGCCACACCCCATTTCCAAGTAAGCCATACCTTAATATCTTAATGAAGCCCCTCCCCCTTGCAAAAGTTAAGATCCACCAAAATATTACATGCATGATGATTGGCAAACCATGAGATCCAGGCACCGGTCCAATCCGACCCCCGGAGTAAGACCGTTCTGGCTCATAAAGGAGCTTGCAATGTCCAACTGCTTAGTGTCACAGGATGCTGAGATGTGAGGAGCAGTTTATCCACAATGTGGGGGGGGGGACACCAATCCTGTTAGCCCCCCGATGGCAGATATTAAAAGAAAAGAAGCTTCAGGTATGTTAAAAAACCACACCAATGGTTATTATTTTTTAAATTTTTTGCCCAAAAGCATAATTGCTCTTTTTAACCTTTTTTTTGTGCCTTTTTTTAAGAACAAAAACGTAAAAAAAAATTGAGATGCATGTAAATCTACTATAGAGTGGGGGGAGAGGGATTGGAGTACATTTGTGCAAAAAAAAAAAAAAAGTGTGATTTTTTTTTTTAAATGATCAATCCCCGAAAACATCTGATAACCTGTATGCAATGACAAACGTAAAAAAAACAAAAAAAAACAAACAAAAACAAAACACAAGTGAACTCATAAAATAGACTTGAAAAAAGGCGCAAAATTAAAAGAATAAGATGCAAATAAAAGAAAACTGTTGAAAGACCCCAAAAACTAGACAAAGAAAGGCTGAAATGCAATAATGAATTGAGCCCATAGATTTATTGGAGGCTGGGTTCCCCTTTAACGGAATTGCACAGATGATATAATTCAGAGAGAAGCTGGCGGTATCTACGTACAATCTTGTTATACATAATTGTATAAGAATTCTGCCTCTTTCCACAGTCCAGGCTCAGATCGGGTTATAATGTACTCAGCAGCTGAGCGGAATGAATGATAAGATTGCCGGCCACTTTCGGATTAGCCCATCTGACCCCTTTTCTTGTAGAAGAGACCCTGTCAAGCTTGGAGGAGCAGAACGTTATCATATCGCCTCCTTTATGAGCCTCTGTCATCCATGTGAACGTTACAAGGAGACACCCGATTATACGAAACAAATAAATGTAATGTAAATGAGCAACAACAAAAAAAAACAATAATAAAAAATGGAGCGAATGCAGCAGAAGAAGAAGACTGTGATGTTCATGAGGGAAGCAGTGACCTGCTCATTTAGGTGATTGTTTTCATATGGAATTTGTAACTTTTTTTTACATATTTTTTTTACTGATACTTTTCTTATAAAATTCCATAGAATATTTTTATTTTATTGTTATTTTAACATATTTTGTTATATGTATACAAACCTAGACAGCAACTCGCTTTTTTCATGGCCATGGGATATGTGGGAAGTCAAAAAGTCTGATTCTCCAAGTTTTTTTTTTAACAAATTTTCAAGTTTATTTTTCAATATACACTCCTCAACAAAGAAAAGTCACAGAATGATGGAAACCACAGGATAGTGATCTGCAAATGATGGAAAAATGGAAAATACATTTTCAAAAACATCTGAAATGATTCAGTCTGGAGTACAAGGGCCAAGTGCAGAAATCTCGTCACTTCCAGCCTCGGCTGCCATCAATGAGGTTATTAAAGGGAACCTGTCACCTGAATTTGGCGAGACCAGTTTTGGGCCATATGGGCGGAGCTTTCGGGTGTTTGATTCACCCTTTCCTTACCCGCTGGCTGAATGCTGGCCGAAATATTGGATTGAAGTTCATTGAAGTCTGAGGAAGGTTCTGCCGCTGAATGCACTTGGACTATTCATCAAGATCCTCTGCAGGCAGCTCCTGTGTAATTACCGACCAATGATTTCCCAGGTGCGGTCGATGGGAGACAAGTCCGGAGATGCTGCAGTCATGGTAGCAACAACTTTGGGTTTTCTGCAAAATTCATGAATCGCGAACGCCATTTTGATGAATTTGAAGCCAAAAATTGTTAGCGAAAACCAAAAGTCAAAAAAGAAAAATGAATTAAAAAAAAAACAAAACAAAGAAGCCAACGATGACTCTGGCCCCAAGAATGCTAATCACTGGGCCATTATGCAAATTCTCTAGTTTTTTTCTGTAGCACTAAACAGAGATCACGCCAATAATAGGAAAGTCAATGGGCTGCAATCAACATTAGTTTCATTATGATTCGTGAAACCTCATCCAGGGTTTCGTTTATCAGCAAAGAGGAAGTGGAGTCCACCCAAAACCAGGATTATATTAAATGTCAATATGAAAATTACAGCCTAGGTCTCCAAACTGGATACTATCTGCAGGTGTTAACCCACGGACCATGCAAAGCTGCAGATTGTGCCCAGATTTGCCTGGAATGGCCCCAATTCATCATTGCCATTTCTCCGCTTTTCTAGAGTAATTTTCTCCCTTTTTTTGTTTAAGTTAAGTCACTTTTTTGTATTTTTCCTCAACAACTTTGCTTATCTAGAAGTTTCAGACAGATTCATGACATGTGACTTTGTTATACTTCTCACTCCAGTCCCTGCACTGGAGTATGCTTTCTGGAGAATTCTTCAATATGGCACATTTTTTTGTGACTTTTTAATGTATTTTAACCAAAACTTGTTAAAAAACAAAACAAAGAGCATTTTTTGATCTTGTGAAAAAATCATGAACCATGTGAAGTATTTGGAGCCCAAAAAACATTAGAAAATATCAGAAGACAAAAATACAAATGACTTTGATAAATAGATTGTGAGCCCCAAGGGGGACAGTGTTGTCGATGTATGTAAAGTGCTACGGAATTAATGGCGCTACACAAGTGAATAAATATTATTATCTCATAAGTAAAGAATCAGGGACCTGATTTCTTCCCATATTCCGTGAGCAGAGCTGGTGTATAACTTTTTTGCTTGCGGGTTTTGCTACCAGGCACGTGTCAATCCCTCCGCAGCAGCAGGTGGAGCACAATGAATGGACTGATAGCAATGAGTACGGAGATAAGTGGCCATCACATGCTGGAGATGAGCTTAGGGGTCGTTAGCGGAGGCGCAGCTGGAGTCTCATGGGTTCAGCTTCTTAGGGCGTCTCCACGTAACCGATGACATGGCGTTAAAAGCTCAGACTCGAATTGTGACTATATTGTAAATGTTTATTGGTTTTCACAGATTTACCTGTGCAAGGAGCTGATAACGCACTGATAAAGATAGTCCAAATCACAAGAAAAGTCACGAGTTTCAGGAACGGCAGCTTTTCCGTCCCTTGCCGCAAACTTTACTGGTGCGATTATGCAGCTGGCAAAGGTTGCATTCGAGCACGAAGAAGAGTTTTGGAAATGATGCCATGTGCTTGTAAAGGAGACCTACCTGGTCCTGACTTATACACGTTGTGTGACATTGTGTTTTACAGACCTCCATCGTGTCGTTCTGCGAGTAACGACCACTTCTGTCATGGCCGCAGCGGTAGAATTATGGCCGACCTTGTGATCTCTCGGCACTGGAGTGCACTTAGCGGTACCTGCTTGTGGATGGAAAGAATGCGCACAATGCTCAGGTATATTACACACATATTTTATAGCAAAAAAAGTTTTCCTACAGAAATATATATAAAAAAAACATTTTCCATCCCGTCTGTCTTCCAAAACCCTAAAATCTGGAGTAGGCGTTTCGTTGCGGCGGCGGCTGGACCTGTGGCTGCTGCTGTAGTCGTACTTGCTGAGAGTAGGGGTCTTCCAAGGACTTGACGAAGATGCTGGTCTTGGGGCCGGTCTTCCAAAGGATTCCGTTAGCGTCTACGACAGAAGCTTCTACGGTGATCTGGTGCGTCCCGAGGACTGCCAGGTTTAACAGGAACTGGGTGCTGAAATAATCATTGTGGGGTTCAACCCGCTGCTCTATCTCTGTCCTCACCGCCTCCGCTGGCAACTTCATAAAAAAGGAACAGAAAACAATCAGTAATGTGCTCAAGGTCAGCTGCATTGGCCATTTTCACAGTACGGTCCCTCAAAAAACAGAATTAGGAAGAATAGGTCAGGCAGAGTTTTTGTCAATTGTTTGCAGTTGCTTGGCCTGATAATGAGTCAAATTTTGCAAAAGCATTGCTGAGTCCTGGGCACATGGACCTCAAATTTACAAAAGGAGCTATCTAGATAAGATAACCCTTGCCAATAGGGGTCCGTTCTATGAGCCAAAGAAAGGAGCCACAATAGTGTGCCCCCATAAGTGGTTGGCCTCCTCTTAGTGGCGGCCATGTAGAGCTGAGCAAAAAGGTTTGCACCACCATGGTCCGGCGGCCCAGTCGGTGCTCTGTGTCAGCCAAGACCAAGGCAGGGTGAACTTCTAAAAAGTTGGTGCTTCTGGAGATTATTAGGCAATGTCATGGTGAGACAGACATCATAATGCCACATGAAGGCTAGTGATAAGGCCTCAGGTCACAGGGGTAGCTTAGTAATCACGAGACCGCCAAGATACTGGACAATTCAGGTCACACTACTCTGGTATGGCTGCCGTGCAGTACAGACCCAAACGCCGGACCATGACATGACCACCCAATATTTGTGCTCAGCTCTACTGCAGCCATGTAATACCGCAAGGAAGTGTGCGGTCAACGAAGGCCTTCCCAAGTGTTCACAGCTGATCGCTGGGGGTTCAGACAATATCTTTAATTAGGGAACTGTATATAGTAGATGGACATCTCACTGGGGTCATCTGTGGGGGTCTGAGTCCTGCAACCCCAACCCCCCCAATCTGGATAACAAGGTTCTCCACTCCCAGCCAAGAGTCTGTCCCCAAGACCACTCATTCTTTATGTATATGGGAAAAACTAAAAAAACAAAAAAAACAAACCCCAGTAAACTAGCAAAACAACGGCTGGACTTGTTCGCTATGGAAAATGGACCTTTTTTTTTAATTTTCTTTCTGTATCCGGCACCTTCGCATCTCTGCTCTTTCATCTTCTTTTTACTCGTTTGGTTTTATAAAATAAAGAATCACTTAGATGGAGCGTTGGGATGACAATCTGTGACGGCTGCGCCAAGGCTTTACCAATTAATACAGCTCGCAGACATGTCACTTGGCGTCAGGGCGCGGGGGAGCCGCCAGCGATGTGCCGCACTGGAGATGAAGCTGCCTCGCAAACTCTTGCTCCGAGGCTTCTACGGAGGCCAGAAATCTGTGACCTTCTGAATACATGAATGTGAAATGACTCTCCTGCTGGGAAGACTCTCTGCCAGATATGTAGAGACAAAAAAATCTACAAATATAAAATGTATTTATTTTTTTATTATTAAATGCAATGTAAAGATTGCAACTTCTCCATAAGAGGTGCTCAGTGCAAATGGAAAACTGCAAAAATAAAAAAATAAAATCTCTCCAAAGTTACACATGCAAGGTTGCACCAGTAAGATTAGGGGACTCACAACCAAATGCAACCAATGCCGAGCGCTCCTGTGTTCTCCATCAGATCCGCTGCCACACATCGCTGGTGGCGGCCCGAAATCAGACACGCCGGATACTTATCTCCCCTGACGTCATTTGTCGGATCAGACATTTATTGGTGGATCCACTTTAAGAAAAGTTGCTTTACTTGAGAATATTTGGGTTGATACAAGTCTGATCCGAAGATGGTACCGGAAGAGTCACCATTTATGGCGATCATCACCAGAAGAGTCATCATTTATGCCGATCTTCACCAGAACGGTCATCATTTATGGCAAACATCCGTCCCTCGCCTTGTACATTTTATGCGTTATGTATAACGGTGCGTGATGGACGGAGCCACATTATCTCGTTAACGTTTTCTTTTTTCATATCAAATCTTAAAATTTGAAGATACAGATATGGGTTTGAAATGTAGCACACTAGTGTTGTGTCACAAAGTCGTGAGGTTCTGCACGCAGAATAAATCTGCAATAAGGATGATTCCCAACATTAAAATATATCCAAATAGCAGGCGAGAACATGTAGACCCCCACCGATCCCGAAAGAGCGGCTCTAAAATTCCCTGTTGGAAGTCCCATTCAGAAATTCAATAATTTATTCATATAAAGAGAGGTGGCTTCAATGCAAATAATCCTTAAAAAGGGGTTTCTGGGTTTGAAAAAACAGGATTTTTGGTTGCTTACCGTAAAATCTGTTTCTCGGAGCCTTCATTGGGGGACACAGAAACCATGGGTGTATGCTGCTGCCACTAGGAGGCTGACACTATGCAAATAAAAAAGTTAGCTCCTCCTCTGCAGTGTACACCCTACCGACAGGAAGTAGGATATTCAGTTAGTGAGAAAGCAGTAGGAGAAGCAACGTGTAAAAGAGAAAGAATAATAATAACATAATAAACTTTATCCACATAGCGCCAACAAATTCCACGGCGCTCCATAGATTAACAGTTTCAAGCACTCAAAGAGTGTTCAAAGAACTCAAACGTAGACAGTAAACAGAGCTGTTCAACTTGGGAGGGAGCTGTGTCCCCCAATGAAGGCTCCGAGAAACAGATTTTACGGTAAGCAACCAAAAATCCTGTTTTCTCTATCGCCTTTCATTGGGGGACACAGAAACCATGGGACGTCCCAAAGCAGTCCCTGGGGTGGGAAAAACAGACTTCCATCAAGTACGAGGACTCACCACTGCCGCCTGCAGGATCATTCTGCCCAGGCTGGAGTCCGCCGAGGTCCAGCGAAACGTGTGGATGGAAGACCAGGTTGCCGCTTTGCAAAGCCGTCGGCGAAAACCCCTGTGACGTACCACACTGGAAGCGCCGACTGCCCGGGTAGAGTGAGCTTTTATCTCAGGAGGGGCACTCTGTTCTTGACCCGGTAAGCTTCCAAAATTGCCGTTCTGATCGAGCGAACAATAGTCGCCTTGGAAGCCAGCAGGTCTCTACGCACGCCATCAAGGATGACGAAAAGAGAATCCATCTTTCGGAAAGCGGCCGTGCTAGCCAGGGAGATCCTCACTGCCCTGACGGGGTCCAGCCTGTACAACGATCGCTCCAGAGGATGAGTCGGAGCTGGACAAAAGGAAGGTAGAACGATGTCCTCGCTGAGGTGGAAAGATGAAAACCACCTCGTGAAAAGAAGGAAGGCGGAGGCCTGGGACCACCTTGTCCTGGTGGAAAAACCATAAAGGAGGTCGGCAAGAAATGGCCGCCAACTCAAACACGCGGCGGATCGAAGAGATGGACTTGAGAAAAGCCACCTTCCGAGATAGAACTGACAGGGAAAACTCCCTGAGAGGCTCAAAAGGGGGGAACCCCTGAGAATAACCAGCACAACCTTTAAATCCCATGAATCCACAGAGGCCCTGTACAGAGGGACAGCGTGGGCTACTCCTTGAAGGAAGGTCTTAACCTGTGGCTGAGAAGATAACGTCTTCTTAAAGGGAAGAAGAGCGCAGGAACCTGGCCCTTTATGGAACTGAGAGCGAAGCCCAAATCCAGTCCTGCCTGAAGGAAAACCAAATGGAAGGCAGGGAAAGGACATAGGTGAAAAGCGGTTGGACTCGCATCAACGAAAGTAAGCCTTTCAGGTACGATAGTAGATCCTGAAAGAAGACGAAGGCTTCCTAGCCTGGATTATAGCGTGACCCATCCGGGCCGAAAGACCGGACGCTCTTAGAACTGTGGAGTCCACAGCCACGCCGTTAAACTGAGCGACCGATAATTCGGGTGGCAGATCGGACCCTGAGACAGCAGATCGGGTCTGTTTGGAAGGCACCAGGGGTGACCGGGAGAAGATTGATGATGTCCGCAAACCAAGACCTCCTGGGCCAATCCGGGACGATCAGAATGACCGACACCCATCCCGCCTTGATCTTTTCGACAGCTTGGAAAGCAAGGGAAAGGAGTGGGAACCGATAGGGGAGCGCGAACTGCAACCAAGGAATGGCCAGAGTGTTAACACTACTGTGAGAGGATCGCGGGACCTTGGACCGACCCAAGGGACCTTCCTATTCAATCGGGACGCCATGAGGTCCACATCTGGAGTCCCCCAATCGAAGAGCAATCCGATAGGAAACCTCCTAAAGTACCAGTCCCCTGCCACAAGGCCCTCGCGGCCGAGGAAGTCGGCGGCCTAAATGTCCACGCTGGGGACATGCACTGCGGAGCTCACCAGGACCGTTACCTTTGTCCAAAGGAGGATCCTGGAAACTCGGCCGAGGCCAGAGACCGCCGAGTCCACCCCTGGTGGTAGATATATGCCACTGCTGTGTCATTGTCTGTCTAGGCTGCTGAGAATCCTTACCCAGTGAAGGAAAGACAGAAAGATGATCCGGAACTCGAGGACATTGATCGGCAAGGAGGACTCCTGCACCAACCAACAACCCTGAAAAGAACAGGTGACAAAGCCCCGCGCCTCCGCCGAGCGGGCTGACGTCCGTCGTCACCACCTGCCAGGGAACTGAAAGGAAAGATATGCTGTGAAGGATCTACTCTGGGATAAGAGAAGTGACCTCGGCCACCAGTCGGGGAACCGTTTGACCCGGGGGAAAGCCGGATTGGACGATGCAGGGAGAAGACAGACCTGTCCCCCTGTGATAGAATAGCCTGCTGAAGAAGTCTTGAATGAAACGGGCGAAGGGAAAATTGCTCCCGATGTTGCAACCAACCTCCTTAGGACCTTTAAGGCCCATCGGAAAGGAGGGGAGCCGAAAACCCTGGAGCAAACTTCCTGACAAAGGAGGGATATCCTGTCTTCGGGAAGGAAGACTCTGGTCCGACAAGTGTCGAAGAACATGCCCGGAGATATGAGGCGCTGAACAAGACGAAACTTCTTCCTGTTGACGAGCCACCCGCAACGGCTAGAGTGTCGGGAAGATGGATAGACTTTCGGGAGCCTGAAACCGAAATTCCTGAGCCTCCATGGAAGCGATTACTGAACGAGGGAATATCATCCTGAAGTGTCTCCGACGAAACCTCCTGTTCTGCAAATTGAGATCCGGACTGGGACGAACCTTGTCGTCCTCTGATTCGAAGAGAAGCCTGTGAACCGTTGAACCGTTCCTGTTCTGGGACGGGAACGATTACCCCGGATCTAAGGAGGGAAACAATGGCTGTAAAGAAACCCGGGACTAGAGCGGGGTCTCTTGGAGGTTGGGATTCGAAGAAAACGATCCCAGGGCCGTGAAATGAAGATTTTGTATCTAGAGGATACAAGTGCCCTGGCCCACGCGTCCTCTACTGAGGAGACCCAGACGTCCCTGAGGAACAGGAGAAACGGGCTAGAGTCTAGTCGTGGGTCATGCCTAGGTGGAACTTCCAGTCCTGGACCTGGAAAATCCACCTTAGGAGTAGCGGGGACGCCAGGAAGGAGTGAGTCGAAGAATACCTTCTTTTCTTAACGTGCCTGTGGCCTCTGTTGCGAAAAGGAATCTGATGCCGCGAAACGACGCAAAAAAGGCCGAAAAGGACCGAAGTTGCCGCCTAAGAGAACTGGTGCCGCCAGTGGCGTCCTTAATAATTTGGTCCAGCTTAGAACCGAAAGGACGTGATCCTTGAAAAAGCCAGGCTCGTAAGGGACTTCTTTGATGACTCTTGAGCCAAACAGAACGACGGCTGGCAACAACATTACCGGGTGTCTGAGCGGCAGAAGACGCGACGTCCAGAGAACACATTACTCCCCGGCATGAGTAATCTGGGTGGTAACTTCCGCCAGCCAGTCTGGTGGAGCTCCAGCTAGAATGCCCCAACGGACTTGTTTTAGCCCCTTCGGATACCGACTTCGAAACCCAAGTGCAAGCGGGCATAGGGATGATGCGGCAGGTTCGAGAGCCGAATTCACAAAGGATTCCATGATCCTATCGATGGAACCTGTCAGAGTCGCCCCACCGGACAGCGTGAGGACTGTGTTGGTGGCAAGTCTATTGGCGATGAGATTCGGAGGAAAGAAATATGAGACTCCAAGACGCTTTCCTCTTTGAGAACGTCTGGTCGAATTCGCTCTTTCTCTGGCCAGAAGCTCCTCGATTCAGGATGAGGAGCGAATCCCTTGGGAGGTAGTTTAGACCGTCTAAACGAAACCGCCTGATCTGCGGGTTTCGTAGAGGAATCTTTGTAGCCACAAGTCAGATTGGACGCTCCAATGAGGCTTTGAACCATATCCCTCATGATAAGATATGGTTCGACTCCGGCCCCAAATTATCCTCCGAAGGCACATCAGAGAAAGCCTCGCCTGACTCCGGGGGGGACCACAGAGAAAGACCGTGGGGCGAGATGGACCGAGAAGATAACTCAGACTGGCGTTCCCGACTGAATCTTTCGCGGCCTGTATTGGAAAACTCGGACAGGGCTTCCTGCGACCCGCTGGCTACTACGGAAGGCTGCAGGGGCAACCGATCGAGCACGGACACAAGGGTCTGGGACACCCGTGTGAGATCCGCTACTAATAGAGACAGAGGGGAGGCCCAACCTGGGGTGGGGACTTCGCTCTGAGGCGGAGCAGCGGGAACAAAATGTGGGTTGCTGCAGGCCTGCCTGAAGGGAGCTTGTGGTTACAAGGCGAACCCTGAAAGTGTTTCACTAAGACACAGGAAAAGGTAGGAGGCCGGGAGCGACCTCCCTTAAAATTAGACCGAACGGGCCCCTAAGGGAAATGTCAGAAGATTAGGGGTTTGAGTCAAACTGCGGTGCAGAGGTACTCACGGCAGGCGCTGCGGTGTCCAGATGGAAAGCTGCACGGCTTGGAAGATGCTCCTCAGGAACAATAGCCCCTAGGAGAACAGGTAGACACATCTGGGGCACTCTTGTCCGGAACTTACTGCAGGCCTGAAGAACAGCAGTGGAACAGAAAGATGGAGCTGCTGCCCTGCAGCCTCTGGTGTGATCCGCGCAGATGATGTGCTGTGCCCCCAGGAGAAAATGCGGGCACGTTGGAATCTCTTGCCCTGGCTCAGCAGCGACGTGGGGGAAGGGGCGGAGACAGCCCACTTGGCGCCGGTGGGCGGAGTTTGCAGGGCACAGTTTGTCGGGCGGGAGAAAGCCCGCCCGAAGAAAGCGGAAGTGAAGGAGCGCGGTACCGGAAGTAGGCCCCGGCGGGAGCCGGGACCTAAATTAGAGGCCGGTGCCGCTGGAAAAGAGACCGCGGCCCCGGAACAGTGCACCGCAGAGCAGCGCGGCAGCCTGCCAGGACCGCAGGGACGGGACGCGGCGCCGAAGTAGGCCCCGGCAGGAGCCGGGACCTAAAGGAAAGGCCGGTGCCGCTGGAAAAGAGACCGCGGCCCCGGAACAGTGCACCGCAGAGCAGCGCGGCAGCCTGCCAGGACCGCAGGGACGGGACGCGGCGCCGAAGTAGGCCCCAGCTGAAGCCGGGACCTAAAGGAGAGGCCGGCGCCGCTGGAAAAGAAACCGCGGCCCCGGAACAGTGCGCCGCAGAGCAGCGCGGCAGCCTGCCAGAGCCGCAGGGAGAACGCTAGGATCCCTTTTAAAATAAAATCAGCGCCGCCATAGAAGATAGTGCAGCGTATTTAGAGATCTGGAAATTTAGGGGAAATACTCACCTAAACATCCCACGCAGTTACTAACCTGAAGGTATCAGACGTCCACGGAGCTGTGATGGACGTCCTCGTCTCCTCCGACCGACAGGCTCTGGTGGGCGAGTGGGTGGGGGACGGAGCCAGGACCGGACTTCTGAGCACGCTGGTGTGCTAGGATCTTGGTCCTGGAGAGGGATCTATGAGGATACGGGGTGGCAGTACACGCCGTACTCATAGTCCGCATAGTGGGACTACAGGTGTGACTGTTCACCCTGTATCCCTCCGGAAAAATCTGAAAAGAAACGACGCACATTGAGGTAGATAAGGGTCTAATGAAAGACCCGTGTCCACCTCCTACTGACACTAAGCTAAACTGAATATCCTACTTCCTGTCGGTAGGGTGTACACTGCAGAGGAGGAGCTAACTTTTTTATTTGCATAGTGTCAGCCTCCTAGTGGCAGCAGCATACACCCATGGTTTCTGTGTCCCCCAATGAAAGGCGATAGAGAAAACAAACAATAAAAAATTAAAAAATAAGGGCTCTACTAACCCTCCCTGGGTCCAGCATTGGTTCCAGACCATGAGGAGGTTGATGGATTCCTCCAGGTTATATTCCACATTTTCCGTAGTGGAAACGCATGTGAAAAATTAATTGCATATTACGGCAGTGGTATTGTGATCGAGATTTTATCTCATCCATCCCAGAGAACTCTGCGAAGGAGTAAAGCAGCGTGGATGTAAGTGGACTTACTTTGTAGTCTTGCCCTTGTTTGCTCTGCAGGGTGGAGGAGACGGTGAGGCAGACGGACTGGATCTTGCGGAACAGGCCGGGTTTGGAGCCGTGCTGAACTACCCCCTCCACCTTCAGCGCCATCTGCTGGTTGCTCTGCACAGCTATAGGCTCTGTGGGATTGCGGGGTGACGGAGACAGGGCCAGCTAATCAGGAGGAAAGAAGATGATGCCTATTAGTTTTGCATAGTGATTTGCTTGATTTATACTGACATTTAATAACTACATGTAAAATAACATAAATGACTGCTGCTACCCACAATCATTAGAAGGGGTTTTACGTCTGTATCCCAGCAGCAGTTTTTTTTTTTTTAATAAAACTGTGCTTTACTCGCCCTCCTTAAATCCAGCACTGAGTTTCTTGTGTCTGCGACTGTCTGCAGCGCTCAGGTCACATCGACAGCGCTGCATCCAATCAGTGACCTTAGCGGCGGTGAGCAGCTCATGCTGCCAACTGGAGCAGAGAAACTAAGCGCTGCAGACAGTAACAGAGGCTCAGCAGTGGACCTGGAAGGAGGAAGGTTTACAAAAAAAGAAAACTCCTTTAAATCCCCCCCCCCCCCCAAAAAAAAAAAAAACACCTTTCAATTTCATTGAGAAGTTAAATGTAATCTATTGCTCTCTGCGGTCAGCCTAGCACTAAATTGTCGTCGTCACTGGGATCACCGCCATAAAGTGAAGAATTCCTGCTCCCATAATGAAGTAATAATCATTATTGCTTACGGACATCACATAATGCCGTCCCCCCACTTCTGTGTGCAGGTCACCAGGGAGAAAAAGCCTCCTGCAATGGACCAGTGAGCCGGAGGGTTATATTGGGACAGTCAGGCTTGGTTTCCTCCACCCCCATGCCTGACCGCCAATGTCCGTGGTACATGAAGTGACACATGCTGCTATCCCGAGGCGAGACCCCCCGCTGGTGGCCGAGCTTCTGAACACTCAGGATAGTTTAACCTCAAACGTTGCAGATTCAGCGAAGATACAGAAATGGCCGATAAGCAATCTGATTCTTCTTGAAGCATTTTAAGGACACTTGTATATATCACACTTCTCAAAAAAATAAAAGGAACACTTGCACAACACAATGTAACACCAAGTCAATCCCCCTTCGGTGAAATCAACCTGTCCAGTTATTAAGCAACACTGATTGTGAATCAATTTCTCCGGCTGTTATGCAAATGGAACATGCCACAGGTAGAAATGATAGGAAAGCAGGGGGTGACCACAGACCATTTATCTTATCCTTTTTGGCTGTTTTGGTCACTTTTTTCCTTTGTCATTGCTCTTTATTCTAGGGGAGAGGTAGAGTAGCATGAGGCAGTGTCTACAACCCACAAAAGTTGTTTAGGTAGTGCAGCTCACCCAGGATGGCACATCAATGTGAGCTGTGGCAAGAAGGGTAGCTGTGTCTGTCAGCACAGTGTCCAGAGAATGGAAAAGACACCAGGAGACAGGCAAGTACACCAGGAGACGTGGAGGGGTCCGTAGGAGGACAACAACCCGGCAACAGGACAGCTACCGCCTCATTTGTGCAAAAAAGAACAGGAGGAGCAATGTCAGAGCCCTGCAAAATGACCTCCAGCAGGCCACTAGCATCCATGTGTCTGCACAAAATATCAGAAACAGACTCCATGAGGGTGGTATGATGGCCTGACGTCCACAAATGGAGGTTGTGCTTACATCCCAACAGTGCCGCGCAGAACACCGGCCGCCGGCTTACCTTGATACTCGTGGATTGCAGCTTCTGGAAGAAATACCTCTGGAAGGAGAGAGGCACTTTTAGGAGGCTGATGACTGCATTGCACAGGCACGAGGTGTGCTGAAAAAATAATAAGAAGGTGGCAGATTCTTAGGCACATACACTTTTCCAGAAACAGCGCCTCTTTTATCCGTGGGCCATGTCTGCAATTGCAGCTTAGAAAATTTGGCTGATTTGCAATACCACACACGACCCTTAAACAACAGTGGCGCTGTTTATAAAAGAAAGCACCAATGTTCGTCTAATCTTAGAACAGTCTTAGGAACAAAGTAGATCACTCCAGGATCCATTTTTCTTTTTATAGTATCTCAGACAGGCATCAATAGAACACAAACTGAATGTTAAATGGGTATCGCCATCTCCAAGATCCTCTCTCAATGTGTAGAGTGTAATAATAATAAAAAAAAATACCTCCAATTACAAATGTAGTACATTTCTTCTGATTCACTATGTCACTTACCCCATGTGCAGGGCATGTGCTTAGGTATCCATGGTTATAACCACTAAACACTAACTGTCACTATTAGAGTGGTCGTAACCATGGATTCCCAATGCCCTGCACACGGGGTAAACAGCGAAAGATGAACTTTACATATACATCTACTCTAGTATATATATTTTTTATTAACTTATATTAATTTTGTTTATCCCCATGCCTTGGCCAGGCCAGCTCTCCCCTTCGATCTTAGATAATATTGTTGGGTGTTTTGCCTATTTTTTTATTTTTTTTTATGATTTAAGGAGAGATCATGATAAAAAAAAACAGATTTTCTACTTGATTTACTTCCTTTCTTCATTTGTTTCGCCATTTCTGATTCTGGACTGAATGAATCGCAGCCATGTCATTGCAAAAAAAAAAAAAGTAAAACCTGCAGCTACTTGAGTTTAGTAAACTCAATGAGAACAGTGCCCCCTGGTGTCCACATTATGGTAATAGCAAGTGTATAAAACACACGTTAAGGGGGGTCGCCCCACTTCAGAAAATACCTCCCTGTCCCAAAAGACTGTCTCTTACAAATAATTTTTTTTAATTACAAATACATTTTCCCACCCTCCCCAGGTCCAACAGTGAGTCTAAAACGCTGAACCCAGTGTCCGATTTTAGTTGCGGCACTGGCGTCATGTTGATCGTACAGCAGCAAATCACTTAGCTCAGCAGCTCTGCCCGTATAGTCAAAATGCTCCGCTCAGAGCCGCTGAGCTCACTGATTGGCTGCAGCGCTGTCAATTTGACGTCAGTGCTGTGGCTAATTAACAACACTGGGAGCAGAAGGGGAGACTTGGCACTGGACCTGGGGAGGGTGAGTAGCACTTTTTTTTTGTATTTTATTACAAACTGGATCCAGCAGACAAGGGTTTTCTGAAAAATGAGAATCCCTTTAATGTCGGCAGGATTTACCACCAGATATTTGGGGATATGAGGACTGAATATGTAGGATGGTAACACACCCAATCGCTATGTCCTGCTGGGATACAATTGTAACTAACTTAACAAAACAAAAAAAAATGTCTTTTGCAGAAGAGGTGTATGCTTTTTACATGGGAAAGTTCAGCAGCTGCAAGAAAAAATCTAAAACATCACATTTATTGTAGAAATATAAATAATGAAAAAAAAAATAAGAATGAAAAATGCATATTGGCGCCAACGTCGACGCGATTCAAGCTTTTAATGATGACTTGAAAGCTAGCACAGCTCGAAACGCGTCGACATTAGCGCCAATATGCCTTTTTAATTATTTCCTTTTTTTTTTTCTTTTAAATTTTTTATATTTCTACAATAAATGTTAATGTTTTAGATTTTTTTTTCTTGCGGCTGCTGAATCTTCCCATCCCCTTTCCTATGGCTGTCATACACAGGAAACCAGCCTGAAGCCAGCATGCACCACACCTTCATTCCACGCATTTCTCAATCTGATGGTTGTTTTTCTTTCTTTACATGCTTTTTACATGGCTGTATACGATCATTGATTTGGTAGTTGTAAGGATTACATTTTTACTTTTTACCAAAATTTTAGGACAACTTTCAAGTCATGCTATGTATGTCTAAACCAGCATTAGGTCGACTTATCACAATTTTGCTATGTTTTAGGGAAATTTGTGGCATTAAGAAAAAATAAAATAGTTCATTAGCTATAAATCCATAAAACTCCAGATACTGCAACTCTCCAGTTGGACAATAAAGGGTGCAATACATGCTGGGAGGTAATGAAAGAAAGTTCTAGCACCTATAGTGCTGGCAGCATGATACGGAAAAAGAACTGACAGTTAGTGGATACATCAAAATCAGTTGTGAGGGATTAGAGCAGAAAGACCATAAAGTGCCCTCAATACTTTGATCATACACTGCTTTACCTATTAGTGACGGTCCATAAAAACACGGAGTGTAAACCTTGGTGCACATGCTACAGGTTGGGAAACCTGGGAACTAGGTCTTTATAGAAGTATAGGCTTATATTTGGCGTTCAGAAATATTTCTACACTTACCAGGTAGGAGACTGGTGGATGCTTTCTACCCAGGAGCTCTACCTCCTCCAGAACCTGGTTAAAGACAGACATCATCCTGCGCTCGTACTCGCTGTCAGCTTGTAAAGAACCGCTGAAACTGTTTTCCTGAAAACTAGAATTGCACAAAAATAAACAATACATAGGAATTTTTGGATTTTGAGGTACCGAAGGGAGTCCATGACCCCCAAAAATTAGTTATATAGTGTTGTAGCGGACATATCCCTTATAACAACCATACTAGCACTATACCTATTTCTGGTTCAGGGTTAGAAAAAAATATCTTAATTTGTATGCAAATGAGGGGGCCTCGTTGAACCCATGGCAGGACCACGAGTTTGGTGCACAGTCACACCTCATCCTTTGTATATTTGAGGCCTTCCCCTGCTTCTGATTGATCATGCTCACTTCCCAGACCGAGCACTGTCTGAACGCTCCTGTAGTGTGTGCGCATGTGCACTGACAATGTCTATCTATGCCTGGCCGCAAGCATACACAGTGATAGACGTGTTCTCCCAGTCTACTTTCTGCTGACATTGCTGGCTACACTAATATACCTGGAAGTGTAGCAAGCGGCTACAGAGGACAGGCAAAGAGCAAATGCACGCTGCTACGTAGCTTCCTACGGCTGAAGGGAAGAAATAACACTGGTGATGAGCACACTGCTACTGAGTATACTGCGGCTGAAGAGAAGACATAACACTGGTGATGAGCACACTGCTACTGAGTATACTGCGGCTGAAGAGAAGACAGAACACTGGTGATGAGCACACTGCTACTGAGTATACTGCGGCTGAAGAGAAGAAATAACACTGGTGATGAGCACACTGCTACTGAGTATACTGCGGCTGAAGAGAAGACAGAACACTGGTGATGAGCACACTGCTACTGAGTATACTGCGGCTGAAGAGAAGACATAACACTGGTGATGAGCACACTGCTACTGAGTATACTGCGGCTGAAGAGAAGACAGAACACTGGTGATGAGCACACTGCTACTGAGTATACTGCGGCTGAAGAGAAGACATAACACTGGTGATGAGCACACTGCTACTGAGTATACTGCGGCTGAAGAGAAGACAGAACACTGGTGATGAGCACACTGCTACTGAGTTTACTGCGGCTGAAGAGAAGACATAACACTGGTGATGAGCACACTGCTACTGAGTATACTGCGGCTGAAGAGAAGAAATAACACTGGTGATGAGCACACTGCTACTGAGTATACTGCGGCTGAAGAGAAGACAGAACACTGGTGATGAGCACACTGCTACTGAGTTTACTGCGGCTGAAGAGAAGACATAACACTGGTGATGAGCACACTGCTACTGAGTAAACTGCGGCTGAAGAGAAGAAATAACACTGGTGATGAGCACACTGCTACTGAGTATACTGCGGCTAAAGAGAAGACATAACACTGGTGATGAGCACACTGCTACTGAGTATACTGCGGCTGAAGAGAAGACATAAAACTGGTGATGAGCACACTGCTACTGAGTATACTGCGGCTGAAGAGAAGACATAACAATGGTGATGAGCACACCGCTACTGAGTATACTGCGGCTGAAGAGAAGACATAACACTGGTGATGAGCACACTGCTACTGAGTATACTGCGGCTGAAGAGAAGACATAAAACTGGTGATGAGCACACTGCTACTGAGTTTACTGCGGCTGAAGAGAAGACATAACACTGGTGATGAGCACACTGCTACTGAGTAAACTGCGGCTGAAGAGAAGACATAACACTGGTGATGAGCACACTGCTACTGAGTATACTGCGGCTGAAGAGAAGACATAACACTGGTGATGAGCACACTGCCATTGAGTATACTGCGGCTGAAGAGAAGACATAACACTGGTGATGAGCACACTGCTACTGAGTATACTGCGGCTAAAGAGAAGACATAACACTGGTGATGAGCACACTGCTACTGAGTATACTGCGGCTGAAGAGAAGAAATAACACTGGTGATGAGCACACTGCTACTGAGTATACTGCGGCTGAAGAGAAGAAATAACACTGGTGATGAGCACGCTGCTACTGAGTATACTGCGGCTGAAGAGAAGAAATAACACTGGTGATGAGCACACTGCTACTGAGTATACTGCGGCTGAAGAGAAGACATAACACTGGTGATGAGCACACTGCTACTGAGTAAACTGCGGCTGAAGAGAAGACATAACACTGGTGATGAGCACACTGCTACTGAGTTTACTGCGGCTGAAGAGAAGACATAACACTGGTGATGAGCACACTGCTACTGAGTAAACTGCGGCTGAAGAGAAGAAATAACACTGGTGATGAGCACACTGCTACTGAGTATACTGCGGCTAAAGAGAAGACATAACACTGGTGATGAGCACACTGCTACTGAGTATACTGCGGCTGAAGAGAAGACATAAAACTGGTGATGAGCACACTGCTACTGAGTATACTGCGGCTGAAGAGAAGACATAACAATGGTGATGAGCACACCGCTACTGAGTATACTGCGGCTGAAGAGAAGACATAACACTGGTGATGAGCACACTGCTACTGAGTATACTGCGGCTGAAGAGAAGACATAAAACTGGTGATGAGCACACTGCTACTGAGTTTACTGCGGCTGAAGAGAAGACATAACACTGGTGATGAGCACACTGCTACTGAGTAAACTGCGGCTGAAGAGAAGACATAACACTGGTGATGAGCACACTGCTACTGAGTATACTGCGGCTGAAGAGAAGACATAACACTGGTGATGAGCACACTGCCATTGAGTATACTGCGGCTGAAGAGAAGACATAACACTGGTGATGAGCACACTGCTACTGAGTATACTGCGGCTAAAGAGAAGACATAACACTGGTGATGAGCACACTGCTACTGAGTATACTGCGGCTGAAGAGAAGAAATAACACTGGTGATGAGCACACTGCTACTGAGTATACTGCGGCTGAAGAGAAGAAATAACACTGGTGATGAGCACACTGCTACTGAGTATACTGCGGCTGAAGAGAAGAAATAACACTGGTGATGAGCACACTGCTACTGAGTATACTGCGGCTGAAGAGAAGACATAACACTGGTGATGAGCACACTGCTACTGAGTATACTGCGGCTGAAGAGAAGACATAACACTGGTGATGAGCACGCTGCTACTGAGTATACTGCGGCTGAAGAGAAGAAATAACACTGGTGATGAGCACACTGCTACTGAGTATACTGCGGCTGAAGAGAAGAAATAACACTGGTGATGAGCACACTGCTACTGAGTATACTGCGGCTGAAGAGAAGACATAACACTGGTGATGAGCACACTGCTACTGAGTATACTGCGGCTGAAGAGAAGACATAACACTGGTGATGAGCACACTGCTACTGAGTATACTGCGGCTGAAGAGAAGACATAACACTGGTGATGAGCACACTGCTACTGAGTATACTGCGGCTGAAGAGAAGACATAACACTGGTGATGAGCACACTGCTACTGAGTATACTGCGGCTGAAGAGAAGACATAACACTGGTGATGAGCACACTGCTACTGAGTATACTGCGGCTGAAGAGAAGACATAACACTGGTGATGAGCACACTGCTACTGAGTATACTGCGGCTGAAGAGAAGACATAACACTGGTGATGAGCACACTGCTACTGAGTATACTGCGGCTGAAGAGAAGACATAACACTGGTGATGAGCACACTGCTACTGAGTATACTGCGGCTGAAGAGAAGAAATAACACTGGTGATGAGCACACTGCTACTGAGTATACTGCGGCTGAAGAGAAGAAATAACACTGGTGACAGGGGCGGACATACCGCCGGTTCAACGGGTGCAACCGCAGCGGGGCCCAGAGCAGGAGGGGGGCCCAGGGCGGGTGGGGGCCCCCGACGGCGACGGATATACACGGCATTGTTGTGAGCTGCCGTGCCCGGAGTCTGCGGAGACCATCTGTCCACAGTCCGGGAGAAGGAGCCAGGGACGCCGGGAGCAGGTGAGTATATTTACCTGTCCACGATCCACCCGCCGGGCGCCGCTCCGTCTTCCGCGTCCTCTTCTGTGAATGTGCAGGTCAGAGGGCGCGATGACGTATAGTGTGCGCCGCCCTCTGCCTGAACAGTCAGTGCGGAGAGCCGGGACGATGAGGACCAGCGGGCAGAGACGAGAGGTGAGTATGTCTTTTTTTTTTATTGCAGCAGCAGCATTTATATGTGGGCACAGCGTTATATGGAGCGAGAGCATCTATGGGACCACAATGAATAATTGTATGGAGCATTATATGTGGCGGCACAGCTTTATATGGAGCATCTATGGAGCAATATTCAATAATGAATTGCATGGAGCATTATATGTGCCACAGCTTTATATGGAGCATCTATGGGGCAGTATTCAATAATGAATTGTATGGAGCATTATATGTGGCACAGCTTTATATGGAGCATCTATGGGGCAATAATGACCTGTATGGAGCATTATATGTGGCACAGCTTTATATGGGGCATTTATATTACAACCTATATGTTTACATAACTTTGTTGCGGTATGGGGGGGGGCCCAGGAAGATTTCTTGCACAGGGGCACTCTGCAGTCTGTGTCCGCCCCTGACTGGTGATGAGCACACTGCTACTGAGTTTACTGCGGCTGAAGAGAAGACATAACACTGGTGATGAGCACACTGCTACTGAGTTTACTGCGGCTGAAGATAAGAAATAACACTGGTGATGAGCACACTGCTACTGAGTTTACTGCGGCTGAAGAGAAGAAATAACACTGGTGATGAGCACACTGCTACTGAGTATACTGCGGCTGAAGGGAAGAAATAACACTGGTGATGAGCACACTGCTACTGAGTATACTGCGGCTGAAGGGAAGAAATAACACTGGTGATGAGCACGCTGCTACTGAGTATACTGCGGCTGAAGAGAAGACATAACACTGGTGATGAGCACACTGCTACTGAGTATACTGCGGCTGAAGAGAAGACATAACACTGGTGATGAGCACACTGCTACTGAGTATGCTGCGGCTGAAGAGAAGAAATAACACTGGTGATGAGCACACTGCTACTGAGTATACTGCGGCTGAAGAGAAGAAATAACACTGGTGATGAGCACACTGCTACTGAGTATACTGCGGCTGAAGAGAAGACATAACACTGGTGATGAGCACACTGCTACTGAGTATACTGCGGCTGAAGGGAAGAAATAACACTGGTGATGAGCACACTGCTACTGAGTATACTGCGGCTGAAGGGAAGAAATAACACTGGTGATGAGCACACTGCTACTGAGTATACTGCGGCTGAAGAGAAGAAATAACACTGGTGATGAGCACACCGCTACTGAGTATACTGCGGCTGAAGAGAAGACATAACACTGGTGATGAGCACACCGCTACTGAGTATACTGCGGCTGAAGAGAAGAAATAACACTGGTGATGAGCACACTGCTACTGAGTATACTGCGGCTGAAGAGAAGAAATAACACTGGTGATGAGCACACCGCTAGTGAGTATACTGCGGCTGAAGAGAAGACATAACACTGGTGATGAGCACACCGCTACTGAGTATACTGCGGCTGAAGGGAAGAAATAACACTGGTGATGAGCACACCGCTACTGAGTATACTGCGGCTGAAGGGAAGAAATAACACTGGTGATGAGCACACTGCTACTGAGTATACTGCGGCTAAAGAGAAGACATAACACTGGTGATGAGCACACCGCTACTGAGTATACTGCGGCTGAAGAGAAGACATAACACTGGTGATGAGCACACCGCTACTGAGTATACTGCGGCTGAAGGGAAGAAATAACACTGGTGATGAGCACACTGCTACTGAGTATACTGCGGCTGAAGGGAAGAAATAACACTGGTGATGAGCACACTGCTACTGAGTATACTGCGGCTGAAGAGAAGACATAACACTGGTGATGAGCACACTGCTACTGAGTATACTGCGGCTGAAGGGAAGAAATAACACTGGTGATGAGCACACTGCTACTGAGTATACTGCGGCTGAAGGGAAGAAATAACACTGATGATGAGCACACTGCTACTGAGTATACTGCGGCTGAAGAGAAGACATAAAACTGGTGATGAGCACACTGCTACTGAGTATACTGCGGCTGAAGAGAAGAAATAACACTGGTGATGAGCACACTGCTACTGAGTATACTGCGGCTGAAGAGAAGACATAACACTGGTGATGAGCACACCGCTACTGAGTATACTGCGGCTGAAGAGAAGACATAGCACTGGTGATGAGCACACCGCTACTGAGTATACTGCGGCTGAAGAGAAGACATAACACTGGTGATGAGCACACTGCTACTGAGTATACTGCGGCTGAAGAGAAGACATAACACTGGTGATGAGCACACTGCTGCGGACTTTACTGTTTACTCCAAAACCGAATATGTGATTATCCCCACTGCCACCAATAACACACTTCTGGATGTATTAGTGTAGCTTCAACAGAAAAAAAGGGAGAACTTTTCCAGCTATTGTGTAATGCTGTAGATAAGCCCCCCATGTATCCTGAAAGATAAGAAAAACAAGTTAGATTATACTCACCCAGGGGCGGTCCGGTCCGTTGGACGTCACAGTCCGGGTCCGGCGCCTCCCATCTTCATACTATGACGTCCTCTTCTTTGCTTCTTGCCGCGGCTCCTGCACAGGCGTACTTTGTCTGGCCTGTTGAGGCCTGCGCAAGAGCCGCGTCAAGAAGCAAAGAAGAGGACGTCATCATAAAAAGATGGGAGGCGCTGCACTCGGACTGTGACGCCCATCGGACCGGACCGCCCCTGGGTGAGTATAATCTAACTTGTTTTTCTTCTCTTTCAGGTTACATTGGGGGCTTATCTACAGCATTACAGAATGCTACAGATAAGCCCCTGATGCAGGTGGCCGCAGCTTATAGGTGAATTTTGGGGTGACAGATTCCCTTTCAAGAGTCAAGTTTATACAGGGCAACTGAACATTTAGTAGGATTAACAGAGGACGGTTAATAATATTTTAATATTATGCTACAATTCTTCTCTCAATCGGCTACTGATCAGGGAAAACGAGAGCAGCTTTATATTTCTTACCTGCAAGAATCTGGATCCAAGATCAGAGCTTCAATGGTGTGAGAGATTAAAAGGCAGCTCTGCTGTTGTCTGGTGAGGGCTCAGGATTAAGGCAAGTAACTGGACTCTACAGATGACACTTATACAGATGATTAAGTAGTAAATATACTAAGTATTAATAAGGAGTTTTCTGATGCTACGTGTTATGGCATCCTGAACATTCACAGCCGGATTACATCCAATGTGACTGATTAACAGAAAGTTTTTTGGGAAGGAAAGATATTGACTTCTGGATTTGATGCCATATAGATGAAAAAAGAATTATATTAAATGTTGTGGATACATTTCTATGTTCCTGAGTGTAGCAGAATCAGCATCAAAAGAGGATTGATAGAGATCTCCATAGCGTGTGGCTAGATTCTTGAAGTCTTCCATAGATTGTTTCATCTGTAAAAAAAAAAGATAATGTCACCTACATGAACAAGAAGTCACAGATTGTTGGATGAGATGCATATTAAGCATCGTTCTGCATAGAAAATAACGGTTCATTCACACTGTGTACGTGGGAGGATTTTTGGATGCCACCGTATAGGAGTGTAGTGGCACTCATAGGCTTCAATGTTACAGAAAAGAATTTGACTATTTTGTTGTGACATATTTCTGGGTAGAATATTGCAGCAGATTGTGGATATTCATGCAGCTCATAGGAAAGGTCTTGCACCAGATTAGAGAAGGCCAAACTTACACTCCTGTGGTCTTTGTCAGGTAAATGGAGGACTGTGGACACATTTGACTTATGCATCAGGAGCCTTTCGTGGGCAAGTTGGAAATGGACATTGTAATTTTTTTGCTTAAAGGACCATTCCAGGCTAAAACAGAAAAACCTTATGTCACGCAACCCCATCAAGTCCCACACTCGGGACCATAGTCATTTAGTTTCGGAGTTCCTGCAAGTCACTATCAATATGTTCACAAGGGCTGATAACTTAAAAAAAAGGATAATTTTTCACACACCCTAACCAAAGAAAACATAGCACCAATCCCGAGTCACCTGGGTGGAGATACGTCCACAGCGCTGGAGATCATTGCCGGAGGTCATGGCAATAGTGGCAGCAATGGCTGGTGGCGGGCTGGTCTTCAGGCTGTTACATGTGCAGATGAGTTGAGAGAAAGCTTGAAGAAGATCAATCCTCAGCTTCACAAACTCACACTGGAAGCTCAGCGGGTTCATAGGTGTGCTGGCCGCCTAATGGAGAGAGTGAAAACGCATCGTGTGACATAAAACGGCTCTTCTTGTATTATTAAATATTTTTGCTGTTGTAGACTCTGACCAACTCCTTCACCTAGCTGGCTGTGCTGAGACTTTTAATATAGATCTGACAGCAGAATGCTCCTGGCTGATGTCTACCATCATCTGCTGTCGCCGCTCTAACCCTCTCTCCACATAGTGTTAATGTAGTAAATGGGGGAGATTACATACAGGCTGTGTAGTGAGAGAGGAGAACTCTTCCCAGAATTTGCAGGGGGACTGGGACCTTAAAGGTATCTTGGACACAGGATGTGTAGAGAAAGGGAGGAGAGATCTCAGGGTGATTGTGAAAGGGAGAAGAGATTTCAAAATGTATTGGTATATGAGAGCTAGTGAAGAAAGAAGTGTCCTGGAAACAAAGACGTCACATCCAGTACATATCACAGGGAAGGACACATGAGCGGGCTGAAACTAGAAGCAATAATGAAAAAAATGTTAACTCAAGGTAACCAATACCATACAGTATTTCCATGTCGGAGGTGTCCATAGCCATCCTTAAATATATTGATCTGGAGCCTTTCACTTTTGCATTGGCAGACGAGAGGCGCTCATGACATTGTGACTATAGATGTCTGTCAGAACGTGGGAAAAATCAGCAGCCTATGTATACACATGCATCATCATCAGAACCGCTCAGCTCCCGATGCAAAATTGAAAAGCACTGGTTCAGTGGTTAGCACGAGGCTCAGTGGTTAGCACTGTTGCTTTACAGCGCTGGGGTCAAACCCCAAGGACAACATCTGTAAGAGGATTGTATGTTCTTCCCATGTTTGTGTGGATTTCCTCCAGGTACACCGGTTTCCTCCCACACTCCAAAGACCTACTGATAGGGAATTTAGATTGTGAGCCCCAATGGGGGCAGTGATGATAATGTCTGTAAAGTGCTGCAGAATTAATGGCGCTATATAAGTGAGTAAAATAAATAAAGTACATGATAAAAAAAAAGGGCAGTGTAAAGTGCAAGTAAAGAACAAGATCTGGTGCCAATCGATTGCCTCCCTGCAGAAGGAGGATTGTTCTACTGACCGTAAGAGAAGCGATTCCTTTGTGGTAGGATTTCAGAGAGTCAGCAATGGCAGAAAGGGCCAAGCCAATGTCGTCTTCCTGCAGATGGGTGAGGCATTGCTCCGCGAGAGAGAACTCCTTCAGGCTATTGAGCCAAAAGTAAAAATGTTCGGAAGCCACCTGCGTGAGAAGACTCTGATACAGCTCCCGCGCCATGTCGTGGTTCCCCTGAGACACAGAAATACAGGGCAATCATTACCATCTGCGTACCGGCCGAGATTGTGATGACCACCGATCTTACCATACGGGAGGCCTGTCTGGCTATTCTGTATACCGTCCAACCATTAGACACGTTCTCCAGTTGTTGCTTTATTATAGTCTTTACTTCAGGAGACAGGGCTTTTTGGCTCGCCACAAAAATAACGGTAGCAAGAGCAACCTAAAAAAGGGGAAAAAAATCACGGTATAATTAGGCTAAAAATCTACATTTATGAAATTAAATCAGGTTTTCAGTCTTAAGGGATCGGGTCGTTCAATTCTAACATTTCCGGTTGAATCCGACAGCGTCAATTAAATGGTTAAAATATATCCTCTTACTCACATTAGTGTATAATGTGTGGGACAGAGGAAAGAAAACTACGGGGATTAAGGGATTCACCAAGTACACACCACTATGGCCTAATCCCAATTTGGGAGAATGTATCAAAGTTATAGTTTTCCTGACTGGGAGCAGAAGGGATCTGGTCGATAGAACAATTATTTACAAACTCCGTCCTTAAAAGTTTTCAACGGCTCAAGGAGGAAATCAATTTATCATGTAACACTTTTTACCAATATCTACAAATCCGACAGGCTCAATCGGGTCTGATGGATCTTGGCATACATCATCATCTCTTTGATAGATAGGATGTATGGAGTGGAATTGGTAACAGATCCCCGTATATGTATATTGGGATTATTTGAAGATAGAGTGGATCCCGACTCGCCCCTATTCATAGGCATCGCTCGAATCTATTTTCAAGCACATAATCTTTCATTTCATTGGTGAGACGCACAACTAAGGGAGCACTACAAGGAGGGATAAATAATATCATCTGTTCGGAAAGAGGAGTCTATCAGAAACGTGACTATTCGTAAATTTGAGTCCTTGGTTGGATCCTCCAGGGCGGCCACAGATCTTCTAATTAGATAAAATATTTACCATGCTATCCCTTCATTGTTATTGCTGTTTTTCCTTTTTCCCCCCCCTTTTACGAATTTTATACTCCATTATTCTAGAACTGCTCTGAAAATGGTCGTCTCTGGGATACACCCACGGTCTGTGTCCCCCAATGAGGCGAAGGAGAAATGAAAATGGTCGTCTCTGGGATGTTGGCTTTTGGGTTATGGAATTGAAGTTGAGTTACTTTGTTTATGTTTATACTATGGAATTATTATGTCATTTATGTTATTTGAAAGGTGGAAAATTTGTATTTGGAGTTTTTCAATAAAAATTATTTGATTTAAAACAGGTTAAAGTAGAGCATTTGGAGCGACCTCTGGTCGCTGCAGCTCGTTGTGTTGCAGATTTCACCACTTCAATGTAATCCACGGTGAATCCTTTTCACAAATCACAAGTAAAACACAAGGATTTTGTTGTGCAATTGCAGAGAGATCCAATCCCTCTTGTGGTCTCTATACTGGGTGTCGTAGGTGATGGACGTTCCTTACCAGCAGCTCCTGTTGTTTGTCTGTGGTCGATCTTCCGATGACTTTGTACAGTTCCATGAGGTCTCCTAACATCCCATCTCCAAGCACCGGCAGCTGCATGGCCACAGAGGCCAGACAATGGCACAGATAGATCCTGGCAGCGTCCTGAGCGCTGTGTAGCTGAGTCAGGAGCGATTCCACAACGGACTGGCTCAGATACGGGCGGCACTTTGCCAGCTTCACCATGCAGGACAGAGCGGTCTAAGGGAACAGGAATGAGATGTTGACTATAAAGAAAATTCTGTGAACATTCTTAAGAGCGATGAATGGCCTCATAATACACCGTGCCAGTTTCATTGCCATTCCACAGCTATTCACACCTTTAAGGTTTGCTGGGAGCCAGCGCTGCCGTCTTGATTGCTCAGGACCAGAAGAGATTCAAGGCCGAATACAGCATCCTTCTCCAGAGCCAAATTATCTGAAAGAAATTGTAAATGAAGAATAGTGACATTTGCAACCATGAGTTCATCATATTCATGATCAGCAGGACAAATAGTTTGGGTCCCATTTGCAAGTCCTGCTTCTATCTGGACAACGGAGCCCTGCAGCACGCTGTCAAAAGTGAAGAGGTGGCAGCTCGTGGGTGTAGGACCCGCATCTATTGACATTCTTTCAATGTGCCATTAATGTCGCATTCAGCTGGCAGTAATCACTCACGCTGATTTTTCGTTTTGCACATAAATTAAGGAGTTGTTGGTTTGACCCATTAATTTACATGCTGCGTTGGAAGTTGCTCCAGATCACAGTGCCAACTGCAGGACAGCCAAAACCTGTGCAAAAAATAGGGATTTTTGTGTTCTCACCGTAAAATCCTTTTCTCAGAGCCACTCATTGGGGGACACAGGACCGTGGGGTGTATGTTGCTGCCACTAGGAGGCTGACACTAAGTAAATACAAAAAAGGTTAGCTCCTCCTCTGCAGTATACACCGCCCACTGGCTCCGGATAATACCAGTTCGGTAGCAAAGCAGTAGGAGATTAACAAAATTTAACCGTAGGAACAACATGTCAAAGACTAAAACACTCATCATAGGCAACAAGCCAAAACAGGGGTGGGTGCTGTGTCCCCCAATGAGTGGCTCGGAGAAAAGGATTTTACGGCGAGTACACAAAAATACCTATTTCTCCATCACCACATTGGAGGACACAGGACCGTGGGACGTCCAAAAGCAGGTATGGTCCCCTGAGGAAGCCAACTTCGCGAAACGCGCGTTGGGGCCCTTCCTGCTGCCTTTTTAGGTTCCTCCTTCCCACATGGGTAAGTTACGGTTTTGCTGGGCTGCACAAGTGAGATTACACTGGGCGTAGGGGCTGCAATATTAGCATATATGGGCTCCCTTTGCAATTGTCCTTTAATGGTAGGATGCCCTATATATTCCTTCTATGCCCACTCGTAGCACCAACATTTAGGGGTGTACCTCCTTAGGCAGCTGTTGTTTTTTATGTGGTTTTCCCCTGTTTTCTCGTCATGTTTTTGTGCATTTAGGCTTTTAGCCATTTCTGTATTTACAATGAGCCTTGTTTAATAAAATTTCACTTTTTGATACAATTATTTTTAGACTCAGGGCTTCATTCTACTTACATTTATATATGAGAGTATACTCCTGTTCGCTTGTAGGTTTTGTATATTTTGTGGAGTCGCGGTTGCGCTCTCATTTTCTGGTCCCGTATTTTTAGGACCATATATTTTCAATGTATATCCAGTATGTCAGTTCTTGTTAAACTCACGTCCAAAAGCAGCCCCTGGGCGGGAAATAACAACCCAACAGTGTAAGCTTATGGCACCTGCTGTCTACAGGTGCGCTACCGCTGCCTGCAGAATACGCCTACCCAGGCTTGCATCTGAAGATTCCTGAGTATGGACATTGTAAAATGCTTTGAAAAGGTGTGCAGGCTATACCAGGTTGCAGCTTTGGAAACAGGAACACATGGGCTACTTGCACAGTGAACAAGTCTGTATGATCATGTTCACACACCACCAAGAAACCTGAAGACACAAAAGAGAATAGTAAAACCAAAAACACTCAGTTTGAAAAAATGTTGCAGTAATCCGTAAGTGCTAGTAAAAGATGTAAAAAACAGGGTATTTGGTTGATACGTTTTTTGCAAAAAATGTATACTAAGCTGCTCTACCAATCTTCACGGTATACCCTTATCAGAGCAGTCCTAACTAATGTATGCAATCCCTATCTGATGTATTTAAAAACCTGATCATCTGTATATAACCTGTGTGAACAGGGTTCAGAGAGGAAAAATCCATGTGTGCATACAGGGTAGAACAGCTTTTGTGCAGATAGCCCAAGAGGAGTGGTGGAACTCCCCAGTCTTGTAGACACAAGAGAACAATTATGGAAACAGGAACACATGGGCTACTTGCACAGTGAACAAGTCTGTATGATCATGTTCACACACCACCAAGAAACCTGAAGACACAAAAGAGAATAGTAAAACCAAAAACACTCAGTTTGAAAAAATGTTGCAGTAATCCGCAAGTGCTAGTAAAAGATGTAAAAAACAGGGTATTTGGTTGATACGTTTTTTGCAAAAAATGTATACTAAGCTGCTCTACCAATCTTCACGGTATACCCTTATCAGAGCAGTCCTAACTAATGTATGCAATCCCTATCTGATGTATTTAAAAACCTGATCATCTGTATATAACCTGTGTGAACAGGGTTCAGAGAGGAAAAATCCATGTGTGCATACAGGGTAGAACAGCTTTTGTGCAGATAGCCCAAGAGGAGTGGTGGAACTCCCCAGTCTTGTAGACACAAGAGAACAATTATGGAAACAGGAACACATGGGCTACTTGCACAGTGAACAAGTCTGTATGATCATGTTCACACACCACCAAGAAACCTGAAGACACAAAAGAGAATAGTAAAACCAAAAACACTCAGTTTCAAAAAATGTTGCAGTAATCCGCAAGTGCTAGTAAAAGATGTAAAAAACAGGGTATTTGGTTGATACGTTTTTTGCAAAAAATGTATACTAAGCTTTGCAAACCTGCTCTGCAGACGCTTGATTCTGAATGGCCCAGGAAGCTCCCACCGACCAAGTGGAGCGTGCCCTGAGGATACGCTTGCCTCTGATGCGGTAAGCCTCTTGAATAGTTGACCGAATCCATCTGGCGATTGTCGACTTAGAAGCGGCCAGTCCCTTCTGGTGTCTCGCCGGGAGCACGAACAGAGCTTCCGTCTGTCAACAAGGTGCGGTGCTAGACATGTACTTCCCGAGAGCTCTCACAAGATCCAGGGAGTGAAGAGCCTTCTCCACGAGGTGCGTTGGAGCAGGACAAAATGACGGAAGTTTTATATCCTCATTGAGGTGGAAGGAAGGCACCACCTTTGGGAGGAAGGTAGGAGATGGTCTGAAAACCACCTTGACTCAGTGGAATGTAAAGAACGGCGTCCGACAGGAAAGGGCAGCCAACTCTGAGACTTGTCTGATCGAGGTAATAGCGACGAGAAAAGCCACCTTCCATGAAAGGAGAGGTAGGGAGATGTCCTGCAACGGCTCGAAGGGAGATTCCTGCAGGACACCTAGGACCAGATTAAGGTCCCAAGCCTCTAGAAGTGCTTTGTAGGGAGGCACCACGTGAGAGACTCCCTGAAAGAACGTTCTGACCTGGGGTTTGGAAGCAATTTTCTGTTGAAAAAGGACTGACAAGGCCGAGACCTGCCCTTTAAGGGAACTCGGGGAAAGCCCCAAGTCCAGACCGGATTGGAGGAAATCCAGGATGGTAGGGATGTTGAAAACCATCAGAGGGCGACCTCTGCTTCTGCACCATTCAAAGAAGATCTTCCAGGTCTGATGATAGATGCGCGATAACACCGGCTTTCGGGCATTGATCAAAGAGGAAACTACCTCACGGGTAAAAACCTGCTTGAGTCAGGACCCAGGATTCAACGGCCAAGCCATCAAACGCAGGGCCCCTGAGTTCTGGTGGTAGATCAGGCCCTGAGAAAGTAGATCCAGACGATCTGGTAGGCGCCAAGGAACGTCTGCGATGAGTTGGATCAGCTCTGCCTACCACGCCCGGCGAGGCCAATCCGGGGCGATGAGAATCACCGGGACACCCTCCGGCCTGATGGTCCTGATGACACTGGGAAGCAGGGCAGGGGGGAAACAGGTAAGGAAGGCGAAACTGACTCCAAGGAAGGACCAGCGCGTCCGCCCCAATTGCGCTCGGGTCCTGAGACCGTGCTACAAACTGAGTTACCTTGGCATTGAACCAGGACGACATCAAGTCTACGTCCGGAGTACCCCAACGAAGGCAGATTTGTTGGAATATGTCCTGATGGAGAGACCACTCTCCTGAGGCAAGACCTTGCCGCCTGAGGAAGTCCACGGCCCAATTCTCCACTCCTGGAATGTGAACGGCCGATATGACTGAGTGGTTGTTTTCGGCCCAGCGAAGGATGTGCTCTACCTCGCGCATTGCAGCTCTGCTGCGGGTGCCCCCCGATGATTTATATAAGCCACAGCCGTGGCATTGTCCAACTGGATACGGATGGGGCGGCCTGCTAGGAGATGATGGAACCACTTTAGGGACAGCCAAATCGCACGTATCTCCAGGATATTGATTGGAAGGTGAGACTCAGGATGAGTCCAGGTTCCATGCGCAGTGTGATGGCGAAAAACCGCTCCCCAGCCGAGGAGGATGGCATCGGTAGTGACTACCAGCCAAAGGACTGGGAGGAAGGATCTCCCTTGGAGAAGAGAGGTTCGGAGCATCCACCATTGGAGTGTCTGCTTGACCCGAGGAGAGAGAGGACACAGTCGGTTGAGGGAAAAATGGACTCCCATTCCATGCGTCCAGCAGAGCATGCTGGATGGGACGGAGGTGTAGTTGCACAAGTGGAATCGCCTCCATTGTGGCCACCATCTTCCCAGAATCCTCATGCCGAAACGGATGGAACAGGGGGACGGCTGGAGAAGCTTCCAGACCTCCTGTTGAAGAGCCAGGACCTTGTCCCGAGAAAGAAGCAGAAACCCTAGGGAGGTGTCCAGGGTTATGCCCAGGAAGGAGATCCGTTGAGCTGGAACAGGAGATGACTTTTTTAAGTTGATCAACCAGCCCAGCCGAGAAAGAGTATCCAAGGACATGCAGATACACTCCTCGCAGGCTTGGAAAGATGGGCCTTTGACCAGTAAGTCGTCTGGGGAGGGAAGCACGGCTAGACCCCGAGAATGTAGGATGGCCATGACCGCCGCCATGACCTTTGTGAAAACTCTGGGGGTGGTGGCGAGACCAAAGGGCAAGGCCATGAACTGAAAATGTTCCCCTCTGACGACGAAGGAGGGAAGAAACCTTTGGTGAGGTGGGAAGATTGGGATGTGGAGGTACTCATCCCGGATGTCGATGGATGTTAAGAATTCGCCTTGTTCCATCGAGGCAATGACGGAACGGAGGGATTCCATCCTGAAATGACAGACTTTGACAAATCTGTTCAAGAGCTTTAGGTCCAGGATGGGCCTGACTGTTCCATCCTTTTTGGGGACCATTAACAGATTTGAATAAAGACCGCGGAACCTTTCGTCCACTGGGACAGGGACAATAACTCCATCTTGGCGGAGCGACTCGATGGCCTGGGAAAAAAGCCCGAGCATGCGTTCCCGCTTCGGGAGGGTGGGAAGCAAAAAACCGGGTTTTAGAAAAAATTGATTTTGCAGCCGGAGGACACCAGATCCCTGACCAACTCGTCGTGAACGACTGCGAGCCAGGTATGACGAAACAAGAGAAGGCGTCCGCCTACTTTGCTGGTGTCGTCCGGACGAGGTTGCGAGTCATCTAGAATATGGTTGGGGTCTGGATCCCCTGGACCTAGACTGCGTGGTGCAGCCTCTCCAGGAATGGTTGGGCCTGTACAAGACCTGAGGGCTTTTGTCTCTGCCGGCGCGGCGCCCCGAACCAGGGAAACTGGCCGAGGAATGCCATACGTAATTTCCACGAAAGGGCCGAAAACGAGCCTGCGGCTGTCGTTGGAACGGTTGTCTGAATCTCTGCTGGGGAAGGGAAGTACTTTTTCCCCCTTTAACTTCTGAAATCAGCTTGTCCAGTTTTTCACCAAACAGACGGCCACTGAAATATGCAGGGATGTGAGGGACTTTTTAGATACGGAGTCCGCTCGCCAGTTCCGGAGGCATAAAGCTCTCCTAATCGCCACAGTGTTTGAAGCCGTAAGTGCAGAGCAGTTTTCCGCGTCCAGGGAAGCGTTTACTAAGTAATCGCCAGCCAAGGAAATTTGATTTGCTAGCTCCGCTATGTCAGAAGGAAGATCACTGTCTGTAAGGCCTTATGCAGAGAGTCTGCCCAACAAATCACAGCTTTGGCTACCCAGGTAGCAGCGAAGGAGGGAAAGAGTGCCGAGCCTGAAGCCTCAAAGGCTGAATGGGCGAAACTGTCCACTAGGCGATCTGTGGGTTCTTTGATAGAAGATCCATCCGGCACGGATAGGAGAGTTTTAGAGGACAAACGTGAAACAGGAGAATCCACAGGCGGGGATTCTGACCATTGTTTGCGGAGATCGGGAGAAAAAGGATACTTGGACTCCAGAGATCTCTGGCCTGCAAAACGTTTGTCCGGACGCTCTCCATGTCGCTGGACTATGTCCTGGAACTCCGGGTGATTGGCAAACACCCTATGAGTACGTTTGGTCCTTTTGAAGGACACCAAATTATCCGTACTGGAGGTCGCCGGTTCCTCATCACCTTGAAGGGACTGGTTGACGGCCTAAATGAGACTATCTATAGTGCTCTGATAACCTGGCGACCCCAGATCAAGAGGCCCATCAGACTCAGGTTCAGAGTCCTGGTCGGAAGAGGTGCCTGGGAAGCGAGAGCAGGAAGCGGAGCTAACGGACGCCGAGGCATCAGAGAGATTGGGGGACGAGCTACGGACGCGCTTCCTAGATGGCCGCTTGTGCTTAGCATGAGAGCGGCCCCTGCAGGCTGAAGATTCCGCAGCCGTAGGGGAAGTTTCCTGAATAGGCGGATTAGTGGTCCTGCTCCTGGATGGACTCGATAGCTTTAGTCAAAGAAGCCATAGATTGTGATAGTGGCAAAGCCCACTCAGGGGGACTGGTCACTGCGGGCTCGTTTGCGGCGGGGGGCTCCTGAGCGCATTTAGGGTCACAAGCATTACAGAGCGGGGCAGTATGCCCGCTTGGTAGCGCAGCCTGACAGGAGGTGCAAGAAGTGAAGAACACCGTATGTGTTTTTGCTGATTTTTTTGGAGGGTTTAGGCAGAGACATGTTGTGCTGCTAACCTCCGTGCAGGGCTGATGTGGGGCACTTGTGCAGCTAAAAAAGCGGAGCACTGTGTGCAGGAGTAGGAGGGCCTGTATCAGTGTGCAGCGCACCTACCCCCAGGTCCTGTGTCCTGTCGCAGCGCTGTGACCGGGAGGAGAGGCGTCCAGAAGCTCCTTGTATCCAAGATGGCCGCCGAGAGTATGTGGAGCGCTTCTCGCACTGCGCGAGAAGCGCTAAACCGGTGGGCAGGGCCTCGCACGTGACGATAGCTGTGGGTGTAGACGCGGCCTAGCTGGGGCCGAAGCCGGGGAGTAAATTAGCGGTGCCTGGCCGCAAGATGCGGCCGAGCCCATGGTGCGCTCGGGAGCCCCCCCCCCACCCCTGCCAGACTCACCGCTGATGCTCCTCTTCAGGCGAGGTATGGGGGGGGGATGCAGTAACCCTCGATCCGCCACCCTCTTGATGAGGATGTGGAGAGGGACTGAGGAGCTCCATGAAGCACCGCTGTTCTTCAGTGATGGTGCAGAGGGAGGGCAGCCGGACTGTACCTATGGAAGGTCGCCTCTGTGTATCCTAAGGGTTCGCTCCCCTAGGATTTCACAGGGCTAGTTCTCGGCCGTACATCCCAAGTCGCAGGAGAGGGTACGGGGAGTAAACTCGCCGTGCTCGCCTGTTGATGTTTTAGGGGAGATCGGCCCCCCTAAAAGGGTCCGTCGCCCCATCATCCTCTTGCGCAAAGTTAAAAATAAAATTAAAAATAAAAGTAAGAACGTCTGGAGAAAAACAGAAGCAGTATGCCTCCTACGGACACTAAGGAAGAACTGGTATTATCCGGAGCCAGTGGGCAGTGTACACTGCAGAAGAGGAGCTAACCCTTTTTGTATTTACTTAGTGTCAGCCTCCAAGTGGCAGCAGCATACACCCACGGCCTGTGTTCCCCAATGTGGCGATGGAGAAAAACTCCCCTGAACACAGATTCCATAATAATCAGCACTGTGTTACCAAAATCACAATTTCTGCAATCAAAAAGTAGCAAGGAAACTCTGCAGCCCCGACGCAAGGATTCCCGCTGCAATCATGATCTGCATAGTCTCTGCATGTCTGTGTATACAGATGGCTGCTATCAGCTAAAGGCCCATTAGGCTGACAGTGATTTCTGATCTTTAAATCCATGCTAATCAATAAATCACAACACAAACATCAATGACTGATACATTACAGAATGATATTAACTCACCGCTATCCTGACACGAAGCAACAATATTGGTGAGGACAGTCACCCCGTGGGCTGCGATGCCGCGATTACAGTGATAACTGCACTCCTGTGCCAACTTAATCAAGTCAGTATACCTGGCAGTACCCGCTATGGCACCTAAAAAAACATAAACATTAAAACGAGTCAGAAAAGTAACAAACTCTTAAAACGTATGGTATAGGACCAAAATAAAGATTTTGGGCACTCACCGTAAAACATCTCTCTCGGAGCCTCCATTGGTAGACACAGCAGAACATGGGTGTATGCTAGATCACTAGGAGGCTGACACTAGGCAAAAAAAGTCATCTCCTCCTCAGGAGGGTACACACACCAACTGGCAAGAAGCTAATCAGTTAGTGAAAAAAAGCAGTAGGAGAAGCAACAGAAATACAAAAACATAGCAGAACCAACACAATCGTATACAAGGGTGGGTGCTCTGTCACCCAATGAAGGCTCTGAAAAAGTGATTTTACGGCGAATACCCAAAATCATCATTTCTCTATCGCTTCATTGGTGGACATTGTCTGTTATGCGATAGGCATCCAGAATGGCAAATTGGACCCAATGGGCAATGGTAGACACTGAAGAATAGACGACCTTAGGGAATTATGAACAGAGAGTCCACTCGTCTGAAGGGTGCCCTTCTGGAAAGGTAGAGATGAAAGGCTCATACCGGGTCTACTTTGTTCAGAGACCGTCCTCGAGGATGAGAGAGACAGACAAAAGGAAAGAAGTATGATGTCTTCATTGAGGCGAAAGGAGGAAAACACCTTAGGAAGGAAAGATGGGATCAGACGAAGGACCACCTTGTCCTCGTGGAACACCAGGTAGGGGGAACAGCAAGAAAGAGAAGCGTGTTCGGACACTCGTGTGATTGAGGTGATGGTTACCAGGAACGAAACATTCCAGGAGAGGAGGGAGAGTGAGATCTCTTTTAGTGGGTCAAAAGTGGACTTCTGAAGGAAGTCCTGAGTAAGTTAAGGTTCTCCACGAGGCTGATAAGGGGCAACACAGAGTGCAACCACCTGAAGGAAGGTCCTGAAAGGTGGACCAGACCCCAGATTCATCTGAAAAAGAATGGAAAGCCCCGGCACCTGCCCGTTAAGGGAACTGAGGGACAGACCAGATTCAAGTCCTGACTGCAAAAATTTTAAAATTGATGGCAGAGCAAAAACCATGGGGGAGGCCTTATTTGCTTCGAACCAGCGGAAACGAGCCTTCCATTTACGGTGGTAAAGGTGATAGGAAAAAGTCTTCCTTGCCCTGATAATGGTCTGAATAATCTGATTGGAGAATACGGTGGATTTCAGTACTGCGGCTTCAACAGCCATGCGGTTAAACTGAGTGAATAAGAATTCTGGTAGAAGAGGAGACCCTGCGAGAAAAGATCAGGAAGATCCAGAAGTCTCCACGGAGTGTTAACGAGAAGATTGATTACTTCTGCATGCCAGGATCTTTTCAGCCAATCCGTAGCGACGAATATGATGGGCGCTCATTCCGCCATGATCTTCGTGGCCAACCTGGGGATGAGCGCTAGAGGTGAAAAAAGGTATGGGAAAGAGAACTGGGACCAAGAAATTGCCAGTGCGTCGAAGCTGATCAGTAGAGGTTTGTGAGACCTGGATACAAACTGGAGAACCTTGTGGTTCAGTCTGCATGCCATCAGATCGATGTCGGTGATGCCTCATCAGAGACAAATCTTGTCGAAAACCAAAGGATTCAGGGACCATACGCTGACAGCAAGACCTGCTTGACTGAGAAAGTCAGCAACCAGGATGTCCACTCCTAGGATGTGTACCGCTGAGATTTCCAGTATGTTCAGATTGGCCCATGACAGGAATCGAGCCACTTCTGACTACACTGCTTGACTTTGAGTTCCTCCTTGGTGGTTGATGTATGCCACCACCATGGCATTGTCGGATTGGACTTGTATTGGACGGCTGGAGAGTAGGTTCTGCCAGTGAAGCAGAGAAAGGAAGATTGCTCTGAGCTCTAGATTGTTGATAGGAAGGGACGATTCCTGAGCTTTACATCGGCCCTGAACTGTTCGATCTTGAAAATCGAGTAGACTGGCATCCAATGTTACAACCTTCAACGCATTGACAGAAATGATATTCTGCGGAGGATGAGCGTAGAGCTTATCCACCATTCCAAAAATCTCTTGATCCGGGCGGGAAGTGTGACAAGTAGATCAAGGGAACGAGTCAATTTGTCCCATCTTGATAGGAGAATGAGCTATAGAGAGTGTGTGTGTGGAAATGAGTGAATGAAACTGCTTCCATTGAGGCTACCATCTTGCACAGTACGCTCATGCAGAACTGGATAGAGCTCTGCGAGAGCAACTCCCGCATAGTAGAGTGGTTTTCTTTGGGCATAAAACCCTTGCATGCATGATGTCAAACAGAACTCCTTGGAAAACTAAGCGTTGGGCCGGGATCAGAGACGACTTTGAATTGTTGATGATACAGCCGAGCCTAGAGAGGGTGTCCAGAGTGATCTGCAGACTCTCGTGACATGCTGAGTGGGATGGAGCCTTGATGAGAAGGTCGTCCACATACGGGATGACGACAATCTCTGGTCTGAAGAATGGCCATCACCGTTACCATTATCTTAGGGAAAGCTGGGTGCTGAGGCTAGGCCAAACGGCTGTGAACTGAAAGTGGGATTCCTGGACTGCGAAGTGGAGGAATCTCTGGTGAGGAGGGAAAATGGGTATGTGCAGATAAGCATCTTAATTATCCACCGAGCATAGAAACTCCTCCGGCTTCATGGAGGCCATCACTGACCGAAGAGACTCCACTCTGAAGTGACACAGGCAGACATGTCAGTTCAATACTTTAAGGTAAAGGATATGGCGGCGACCAGAGCCATCCTTCTTTGGTACCACACGGAGGTTTCAATACAAACAAGAAAAGCGTTCCTGCAGGGGGAACGGAAATGAGGACGTCTAATTGATAAACAGCTGCAGCCCACTTGGGAGAAGTGTGCACCCTTGTTCGGGCAGTGGGGGCTTCAGGAAGAATAGCATGGTTGGGGGGCTGCAATCTGGTCAGAGGGACGAGGTCTGACCAAAGGGAAACCTTCTGTTACAGGAAAAACATGCAAAGTAAAAGACAATAGGAGGCGGGTGGGAGTGAGACTCCCAAGGGTTAGGCATAGGGAACGAGATATGTGCCAAAGGGAGCTATGCTGGGGATATAGAGAGCTCACCCGGTGGCAGAACGTACTCAGACCCTGGATTTGGTGATCGTGGGGATACTGATGGTGACGGTGGTTCAGTGGAACCAGTCGTTGAACTTCAGAGTTCATGGTAGCTGCTGTGGTAGAGTACAAGCTGGAGACTAGAAGATGGAGCCGAGCAGAAGGAAGAAGAGGCGACGTCAGAAAGCATGCGCAGAGTACCCCGATAGGCTGAGGGCAGTGGGCGGAGGAGCGCGAAAGAGCCGTGTGATTGGCCAGGCTGCAGAAGGTGTGGCCAGGCCACCAGAGAAGGCCCAGGCCAAAGTTGGGAGCCATTTTATTTATTTTTTTAAAAGAGGCCGCCGAAGAGTACCAGGCAGGAGAGGAGGTCGCAGCTGGTTTAGGGGTCAAATGAATCATGACCCAGGGAAAACTGGGACCTTCTTCTTCTTAGTTCTATCCCTTTCTTTCTTTTTATTGGGAGCCCTCTTCACTGTTACATCAAATCTGGACAAACCTGAAAATCCTGAATTCTTCTTCGCAGGCCGGTACTGGAAGAGGGACAACAGACATCCTGGGCGGCTGGCAGGTAAAAGATCCGTTTTCCCTCCCTGCTCTGTCTGGCTCTGGGGGGTGTACGAGCAGGGGATTGGTGGCAAGGACCATTTGCCGGGGAGCCCCAAACACTCTTGATGTGTTAGGGTCCTGTAGACCAGAGAGGATACAGTAGTGACACAACCCCACACTGTGCTCTCTGTCTCTAGGTGGGAGATCAGAGTGACACAACTCCACTCTGTCGCCCTCACAAGCCATATCTGAAATAAAAAGGGAAATCATTAATAAAAAACAACAAAACCTGATGTAGAAACAGGCCTGGGTCCAGACTCATCTCTGCCTCCTGCTGACATTAATCCAAAACTGATTAGCTTCAGGCCAGTCGGTGGCTATACACTGCTGCGGAGGAGATAACTTTTTTGTGTGTGTCAGCCTCCTGGTTGAGGCAGCATACATCCATGTTCTCATGTGTCCCCCAGAGAAGTGACAGAATTGTAAATAATCCCTGGCTAGATCGGCAGATTTTTACTATGATTTTCAGTTGCTGGCTCAGCTGACTTTTACATTGTATACTTTACTTATATGGCTAAAGTGAGAATAAAAATGCAATAAATGACCCTAATATTGGTCAGATTGTTGGAAGAAGTCTTGTCTTTGTGCAGCACAATTTTGGTCCCTCTGGGATACTGTACCTGGGGGTGAACTAAAGTACTGCTTGATGGAGATGCTGCCAGAGAGAGTGGAGAGTACAGCGACCATCCCCAGCTTCAGGCTGTCGTATGGCGTCTGAAGAGCACATTCACATAAAGCCTATGAGAAAAAAAAAAAGAATCAACACAGAGATCTATACAGGAAAGAAAAGTATATACATACATTGTATGTGCTCCCCGTGTTTGCGTGGGATTCCACCAGGTTCTCCGGTTTCCTCCCACACTCCAAAGACATACTGATAGGGACAGTGAGCCCTGATAGGGACAGCAATGATAGTGTATGTAAAGCGCTGTGGAATATGATGGAGCTATACAAGTGAGTAAAATAAATAAATGGTCACCAATAGCAGGGCTTATGATGTTATTCACCAGATAGTATCTAGTTTACAGTTCATAGTCGTGCGCTTTAAACCTGCGTCATTGTAAATGCATGAAGTGTAAGGCTCCTGATATCTAGTAGTAGCTCGACTTACTCGCCGTCACAGAGGGGAAGACAGAAGCAATAAATAACCACTTCTGTTTTTTTCCATCTTATTATTGCTCAGTAATTGCTATATAGCATTGGCACCGACTCGTGATCATGTAAATTGCTCCTCACAGCAGAGCAATTATAAAATATAAGCTATCAACACTTACATTTTTGAAGCATTCTACTCTGCAGCATTTTTTCCCACCTACCCAAAATATTCGCATGTGCATGCATGCGTAAATTGTATATATAGCTACATATATCCTGTTTATTATATATTGATCCCCTTGGTTTAGAATGCAGCTGAATCTGCACTTAAATCGTAGCTCTAGATATATATATATATATATATATATATATATATATATATATATATATATATATTTATTTTACGTTATTTTTTTTTTTACATGAAGCACCAGACCTGAATATTGTCCCTGTTCCAAGTGTGAGGAGTTTTGTTAGCCAAAAATTTTAGATCCTGAATAGCGAGTTTCTTCACCGCTTTCCTAGGGTCATTCCTCAGGTGCTGAAGCAATAGTTGAATCTGAAGGAAGAAAAATTGAGGTTGCATTTAACAAAACACTTACATTTTCATTATTAGAAACCCCCTCACATCCATGGAAGAATTAGATGTCCCTTTAGTGTACACTACATACATATCACATTCAATGTGGATTGTAATTTAGATCTACAAAAGATCTCAATAAAACTTAATTCACAGAAGTACTCATAGGTGGGGATCGGACTCTGGACATCCCCGCCGATCACACCGCCATATATGTGTGCCTGATATTACAGAGCCATTCACCAGACTGAAGTGCATTACCAGGCACAGTGCCAAGTCTCTACTAATCTGATACTGATGGCCATCAACATTACAGACCAAGGAAGAGTGTCATAGAAAATGATATGCGAACATCCGCGTACCTGCTTTGGAATGTCTACTAAGGATGACGCAGCGAGCAGTGTGAAGGTGTGCAGTGTGACGATCACCATCTTCGTTGAGGGGTACGAGGTGACGAGCTGCTGCAGAAGTTGACGGCTATTAGAAGCTAAAATGGCATCGTGGTGCATGTGCTGAAGAATGGGAATCAGTTTAAGCTTTAGATCAACCGGCGTGGCCAAACCTATAATAAAGAGAGGAAACAGCATTAAGAATGTAGACAGTCACAAGTATTGTTTTCATGTACAGAGCGCTAAACATGTCAGAAAAAAAAAAGAAAAAAAAATCTCACCTTGGATCATTTCTCCAATTTTGTTACAGATTCCCGCAGCAAAATCTCTGATGGAACAGAAAAAAATGAGAAAATATGAAGCAACGTAATGTAAGTTAAAGGGGTTGTCAGATGAAAACAATTAATCACCTATCCAAATGAATGGTGATAACTTTTTTTTTGTTTAAATAGTTTTTTATTGAAAGCAAATGTGAACAATACAATTTATGCATTTTCCAGTATTTTGCAAAATTTTAACATTTTCCAAGCCCCCAACAATCCCAACAAAACCCAACCCCCCCCTCCCCTGACAGCTCATACCCAGTTATACTTTTGTTACCAGTATTGATGGTTCTTTGAGCCATTTGACTCACTTATGTCCGCTTGTTCCTCTAGCACTCTCTTCCTTTCAGAGGCCCTCATCCTCCCATTTCCCATAACTACTCATCCCAGCTCGAGCCACGGAGACCACATTTTGTCAAATGTTTCTATTTTCCCACGTCTTTTATAGACCCCCTTTTCCAAATTGAGACCATATTTAACATAATTCAGGAATTCACCCCTTGTAGGCGGTTCCTCTTTGATCCAGTTCCTTGCTATTACCTTCCTTGCCATATATAATAGCCTAGCTATTGCTATCTTCCAGGTGTTATCCACTCTGATTTCCTCTACATGTCCCAGTATACACACTATCGGATCCCTCGGCACTCTGCATTTATACGCCCCTTCCACACGGCTCATTACCACCAACCAGAAAGCAACCAGTCTTGGACATGTCCACATCATGTGGTATATTCCTGCATTCTCAGTCCCACATCTCGGGCATTCGGAGTCAGCACGCAACCCCGCTCTGTGCAACACTTCCGGTGATTTATAGACTCTGTGTAAGATGTACAGCTGCGATAGTCTGTACGGCTCACTCAGTGACACTCGTGGAACCGACTCCAACACCGATTCCCAGGTTTCATCCTCCATTGGGCCTAAATCTCTTTCCCATTTCGCTCTCGCTTTTAAAGGGAAGTCTAGCAGATGTGCATGTAGAAGGTCCTTATAAAGGGTGGTAATGACTCCCCTTGTGGACCCTTCCCCACACACGTATTCCAGAACTATGTCCTCCTGGATCTCAATACCACCACCCTTGTTCTGAGCTTTAAAAGCATGTTTCATCTGAGCATATTGATATTCCCCAGTCGGTCTCAGTCCAAACTCCCCTTGCAGCTGCGAAAAGGACTTTAATCCTTGTTGTTGAATTATCTGAGCCACCAAGTGGATTCCTTTAGCCTGCCACTCCGCCAGCACTCCAAGGGCCGCAAACTCAACCAAATTATTATTAAACCATATCGGTGTAAATTTAGTCAGCCCCGTGACCCCCCGAATCTGTCGCAGTCTGGTCCATAATTTATATATCAAAAACATAGTTGGGTATAATTTCCCCAATGCATCCAAGGAACCATCCTCCAGACACTGCGCTACCGGTCGTCGGTCCGTCATCCCCTCCATCAAGTGCTGTACCGCACTGGAAGACGCCTCCCGCGCCCAGCCCTTCAAATGTTGGCTCTGGGCTGCAAGAAAATATAACTCAGGATTAGGTAAAGCCAATCCTCCATCTTCCTTGGGTCGCTGAAGCGTCTCCAGGCGAATACGTGGGCACCGCCTCCCCCATATCAGACTTCTAAATAGAGCATTAATCTGCCGGAATTTCCCACGTGGAATCCAAACTGGCGCATTATGTAGGACGTAGAGTAATTTGGGCATCACAACCAATTTAATGAGATTAACCCTACCTACCACCGATAAGTGTAATTTATTCCACGCATCCACTTTTGCTTTAAGAGCGCCCATGAGAGGTGTCAAATTCCTATATAAAAACTCTGTAACTGGCATCGAGATCCATATTCCCAGGTATTTGAAAAGGGATACTACCTTAAGCCGCCCCTCTCCCAATGGCTCACTTCTACTCTCCTCCACCTCATCCACCTCAAAGAGGACCGATTTATCCCAGTTTATCCTCAATCCCGATAAGTCTCCAAATTTCCCAACGATCTCGATAGCCCCCTCCAAGGCTTCATCCGGGTCCGCCAGGAACAGTAAGATGTCATCTGCATATAATGCAATCTTCTCCTCCACACTCCCATATCTGAACCCAGGGACCTCATCCGATTGCCGGATCTTGGCGGCCAGTGGCTCCACAGCTAAGGCAAACAGAAGGGGCGACAGTGGGCAACCCTGCCTCGTACCTCTGGCCAGCTTTATAGGCTGAGAAAGCTCCCCATTCACTCTAATTCTAGCTGTTGGTAGTGAGTATAACAGTTGAGTCCACGCCACAAATTGCGGGCCAATACCCATACATTTCAACACCCGCCAGAGATATCCCCACTCCACACTGTCAAACGCCTTATGGGCATCCAAGGATGCAATAACCCTTCGGCCACAATTGTCAGACTTCAGCTGCAGGTTCATATGCAGCCTCCGCAGATTAACCGCTGTAGATCTGTCAGGCATAAAACCAGATTGATCCGGATGTACAAGGTTAAAGAAAAAACACCAGAAAAAGATATGCACAAACTGGGATCAACCATATATACTAAATTTTATTTTAACAAGTCTTTACTACAAAAGGCAATAAGCAAAACACACAATTAAAAGCATTTAAAACCAGAACAGACCAACCCTCCTCCTCCAGGATTAAGGTAATGTAGATAAGTATACAGATGTTACATAGGGCATGAGATCAAAAAAACAGATACATATAATCCAAAATTTGGTCACATAAGAGATCAACAATGCCCCATAAGAGAGTCCATCCAGACCCCTACTTATAGCAATTATTTAGATAAACTCTATAGCCCCTAATAAAGCAGCAGTAATGCGAAAACAGAGCACCAAATATACACCCAACCAATATGGTGCTGCACCCTATACCCGCACACCTGCTACACACCCAAACCTGGACAGCCAATCTCATACATCACCTAGTCTGGAAAAGATCCAGATCAATGCAGGAATAGTCCCTAGGTGGCCAAGGTACTGGACAAACAAGGAAAGGGTAATCAGAAACCCCGGTACGCGGAATAAATGTGTCCCTAAGAAGGGCTGAATGTAGCGAGGGGGTAGCTGACAGGGAGAGAAAGTCCAGGAGGAGGATGACGGCCCCACGCGTTCCGACGCTACTAAGGCGTCTTCGTCAGGGGAAGGTGGTAAAGAATATGTCCCACATACGCCTTTTAAATGTACAACATTGTAAAAGATAGGTTGCACCTGTGAGGCTGCGGCGGCGTGTGTCACCATATCTGGCTTGTACACGCAGACGTATAAACTCTGCATTGTAGCACACATACTGTGGTGCTTGGACACATATATATTTTCTTTCTTCTTTTTTTTTTTTTTTTTTTTTTTTGTTATCCTTTTTAGTCATGCGCTTTTTCATTCACTACGGATGTGTTCTATTTTTTGCCTCGATATTATCGGTATCACCATGGATAATTCCAACATCTATTGTACAGTGCCTAAATTTCATGCATTGATCTGGATCTTTTCCAGACTAGGTGATGTATGAGATTGGCTGTCCAGGTTTGGGTGTGTAGCAGGTGTGCGGGTATAGGGTGCAGCACCATATTGGTTGGGTGTATATTTGGTGCTCTGTTTTCGCATTACTGCTGCTTTATTAGGGGCTATAGAGTTTATCTAAATAATTGCTATAAGTAGGGGTCTGGATGGACTCTCTTATGGGGCATTGTTGATCTCTTATGTGACCAAATTTTGGATTATATGTATCTGTTTTTTTGATCTCATGCCCTATGTAACATCTGTATACTTATCTACATTACCTTAATCCTGGAGGAGGAGGGTTGGTCTGTTCTGGTTTTAAATGCTTTTAATTGTGTGTTTTGCTTATTGCCTTTTGTAGTAAAGACTTGTTAAAATAAAATTTAGTATATATGGTTGATCCCAGTTTGTGCATATCTTTTTCTGGTGTTTTTTCTTGTACATTGTCCATATGCACGTGGCTGATCGCCGTTATATTTTGCGCGGTGCCCGCCTACCCCTGTTGCTTATATAGATTGTTGTTTTCCTGGTGCACTGGTTGTACCAGGTTTTCTTGGCGGTGGCACGCCATCTATTACTATTATGGATTTGGAGGCCCGTGAGGCTGCGTGGCAAGATCAGGTCTCGGGGGTGTTTGGTGTTGGGGGTGACACTGTGGTTGCCGCGGTGGAACGTGATGAAGGCTTTTCCAAATTATGCAGTGACATTATGTACCTGCATAAATCATTGACAAAAGTTTGGTGGAATACTAAGAGTTTGGAAGAATATAAGAGGCTGGGACTTATTCCCAGGGGGCTGCGGGTACAAATTTTCCCAGCTTGGGAAGTTGACCCTACATTTAAGGCTACTTGGGAGAATGGCCTGTCCAGGTGTTCAACAATTTTGATTGATATGCTGCTGGAACATGATTATGCTCTTTTGTCCAAACTTAAAGAGGATATCAAATCAAAGGAAGGGAAACTTCAAGCTTTTGATCTACAGGGACAGGTTACTCCCTTCAGACAGCGACTAAAGACATCTATTGATACCTTTGAAAAAGAGGTCATTAGGGGCAAGAAACATAAGTTCCAGCGGGACAAACTGGACTTTGACAGCTTAAGGGCCTATAGATGGTCACACCGTGGTAACGGTAGGAGAAGCATGCCAACGTCACAAGGAGATAAAACACAAGTTGAACAAATTGAACCTGTCTCCAGTGATTTTTTATCAACGGATACGAGCGACCAAGAAGGCGGTGCAGGAGGGGGAGGCGCAAACGCCATCAATCTAAGATCCAGGGGCGGACCCCTCCAGGACTGGACGTTGGGTCGCAAGAGGACCACGAGGAGGAACCACAGGAAAATCTAACGCATAATGACCCAGGGGGGGATGGACCTGGTAAGTTACAGATTGTGAACTTATCATCATACTCCCTGTCGGCGGGTGAGGTTTCTTTGCTCTCCAAAGGGCTGTCTTTTTCCCCTACCAATCAGCTCAACAAATTTGAATTGACTAAAGATCTGTACCTTTTTTGTAGGCAGCTCACGTTTAAATTATTGTACCATAAACCATCTGTAATTGATACCATGCCAGAGGAGGACAGACGGGTGTTCCGGGATCTTTTAGAGCTCCTAGATGAGAACGAAGGAAATAGCGGTAAGTCGGGTAGATTTACAGGACGTATTCCGTCCCAAGCCTCTCCATCTTTTTCACTCTTTCCGGTCGTACAGATATTTTTTGAGACCGTGAGTAGAGACATTGCCAATTTAAAAATTAACAATAAGGGTTTGGGTAACCTGACCAGGGAGGAGGCCCGCTGTTTGAAGCATCTCAAAAAACAGGACTCTTTTGTGATCAAAGAGGCCGACAAAGGGGGCAACATCGTCCTCTGGCCTAAGGATCTATATGTGGTTGAAGCTAAGAGACAGCTGCTCAATAACTCTCATTACCAGGTTTTGCCTTCGGACCCTACGGATGTCTATAAGAAACACCTTGATGGATTGATCCGGACTGCCCTTGGCCTGGGGATTATCAACAAAAGGGAAAGAGACTTCTTGACCATTGAAACACCTAGGATCCCTACGTTTTATATGCTACCAAAGGTGCATAAGAGCTTGGATAACCCCCCAGGTAGGCCAATAATATCGGGGATTGGGGGATTATTTGAGAGGCCGTGTGTGTATCTGGACTATTTTCTACAGCCCCTAGTATTCTCTTTAGGGTCCTATATACGGGACTCTATGCACCTGATTGAGAGAATTGGCAAACTTGAGGTGCCAAGGGATACCTTGATTATTACACTCGATGTGGAGTCTCTCTACACGAGTATTGACCACAAATTGGGACTTGATGCAATCACCTACTTTTTGGACAAAAAATCAAGTAGGGATAGGGACCATGATTGCTTTATCCTTGATTTGTTAAAAATGGTTCTAGAAAAGAATTATTTCATATTTGATCGCACTTTCTATAGACAGGCATCTGGCACTGCTATGGGTGCCAGATGCGCACCCTCGTATGCTAACTTGTACATGGGGTGGTGGGAGGAGACCCATGTATATCAGTTACATATGTTCCAAAGATGTGTGCTGGAGTGGCATAGGTTTATCGATGATGTTCTATTGTTGTGGACAGGAACCTTGGATGAGTGTAACAACTTCATTGATTCTCTCAACAGGAATCCCTGGAATATTAGACTGACATCAAAAGTCTCTTCCACGAGGGTTGATTTCCTGGATCTCAATATAATCTTGAGAGACAACCATATTGTCACGAGTCTCCATAGGAAGGAAACGGCGACTAATAGCCTACTTCATTATAAGAGTGCGCATCCGGTCCACCTTCGGAACAGCATACCCAAGGGGCAATTCCTAAGGGTTAAGAGGAATTGCTCTGCCAAGGAGGACTTTTTGGCAGAATCCAGAAAACTCACAGAAAGATTTCGGGACAGGGGGTACCCACACAGAGTGGTTGCACAGGCATTCCAGCATTCCCAACGCTGTGTACGTGAGGACATCCTTAAACCGAGGGAGAAAAAGACTGTACAGACTATCAACTTGATTACAGTATACCACAATCAGTGGAGGGATGTTCATGAGATCTTGAAGAAAAACTGGAACATTTTATTGACAGAACCCAAACTTCACCCCTGGCTTGCCCCCACTCCGAGGATGGTGGCCAGGAGGTCACGTAATCTAAAGGATGATTTAGTATCGAGTCATTTTAAACGGGCCACTATTAAGAGTGGTACATGTGGCCAGATATTTGGGTCCTACCCATGTGGAGGGTGTAGCATCTGTGGTCTGATGATCTCTGATACGGGCATAACCCTACCACATATTCCCAAGAGAATTGAGCCTTCAGCATATTTTAATTGTCGCACCAGATATTTGGTGTATGCCTTGGTATGTGGTTGTCCCAAATTGTATGTGGGTTACACTACACAGGAGCTGAGGCGTCGGGTGCAACAGCACCTCTCTAACATCAATACGGCCAAGAAAGATCTAGGAAAGGGGAAAAAACTATCGTCAGTAGCAGGCCACTTTTTACAGGAACATGGTGGATCCGCAAGTAGCCTTAGGGTTATGGGCTTGGAAGGAGTTAGGCCTGATGTAAGAGGTGGCAACATTACATTAGACCTCCTGAGGAGGGAGTCCAAGTGGATTTATAACTTGAATAGTCGGGCCCCAGGGGGGATGAATGAGGAACTGTTATTTACTGGCTTCTATAAGCAGATTTAGGTAATTACCTTTCTTTAGCTTTTTTTTTTTTTTTTTTTTCTATATATATTATCATGGTGTGAGCGTATTAACCTTTTTTACCTCAGATCGTGGATCCTGGACGATTGTTTTGCCATTTGGATTAATAGAGTGTACGTGGGGTGCTATAAGGGTTAAACTCTACACCGGCCTGTATTTCACTGATAGTGATTAATGTGTCGCTTAATAATGTATGTGTCACCATATCTGGCTTGTACACGCAGACGTATAAACTCTGCATTGTAGCACACATACTGTGGTGCTTGGACACATATATATTTTCTTTCTTCTTTTTTTTTTTTTTTTTTTTTTTTTTTTTTGTTATCCTTTTTAGTCATGCGCTTTTTCATTCACTACGGATGTGTTCTATTTTTTGCCTCGATATTATCGGTATCACCATGGATAATTCCAACATCTATTGTACAGTGCCTAAATTTCATCCTTTTCTGACATAACATTTGCGCAGGATTTGCTGCATTATAACATGGATTCTGTAAATTTTCAGTCTTCATGTGTATGTGGGGTGCTACATGACTGATATTTCATAATAGTGTATCCCTCAGGAATGGCGCGTAGCGTCACTTTAATGTTCAGGAGGTTATGTGCCGGTGTTTGGACATGGCTTTGTCCAGATTTTGGCACTTGACCGACTGATACAGTGTGCACACTGTGTGGTTATTATCTCCTTGGTATTTAAATATGCCTGCGCTGGCAACTATATCTTACATCGTGGACTCTGTCATGTCCATCTGTCCAACAGTACTATGTGTATGGGGAGGTAATTGGCTAATTATTTAAACCAATGTGTACCTCATTGGATAGCACTTAGATAGTCTGCGCCGCCTAATATCTGGCTTGTTCCCAGATCTGTACAAGACCCGTACGGGGTCTCACTTAATTGTGATTTATTCTTATTAAGGAATGGAAAGCGGAACGGGCAGTGCGCGTGTCTGAGTTGCCTTTGTGTTCTACTATTTCGGCGCCTGCGCATCTATCCCTCCCTGTTGTTGAGGGTCTCCTTGGAGACCGTAGCGCCTGCGTAGTTCTTCGGACCGCTTAGCAATGCTAAAACTCTGGGACTATGTACGCATGACCGGAAGTGTTCGCCCTTTACACGCCGGCATTTGAGGATACACGCCGCCGCAGCCTCACAGGTGCAACCTATCTTTTACAATGTTGTACATTTAAAAGGCGTATGTGGGACATATTCTTTACCACCTTCCCCTGACGAAGACGCCTTAGTAGCGTCGGAACGCGTGGGGCCGTCATCCTCCTCCTGGACTTTCTCTCCCTGTCAGCTACCCCCTCGCTACATTCAGCCCTTCTTAGGGACACATTTATTCCGCGTACCGGGGTTTCTGATTACCCTTTCCTTGTTTGTCCAGTACCTTGGCCACCTAGGGACTATTCCTGAATTGATCTGGATCTTTTCCAGACTAGGTGATGTATGAGATTGGCTGTCCAGGTTTGGGTGTGTAGCAGGTGTGCGGGTATAGGGTGCAGCACCATATTGGTTGGGTGTATATTTGGTGCTCTGTTTTCGCATTACTGCTGCTTTATTAGGGGCTATAGAGTTTATCTAAATAATTGCTATAAGTAGGGGTCTGGATGGACTCTCTTATGGGGCATTGTTGATCTCTTATGTGACCAAATTTTGGATTATATGTATCTGTTTTTTTGATCTCATGCCCTATGTAACATCTGTATACTTATCTACATTACCTTAATCCTGGAGGAGGAGGGTTGGTCTGTTCTGGTTTTAAATGCTTTTAATTGTGTGTTTTGCTTATTGCCTTTTGTAGTAAAGACTTGTTAAAATAAAATTTAGTATATATGGTTGATCCCAGTTTGTGCATATCTTTTTCTGGTGTTTTTTCTTGTACATTGTCCATATGCACGTGGCTGATCGCCGTTATATTTTGCGCGGTGCCCGGCTACCCCTGTTGCTTATATAGGATGTACAAGGTTAGCAATGACGCTGGACAAACGGGTAGCTAACACCTTGGCCAAGAGCTTGACATCGATGGTTAACAGAGAGATTGGCCGATATGACTCAGGCTTCCCCAGATCCTTATCCTCCTTCGGAATAACCACTATATTAGCCTCCCTCATAGATGCTGGGAGAAACCCTTGGCATCCAGCCTCCTCCAGTACTAACTTTAATCTGGGAATCAGCACTTCCTCCAAACTTTTATAGATTTCGGCTGGTAACCCATCAACCCCAGGTGCCTTCCCATTGGCCATAGACTTCAGCGCCCGACTCAGTTCCTCCTCGGTGATAGGGGCATCGAGGCTCACCCTATCCTCCTCACTCAATTTCGGAAGACCCAGACTCTCAAGGAAAGTCTCCGTTTCTCCGGCTGACTCATTGACCTTGGAGGAATATAAGTCCGCGTAAAAGTCCGCAAAGACCTTTATAATATCCGGTGTTTCAGATACCCTGCTCCCCCCATCCGAAACCAACGAGTGTACATACGAGGTACTACGCTGAGCCGCGGCTACCACCGATAGCATGTGTCCAACTGTCTCTCCCTCCTGAAAATAAGCCACCCTCTGAAACTCCCGCTTCCTTTCAGCTTTCCCCAGCAGAATCTTTTCCATACAATTTTGCGCTGTTCTCAATCTTTTCTCTGCCTCGGAAGTCCCCAGCACAACCATCTCGTCCTCCGCTGCTTTCAGCTCCTCCAACGCCACTCTCTCCGCTTCCCTCGTCTTCCTCTTACACCTACTAATGTCTCTAAATAGTAACCCCCTCAGGTACGCTTTCATTGCATCCCAAACGGTTAGAGCATCTGTACTCCCATCATTTAACGCAAAGAATTCCGTCACCTCCTTCCCTATACCGTCCAAGTCAATGCTCTGTAACCAGTTAGGATGGATCTTCCATTCTCTCCCGCTTGCGGTCCGTGTCCCCAACAACCTAACCTCTACCTCAATTGGACTATGATCCGAAAGGGCCCTCGGCAGATAACGCACCTCCCCCACCATTGTGTCCAACAGGCGATTACCCAGTGCCATATCAATTCTGGATAGCGTAGCATGAGCCGGTGAATAGCACGAGTATCCTCTCTCCCCAACATGTCTGACTCTCCATAGATCAATCATGCCTAATTCACGCACATAGGTTCCAAATGTTGTAGTGTGCCCCTCCGACCTATTCTGGGTGTTCTTATTTTTATCCCAAAAGTCATCACATATATTGTTCAAATCCCCAATAATTAAGATTGGCAGTGGTTCCCATCGTCCCACCCTCTCCAATACCTCCCTGATCTTCTTACTTGAATATGGAGGTGGAATATACATTGCCGCAACGCACAATCTCACTCCATACAATATACATTGTATCACCACATACTGACCCTCAGCATCCACGCATACTTTCACCTCTTCATATTGCACTCCCACCGGCACCAACACTGACACACCTCTTGAGTACGTCGAAAAGGTAGAATGATACCCCTTCTGTATCCAACGTCTATTCAGTATGTCCACTTTCTCCTGTATCAAGTGCGTCTCTAGCAAGCATATCATAGAAGCCCGTTGATCCTTCGCATACTGCAAGCTCGCAGCTCTCCTAGACTTATCCGCCAGGCCTCTCACATTCCAGCTCAATATCTTAAAGCGGTCCCCTATTATGTGACTCATCATCTTTAGTTGTGTCGTTACTCCCGGTTCTGAGCTGTCTAACTTCCCTTCCCACCCTCACCCCACTCCCCCCTCCCCCACACCCCCCAATACTATACATTCTGCCTCTTATCAAGAGTGGGGCACCATCACCCATTGCGAACACTCTTGTTAACGTAACCTTCTCCTTCCGCCTCCCGCTACCGTTTATAACAGAATTCGGCGCAATTCTTAGAAGAACAATATAATTGAACCTGTATTGTATTACAACTGCAAGAAACTAAATAAACTTTTAGTACGCTGCACACCCTTCCTCCCTCGTACTTCTCCGCCGCATCAGCACTCCCAGTGCTTTCCCTGAGTAATATCCAACTCCACCCTCCAACCTTCACATTTCAATTACCAGTGTACTGTCAATCAATCTCTTTTTTTCCCCCCCCTTTTTGAAAGATTTAAGATATCTCCCGACCAACCCGCCTCACATTTTCAATCTCCTTTCCCTTTAAGTTTTTTAGCGTTAAGATCTATCCACTGGGTAGCGTCCTCCGGCGTCTGGAAAAAATGAATCTTATCCAACGCTACCACTCTCAGTCGTGCCGGAAACATCATGGAGTATTGCACTCCCAGTTCTCTCAGCCGTCTCTTGATACCCGTGAACATCATCCGTTGTTTCTGTACCAGGGCGGAATAGTCAGGGTAAATAGCAATTCTTTGACCTCCAATTGTCAGATCCGTCATGTCTCTAGCCTTCCTCAGGATAATGTCTCTGTCTCTGTAGTTTAGGATTTTGGCAAGCACGGTACGGGGACTTGCTCCAGGGACAGGTGGTTTCGGTGGGACCCTGTGGGCTCTCTCTACCGCAAATACTTTTGTCAGTGCTGCATCACCAAAGGTCTCAAGGAGCCAGCTTTCAATATACTCCGTGGGATTCCTCCCCTCAGTTTTTTCAGGGACACCCACTATACGAATGTTATTTCTTCTGGACCTATTCTCCAGATCCTCATTTTTTGCAGCTAGCTCCGATATTGTTTGAGCAAACTTCCTCTCCGCTTTCTGCAGCTGCACTATATGGTCTTCTGCCGTGCTCACTCTTTCCTCCACAGCCCCCACACGTTTGTCAATCTTCTGCAGGGCTGCATTTATCTGGGCTGTATCCCCTTTAACCTCCTGTATCTGCTGGGTCAGGGATTGTTTGCAGGATGATACCAGTGCAAAGACATCTCTAAGGGTGGGCTCTGCTCCTGACTCCTTATCTTCAGGTCCCCCCGCTACCACCGCCATGTCACCATCCCCACTCTCCTGTTGTACCTCCTGCTCCTCTGCTGGGCTTTCCTCCTCTCCTTCTGTGTCTGTGTCCCCTCCGGCGTCCTCCTCTGCTTTTCCTGTGTTCCCTGCGGCTTCCACTCTAGCAAACTGCTGGAGCTTTGCCGCCACCGCCATTCTTTTCTGGCATGCCGCGTTGTCCTTCTCCGCCTTCTCCCTGGCGTCGGCGCCATCTTGGCCGGTCCCTGCCTCGCCGGCTCCGGCGTCTCTTTGTCTCCTCCTGGTCATGTTTGCCGATCTCGGGGCCGCCGCTATTCACCGCCGCACTCCCGGGACTCTCCTGCAGCCGGTAAGCGCTTTGAATCGCCGCTCAGCTGCGGCTTATCAGGATAAACTCAGCGTTAGCAGCGGGAGCGCTCTGTCACGCGTCCGCTTACATGGACGTTCAGGCCACGCCCCCGAATGGTGATAACTTATTGCTCAGTGGGGTCCTACCGCAGGGACACCGCATTGGTCCTTACAACACGGCACTTTTATCCCTGTTTTAGAATGGAGTGACAGGTTGGATGCCAGACGGCAGCTCAATTCGTTCTCTAAGTGGCTGGTGGAAAAAGGCGAGTGCAGTGCTCAGCAGCCACATGGGGAAAGAACAGAGTGGAGATCGGTCAAGTGCACTGCTGCTCCATCCATTCTAATAGGAGCGCTGAAGACCAGCAGAGCGCTACGATTGGAAATCTCTGGTGCTCCCATTAAGAGTGAATGGATCATCAGTGCACATGACAGACTTCCGCTCCATTCATTCCCTATGGGGCTGCTGAGCACTGCACATGCCTTTTTCCAGCAGCCCCTTAGCGAATGAATGGAGCGGTAGCGCGCATGATCGATATCTGCTCCATTCAACATTGGTGGGGGCCATAGTGGTTGCACCAGCAATTGGAAAGTAATCTGCTATCTCGTGGATAGGGGATAACTTTTAAACTTGAGAACACTCCTCTAAGCTTAACCCATACCTGATTGTTGTATGTGGGCTGTGTATGCAAAGTATTAGACAGACATAGAAATGACGCATGTTCCAAAGATCACTTATGGTTGGAGTACTTCCCTTTATAAATGCATGCTGCGACAACAAGCGCACCTATAAGTAAACTTTTTAAAAAAAAATTTTTATAAACCCAGTTTTCATGACAGCACTTAAGTACCAGAGACTTACTTTGACTGTGCAGAAAAATGAGATGCAGCAAATATGGCGGCCTCCACCTCCACATTGTCATGAGAATCCAAGCTTTGCCGTATACTGTGGTGGGCATTTTTTCGATCGGGAATTATGGATGCCATGCTGCCCAGCATCCTACAAAAGACAAAAACGGTAAATGGTCTTGTAAGTAAAGGGTATATTCGCTCCTCCAGTGTGACACCTTATGCACAAAGATGGCCGACCACTTGCCGGAGAGTAATAGCCCGAGCTACGGGGTCATTACTGTGTATAACAGAGAAGATCCTCTTCACAAACTCGTCCACATTCAGGATCTTTTCTAGGTGCTTCTCGCTCTGTTGGGTCACCTTCAGCACACAAAGTCGGAGGAAATTATTGCTGAAAGACAAGACAGTTCCCCTTAGGACAGAACGGAAACATCCAAGCAGCAAGGAAATTACTAGTAATATTATAATAACTTTTACAATGTAACAGGCTGAGCTGCAGATTTCATTGACACCACTCATTTTTCCATGCACTGGAAAACAGACAAAAAAAATCAAAGTACAGAGAAATGGTGACTGAAAAGGGATTGCACCATTTTATTTTTTTTGCACGGCATTCACTGAGTGATAATGACCCGGCGACATGATTCTTCAGGTCATCACGATTATGGTGACAACAAGTTGGATTGTTTTTTTTTGGGTGGTGAAAATAAAAAATTTGTAAAAGAAAAAATAATAATTGGATTGTGTCGCCATTTTCTGAGAACCATGACTTTTTTATTTTTCTGTTAATGGAGCTGTGTCATTTTTTTTTGGCATGTGCCAAGCAGTAGTTTATTTTGGTACCATTTTGGGGTACATATGATGTTTTGATTCCATTTTCTGTGATAAGTACAACAACCAAAAAATAGAAATTCTGGAGTCTTAGGATTTATAAAAACTATTTTTTTTCTTTAAACTTTATTTTATAGCCTCCATAGGAAACTTGAAGCGGGAGCAGTGTGAACCACAAGGATCTGTGCCGGGAGCCGTGGGGACCACAAGGATCTGTGCCGTGAGCAGTGGGGACCACAAGGATCTGTACCTGGAGCAGTGGGGACTACAAGGATCTGTGCCGGGAGCCGTGGGGACCACAAGGATCTGTGCCGTGAGCAGTGGGGACCACAAGGATCTGTACCTGGAGCAGTGGGGACCACAAGGATCTGTACCTGGAGCAGTGGGGACCACAAGGATCCGTACCGGGAGCAGTGGGGACCACAAAGATCTGTACCGGGAGCAGTGAGGACCACAAGGATCTGTACCGGGAGTAGTGGGGACCACAAGGATCTGTTCCGGAAGCAGTGCAGTGGGGACCACAAGGATCTGTACCGGGAGCAGTGAGGACCACAAGGATCTGTACCGGGAGTAGTGGGGACCACAAGGATCTGTTCCGGAAGCAGTGCAGTGGGGACCACAAGGATCTGTACCGGGAGCAGTGAGGACCACAAGGATCTGTACCGGGAGTAGTGGGGACCACAAGGATCTGTTCCGGAAGCAGTGCAGTGGGGACCACAAGGATCTGTACCGGGAGCAGTGAGGACCACAAGGATCTGTACCGGGAGCAGTGGGGACCACAAGGATCTGTACCGGGAGCAGTGAGGACCACAAGGATCTGTACCGGGAGCAGTGGGGACCACAAGGATCTGTTCCGGAAGCAGTGCAGTGGGGACCACAAGGATCTGTACCGGGAGCAGTGGGGACCACTTTATTCCCTACTGTCCTCTAGATTTCAGGTTCAGCCACCTACCCAACTCTGAAGACGTCGGCCAGCTTGAGAAATGCAGAGTTAATCAGGATTGGGAACGGATATTTTTGAAACAGTCTTGGAAAACGGACAACGGCTTCACATTGTTCACCGAGCTTGCCAGATCTTAATCCTGGGTACAAAAAAGGAACATTATGACCCAAAGTAAAGCAATGAATGATATATACATCAGTGTGAACAACGTCTAACCTTGCGCAACTATTAATAATTTATTGCTCTGCATTTTTGCTGTTTATTATGAGGCCATTTACAATTTTAAAAACTGTTTTGCAAAAAAAGATAAAACCCATAATAATAATAATAATCTTTATTTATATAGCACCAACATATTCCGCAGCGCTTTACAGTTTAACAGCTTCAAACACAACAGTCATAAGTTACAATGTTAACAATACAATAATCAAAGCAACACAAGACGACCCTGCTCTTGAGAGCTTACAATCTACAATGAGGAGGGGAGATACAAAGTACAGGTGTGTATTTACAATGATGTATTTACAATGGTGGTCCATCCATCTTCAGAGGGTGGGGGATAGATGGAGATACTGAATGGGCTACACACACACAAACAAAATAACTGATTAGGGAACATGATAAGCCGCTCTGAACAAATGTGTTTTGAGCGAGCGCCTAAAACTATGCAAGTTGTGGATGGTCCTAATATCTTGGGGTAGAGCATTCTAGAGGATTGGCGCAGCACGGGAGAAGTATTGGAGTCGGGAGTGGGAGGTACGGATTAGTGCAGAGGTTAGGCGAAAGTCATTTGCAGAGCGCAGCGGTCGGTTAGGCCGATAGACAGAAATGAGGGAGGAGATGTAAGGGGGTGCCGCACTGTGGAGAGCTTTGTGGGTGAGAACAAGTACTTTGAATTGTATCCTGTAATGAATGGGCAGCCAGTGTAATGACTGGCGAAGAGCGGATGCATCTGAGTAATAATTAGCCAGATGGACGACCCTGGCTGCCGCATTAAGGATGGACTGGAGATGGGAAAGTCGAGTGAGGGGGAGGCCAATTAATAGAGCGTTACAGTAATCCAGGCGGGAGTGGATCAGGGCGACAGTGAGGGTTTTTTGTTGTTTCTATAGTGAGAAAAGGGCGGATTCTAGAGATGTTCTTTAGGTGTAAGCGGCACGAGCGGGCAAGAGATTGTATGTGGGAGGTGAAGGAGAGATCGGAGTCAAACATAACACCCAGACAGCGCGCCTGCTGCCGGGGTGTTATTATAGTGCCACCCGCGGAGAGGGAAATGTCAGGTTTAGGGAGGTTAGTAGATGGTGGGAGCAGAAGAAGTTCAGTTTTGGAGAGGTTGAGTTTCAGATAGAGAGCGGACATGATGTCACAGAGTGCGGACAGTCAGTGGTGTTCTGTAGTACAGCGGGGGTAAGGTCAGGGGATGACGTGTATAGTTGTGTCGTCGGCATAAAGATGGTACTGAAAGCCAAATCTGCTGATGGTCTGTCCAATTGGGGCCGTGTAGAGAGAGAACAGAAGGGGGCCAAGGACTGAGCCCTGAGGTACCCCAACAGTGAGAGGAAGAGGAGATGAAGTGGAGCCAGAGAACAGAACACTGAAGTGGTCAGAAAGGAGGAGAACCAGGAGAGAGCAGTGTCCTTAATGCCAAGTGACTGGAGCCTAGAGAGCAGGAGAGAGTGGTCAACAGTGTCGAAAGCTGCAGAAAGGTCGAGGAGAATGAGCAGAGAGTGGTCACTGTTACGTTTTGCTGTCAGAAGGTTGTTGACCCACAGTGACAGCCTTGCTTGAGCAGCCAATCAGAATACAGCTTCAATTTCTCCTTGGTAAGATTCAGTAACCTTACTGGCTGTCAGGACAGGTTTACAGTCATGGCAACTTCCCATAGCAACCAATCACACTGCAGCTTTAATTTAACAGCATGTCAGAAAGTGAAAGCACTGATCTGATTGGCTTCAGTATGCCACCAGCCAATAGCAGAGCCTGCTCCCTTACTCCCTCCTCCCTACCTTTATCTAACTCCATGAGTGCCGAGTTGGCATCCAATTCCTGCTCTCCGTAACCGGCATCGGCTAGAAACGACCGAGCAGCGCTCCCTCCGGCCGCCATGTTGATTCAGTCCTCTTCCCCCACTAAGAAAATCATAAACCAATACAACTGTACGGAGCCACTAGCAGGCAGCCATGACACTTTCTCGTGCGCTTGCGCAAAACATCTCAATGTAACAAAGTACGCTGTGATTGGCCGATTTTTTTTTCCCGGCATGCGTAGCGTTGTTTAGGGATTGGATGTTGCCCCGACCAATGAGGCGCAGAGACTGGATTTCGCGGGAGATTGCATTTTGGGATTTCGCGGGAGTTCAGCATTTGCGCTCAGCTGTTGGAGGAGGCAGGACACCGGCGCTGTGCTTACCGCTCTCGGTGTACTCGGGTCCTTCTCGCTTTCCAGCTATGTCGTTATTCAAGAGTGTGGTGTACAGGCCGCGCTGGAGTCACAAGGGTGAGTGAGCAACGTGAGGGGAAGGCCTGCGGCGTGTACCGGCCATTACCCGGGGAAGGCTGCGCTGCCGCCATCTTTTATTTGTACCTTCCTTTCCCATAGCCATGAGGGGGATTGTGGTGTTAATGTTGCCGGAGGAGGTGTAGTGTGAAGGGTTCCATTAACTAATTACTGTACTGGAGAAAACAGCTGTAAATGGAACGAAACATGACGTGTTGGGGGGCCCCCGTGCGAGAGCGGTATAGGGCCCCCCCCCCCCGTGCGATAGCGGTATAGGGCCCCCCCCCCGTGCGATAGCGGTATAGGGCCCCCCCCCGTGCGATAGCGGTATAGGGCCTCCCCCCCCCCCCCCGTGCGAGAGCGGTATAGGGCCCCCCCCCCCGTGCGAGAGCGGTATAGGCCCCCCCCCCCCCGTGCGAGAGCGGTATAGGGCCCCCCCCCTGTGCGAGAGCGGTATAGGGGGGGGGCCCCCCGTGCGAGAGCGGTATAGGGGGGGGGGGCCCCCCGTGCGAGAGCGGTATAGGGGGGCCCCTATAGACCATCAGTGCACCATCTCCCTGCTTGGAGATGATCTTGGGCCCCTGTGTGGCCCCACAGATTGAACCAATGATACGTCGTCCCTGGTTTTTGGGTTTCTTTTCTTGTGTTGTTTTAGTAACAATAACCCGAGAACATGGTTTTCTGTATCAGTGTAATTCTGGTGATGACAAACTTAGCAGGTTTCTTTAGGGCTTGTGCACACGCTGCAGATTTTGCTGCGGATCTGCAGCGGATTTGACGCTGCGGATCCGCAGCAGTTTTCCCTTAGTTTACAGTACCATGTAAACCTATGGGGGAAAAAAACGCTGTGCACATGCTGCGGAAAAATTAGCGCAGAAAACACTGCGGATTATTTTCCACAGCATGTCCATTCTTTGTGCGGATTCCGCAACGGTTTTACAACTGCACAAATAGGAAACTGCAGTTGAAAATCCGCAGAAGAAACCGCAATAAAATCCGCAGTGAAAACCGCAGTGGTTTTGCACTGCGGATTTTCCAAATCCGCTGCGGAAAAATCCGCAGCAAAATCCACAGCGTGGGCACATACCCTAAATGTTAGTGTTTTTAAAAAAAAAAAAAAAATTAACTGACTGTTTAAAGCAGCACTCCGGCATTTTTTTTATTTTTTTTATTTCTCTACCTGGAGTGGCACCACTATCCGTTCCCTGACTGATGTGTGTGTTTAAAAGAAAAAAAAAAACTCTGAGGTAACTGTAACAAGGTCTCAATGTACGTTTGAGAGCCTCATTCTGACTGTCATAGACTTGCATTGAGAAGTGATTTCCAGTCCTCCCTGCCAACAATTGAGTGACCCGACGGGTCTGAGTGTGCAGGAGATGATGGCCATGTCGGCCCAGCGGGCCTGAGTGTGCGGGGCACGAGGGCGGTGGCGGGGCCTGAGTGTGCGGGGCACGAGGGCGGTGGCGGGGCCTGAGTGTGCGGGGCACGAGGGCGGTGGCGGGGCCTGAGTGTGCGGGGCACGAGGGCGGTGGCGGGGCCTGAGTGTGCGGGGCACGAGGGCGGTGGCGGGGCCTGAGTGTGCGGGGCACGAGGGCGGTGGCGGGGCCTGAGTGTGCGGGGCACGAGGGCGGTGGCGGGGCCTGAGTGTGCGGGGCACGAGGGCGGTGGCGGGGCCTGAGTGTGCGGGGCACGAGGGCGGTGGCGGGGCCTGAGTGTGCGGGGCACGAGGGCGGTGGCGGGGCCTGAGTGTGCGGGGCACGAGGGCGGTGGCGGGGCCTGAGTGTGCGTAAATGATGGAAGCATCTGTACGAGCGCACCAACAAGCAAGCCATTTACATGTCACTGTCGGGGATTGACAACTGCCTTTTCAGTGCTTTAAAACTAAGAATGAAACTTGTTCTGACCTCTGATACTTCTATAATCACTAAGCTGACTTCTGCTTGGTGTAGACTGTTCTCCCAAGTTTGCATACATCCCGCATTTGACCTGTGACAAAATGTATGTCCTACTCATTAAGAGTTTACAGAGGTTGTCTACTACACCATCAATCTAATATCGATGACACATCCCCCTAGATTAGGTCATCAATACCTTGTGACCCTTTAAGACTAGGGTCTCGTGCCAACTTTTATCATGGATCAAAAACACTTGTGTGATTTGTCTGTAACTTACGTTGCTCAGCAGGTTCTCCCAGGATGTTCTGAATGGTGCAGTGCTCCCTAGGGGTGATATTTGGAATTGTATTTATTAATTAGTAGAAATGTGTTTCCTGGTTGCAGGGCTGTATGGATTTCCTCTCCAGAGTCTACTGCCGAGCTTTCAGTGTGTCAGAGAAGACGAGCACGTGTCATATGGTGATGTCGGTATGCCAGTACCACCTTTCGGCTGCTCATTCAGTTCAGGTGAGACTATTTTAGGTTTTCATTCAATTTGCAAATTCATTTATTTTTTTAAATATAATTTGCCTTTTTCAGGACCACTTAAGTAAAAATATTATCTGAAGGTTTCTGAACTTTTAATCTCTACTTTTATCCCAGCTGCCTATTAAAGAGCGGACTGCTCCTCTATGGGCTATATAAAGTGTATAGGCCATGGTCACACTGTCCATGGGAAACAAAATGTTGGCTGTCAAGTATTTTACTCTGCCATCCCTGAGTGCACCCTCTGATACAGACACTTGATATATTTAGCCAATGCAGGTGAATGCTGTCTGTATCTGCGCTTGCACTGACTATGCGCACTACTCTTGATCACCTCTGCAGAAGAGGATGCATCCAAGACAGGTGCAGCCACGTGGGTAAATCGTGTGACTGATTCCATCTTCCTTGACTGTTGCCCTAAACAATACATGTAGCTCATAGATGTGCAGCTGGGGTGAAGTATGAAGCTTTTAGTAAATGGTTGGGGCAAACACTTTCATGACAAATGCACATGACACTGATGTACTATCACTAAAAGCCTGAGATATTCGCACCTGACAAGCTATTGATGGAGTACAAACTGTACCTGGTCTTCATTTTTAGTTCCAGATATGCCTCACCTTCTCGCTGTGACCAATGAGGAAGGCTTTGTAAGACTGTATGATACTGAGTGCCGGGACTTGCAGCAAAAGATAGTGAAAGGTGAGATCATATTGTTTATTTACACACAAAGGTAAATGCATGTGCATCTCTATTGCTATGAATGAAGCAAGTCGTTTAAAGTGGTTTTACCTGATTAAAAGACTAAGCCTGGCTTCACACGTCAGTTTCAGGTCTCCTGAGCCAAATTAAACTTTTTCATATGTGCCAATGAGGATGTTAAGTTCGGGTCAGGAGACCTTCGGCTGGACCAGAAATTGCAGTCCATACACATCCGTGAAACGCTGACATGTGAAGCCAGCCTCTTTAAATACAGAGGGTTTATTCCATATTTCTCGCTTTTGGATACTGCATAGTTTCCTCTCCCTCTCTTTAGACTGGCAGGCGCACACTAATGCGGTCTTTGACCTTGCCTGGGTTCCAGGGGAGCACAAGCTAGTAAGTAAATTCAAAGTTTATAAGCCTTTTTTTTTTTTTTTTTTTTTTTTCTTTTTCTCTGGGTCGGTAACACTTTACATCAAATTATTCGGCACCTATGAGAATAATCCAGATTCTTATAGTGGCAGTACATAGTCATGATGGTGTTAGGGAGCGAAGGGTCAGAATTTTTCCATCTGTGATGTTTGGTTTTCTCACAGGTTACAGCCTCCGGGGACCAGACTGCTAAGCTGTTTGATGTGAAGGCCGGGGAGCTTCTCGGTGAATGTAAAGGACACCAGTGCAGTCTGAAGTCTGTTACTTTTTCCAAGTTTGAAAAAGGTAGAATTATCAGGAAATATCTAAAAAATCTGCAGCCATCATCAATCTGCTTAACTGCAATTAAGTGAAATTTCTAGCAAATTCAGTTTTAGAATGGTAAATGTGTTTGTGGATCGCCCCCACATAAGGGCAATGGGGTACTCGATACCGGGTCCTTCAGTTCCCTCGACGGGGATGTCACGGTGGCCCGACCCAGACCGTGGCCCCAAGAAGGGCGCCCAATAAAAGGCAGAGTCCGTAGATAACGGTAGTGTTCGTGACGCCACCTGTGGTATTCGGTCAGGGTGACCGACGCTGCTTAGGGGTCCACTGGGGTGATGTTATGGCAGCTAGATGGAATACCTTCCCACAGGTGAAGTATGTCCCCAGGGCTTCCCAGAAGTGTAGATGTTGATGGTGGATGGTGCGAGGCGCGGCAAATAACGAGGACACAAGGGGTGCAGTCTCTTTACCTTTACTGAAGGCTTCAGCATCCACAGTCCAGAGTGCCGGATGACAGGGTAGGCAGAGTTCGGCCGACCCGATGGCATCTCCAGAGTCCCCTTATCCAGGTGGAAATCAGTAGCCTTCCCCTTGCGCACAGTAACGTAGTTGGTCCCTACTTGCATTAGCTATCCATAAGGTGCTCACTGTTGTTACTTCTCTCTCTCTCTGTCCCCCAGATGGATAGGACAAACCCGTATGACGGTGATGGCTTGAGGCTATTTTATAGGGACCCTAGTGATGCCCCTCCTCCGCAATTGCCATCATGTCTGCTTAGGTGTTTAGGTCGGACAGCCAACTTGGAATTCACTGCCCTGTCGGTCTCTGACGTAAAGCATAGTCTATTACTCCCTCTGTGTTCCGGCCACTGGGTCTGCGCTTCAGAAGGAGGCAGCCTGCTTCTAGCTGGTCTCCCACCGATGTTTCACTCCTGTTGCTACGACTTCTTTGTTGCTCACTCACTACAGCACAATTCCTTTCTTAGGATGCTGCCGCATGGGTTGCAGGCGCAGCTCCGTATCCCTCTTTCCTTTTTCCACAGACTTCAGTCTGGATCTGACCAGGGATCACCCCAGCCAGCTCGACCTGGAGACCTTTCCTCATCGGTCCCCAGCCAGGAACTCTCCTCTCCTCCGTCTGACTAACTTCCTAACCAACCCACCAGTTTTACCCTATGTGAGGAGTGGCCTAGTGGATAGAACCCTTAGCTCCCCCTGGTAGCCGGCGTGTGAAGTGTGTGTGTGTGGCTGTGATACCTGGCAGGGTGAGCTCCTTTGGTGCCATCAGACGTAACATCACTCCCCCTGGTGGAAGAGCGACATTACTGCAACGACCAGGATTCTGGGGTGCTGCATATGCACAGCTGCACCGTGACGTGTGTGATAGTGCTGTCCGATGGGCAAGTCATGTACTTACCACAGTCCAAATGACATTGCTTTGTGCAAACTTTTTTATTTTTCAGCCGTATTCAGCACTGGAGGACGAGATGGCAACATTATGGTCTGGGATATTCGATGCAATAAGAAAGGTAAATTCATGCTTCATGACAATACCTGAAAACTGTATGTGGTTTGATTGCCAGTGAAAAAAAATTATTGCGCTCTAATTTTGTGAAATTTTTCTACACTTGCATGAAATATAATGGTGCTCCCCTTCAAATGGAGATATGTAGGACTTGGCTTTCTGATTTGTACCCCATCCCTCTCCAACCAATCCTACTTGCTATTAATCACTTTGGAAATATTAGTTGCTCAAAATGATTTGCGAGATTCTTGTCCAGCTGTCACATCGGCAGGCCGTGGCCGCTGGCTCACACATCTGATGGCCTACTCCTCCTCCTTATCGGCATCTATTCAGTCAGGCTGGCTAATCACTATAGGAATCTGAGATGCCAACAGGTAGGTAGAGGTTCACCGGGCGCTAATCCGGCAGCCATGGATGTGGCTGCTGGACCATTTTGCTCTACTCTAGAAAATGGTTGTAGATTCTCCCTTTTAATAACTTTATAGGCATACTAGCCTTACAATTCTATGATGTGATCGACCAAGAGTCCCACAGTTAATTATTGCTATCCACGTTTTTCTGTGCACTTAAATTTCACTGCAGAGGGAGTTTTATATTGAATGGTACCTACTGAAATCATTGATTGTATAATACATAGTCATGCCTCCATAGTGAGCATTGCTGTTTATAGTACCAAAGGGACGGACACGTAAAGGTGGACCCAACCGCACCGTCCCAAATGTGAGTGATCTCTAGTTTGGATACATTCTTCAGTGCTCCTTGGTCAAAGTTGTTGTATTTCATCCCAATGTGAAATATCTACACAATGTCGTTTTGTTTTTTATCCAGATGGCTTCTATAGACAAGTGAAACAGATTAGCGGGGCTCACAATGCACCTGATAAACAAACGCCGCTGAAAATAAAGAAGCGAAAGCCGATGATCAGGGGACTCGCCCCATCTGTGGTAAGAACCTCATTACAGATTGTCAGGAGATGAAGAACTATATAAATGAAGCAAGTGTAGTAAACTGAAATATTGTCACTTCCTTTCCAAATGGCAAAAATGGAAAGTGCGAAAAGAAAAGTGCTTGATTGCAATGATGGAGAGGGGAAGTGCATGAAGGTAATTGGCAGCTGCTGTCCTTGATGGGAATAGTGGCCATGATACCCTGGGGGAGATGGCTGTAGACATACTCTTTGCAGTGTTACATTAGGTGGCCATTGTGTTTTTGCACTACATTCAATAGGTGCATCAAACTGAGGACCAAAAAGTGTTGAATAACAGCCAAATAGTCTGATTAAATCGCTCAACTGCCCCTCTATGTTCATGTGGTCAGGAGTCCTTTGTAAGGGATCTAGACTATTTTGGTGTAACCTAATAAAGCTCACCTATCACAACAAAAAAAAATCAATGACCTGTTAAACAGCAGGAGTGAAACTTGCCACTTCAGAGTTATGCTGGGAGTTGTAATTTCACAAGACTTGGAGTGCTAATTCCTGGTCTGTCAATTGTAAAACATTTAAGCTCTCAATTTCCACCTCCTCCCTCTTGATGGCTCTGGCTTCATAGAGCCAGAGATGGATGGAAAACAAGCAGGTAGGAAAGTGTACTTGTTGGCCCCTCCAAGATGCATTGAGCGCCTGTACTTGGTTTGAACAGTTATTCTGTGCGAACAGTCCATTTAAATGTTTTCCTTTTTCACCTACAGGACTCCCAACAGAGCGTGACTGTGGTGATCTTTCAGGATGAACACACGATCATATCAGCCGGAGCAGTTGATGGGTAAACCTCATCCATAATTCTAATTCAGAGTATTCAATACTAAAATCTCTTGCACCTTGCTTCATGTTTCGGCTGTTCTTTGTTTCCTGTCTTGACAGCATTATCAAATTGTGGGACTTGAGGAAGAATTACACTACTTACCGGCAGGATCCCATCCCTGCAAAATCGCTTCCTTATCCCGGGAGCAGCTCTCGGAAGCTTGGTATGTCAATCCTTTAAATTTTATAAACTGTGCATGGTTGGAAGAACTACGTGTAATTGCTGAAGTGATGTGAATCCTTAAAACGTACTGAACGCATGACAAGAATTCCTGCATGCCCTTTCCTCTTGTGTGAGTACAGTAATGGTGGGGAGTGTATGCTCTCTGCTGATCGTGTGAGCACGGTAATTGTGATGTATGCGCTCTGCTGATCGTGTGAGCACGGTAATGGTGAGGAGAGTATGCGCTCTGCTGATCGTGTGAGCATGGTAATGGTGACGAGTGTATGCGCTCTGCTGATCGTGTGAGCACGGTAATGGTGAGGAGAGTATGCGCTCTGCTGATTGTGTGGCCGAAGGAACTGGGGATGAATAACTCCTACATGTCAGTGATTACCTTTTAGTTAATAAAATTGAAATAAAGGGGGTTTTACCGTCCCCAGGTCCAGCGGTGACGTCCTGTCGACAGTGCGCATCACTGCTGTAGTCAATTACTAAGCTTATCGGTTGTGTCGAGGTTGATGGCACGGAACATTAAGCTCAGTGGTGCACTGTCACTGCAGTAGCCAAAGCGGAGACCAATGCAATATTGGGAGCAGTCACTAAACCTGGGGAAAGCAAACACATGCTGTGTTTTTTTTTGTTTTTTTTTTCTCTACCCTCCCTGAGACTGTAAAAGCTCTCCTCCATTGCCACAATGCGGGAATCTGTGTACAGCTCCTTCCCAGCTGCAGTCTCTAACACTGAGAAAAGGGAGCGGGAACTAGGAGCCAAAGCTCTGATGAATCTGAAACATTTTTCCAGATCACTTGGCCACATAAATGACTGTCACTCTGCAGCAGCAAAATGATGAAAAGCTTATAATGAAGGATTTGTGGTAGTTTCTTTTTAACTTTGCAGTTTTGAAGAAAATGAACAATATGATAAATCTCTGTGATAATGTATATGGCTTTTGAGTTAACATTCCTGTAATGTTTTTGTTTTTTTTCTTTTTTAGGTTATTCTAGCCTGATTTTGGATTCCACTGGCACCAACTTGTTTGCTAGTTGTACTGATGATAATATCTATATGTTTAATGTAGCCGGATTAAAGAGTGATCCTGGTACGTGAGATCGTATGTAATCTGCTTGTGAGCTAGTGAACCCCTTCTGAAGGCAGCTGACCACGGACTGTTCTCCAGCTGAATAATAATAATAATTTTTATTTATATAGCGCCAACATATTCCGCAGCGCTTTACAAATTATAGAGGGGACTTGTACAGACAATAGACATTACAGCATAACAGAAATACAGTTCAAAACAGATACCAGGAGGAATGAGGGCCCTGCTCGCAAGCTGAAGCCCTCATGATGGTAGCAGTGATGCTGTGTAATTGCTCTGGATCTCCGTAAGGAATTTAACATGTTAACCCTCCAACTCCGTTAAAGGAACCGCTCAGCAAGGGTTCTTAGACCCCCAAAGTAACATTGTCACAGTGAAGCACCTCTATTGATTACTTTCATACCTTTTTATATTACAGATCTGTCTCCAACTCCTAATCAACCTGCAAATGAACTTGCAGGGGCTTTGTCACCAGTTACATTTCCAGCTTTTCTCCTAATGCCAGTAATGGACAGGTAGCCGTCTGTGACCTTCCTCGGCTGACATCTCACGCAGGCGCCATTGTACCCTTTTGCCATCTGCACATGTGGCGCCCTGCAGAGAACGACACCTCTGCAGGGTGCAGTCTGTTACCTGCTCCCCTGCCTGAGATCTCACGCTGCCACGGTCATTCCTGCAGCGTATGCTCCGATGAATATTCTGGTTCCTGCAACGTCATCAGGATGTTACTGCTCTTGCGTCATCCCCGGTATGAGTGCCTACGTGAGATGGCAGCCAGGGAAGCAGGTTAGAGATGAGTGACCTGTCAATCACTTCCCAATGAATTAAGAGATAAAGAAACAGATTTGTAATATAAATGTTTAGATTAATCCTCATTGCAAGTACTAATCTGTGCTGATGATACTTTAAGGTCAAAAGGCCTTATGACTGGTTCCCTTTTGGGAATAAATTTGCAGAAAATTTTCCACATCATAAAGAATTGTGAAAAGTTTTGGCTATTTCACAAGTTTTACCCTTTGCATTAAATATGCAAATTGTAAGAGAGGAAGAGGACTAGAACTCTAGTGCCACGTATAGGAAGTAGCAATTTTAAAAGTCAATATTGACTCTTTAAAGAGTGTTGCCACATGACTTGGGATGAAAGCCAAAGCATAATCTCAAATTGCTGTCACTGTTTTGGGCTGTTGCCCCTCATCAGTGCAAAGTATGTGGCCTTATCTGGCTAGGTGAGGTCTAAAAGGTTAAGGTAATGTTTCTCCTCTTAACAAGCCTGGCATGTCAGTGATGACACTTGTATGCCATGCACGTTCCTCTGGGATATTGCTGAGGAGCATGCATGGCTAATAAGTCTCCTCACTCTTGACATGTCAGGCTCGTCAATCTCCACAAGGAGAAATGTTACTCTTTAGACTATTTGCATTATAAAGATGCACAAAGATATCAAAGGAGCAAACTGACAATACTGTGGGCTTCTCATTTTTAATTGAATTCACAATGCTAGTACTACAGCAAATCTTCAGAAAATGAATTGGCAGCAGATAACCTGCAGCGCTTACACCCTGTGGGAATTTAGCCAAAGTCCTGCTTACAATGTGATTGCGAGAGATATGGGTTATAGTAACTTGGATGACTGCACATTACTGACACCCCATCCTTCAAAGGAACTTTAATGATAACTTAAAGTACAGAAATGTTTAGAAATATTTTATTTAGAAGTCAATAAGAAATCTGCTTCTTTCTCCTCCTGGACTGATCTTTCATTCTCAAAATTCTCCATTTACTGGTAAAATCTCTCGCGTGAATACAGATTCTCCCATCACTGAGATAGGAGATGACAGATGGTTCTCAAAGTTCTATGGAGCTTGCAGTAGAATGCCGTCTCCTGGCTCCTCCCCTCTGTATAGAACTTTAAAAGCACCAACTGCCATCCATCTCACTAATGGGAGAATCTGCCTTCTCTGAATACGTATTTTTTCCAGGAAAAGTCGATTTCTAGAAGGTGTTAATTATTTTGATGTGAACTATTGATTATGAAATTAAAATGACACTCTGTAAGACAGTTTTATTGTTAGTTCTGGACGATTGCAAAAAGGTGTGTGGTGTGGGATTTTTTTTTTTTTTTCTTTTGACCATTCCTCGGCATTCAGTTGTCGCTTAAGTTTCTCCAGCACTCAGTCCTCTTACTGCTTAATCCTTATAGATTGTCAGCAGCTCCAGCAGTCAGAAGAGTACGATCTTTTTAAGTCTGACGATCACATTACAGCAGCCGCTCTGACACCGCTGTCCAATTGATTGCACAGACATTGCTACACTGGTTCACTTTCTTTTGCAACTGGGACCGTTGGAACACCCCTTTTAAATAGCTTGTACAACTAATATCCAAATTAACGGGTATAAGTGAAGTAGCATAGGAAAAGTTTTGGCTTTTTCTTAACATTGAACAAGCTCCAGGCAATCTGTTCAGCTCTTGGGTGTCGTTTTTTTTTTTTTTTTTTTTTTTTTTTTGTGCATTTTCTTGAATTAGTTTTATTTAACAGTAGGGGGCAGTATAGTCTCCGTAAAATCTCCATTGGGTCCTGCGATGGGTATACTAGAAGTGTTGTCTTGTTTCTTAATTTGAGGTCAAGCTGGTAAGAGGTTTGAGAGGAATTTGCAGCTCTGGTTCTTATGTGGAAGAAAACAGACTGGAAGATTTATTACATTGCAGGAATTCCTTCTCATGGGAGACGCTGCGGTGTGCCCTGGTTACCGGCTTATTTTTAGCTTTTGTCTGCTCTTCACAACTCATTTTCCAGTGACCCTTCAGTGCTTTTAAAGTTAGATGTAAACATATGAGGTGTAATCAGCAAAAGTCACTTTAATGATCTATATTCGGTAATTTTAAGTCTGTTCCTGATATAATATTTGGCGTAATGGTTGTCTGCCTGCAATCCCTGCATGTTGTGCTGTAGTTCCTTCTGACTGATCCTCTTCTCCCAATTTTCTCTCTCCCATCAGTTTCTGTGTTCAGCGGTCATCACAATTCCACCTTCTATACAAAGTCCAGCCTCAGTCCTGATGGCCAGTTTCTCCTTAGCGGCTCAAGTGACCACAGCGCTTATATCTGGCAGGTAAGTGTCCTGGGATGTGGGTTAATACTTGTGTAGGTTTTCATGAGAGGCTACATTTATTTCAATAGAAATTTATCTGAGTTTAAAGTAATTATTCTCAACTTCATAAATGGGTATCGTTAAATGGTGGCTGTAAAGATGAGCAATTTTCAACTTAAACGTTCAGCCGTTCTTGAGATATTAAGTTTTTCTTTATTTACATCTGGTTGCCTAGGCGACCGACCACTGCTAGACAACAGAACACACACCGTGCTTACAAGCCTTTTTGTTTTTTCTCTTAAATTTGTGAGCGCTGGTTTAAAACCGGCCAGGATCACTGGCTCTTGCTGTTAGCTGAGGTGGGCAGGGAGTAAAAGGTAAATGCTCACAAGGTTCATGCCATAGTTCCCATCCCCTGTTTTCGTCGCACATGTGACCATGTTCTGCACTAATTTGTCTTGTTCTGCCATATAATGGGGACACCTGGGGTGCCATCTATTGAAAGTATATAACGGGAGCTCAAACTACCCAAAAGGCAGATTAGGGACATTCTAATAGAAGTATACCTCGTATGTATTTTAATCAATTAAACAAGTGTTATTACTTGGTACAGAGGGAGCCAATATGGGGTTCTTCCCTTTTTGTATTATATGAATATCTCTCCCCCAATTTTTCTCCCCTTTAGAAAAATGTGCTTACAAGCACCGATGGTTAGTCTCCTAGTCAACGGGCCTATCCAAAAATATTCATCTATGATGATAGGAACAACCCTTTAAAAGGGGAGTAATTTTACTGGTCAGAATACTCCTGTTAATCAAAGCAGAGTGGTTAGTTTCTCGCACAGCATGACCAGATATGTCCATGCTTCACACACAGCGCATTTATTTTCCCAGGCACTAATTAATTATTTTTCCTCCCCTGGTGGTGCTTTAGAAAGATTAAAAATTTGCTATAAAGTTTCCCAATAGTAAACATCTGATTGCAGACGGTGGTCCCTGAAATGGGACCTTGTGTGATCGACACTTAAGCCACTTTTACATAGTTTTCTCACCAATTAGATTAAACTTGGAGGATGACATTGGTGTGAGTTGGCCATTTACACCATCAGATATTCTTGTTTTCCTGAAAAACAAAAACTGACTCCTTATTATGGAGTTGTAATTCAGATATCTGCTAATGCGCTACAATTGTGTTCATCAGATTTTTATTTTTTTTAAGCTTGTCTGATCAATATTCTGGAAGATGACACTTTAATCGGATCAAATAGTCATTTACTACCAATTTTTGGGGTGACTGGATAGACATTGGACGGATATATGTAACACCTTTTATAGTCATAGTAACATAGTAAGGCCGAAAAAAGACATTTGTCCATCCAGTTCAGCCTATATTCCATCATAATAAATCCCCAGATCTAGTCTCTGGACCCTTCAAACAAAGCAGCCTTTTTCGTTTGGACAACCCCTTTAGGCCATCCTTTACACAGTTTTGCAGTGATATTAACCATTTTTGAAGCATTTTTGTACCCAGGTGTGAAGTCACGCAAAATGTTTGCAGTCTGTTTCTTATTTGTCTAGTGACTGTCAATGCCTGGTTGCAGCACATTATCTTAAAGGGACACTGTCACCTGAATTTGGAGGGAACAATCTTCAGCCTTGGAGGCGGGGTTTTTGGGTGTTTGATTCACCCTTTCCTTACCCGCTGGCTGCAATATTGGATTGAAGTTCATTCTATGTCCTCCATAGTACACGCCGGCGCAAGGCAAGATTGCTTTGTGCAGGCATCTACTACGGAGGACAGAGAATGAACTTCAATCCAATATTGCAGCCAGCGGGTAAGGAAAGGGTGAATCAAACACCCAAAAACCCCGCCTCCATGGCTGAAGATTGTTCCCTCCAAATTCAGGTGACAGTGTCCCTTTAAGGACCGATACACATTGGATTTATGTTGGTGGAACCTGCTAATATCAACTGGTTTGGCCGAGGGCCTCGTGTATGGGGCTGCCCAGATGACTGATGGTCACGAGTGATGTCATTCAGGCATTTCCGTACTAGCACGCACTCCTGTTTATGTGAAAGTCGGCTGAGATGGCGATCGGCTGAAGCACTAACCGTCCACAATCTGTGTATGACCGACTTTAAAGGGTTATTCCTATGTTGACATTTATTGCAGATTGTTGATGAGCAAATGTGCTGGGATAAGGTGTTATCTGAGCATGCTCGGGTGCTAACAGAGCTACTTCGGCGTGCTTGAAAACTGTTCGAGTCCCCGAGCCTGAATGTCTCGTGGCTGTTCCAAGAGCCGCAACACATACAGGGGTTTACTAACAGGCAGTCCCTGCATATGTTGCAGGTGTCAAACAGCTGCGAGACATGCAGGCTCTTGGGTACTCGAACATATTTTTTGATTAACGCCGAAGTAACACCTTACCTGAGCACGTTTGCTATTGCTGATCTTAAGGATACACCATAAACGTTCAATACTTGCAAGTTGTAGTGATGTCTCTAACTAGCCCCAATGCATGGTGGCGCAAAAGGAGATGCAGTTGCTTGCCGATCTCTCTCCATTCCCTTATATCACTGCTCGACACATTGCTGCGCACACTGTATGCACCTCTGCATTTCTAATGATTCACAACACTGTCCCTTTCTTGAGATGAATGTGAGTCTTACCGTTGTAATTCCCTAATCCTAATTCCCTAATCAACTGCTGGGACCCCCTCTTCCCCTCCCCCCCCAATCCAAAGAGCGACCTGAGTCCCATTCTCTGGATTCGTGGGGGTCCCTATAATATGGGCTAGGTGGTAACTTTACGTTTTGCCCCTTAATGAAAACCCCATGTAGAAATGTGATAGTCACCGCATAATTAGCGGGCTATTCATGATGGGGTTTACTGGAAAGTATCATCACTTACAAGAAGTCACAAGATGGTCCTCATGCCTCCCCTCCCGGGGGGTGACACATGTTGCGTATGAATGGCCGTCTGTTGTATTGTATGAGCTCGGAGCAGCTGTGCGGGCCGAGATCACAGCCTCTTAATCTGCCTCTGACAGCTCAGAGTGAAAGTGAGCGTGGCTGTCAGCTGAGAAGCAGATGCTGCTTCCGCCGTCACGTGTCGGTTACACCGGAACATTTTCTGCGTCTTGAATGTAGTAAAAGTGATTTACAGGAATATGATACAGATTTATTGAATTTCAGCTGTGTAAAAATGTTTTAATCTAGGAATTACCACCTCCTAACTGAACGACTCTTTAGATGTTGTTCATATGGGTCTGTTTACTTTTGTTTGTTTTTTTTCATACAGCAGAGGAATTTGCATGGCTCATTGGCCCATAGTCTGCCATGTTGACAATGCAATTATGCACAGTTGCAAAAAAATAAAATAAAATTGGGGGGCAAAAAAAAAAGCTTGGTGGGATAAAACCTTGCAAGCCACTTTTTTTTTTTTTTTTTTTTAAAGCTAGTCAAAACAATCCAAAATGGGCATTGTAGAACAAAAAGGCGGCCAAAAAAAACTTCAGAAAAAAACTTTTCCAAAATGCTATAGAAAATAACTTTTTTTTTTTTTTTTTTTTTTAAGTCGGTGTGTGTTTATTTTTGGAACCGATAGATAAATTCAGTAGCACTTAGTAATGGAGACTACAATGTCCGGCCACTCTGCACGGTATATTGTCACATGTCAATGGCTTGCACTAGTGAGTCTATACATGTTATGTAGAGGATTGGTGATTTGCATATTTTGGGTTTAGGTGCAGCGTTGAGGCTTCCTGTTGGCATTGTTACTACATGACTACTGCAGCATCATACCCCTCCTCCCTCACTTACTGGACTGCTTGGATGGGAAGCTGCTGAAAGTTGAAGTTCCTATTTGCCCTGTATTATAACTCTTACAAAGTGTCATGTATTCTCTACTTTATGCAAAAAAAAAAGCTTTAACCCATTGATTCAATGCTTTAAATTAACAAATGCTTAATATTTTAGGTGTCCAGTCCTCGTGCTCCTCCAATAATGCTTCAGGGACACAGTCAAGATGTCACCTCGGTCACTTGGTCTCCCACTGACTTCACTAAGGTTTGTTGTCTAGAATGTTTTTCAATTTTAAGACCACCACAGTCTGGTAATGGCGGCAGGCCGGACTCCTGGAAGCGCTCGGAAAAGATATGTTTAACACATTTGGCATGGGCAAAAGTTTTGTTTTTTTTTTTTTTTCTTCTTTTTTGCTCTGCTTTTTGGGAGTGAGTACTTTTAACTGGAGAACCTACAATTGCCCAAACAGGTTGTTCTCTTGACAAGCCCTTTGACACATTAGGTACTCGGATTAGATATTTATGGCATGCCAGATTGATGGGTTATCTCGTGTATTCAGGACGGCACCGCTCCCCTGTCTTCCTGCTTGCTGGAGAGGTGCACACCTGCAGACTGGCAAGGCTGTGCTGCAGGTCTGAACTACAAGCTACAAGTGGGGACAGCATTGGACTAAGGGGTAGTCACATGGCCGTATAAATCAGACCACAATGCTCGGACTGGCAGCAACTCTCCCGACCCGAGCGTGACAACTGCATAGAAATACATGAAGCTGTAATGCTCGGGTCAAGAGCCAACAACCAGTCCGTGTATTGCGGTTCATCCTTGATCCAGTTTATACGGTCATCTGACTGCGCCCTAAGATAGGTCTACTGATTCAGGCCAGCATCACAGCAGCACTTGCATGCTCTAAAACAAAGCACTTGTAAGTTCTGAGCTTCTTGTTGATGAAACCGGCCACCTCTGATAGACTGCAGAGGTGGCCTGGAAACTAGGCACCAAGCAGTGAACAATAAAAATAAAAATTTCTTGGGTTCTTGAATAGAGGGGGTTTTTATTAAGCGGTAAGTTGCAATGTTGCTTGTTTTCCAAACACTTTGCAATTTTACCCATGTTTAGAAGGTGAAGGCAGTCTCCATGCAGAGATCCAGCTGTAGTAACACTTCCTCAGGGACTAGATTGGAAACCTCTGGTAGGGAATATATATAAATTTTTTTTTTTTTTAAAGAAAAGCAGCACAAAAAAAATAAAGAAAAGGTGGACTTTATTGCCTGAACGGCGTGGCAACGTTTCGGATACAACAATCCTTTTTCAAGCACTGTGTAACTGGACTTGTTCTTCTAATTTGCATTATTTGTTTTTCTGCCTGTAGATCGTTACTTGCTCTGATGATAATACTATAAGAATCTGGAGACTGAAGAGGGGAGGTAGCAGTGGTACTGAGGAGGAGACCATGAACAGGGTGGGATGGACTTGTCCAAAAAAGGTTGAATTTCCATGTACAGGTGAGCAAAAAAAATCTGTCTTTCATGTAGAAAATGAGAAGTTTGTCTCCAGCATATAGCTCTGCATACTTGCTTATGGTTGTAGTTGCACATGACTTGGCAAGAGCCTGCTACCCACTATGTACTGGGTTACGTAGTGTTATAACTTTTTTTCCCATCCACCAGCACATGCAGAATTGTGAGTATAGTGAAGTTATCAAGTGTAAAGGCAACTGAATCTTGCTGTCCTACATATAGTACGTTACCAGGAAGAAGGGAATCGATAGAGAGTAATTCTGCATTGACCATATGTCTTTCATAGTCTACATTTATAGAGACTAGTGATGAGCGAATATATTGCTCGAGTTTTCCTGAGCATGCTCGGGTGACGTCCACGTATTTTAGTGTTCGGAGATTTAGTTTTCATCACGGCAGCTGATTGATTTACAGCTATTAGCCAGGCTGAGTACATGTGGGGGTTGCCTGGTTGCTAGGGAATCCCCACATGTAATCAAGCTGGCTAATAGCTGTAAATCATTCAGCTGCTGCGATGAAAACTTAATCTCCGAGCAGTCATATAAATACTCGGAGACCACCCGAGCGTGCTCGGGAAAACCTGAGCAACGAGTATACTCGCTCATCACTAATGGAGACGTATGGAGCTGTGGACTCAGTGGGGGGAAAGTGCACATATCTAGTGGCCTCTTTGTAATGGATTTGCACCACTTGAAGGGTGTGTGGAATTTTAGATTTTAGTCAAGTTGGTATAGTAGTCTATAAGGTAATGCAAACTCACGACTGCTAAAATTGTTAAAAATCTAACTTTCAATTTTTAATTTTTTTTTTGCCCTCAGGTCCTGTTCACCGCACCCCTGCAAAATCCCATAAAATACAAAACCCTCTAGTTATGACTTCACCAACACCAGCCACCTGTGCCTCAAGTTATGCTGGGGACCTCCCTATTTCTTCCAGCACACCAACATCCCCTTTCTTGCCATTACCGAGGTTGCACACCCCACCAAAGCAGAAAGAGCAGCCATCTCCCCAGCAGCAGTCTATGTCTAAGCTAACCATTACAAAGTGGGTCACCCGTACACCTAAATCACTCACCCCAATCCCCAAAACACCATCACCACGGAAGGCATTTACTCCCATTGAGCAGCGCTCCGTAGGGTCTGATTCCAGAGCGCCGTCAACCCTGGAGAAGAGGGCGAAGAGACGTCTGGCGACGAGCAGCGAGGATGCAGAGCATGAATGCATTACTTGTTGTAACTGTGTGATGGAGCTGGAACCGGGCATGAAGAAGACCAAGGTGAATATGGAGCTGTGCTCTGCAGAAAAAGACGACGCTACTGATGCAAGGTGTCTAAACCTTGCCGATCTGCGCACGGACACTGCAGATAGATCAACTTCCATAGATGTGCCAGACGGTCCCAATAAATCATCTGGTCTTGTACACTCTGGTCTGCAAGACAAAGAAAACCGCACCCCTGAGAAGAACTGGCTGTCCGCAATGGGGAGCAAGAAAAAATCTGATAAGTCCACATCACAATGTAAAGTAACACACAGCCCATCATCAAGTAGCGGAAGTGCGAAAAAGACCCCGACAAGAAGTACAGCGAACTCTCCCAAATCTGTAAGTATGTCTCCATGTTATATCCTGTCTCTTCGCAGGAGGAAGATTGTTGGGCATTTCTGCAACTGGAAAATTCTAACAAGTGTATCTGCTTGGAGAAATCTGTGATGCAGGAGAAAAAACAACTTCTGTATCACAGTCATAGCTCCATTTTTTTTGTTTTTTCTATTTACAATGTCTTACAATTAAAGGTTTGTAGAAAAAGCCGCGGAGACACCATCACGTGTTTCTCAATGTAAGCAATAAATAGCCAGGTCTTTCACCAGGAAAGAACAACCACGGGAAGGGCCGCATCCAAAAAGGAAAACGACCTATGCCAAAACATGGTATCCATCCACAGACAGCTATTTCGGGGTATTTGCCCCTCATCAGTGTGGAGTAGGAAACTGGCTATTAGGAGCAGTGCCTGGTACAAGGACTATAGACATAAGGATGAATGACCTCGGGGAGATCAAAACATCCAACACTGCGGAGACACCATCACGTGTTTCTCAACGCAGTCAATAAATAGCCAGGTCTTTCACCGGGAAGGAACAACCACATTTTCCTTTTTGGATGCTGCCCTTCCCCTGGTTGTTCCTTCTCGGTGAAAGACCTCCGCGGCTTATCTACATGCATTTGCATATTTCCCATAAGGGATGGGGGCAGTGTTCTGGAATCACTGCGTTGAGAAACACGTGATGGTGTCTCCGCGGTGTTGGATGTTTTGATCTCCCCGAGGTCATTCATCCTTATGTTTCAATTAAAGGTTGTCCACTTTCTGATATCTTCTAAAATATCATAGCCTGCTGCGTACTGGCAAAAATGACCCCAACCCTCCTCTTACCACAGCATGCTGATGTGGGTGATTGTATATGAAGTCACACTGGATATAAGGAGCTTGCTGTTAAAACGTTTTTCAGATGTCCACTCAGGACTTCATTGCGAATCACTTTTTGATTTTTCTTAAATGCTGCCATTAGTTATTAAAGGGACTCTGTCACCTGAATTTGGAGGTAACAATTTTCAGCCATAGAGAAGGTTTTCGGGTGTTTGATTCACCCTTTCCTTACCCGCTGGCTGCAATATTGGATTGAAGTTCATTCTCTGTCCTCCATAGTACACGCCTGCGCAAGGCAAGATTGGAAAGGGTGAATCAAACACCCGAAAACCCCGGCACTATGACAGTCCCTTTAAAGGCCGGCGTTACTGCCAACGTCCCCTGTTATCTGCTATATTAGTGGCTTCTAATCTGCGGCTTTTCAGGTGCTGCAAAACTACAACTCCCATCAGGGTGGAGACACCAGCAGCTATTAATGATCCTGTAAATCATGATCACATATAATGCAGCGATATCAAACCTGTGGCTTTCTATATGTTGCAAAATTAGAACTCCCAGCGTTCTCTATACTGAATCATTTTCTGATCAGAACAGTTTATCGTTCGTTTCTCTTCTTGTATATAATGGTTGTTTTTTTTTCTTTGGTTTCCTCAGGCTCCAGCATCTAGTTCCGCTAGGAAGATTTCCATGTACTTTCATAAGAAGCCCACAGAGTAACCTTACGGCCTCTAAGAAGATCTTTCCAGCAGCATGAATGTGGCTCCATTTTTCCAGTTCACACTTGTGTTTGGCAGCACATGGTGTCACTTGTGAATTGGAAATAATGTGTGTAAGCTGATGGGAAAATCGATCACTATTATAATAGATATTATATATCTACTCATTATCATCCAGTTATCATGTGGGGGTTGATGAGGAGTTTCTATAATTGTCGCCCACCGATGGGGCATACTGGGAGTTGTAGTTCCCCCTCACATAGGTTGTTGTACACAAAGGAAATCTTAGAATTTACTGTTACCTTTCTGCTACAAGGCTTTTACCTATGATCAGCAAGATGTGATAGCTGTATATCTATGTTCACTTTCTTTGTTTAAAATGTTTAAGGTTTTTATTTAATTTGTTTTCTAAAGTTGAGTAAGTTTTACTCCGGTTTTAATTCTTTCTGGGTTTTAGTCATTTTCTGCAGTAGAATTTGTTATTTATTTCTTGTTCATCACATACTTTTATAAAATTTATTCCTGTTAAATTTCACTGTTGTAAATACAAAGGCATTTTAAAAGTAAAAGTATGACGTTGGTGAATTTCTTTTCAAGAAAACAGTGTTTTGTTGTTTTTTTTTTTTTATAGTATTTTTGTTTATATGGAGACAGAAAAGCAAAATAACCGTTCAGAAATCGTAAACCACGATCTGACACTAAATTAGGAATAAAGTAATTCAGCGGTCAGAAGCAAATACTTAGTGGTGAAAATAAGTTTTTGATACACTGTAGATTTTGCACATTTTCCCCCTACAAAGAATGGAGAGGTCTGTAATTTTTATTGTAGGTAAACATCATCTGTGAGACAGAATCTAAATAAAACCAGAAAATCACATTGTATGATTTTTACATAATTAGCATTTTATTACTTTAAGTATTTGATACAGTAGAAAAACAGAACTTAAGGTTTGATACAGAAACCTTTGTTTGCAATTACAGAAGTCGGGCGTTTCCTGCAGCTCTTGACCAAGTTTGCACACACTGCAGAAGGGATTTTGGCCCCCTCCTCCATACAGATCGTCTCCAGATCTTTCAGGTTTCGGGACTCACTGGGCAACATTGAGTTTCAGCTCTCTACAAAGACTTTCTTTTGGGTTCAGATATGAAGACTGGCTGGGCCACTCCAGGACCTTGCAATGCTTCTTACGGAGCCACTCCTTAGTAGCCTTCGCTGTGTTTTTGGTCGTTGTCATCCTGGAAGACCCAGCCACGATCCATCTTCAATGCTCTTACTGAGGGAAATAGGGTATTGGCCAAAATCTCACTATACAGGAACCCATTTATCCTACCTTCAATATGGTGCAGTAGTCATGTCCCATTTGCAACAAATGCACCCCCTCAAAGTATGCGGTTTCCCTACCATGCTTCACGGTTGGGATGGTGTTCTTTAGTTGGACTCCTCCTCCTTCTTTCACCAAAAGATACCCAAAAGTTCTATTTTGGAACATCTGACCACGTGAACTTCTATGCCCCTTCTGAAGTTCGCCAATGACCATCTGCATGATCCAAACGGGCCTGGACATGTGCTGGCTTGAGTAAGGGAACCTTCTGTGCCTTGCAGGATTTTAATCCATGACAGTGTAGTGTGTTACTAATGGTAATATTTGAGACTGTTCCCAGTTCTCTTCAAGTCATTCACCAGGTCCTCCTGTGTAGTTCTGGGCTGAATCCTGACCTTTCTCGGAATAATCCTTACCCCACAAGGCAAGGAGCCACAGTTGTATGATTTTTAAATAATTAAACTTGATCTCCTGGACTTTTATATTCTGCTTCTCAGTTGAATTATACCTATGATAAAAACTAGACCTCTGTTCTTTGTAGGTGGGAAAACTTGCAAAATCTGCAGTGTATCAAATACTTATTTTCCCTACTGTATCTATACCTAGGAAGCAAGACAGAACTTACTGCAAAAATAGCAAATGGAGGTCAAAGGAATACATTTACTACCAGCATATAGCCAAAAAAAGTAGGTGGGGAGGTAGACTAAAAAGTCAGGACATGGAAAGGAACTTCCGATTCTTTAGATAAAAGAAATTAATTACCATCTAGACTGGCCATCTTTTTTTTTGAATAGAAGGACTTAAAGCAGTGATGGTTTGTCCACCTTTGGGGATCATTTTGTTTAAATGCCTGTATTTGAGGCTGAAATTCAGTTTTGCAGTTGGGTGGGGGTTTTTTTTTATTTATTTATTTATTTTTTTTTTATAGTCCTTAATTTTGGCTTTTATTTACTTTGATTTCCTGCATATTCAACTTTGTTCTATGCTCATAAGTCAGCTGAGAGGTGCTCAGAAAAAAAATAAAAAATATTAAGAGTGACGGTCAGATCAAGTTCACTTACAAATTCCCAGTTGAGTATTAAACCAGAGAGTCTACAGTTTGTACTGGGTATGGAGGCTGCAGTCATAACGGGGAATCTGTCAGCAGGTTTATGCTATGTAATCTAGAGTAGTGTGATGTAGGGGCAGAGAGCCTGATTAGTGATGTCGCTTGCTGTCCTTTTTGATACAATCCGTTTTCTCTGCTGCAGATCTAGCAGTGCTCAAATGCTGAGCCCTGTAAAACATGTCCACACCACTGGTCAATTTCTGTTCATGTATAGTGTACATAGAAATCGTACATTCAGAGTTCATTAAGCCACTTGGGATAATTAATAAAGAAGAAAATGGTATTTAAACCCAAAGTTTTATTTTCAAGAATATAGCCATTGCCTCCCTTTTAGCCTGTGCCCACAATGAGTTTTCTCTTGTGCGTATTCTGAGTTTTGTGCTGACTTTTCTCATAAGGTACCTTCACACATAACGATTTTGTTAACGATATCGTTGCCACATCACGCTTTTTGTGACGTAGCAACGAAATCGTTATGCGTGACAGCGACCAACGATCAGGCCCCTGCTGGGAGATCGTTGGTCGCTGGGGATGATCAGGACCTTTTTTTTGGTCGCTGATCACCCGCTGTCATCGCTGGATCGGCGTGTGTGACGCCGATCCAGCGATGTGTTCACTTGTAACCAGGGTAAATATCGGGTTACTAAGCTCAGGGCCGCACTTAGTAACCCGATATTTACCCTGGTTACCATTGTAAAAGTAAAAAAAAAAAAACAGCACTGTCAGTGCTGGCCGTAAAGCAGAGCACAGCGGTGACGTCACCGACGCTGACTGCAGGGGACGTGACAGACATCGGAATGTGAGTATGTAGTGTTTTTTTTTTTTTTTTTACTTTTACAATGGTAACAGGGTAAATATCGGGTTACTAAGCACGGCCCTGCGCTTAGTAACCCGATGTTTACCCTGGTTACCCGGAGACTTCGGCATAGTTGAAGACAGTTTCAATGATGCCGAAGTCGTTCCCCTGATCGTTGGTCGCTGGAGAGAGCTGTCTGTGTGACAGCTCCCCAGCGACCACACAACAACTTACCAACGATCACGGCCAGGTTGTATCGCTGGTCGTGATAGTTGGTAAGTCGTTTAGTGTAACGGTACCTATAGACTTGCAGTTTTACCTGTGGATTCTCCACAACGTATGCATGTGTGTTTCTGCAGGTTACATCCACCTATTGACAGCCAAGCTATTCAGTTAGTGAGAATAGTATAAGTGGCAAACAACTCTTACTACACACGCACTCAGAGGCAACATCCACAGAGGGTGGTGTCCTCCCAATGAAGCCTATGGGAAAGATGAAGATAAATACAAAAATCCTCCTTGGTCTTCTCCACCCTAGGAACATCCTATGGTATCCTATATTTCATTGAAAAACAATGTATAAGTGTAAGGCAAATAACCTCAGCAGGTAACCTGAGCAACTGAAGTTTGCCAATGCAAAAGTGTGAACAGAGGACCACATAGCAACCTCCTACAGCTTCAAGGGCAAGGCCTGCTGGCGAAGAGCCCATTAAGCCCCCACTGCCCGAGTGAAATAAGTCTGGACCTCGGTGAGGGTGCTTGGTTCTTGGCTTTATAGGCTTCCAGGATGGCACAACAAATCCACCGAGCAATGGTCGCCATAGAGGTGGAAAGATCTATGAGGTCCTTTTGGAAGGAAGGAAGCTGTCTCCTTCAGTTAGTGACGCACCGTTCTGACTAGTTCAAAATTGTGTAAAGATTTCTCCTCAGGCTTAGAAGTAGAAATGCAGAGGGATGAAAGAACAATCTCTTCATTAAGGTGGAAGGAAGAAACCACCTTGGGCTGGGTACAAAAACACCAGGCGCAACACCACTATCTATCTCCAGATCAAGTATAAGAAAAAAGAGTTACAAGACAGAGCTGCCAGTTTTGATACTCAACAGAAGTGATAGTAATCGGGAAAGCCGGAGAGGGAAAATATTGTGGATTGGTTCAAAAGGAAGACACCGAAGAGCGAGGAGAACCAGATTAAGACCCCAGGGATATAAAGGGAGGCCAGAAGGGCTCAATAAAATGGATGACTCTATGAAGAAACTTGAGGTTTTGAAGCCAGGTCCTTCTGAAAAAGAATAGTGAGAGCTGAAGGTAAAGCCAGACCCAAGACCTGACTTCCAGAAGGCAAGAATTAAGTAAACTCTCACCGGTTTTTTTCTTCTTCTAAGATTCACACCAGAAGAAGGCCTTCAAGGTACCATGGTAGATACAAGATGAGGATGTCGTCTCAGCCTTGATCATGATTTGTACAAAGCCTGGGGCATCTTAGGACTGTGGCTTTAACATAAATTCATGTCATAAATTGAACTGCCAAGAATCCGGGTGGAAAAGTGAACCTTGGTAAAGGTTTGGTCAACATGGAATCCTCCATGGAAAATCTGTGAGAAGACTGATCACTTTCTCGTGTCATGATTTTTTTGGGGCAGGAGGAGACCGGGTATGCCTTCTGACCTGATTGTCTTGAGCAGCTTGGGTAGCAGGAGGCAGGAACAGATAAGAAAGAGAAAACTGAGACCAAGGAATGGCCAGAGCTCTGGATGCTACCACTAGAAGATCTGGAGCCAATGGAGTGTCTTCGGCGTGCTCGAAAAATATGCAAGTGCTGGAACTCGAACATGTCTCGGGGCTGTTCGACAGACGCAACACAGACATGGATTGCCTGTTAGCCAATCCCTACATGTGTTGTGGCTGTTGAACAGCTGCGAGACATGCAGGAGCTGGACTCAAAACATATTATTCGAGCACGCCGAAGCCACTTCGTTGGCATCTGAGCACATTCACTAATCACTAATTGTGAGCTCCGGATACAAACCGAGTCAGCCTGTGATTGAGTCTGGATGCTGTCAGGTCGATATCTGGAGTACCCCACTGGAGGCAGATTTGATCAATGGCTGGGTTCACATTGCGTTGCTGGAGTCCGTTCAATGCATGCGTTAAACGGACTGCACCAACGCTAGTGCTCCACGTACGCTATCGGTGACTGACCCGGATACGCTGCGGACCGCGTCCGAGGGTCCGTCAGAGAATGACTGCACATCGCTAACGCATGCCGATTGGAGTGCCCCCAACGGCTAGGGGTACTCGGTACTGGGTCCTTCGGTTCTCAAGGGGGATGTCACGGTGGCTGACCCGGTCCGTGGCCCTGGGACGTCCGTGTAAAAGGGAAAAGTCTTTAAAGGGAAAATGGTCGTGACGCCACCTGTGGTATTCGGTCAGGGTGACCGACGCTGCTTAGGGGTCCGCTGGGGTGATGTTATGGCAGCTAGATGGTATACCTTCCCACAGGTGAAGTGTGTCCCCAGGGCTTCCCAGAGTGTGGATAGTGAGAGGCGCAGTGAAGAATGAGGACACAAGGTTGCAGTCTCTTTACCTTTCTACTGTAGACTTCAGCATCCAGAGCACCAGATCACAGGGCAGGCAGAATCGGGCCGGTTTGGAAGCAAATCCAGAGTCCCCTTATCCAGGTGGAAATCAGGAGCCTTCCTCTAGCGCCTGTGTGTTGTAGTACCTTATTGCTGAGCCTCTCATAAGGTTCTCACAACTGTTGTAGATGTTCTAGATGTTATGTCTCTCTGTCCCCCAGATGGATAGGACAAACCCGTATGACTGGTGGCTTGAGGCTGTTTGTAGGGACTCCAGCACGCCCTGGCCTCTGAAAGGTGCCACCGTGCCTCCTGGGTGTAGGTGCGGACAGGTAACTTGCAATTAGCTGTCCTGCCAGTCTCTGAAGTAAAGCGTAGAGATCCTTACTCCCTCAGTATTCTGGCTACCGGATTTCTGCACCTTAGAAGGAAGCAGCCTGTTCCTGGCTGATCTCCCTCTGATATCCTCTCCTTTGCTCTGCTTTCCTTCACGCTTGCTGCAATATGTTCTGCTTTCTATGTCTCTTCCCAGGAGCTGTAGCACTTCATGCCACAGGGCTCCTATGCTTCCTTTCCCCCCTGTCTCCCTGACAGGAACTGAACCTTTTCCCTCCAGATCAGTATGTTCTTATAGGGGAGTTCACCTTAAACAGGCTTAGAGCTCCCCCTTCTGGTCTGGAGTGTGAACTTGTTGCATGCAGTGTGTTACCTGATAAAGAGATCTCCTTCATTGCCTCCAAATGTAACATCACTCCCCCGCTAGAGGAAAATGACATTACTGCAACGACCAGGACCCTGGGGCGCTCCAATCTTATGACATGCGTTAGTGATGCGCTACATAATGGCAGTCAATGGGTGCGCTAACGCATCCGTTACATAACGTTAGTGCCGCTGTGTAACAGATGCCGTCAGCGCATTGCCATTGACGCAATGTGAACCTTGCCTAAGACCATTAGAGGAGGACTCTTCTGCGGAAGCAGGATGATCCTCTTCCAATCTGTGACGTCCAAGGAGACCCACAGATGATGCTCTGGCATAGGTGCTGTGCTGTGCCCCGACTGCGATCGCCTTGGCAACCCAGGTCGCAGCGAAGGGAGGACTGGTGCAGAGACCAACCCTCAACTTCAAAGGCGAAATTGGCTATGAATACAATACATCAGTCTGTAGAGTCCATTATCACATACAAGGAAAAATACCACCACACCATGACCAGACCGCACATTACCACCATATAGTGACCAAAATAATACCTACAGCCGGGTCCCTATAGGTCTCCATCCTGGTCCGACAACACATATTAAGTTGAAAACTGCGGGCCAGTGAACCGGATCAGTACGCTGCTTCTTGCTGGTTCGGGGAAGTGGCTGCAATTTCAATAATCAGTTCCCTTGAGTTCTGACGAATCCAACCCTTGGATCAGACAAGATTGTCAACCGTGTCTCTCAGCTTAGAAGGCTAAGAGGAATCCAGGTCTGAATCAGAAGCGGGATCCTATACCTGATGTGACGAAGCTTGTGATGGTGTGTGTAGCCTCAGTCATGGAGGGAGGTAAAGACTGGGATGAAGAACTCACTCAAGGCCGCTTGGACTGCTGATGTGCTCTGCCATGCTGGTGCAGAATAGTCTGACACACTCTGGAAAGTGGTCGAGATAACTGGTGGAGAGGAAGCAATGGGTAGCCCCTCCATGATCGTAGTTAGTCTGGGATTAGTGATGAGCGAGTGTACTCGTTGCTTGGGTGATCTCTGAGTATTTGTTAGTGTTCAGAGATTTAGTTTTCATCGTGGCAGCTGAATGATTTACAGCTGCTAGCCAGCTTGATTACGTGTGGGGATTCCCTAGCAACCAGGCAACCTCCACATGTACTCGGCCTGGCTAGTAGCTGTAAATCATCCAGCTGAGGCGATGAAAGCTAAATCTCCGAACACTAACAAATACTGGGAGGACACCCGAGCAAAGAGTACACTCGCTCATCACTATCTGGGATACCTTGGTCGAATCTGTAACAGACCGATAGAGGTTAATGGCCCAGGCTGCAGGGGGCTCCTGAGGTGTGACATGGTGCAGGAAGCACAGGTCACCATGGGTTAGCCTGACAGGAATTTTTGCTTACAGGATATGCAAGCAAAGTACACAAACGGCAATGGCTGGGAGAATGGATTCTATGTCTCTCTATACTGGTGACAAAAGCCGGAAAAAAAAAAACTATCGGCACCAGTGCCATGATGTCAACTGCATTGGCAGAAGGAAAGGTCCTACCATCTCTGACAAGAATGGACACAGACTGACCCGTGGTAGACTGCTCCCTGTGTCCTCTGGTTGGGAAAGCAGAGGCCCATCCTGCTGTTACCCTGTCTGAGGAGATGATTAGCTGACCTCTTCTTTTACAGATAAAGGAAGAGAAAAAAATGCACAATTCTTGAGCTCCAGACCTGTGTCTCCTAATGACACTAAACTGGATAGCTTGGTTGCCAGTAGGCATGTAGCCTGCTAAGGAAGAGACTTTTTTATTCTTAGTTGTAATTTTTAGTGTCAGCCTCCAGGTGGCAGCAGTGTACACCCATGGTTTCTGTGTACCCCAATGAAGCAACTAAGGATTAAATTCCCACCCTGGACCCCCCAATAAAATCCAAGCAATGTTTGCTACAATAACGTTTTCTGGTTTGGGGTGGAAATCCTCCTTAATACCTGGACTTTTACTTTAAATCTTGTTCGAAATTCTTTTCAGCTGTCTCATTATCATCACAATGACTAATGACACCTCTATATACAGTAGATAACACAGGATCCACCATTCACAATAGATGATGGAACAGCTCACCTCCTCCTCCTGTACAATGACTGATAACACCTCTATACACAGTAGATAACACAGGATCCACCATTCACAATAAGTGATATCACAGCTCACCTCCTCCTCCCCCTGTACAATGACTGATAACACCTCTATATACAGTAGATAACACAGGATCCACCATTCACAATAGCTGATGTCACAGCTCACCTTCTCCTCCTGTATAATGACTGATAACACCTCTATACACAGTAGATAACACAGGATCCACCATTCACAATAGCTGATGTCACAGCTCACCTCCTCCTCCTGTACAATGACTGATAACACCTCTATACACAGTAGATAACACAGGATCCACCATTCACAATAGGTGATGGAACAGCTCACCTCCTCCTCCTGTACAATGACTGATAACACCTCTATACACAGTAGATAACACAGGATCCACCATTCACAATAAGTGATATCACAGCTCACCTCCTCCTCCCCCTGTACAATGACTGATAACACCTCTATATACAGTAGATAACACAGGATCCACCATTCACAATAGCTGATGTCACAGCTCACCTCCTCCTGTACAATGACTAATAACACCTCTATATACAGTAGATAACACAGGATCCACCATTCACAATAGGTGATGTCACAGCTCACCTCCTCCTCCTGTACAATGACTGGTAACACCTCTATATACAGTAGATAACACAGGATCCTCCATTCACAATAGATGTCACAGCTCACCTCCTCCTGTACAATGACTGATAACACCTCTATATACAGTAGATAACACAGGATCCACCATTCACAATAGGTGATGTCACAGCTCACCTCCTCCTCCTGTACAATAACTGATAACACCTCTATATACAGGAGATAACACAGGATCCACCATTCACAATAGGTGATGTCACAGCTCACCTCCTCCTGTACAATGACTGATAACACCTCTATATACAGCAGATAACACAGGATCCACCATTCACAATAGGTGAAGTCACAGCTCACCTCCTCCTCCTGTACAATGACTGATAACACCTCTATATACATTAGATAACACAGGATCCTCCATTCACAATAGATGTCACAGCTCACCTCCTCCTCCTGTACAATGACTGATAACACCGCTATATACAGTAGATAACACAGGATCCACCATTCACAATAGGTGATGTCACAACTCACCTCCTCCTCCTGTACAATAATCCTTATCCAGTTTAGAGCATGTTCATTAATAGTGATAGAACTGAGGGTTTTTTTTTTTCCACATTTCACAGAAATTGAATTTTTATCTCCGTTTATCAGTACATTTTACAGAAAAATGAATGATGTCATTCAAAACTAGAATCGCCCCTCATAAAAAAAACAAGCCCTGATACGACCAGGAAAAAAAGTGTAAAAAAAAAAAATATATATATATATATATGGTTCTGAAAGTGCAAAAATTAAAAAGAATGCAATGCATGCAGTGAATCGCATTCCTCTCCGCTAATCTCGCCAGTGTTCGTTAGCTGTCCTGCAGTGATCAAATTATGACTACCATCATATGACCACTGCAGCCAATCGGTAGCTTGGCTGCAACTAGTGATCACAGCTGCGGCTAGTGATTGGCTGCAGCAGTCATAAGAATGTAGCAAGACCACCATCACTGCAGGCGACTTACTAGATAGATGTTCTGTTATTTCATGCCTTTTTTCATTTCCTGGACGATCCCTTTAATTAAATGTCTACGTGCTTTGTATGAAATGCATTTGAGTGTAACAAGTGAACAGCACCTAGAGCTCTTCCAGCAGCGGTCGGTCGTCTCCGCGCCTAGCGCTGCCAACGAGCGGCGGTTATTTATATCTGGTTGGCGGGCTTCCACTTGTGCACCAGATGGTTAAGTTTTGTGGAATGCGGTTTATTACCCGACAACACTCGGCTCCTAATTAGCCCTGAATAGGATTGTTCTCATGTGAAGCTCTTGGCTCATGTAGTTACCCGAGGTGCTGGCACTGGCAACTTGTGAGCAAACCTTAAACCCATAGGAAATCGCTGCCGCTCTCGAAAAAATTAATACCGCATTATGGAACATTAATTACGACACAGAATCCAGTCTTTGTTTTCGGTAACGTTAATGACAATGAATATGGCGGATGCGGGGATCCTATCCAGCTTCCCACTATGGGCCCGCTTACCTCCGGCCTTTGATTGATTTACTATTCAGGAGTCTCATAAAGTTTTTGGACATCCACTTACGGCGGTGTCACTCATCAGGTTTTTTTTTTTCCCTTATTTGTGAGAAACTTGCGGTATTTTATTTTGCCATCCATTATTTTTTGTATTAATATTTTCACGGGGCCATTATAGGACATCTTTCTAATCGATCTGTCATCCAAAAAAAAAAAAATGATATTTCAAAATATTACGGGTGCATGATGTGCCCATAAAACAACGGATGAGCTGCAGGAACAGCGTCACATATCCTCGTCACGTGTTGCGATATTTCCGTTACTAAAGTAAGAATGTGATATGAACGTAACATGTGGGTGAAACCTAATGACCAGCGACATTGACCGTCACATTGCCTTGTCTAAGAGAAGAGTCAGATGGCCGTATAACTGAAATGTGAGTCATAATGCTCTGCTCGGACTGGCTGGCAGCTCTCCCTAACCGAGTGTAACAGCATGTATTTCTATGCAGCTGCCACGTTCTGGTCGGGAGAGCCGCCAGCCAGTCCGAGCATTGCATCGGGATCCACGTTTGAGTTTTATGGCCGTCTGACTCTTCCCTTAGATTAAAAAAAAAAAAAATGAAACTTCTAAGAATTTAGAAAAAGAATAAGAGAGTTTTATTGTAGTGTTTTTATTTATTAATGTATTGGTTTCATTACTATCAGTTTAGATGGCTGTAAAATTAGAGTACACAAAATGAAAAAAATGTATACAGCTCTGGCAAAAATTAAGAGACCACTGCAAAATGTTCAGTTTGTCTGATTTTTCTCTTTATAGGTATATTTTTGAGTACAATGTAAATTGTCCTTTAATTCTATAAACGTCTGACAACATGTCTCCTAATTTCCAAGCAATACATTTTGTATTTTTTTTTCCGAAAATGAGAAATGGTCAAAATTTTAAAAAAAATAAACAAACAGTGCTTTCAGACCTCAAATAATGCAAGAAAAACAAGTTCATAATCATTTAGAAACAACAATACTAATGTTTTAACTCAGGAAGAGTTCAGAAATCAATATTTTGTGGAATAACCATGATTTTTAATCACAGCTTTCATGCGTCTCGGCAGCTTTCCACCAGTCTTTTTCACACGGCTTCTGACGCAAAAATGCAAGCAGTTCTTCTTAGTTTAGTCTCTTAATTCTTGCCAGAGCTGTATATATTATTTGACACCACTGTAGCTAGGCGAACCATGCAGATGCTATATATATATATATATAATTTTTTTTTTTTTTTTTTGCGATAGTGAGGCCCAAAGCTTTGCAGCCATCAAGGTGCATCTACTTTGCACGATTATCATAAAGGCTTGTTTCATGAAAATTGAGCATTCTAAACAGGCTGGCGATCACCCAATGATTGAGCAAAACACTCTTTAGTCGGGTGAAATGAGCGTTTGGTTTTCCCAAAAGGTCATCGTGCTCAGCAGCACATTGTCCTGTGTAAACAAGATTTGTGCTGCCGAGAACCATGGCAGCCTTTGCGCACTGAATGATCTATTAGGCCTCTTTCACACTTCAGTTATTTGGCGTCAGTCTAAAACCGCCATTTTCCTCAAATAACGGATCCGTCATTTTTTTTGACGGATCCGTTATTTTCCCATAGACTTGCATTAGTGACGGATTGTGACGGATGGTCGTCCGTTCCATCCGCCATGCGACGGATCCGTCGACATTTGGCGGACGTTTTCTGAAAATAGACGGACATTGGAACGTTTTTTGTCAACGCCGAAATGGCGGATCGCGACGGATCCGTCGCGTCCGCCATTCCATAGAATGGGCGCCTATGGGTGACGGATCCGCCGCAACCGTTTTTTCGGCGGATCCGTCGCCCCAATCCGTTTTTTCAATTGCGCATGCTCCAAAAAGTAGATACTTCTCCCAGACAACCCAAAAGGAACGGATCCGTCAAAAAAACGGATCCGTTAGAACCGTTTTCGCAACAATTGTGACGGATCCGTCAATCCGTCACTATGTCGGTAGTGACTGACGCCAAAAGACTGAAGTGTGAAAGAGGCCTTACAGGTCGCTCAGTGCGCATATGAACCCCAGTCTAGGCATTAAAATAACCTTAGAGTGGTAAATATTTACTGATGCGTACTGTTAATTTATCGGAGAGAGCTGCATTCTCCAAGATTTCCTGAGCTTCCATGTTTCATTGTCCGCTTATGGACAGAATGCCCACACTGACAGCGGTTCTCCCAACTGAGATTGTAAGATCGAGTTGAGAGACCTGCGGGCAGTCCTGCCATTGCGATCCATATAGAGACTGTGAAATATCTCCGTCTGAACACGGGCTTAATAAATGAACAGCACATGGATGCAACTCAAATGGGATTCTTGTGCCGTTTTCTTTTCCTTTTTTTTTTTCAGACTCATTCACTTGATTGGGCAAGTCTGATCGGCAAGTCAGATAAATATCAGGCATGTGTTAATTTTTTTAATTTTTTTGGCGGATCAATGGGACGCAAAAAAAAGTGATGATCATGTGAAAAGTCTCGTAGACTGTGATGGGTACGTGTTCTGTGATTATCAGATGTGTGATTGGGGTCTCAGTCCAAGACTCTCAGAAGCAGCCTGACAATCACAAGAACTAGCGCCTGTTCCATTTGACGATTGTGCTGCTGTCATAAACACTTTTTTTGTTTTTGTTACTTTCCAGAAGTGTAAATTGCCAGCCCTCATCATAGATGTGTGCCCTCGTGCTCCGGCGTTCTGCTCAGCAGCTTTCTGATCTGGGCACTAACCAACTACTATTATCAAAAAGGAGTTAAATGTCACATAGATAAGATTAAAATAATCTATTTAAGCTGGATAAGACGATTGTGGTTTAGAATTATTTGATAGTATAATAATGACGATTGATATCTTGACACGATGAAAGGACACATTCAGCTGATGCAGAAAACAACATACTGCTTAAATCTGGATTTTACGTTACATGTATTTGTTTTTATTTTCCATATAAACATTTAAAAAACTAAACACGGAAATTGTTCTTACAAATCAGTAGGTCTAATACTGGACTCACAGAAGACTTTTCAGCTGTCTCATTATCATCACAGACAGGATTACAAGACTGACCGCACATCTATAATAATAATAATCTTTATTTATATAGCGCCAACATATTCCGCAGCGCTTTACAGTTTAAAACAGTTTCAAACACAAAAGTCATAAGTAACAACGTTAACAATACAGTAATTAAAGCAAAATAAGACGACCCTGCTCGTGAGAGCTTACAATCTACAATGAGGAGGGGGAGATACAAAGTACAGGTGTGTATTTACAATGATGTATTTACAATCATGGTCCAGCCATCTTCAGGGGTTGGGGAATAGATGGGGATAGTGAATGGGCTACACACAGACAAACATAAAATGACTTTGATTGGTGAACGTGATAGGCCGCTCTGAACAAATGTGTTTTGAGCGAGCGCCTAAAACTATGCAAATTATGGATGGTCCTAATATCTTGGGGTAGAGCATTCCAGAGGATTGGCGCAGCATGGGAGAAGTCTTGGAGTCGGGAGTGGGAGGTACGGATTAGTGCAGAGGTTAATCGAAAGTCATTTGCAGAGCGCAGTGGTCTGTTAGGCTGATAGACAGAAATGAGGGAGGAGATGTAAGGGGGTGCCACACTGTGGAGAGCTTTGTTGGTGAGAACAAGTACTTTGAATTGTATCCTGTAATGAATGGGTAGCCAGTGTAACGACTGGCGAAGAGCGGACGCGTCCGAGTAACGATTAGCCAGATGGACGACCCTGGCTGCTGCAATACAGTAGATATACAGTAGATATAAACAGTAGATAACATAGAATCCACTATACCCAATAGATGATATCACAGCTCATCTCCTCCCATGCCTTAATTCATAACACCTCTATATACAGTAGATAACACAGGATCCACCATTCACAATAGATGATGTCACAGCTCACCTCCTCCTGTATAATGACTGATAACACCTCTATATACAGTAGATAACACAGGATCCACCATTCACAATAGATGATGTTACAGCTCACCTCCTCCTCCTGTACAATGACTGATAACCTCTATATACAGTAGATAACACAGGATCCACCATTCACATTTAGTGATATCACAGCTCACCTCCTCCTCCTCCTGTACAATGACTGATATCAACTCTATATACAGTAGATGACACAGGATCCACCATTCACAATAGGTGATGTCACAGCTCACCTTCTCCTCATCCTGCAAAATGACTGATAACTCCTCTATATACCACTGATAACACATTATCCCCCATTCACAATAAATGTGAAGGCTCACCTTCTCCCCTCCCTGCACAATGAGCTTTACCCACTGTGATGCTGAGTCACTTCTCCTGGGTAAGGCGGATAAGTCAAGGAGTCCGATGGGGTCAAGTGTTAGAAGCGTACATCCTAGGCAAAAGGATAATACAAACGGATAGTCAAAGGCAAAGTCCGGGGTCAGGAAACCAGGGTCAGAGTGCGTTAAGGTGAATACAAACAGGTAGTCAAAAATTGCAAAACCAATGATCAGAATACAGAGCACACGTACCACTGAGCTAAAAGTTACAACTGGCAAGGTCTGATAATAACCAGCCAGCTAAAAAACCAGGTAATCATCCAAAATGGGTGACTCCTGGGAGACTCTGCAGGATGGGCCAGATTGGGCAGCTGGGCTGTCAATCACAATACTGACAGCCCAGCTTGCCCCTGCCTCTGATTGAGTGATTGGGCTGTCACTCACAATACTCAGTGCAGCACGCCCCTATCCTATAGAGTGGCTGAGCTGTCACAGCATGGTGGAATCGTGACAGTACCCCCTCTTCTAGGGCGGTCACCGGACCCCCAGGTTTCCCAGAAAAGCTAGAATGGAAGGCCTTGACCAGACAATTGGTCTTCACATATCAGGCTGGAGCCCAGGATCTCTCCTCCAGGCAATACCCCTTCCAATGGATGAGGTACTGGAAGAACCTTCAGACTCTCCGATAATTCACGACTCTCTTTACCTCGTACTCTGAACTGCGGTCGACAGAAACTTGAGGAGACGGGGACGAGGGAGATCAAATCGAAGGGACAAAATCCTTTCATAGGGCTCCGCAGAAGACATTAGGGATGCGAAGAGTTGGAGGAAGCTTCAACCTAAAAGCCACCAGATTGACCAATTTCAAAATCTCATAGGGACCAATAGATTTCAGACCCAACGTCACCGACTGGATATAAGTCCTCAGCGGTGGGGCTCCCCTGGGTCAAATTCATGATCTTAGCCTCTGCAAACTGGATTCTGTCAGGTTCATCATAAATTACACAGAAGGCATCGACAGAAAACAGTTCTGGAGCTTGGGGGGGGACAACGAAAATGCCCTGGTCTGAGGGCCCCCTCGCAGGAAGAACATAATAATTCCTACCTGCTGGGACTAATTCCCTGAAGAACAGAGCAATGCCATGAAGAGGCCTTCACAAGGGAAAGTGAAAGTGTCCTAGTCGACGTTTTTGAACATAATACCAGGCCGCATGTTGCTCATGCTACTTTGAGAAGCCGGTGTGACCTATACATGCTACCATGGCTGCTTCAGTCTTGTCTCCCATCGACCTCATCTGGGACCTCATTGGTCGGTGATTACACAGGAGCTGCCAGCAGAGGATTTTGATGATTTGCCCAAGTGCATTCAACGGCACATCCTTCCTCAGACGACCATTAATAACTAGTGAATCCTTACAGCGTGCACACTGCGTGCTGTGAGGATTCACAAGTCTACAGACACAGGACAAGCTGACATCTGTCAGTGTGGTCTGTCGTTAGAGTGGGTGAGAGACAGCTGCCTGAAATCTGCTGACGAGTGGAGGACAGGTGGACTACAAAAAACAGGAGGAACCAAACTGTAGGTTAAGCGGGTGCCACTACATGCACCTCTGCCATAGGTAGACATCTGTGGTTGGTGTTATAGCTTGGTGGGAACAAGCATTTCCAATAAGTGTCATAGGGGCAATATATTATTGGGCTATGGGTCCCCAAAAAATCAGAGGAGCGATTTCACTTATTTTTGTGCCTCTTTTCAACTTCCCAATGTTGCAGGGTATGATACTATGTTTAATCTCTTGACCCGTTAATAGGAACTTAATGGATTTTTTTTTATCTTTTCTTCCAGGCCCAGAACATCAAAGTAGATGTTATGTAAAATAATGTTTTGAAGGCATAGAAGTAGAGAAAATGACAGCTCCCCCACCGGCAATGATTAATTCCTAGAAAGGCATAATCATTTCCCAGAAGTAAACACTGGAGAAATTGTCAGTTCTGTAGAGGTTTAATGATAGAATATTGTGCAGCGGTCCTGGCGCTCCGGTGCTGCGGCTCCTATTGGGGCAGTGTTGGTAGCTAAATACACATACCTTAAAGGTAGAATATAATATATGCATCCTGCATGTATATTCCCACAGATAATACAATCATTGTTACGTTATGATCTCAGGATTATTGCTTTAAAATGCACAGCCCTGTCCTCCCGATTATTGGGGATCCCAGCTGTCGGACCCCCAGCGATCAGCAACTTATCTCCTATCCTGAACACAACTTGTCCTATAGCACCTGAAACAGCGAAATCTCTGGCTATAAGGGGCCACTTCATTCTGAAAAAAAACATGTTTTCTCAATGAAACGGCACCTTTGAGGGCCAAAGTGGTAGTGCCCTTAAAGGAATTTTCCAGTTTCAGCAAATACATTGGGTAAAATAATTATTTGATACGCTGCCAATTTTGCAAGTTTTCAGTATAATTGGCCCAACATTGCCTTCCATGCAGTATAATGGCCCCTACATAGTCCTCCATATGGTATTAAGGGGCCCCGCATTTTCTTCCATATAGTATAATGTCTCCCACTTTGCTTTCCGTACAGTATAACGGGCCCCACATAGTCATCCATAAAGTAGACCAGGCACCACGTAGTACCACATACATTGTAATGGGCCTTGTGTGGTCTGCCGCCATTCACGGTATGCCACTGAGGGTAGGGCTTAAATGTCCCTCAAAATGTTGGCAACAATTACTCTTTATAACTAATCCCCTTTGTGATGTTACCACTTGTCATTATCATCCATCGCATGTGACATCACTATCACTAACATTGCCCGTTATGATGTCATCCATCTTACGACATAATCGCGGACTCTGGTGCCCGTGAAATTAACAAGACCCCCCCCGATAATGTCACCAGCAGTGACATCAGCAGCTCTGATGTCATGAGCTTGATGAAATCATCAGCTAAGGAGTCTTAAAGGGGACATTTCACCTCCACATAACAATGCTGCATGGAGAATCTATCAATAGATCTGGGATGTTTAACCTCTGTTTTTGTGGTTTTGGGAGGTTTTTTTTGCCTGTTTTTATTTTAATTTTTTTAACTTAAATTCATATATTTGGCGCCAAGAATCATTTTTGCAATTGGGGTGTATTAAAAATGTTTCACTATTTTGCTTTACAGGCACTTTATTTCCCTGCACATTTAACTTTTGATGGGGTCCGTAGTCATTAATCATCAGAGGAGCTAAAAAAAAAAAAGACACACAAAAGATTTAAGGTACCGTTACACTAAACGATTTACCAACGATCACGACCAGCGATACGACCTGGCCGTGATCGTTGGTAAGTCGTTGTGTGGTCGCTGGAGAGCTGTCACACAGACAGATCTCCAGCGACCAACGATGCCGAAGTCCCCGGGTAACCAGGGTAAACATCGGGTTACTAAGCGCAGGGCCGCGCTTAGTAACCCGATGTTTACCCTCGTTACCATTGTAAATGTAAAAAAAAAAAACCAGTACATACTTACATTCCGATGTCTGTCACGTCCCCCGGCGTCAGCTTCCCGCACTCACTGTGTCAGCGCCGGCCGGCCGTAAAGCACAGCACAGCACAGCGGTGACGTCACCGCTCTGCTTTACGGCCGGCGCTCTCAGTCAGTGCGGGAAGCTGAAGGCGGGGGACATGACAGACACCGGTATGTGAGTATGTACTGGTTTCTTTTTTACTTTTACAATGGTAACCAGGGTAAATTTTCCGGTTACTAAGCACGGCCCTGCGCTTAGTAACCCGATATTTACCCTGGTTACCAGTGAACACATCGCTGGATCGGCGTCACACACGCCGATTCAGCGATGACAGCCGGTGATCAGCAACCAAAAAAAAGGTCCTGATCATTCCCAGCGACCAACGATCTCCCAGCAGGGGCCTGATCGTTGGTCGCTGTCACACAGAACTATTTTGTTAACGATATCATTGCTACGTCACAAAAAGCAACGATATCGTTAAAGAAATCGTTATGTGTGACGGTACCTTTAGAAGCCGCCATTAGACCGTCAAATTGCGCTCACTGATGGATTCTCAGTTAATCCATTCTGCAGTCATTAATAGACACTGAGGCTATAGAAGCCAAACGGTGCAAAATTTTTACTGAAACCTAAATAAAAAGTGTTGTTGTTGTTTTTTTTTTTACCAACAAAATATTTGTATTAAATTAGGAAAATAAAATTATCCCCAAAGGCGGACAACCCCTTTCATTAATCTGGTAGGACATCTTCTTAAACTGCTGCTCCATTGGTAGTCGTTACCTCGCATGTGCGTATTTCTCATATTTTCTTGCTTTTGCTTTAATCATTTTCTTTCCTTCATCCCACATCATATTCCAGCACAATAGATCAGCGGGGGCAGTAAGACTTTACTACGCTATTTACATGAATGAATTGCTGCTACTATTTTCTTCCGTTTATTTCAGAGGCAGCTGTCGTGACTTGTCTCAGCCGGCAGCATTCACGGTGCAGTCAGCGCATAGGGCCCCAGTTCTCTCTGACTCAGCCGGCGGATCCTGATTGTCAGGAGCCCTTTATTAAGTATATAGCAAACACATTCACGGGTCAGCGCTGCCGCGTACATTTCTGATTACTGCCAGCAGAGCTAACCCTTTCCACAATATTCTGCCTAAATTCCAGCTTCCCAATTGAAAAACAGTATTGACCCCGTTAGAGTTGAAACAATTATGTCCTTAAAGGGGTTGTCCAGGCTTGGGGTTCAAGTCTGCAGTCACTCTCTATGTGACTGCAGACTTGTCAATCCTCACAGTACGCACTGTCAGGATTCTCCGGTGCCGACTCCAGAAGCAGGTGAGCACTTGACTGCAAGCATGCAATTTGCATACATACAGTCACATGCCGACTAGACGTGCATGACCAAGTGCATTGAGTATGGTCGGACTCGTCTAGTTGGAATGTGGCTAGAAGTATGCAAATCACGTCACATGACACTGAAGAATCCTGAAAGCTCACACTGTCAGAATTTACAAATCTGCAGTCACAGAGAGTGACTGCAGACTTGAGCCCTAAGCCTGAATAACTGCTTTTAAAGGGGTTGTCCAGGACTAAGATATTATCCTTAGGTGAGTGCTGCAGCTTTTCTTTTATATGTACAGTAGGGTGCCAAGGAAAAATTAACTTTGCAAATTGGTAAGTCTTACCCCTCAAATTTGTTCCTTTTGGCATAAGGATTCACTATGTAAAATATGTTGACATTAAATTTAGATTTACCACTTGCTCAAGGTGTGTATATTATATATATATATATATATATATATATATATATATATATATATATATATATATATATATATATACATACATTTGGCCGCTGCCCGATCTATCAAAATATAAAATCAATTAATCTGATCGGTAAACGGCATAACATACCATACATAACGCAGGATATGCATGACCATAAATACTAAACAAACATTTAAAACTGCAATATGATGTGCCATTGAGCAACCAGTAAATGATAACTAATCTTAACCCCTTCACGATATTGCCCTTTTCCGTTTTTGCGTTCTTGTTTTTCACTCCCCTCCTTCCCAGAGCCATAACTTTTTTTATTTTTATGTCAATATGGCCATGTGAGGGTTTGTTTTTTTTCCGGGACAAGTTGCACTTTTCAACGACATTGTTTTTTTTTTTTTTTTTAATCAAATATTTTTATTAAACAGTAAGAAAAATATAAGTAGATTACATTACTGTAAACAGTACATACATATGTTCTGCATTTTCAATAAACTTTTTAATCCCAAACCAGCTTCCCTCCCCTCCCCTCCCCCCCATCCCCGGAGACCCAAGAAGAACCACTCCGATCCTCCCAAACGTCTATCCTTAACCAAGAACAAGAAGGTGTCATGTCAATACTGCTCCCACGGGGGCAGAGTACCCAAAAAACTAGAAAACAATCTCCAGATCACGCCGACTTGAGCCAAGGATTCCACAACTTGTTGAAAAGGTCCATCTTGTTTCTTTTAGAATAAATGCTCTTCTCCAATGCCACGATATAGTCCACTTGTGTCATGAAATCTCTTCTCGTTGGTGGCTCTACCCTTATCCAAAACTTAGCGATCAACTTTCGAGCAATAAACAGCAATCTTGCAATGACTGTTTTGTACGAGTTATCAGTTACAATCTCCTCTACGTAACCCAATATGCATACCAAAGGATCCCGTGGTATCGAACATTTGTATGTTAGTCCCACTTTATTTAGCACCACGATCCAAAACGAGGATAACCTGGGGCACTGCCACATCATATGGAGGATACCCGCCTCGGACTGCGAGCACCTAGGGCATTCGGAGTTAGGTCTTAGACCAGCTTTATACAACATGTCCGGAGTTCTATAAGCCCTATGAATGACCAACAGCTGTGACAGCCTCCCAGGCTCACTCATCGAGATCCTGGGCACGTATTCCAATATTGAGTCCCACTGATCGCCGTCAATCACCCCCAGGTCTGCCTCCCACTTTGCTCTAGCTCTGATAGGGTGCCCCTCTAAAAAGGAAAATAGAAGAAATTCATATATTCCTGAGATCACCCCCTTCGTGCCTTCCCCTATGAGGATAAAATCTAGCATTAGATCCACCTGGATCTCCATAGGCCCCTTCTTACATTGTGCCCGATATGCATGAGAGATGCGGTTGTATTGGTACAATTCAGAGCTTGGCAGCTGAAATTCCTCCTGTAGTGTTTCAAAATTCTTAATTCTACCTTGGTGCAAAACTTGGCTTATCCGAGAAATTCCCGCTCCCTTCCAAACATGGAATCCCTCCATCTGTCTAAACTCCTGCAAGAGACAATTATTCCATATGGGCGAAAACCTAGTAAGTGCCCTCACACCCCTAATTCCTTTAACTTTGTCCCAAACCTTATGGATGAGCCTAACAGTGCAAAATTTAGTCCCCTTCTCTCGGAAATGCCCACCCTCCAAACCCTCAACTAGTACCCTTGACCCAATCAGTTTCCTCAGACTGCAGGGTGTCCGCTCCCAACCCGATTCCACACCCCATCCCCTAAAATGCTGACATTGTGAAGCTAAAAAATATAACCATGGGTTGGGCAGTGCCACTCCCCCCTCCGTCTTTGGTCTTTGTAGGATTTCCTGTTTAAATCTAGGACTTTTCCCTCCCCAAATCAGCTCGCCAAATAGAGATCTAATCCTCCGTAATCTATTCTGCGATATCCATATAGGGGAGTTGTGCAGCACGTAGAGAAGTTGCGGCATCACAATCATCTTTATTAGATTTATTCTACCAATGACCGATAAGTGTAACTTTTTCCACGCCTGAACCTTAATACGTATCTTCCGCAATAGTGGCGCCAAATTTAGTTCCTCAAAACTCGTCAGAGGCAACGCAATCTGAATCCCCAAATATTTAAATTTATCCACCAACCTCAACTTTGCATGAGATTCCCTCATAGCACTATTCTCATAATCCCCATCCACTAACATCATATTGGACTTTTCCCAATTGATTCTCAGGCCAGAGTAGCTCCCAAATTCTTCAATAATGGCCTCCGCCCCTGTCAGGGACTCCCCCGAATCCTCCAAGAAGAGCAAAATATCATCTGCGTATAACGCTACCTTCTCTTCCGAATCCCCGTACATAAATCCCCTCACCTCCCGGGAACCTCTAATTTTTGCAGCAAGGGGTTCCACCGCCAGGGCAAAAAGCAGTGGGGACAAAGGACAGCCCTGTCTAGTCCCCCTAGACAAAGAGAAAGTCTCAGAGAGGACGCCATTCACCCTTACCTTTGCCACCGGGGAAGAATACAGCAGCCGCACCCATGAGATGAACCTAGGTCCAAACCCCAAACGTTCCAACACTGTCCACAGATATCTCCACTCCACACAGTCAAAGGCTTTGTGGGCGTCCAAAGATGCCACAACCCGTTTGCCAGCATTATCTGAAGGGATTTGTAAATTTAAGAACAACCTTCTCAGGTTGATTGCCGTTGACTTGTTAGGCATGAAGCCTGACTGGTCAGGGTGCACCAATTTGTCTATCACCCTACTCAACCTATTTGCCAAGGCTTTTGCCAAAATCTTAATATCGGCAGTCAATAGTGAAATTGGTCTATAGGATTCTGGCATCAGTGGATCTTTATCAGCCTTAGGGATAACCACCACTATAGCCTCTCTCATCGACAAAGGCAACTCCCCTCTTTCCAGCGAGCTATTGTACACCCCCACCAGCCTGGCCAACAGAGTTTCTTTCAAGGTCTTATAAACCTCAGCTGGAATGCCGTCCGCTCCCGGGGCCTTACCCCCCGCAACACCTGCCAAAGCCACCCCCAATTCCTCCTCCCCAATCGGTTCCTCCAATAATTCACACTCCTCTCTACTCAACCGGGGCATATCAATTTCTTCCAAGTACCTCTCCATATCCTCGGATCCCTTCTCCACACTGGACGTATATAATTTTCCATAAAATTTCCTGAACACTTCCAGGATCTGCTCCCCCTGAGTAACCAACGTTCCCTCCTCCGTCTTAATAGAGTAAACATGTGAAGAGTCTCTTTGCGCGGATGCCACTACCGAGAGCAAGTGCCCCACTCTCTCCCCCTCCGAGTAGAAAGTTTCTCTCTGGAAGGCCCTCAACCTCTCCGCCTTTTTCAAAAATAACTGATCGACCTCCCGCTGAGCTGCCCTCATACGACTCTGAGATTCCCCGGTACGATGTTCCCCCAATGCCGCCTCTGCTGCTTTCAACTCCTCTAAAACGCCCTGATCCCGCTCTTTGGTCCTTGTCTTATGTCTTGAGATATCCCTAAACAAAATTCCCCTTAAATAAGCTTTCATGGTGTCCCACACTACATGGCATTCCGCGCTCCCTTCATTAATTTTGAAAAATTCCTCTATCTCTACTCCCACCTTTGCCATGTCCAAAATTTGTAGCCAGACTGGGTGAATTTTCCAACCCGCCCTCCTCAAACCAACCTGACCTGACAACTTTAGAGAGACCCGAACTGGGCTATGGTCTGATAAAATCCTGGGATTATATTCCACCCCGTTTAACAGTTCGTTCATCCTATCGTTACCCAAGGCAACATCAATTCTTGACATCGAGCCGTATGTAGTCGAGTAACAGGAATAGGAATATGTATTGGCATTGCGGACCCTCCATAAATCAATCCAACCAATTTCTCTGAGATAGTTACCAAAGGGAGTGTCATTACCGTCCCTGCGCTGTGATGCGTGGTTACTCTTGTCCCAGTGGTCATTTGCTATATTGTTTACATCACCCACCACTAGAAGGGGGATCCCATCCCAACCTCTTATAGCCTCCAATATGTCCTGGATCTTCCTTCCAGAGTATGGCGGAGGTATATACAATGATACTATGCACATTAAACAGTCAAAGATTTTACACACTAGCAAAACGTATTGACCATCCGTATCAATTTTAACCTCAACTTCCTCAAATGGGGTATTAGTGTGAATTAAGACTGACACTCCCCTCGCGTAACTAGAGAACGTCGAATGATACGCCTTGCGCACCCACCGTTTCTGTAATATATCAACTTTTTCCTCCACTAGGTGGGTTTCTTGCAGGCAGATCACCGAGGGCCTCTGTTTCAGAAGATACTGAAATATTGCCGCGCGCTTAGTGGCGTCCGCTAACCCCCTAACATTCCAGCTTATAATATTAACGTCCCCTCCCATTTTCTAGAGAAAAAACAATGAGTTAGAGCAGTCTCCTTCAGGTCTCCCCCGACACCCCCCCACCCCCTCCCATCCCCCTTTCCCAACTTCCCCATCTAAAACTCAATAGAATTCAACTAGTACAAACTTTCTTTCTCTGTATGAGAACTGAGAGCTCTTGATACAATCTAGAACTGAGCCCCTTGCAGTCCATCTCTCCCCCTCCCACCGCTATCAACATGAAATATTCTTTGCGCCGCCGAGCACACTATTTCAAACTTTGGGGTGCATTCTGTAAGACAAGTTCAAAAATCACCATCAGGGGGTATAAACAAATGAGTGACGAAGTCTCAGCGTCAGTCTCATCGGCTCCGATCCACGCCAATTTTCTTAGTATTGGTATCTAGCCAGTGCATAGCCTCCTCCGGGTTCTGGAAAAAATGAACACGGTCCAGCGCCACCACCCTGAGCTTAGCCGGGTATAACATCGAATATTTTAGGTCCAGGTCTCGGAGCCGCCTCTTGACCTCGCCGAACCTCATTCTCAGTTTCTGCACCGATGCCGAGTAGTCCGGATAAATGGAGATCCGATTTCCGTCTATGCTCAGTCCGTCACTGATCCTGGCCTTCCTTAGTAGGGTTTCCCGGTCCCGATAGTCCAAAATTTTTGCCAGCAGAGCTCGAGGGGGGGATCCAGGCGGCAGGGGCCGGGTGGGGACTCTATGGGCCCTTTCCACGGAAAAGTGGTTGGTAAGGTCTGCTCCTCCCACCGAGTTTTTGAGCCATGCCTCAATGTATTCCGTAGGATTATTCCCCTCCACCTTCTCCGGCACCCCAATTATTCTTAGATTGTTCCTACGGGAACGATTTTCCAGGTCATCTGTTTTAAATTCCAGTTCTGCAATGCGCTGAATGTATCTCTTTTCTCTTTTCAACAGTTCATTTGTCTGATCTTCCACACTGCCCACGCGCTCCTCCACCACCTCCACTCTTTTCTCCACTTTACGCATAGCAGAATTAAGGGACTTCATTTCAACTGTTAAATCGTCTACCCTTAGGTTCAGCGCAGCCAGGGCAGATTTGCAGTGTATAACGACTGAGAAAATGTCCTGCAGTGTAGGTTCCCCCACGTTTGATTGCTGCGCACACTCAGAGTCCTTAGCCTGCACTGGACTGGCGGTGGGTGACATGTTAGTTGTCTCTTGCATCTCCTGCCTCTTCCCTGGAGAAAGCCGCTCCTCCACCACACTGAGGGTGTCATCCCCTCCTCTCTCCTGTCTCTGCGGGACTTCCTCCTCATCTGGCCCCTCAGGGCCCAGCAGCAGGGCACCCCCCTCCTCTGTCCGAGCAAACCGCTCCAGCCGGGCGATTACCTCAAGCCTCCGGCGGTATGCGGTGCTGGCTCTGGCCGCCTCCTCCTCTGCCACGGCGCCATCTTGGATTTTCGCGCCAGCCGCGGGCGCTGACTGTCTTTTGCGCGGCATTACCGCTCTTCTCCTTTCGCTGCCTCCGGCACTCTCCTCCGTGCCCAGGGGTCCTGCGGAGCAACTTCGCCCGGTTTTCGGCGCTCGGCGGCGCCTTCAAGGGTGAGGATTTAGGAGCGGTGTGGGGAGAGAGATCCGTCGCACGTCCGCTCACATCGCTCGCTAGGCCACGCCCCGACATCATTGGTTTTAGCATGTTGTGTATTAGAAAACGGGAAAAAAATTCCAAGTGCGGTGAAATTGCAAAAAAAAAAAAGTGCAATCCCACACTTGTTTTTTGTTTGGCTTTTTTGCTAGGTTCACTAAATGCTAAAACTGACCTGACATTATGATTCTCCAGGTCATTACGAGTTTATAGACACCAAACATGTCTAGGTTACGTTTTATCTAAGTGGTAAAGAAAATTCAAATTTTGCTAAAAAAAAAAATTGTGCAATTTTCCAATACCCGTAGCGTCTCCATTTTTCATGATCTTGGGTCAGGTGAGGGCTTATTTTTTGTGTGCCGAGCTGACGTTTTTAATGATACCATTTTGGTGCAGATACGTTCTTTTGATCACCCATTATTACATTTTAATGCAATGTCGCAGCGACCAAAAAAACGTAATTCTGGTGTTTCAATTTTTTTTCTCGCTAGGCTGTTTAGCGATCAGGTTACTCTTTTTTTTTTTATTGATAGATCGGGAGATTCTGAACGCGGCGATGCCAAATATGTGTAGGTTTGATTTTTTTATATTTTTATTTTGAATGGGGCGAAAGGGGGGTGATTTAAACTTTTATATTTTTATTTCTTTCATATTTTTTTACACTTTTCTTTTTTTTTTTTTTTACTTTTGCCATGCTTCAATAGCCTCCATGGGAGGCTAGAAGCTGGCATAGCCTGATCGGCTCTGCTACATAGGGGCGATGCTCAGATCGCTCCTATGTAGCTGAATTGCAGGTTTGCTATGAGCACCGACCACAGGGTGGCGCACACAGCAAGCCAGCATCAGCAACCATAGAGGTCTCAAGGAGACCTCTGGTTGCTATGCCGACGCATCGCTGACCCCCGATCATGTGATAACGATTCACCCGCCGCTATTGCGGGCACATGTCAGCTGTTCAAAACAGCTGACATGTCCCGGCTTTGAGGTGGGCTCAGCGCCAGAGCCCACATCAAAGCGGGGGTTTTGACCTCTGCAGTAATAGTACAGCGGAGGTCGGTAAGGGGTTAAAAGAAGAAAATTATAAAACATCTATGACCAAAAAGGAACAAAAATAGGAGGCAAGACCTTCAAAAACTTGCTACTTAATTTTTACCATGCATTTCCTTGGCACCCTAATGTACAGTCTATCCTTAAAATAGGTCAACACTATCAGACCGGTCTGCCGCCGCCGAGACCAGAGCTCCAACAGCTGACGCCTGGTCCCACAGTGGCTGGGAGTACACCAGGGGTGTCAAACTGCATTCCTTGAGGGCTGCAAACAGGTCATGTTTTCAGGATTTCCTTGTACTGCACAAGTGATAATTTAATCACCTACACAAATAATGAGTTGGTGATTAAATTATCACCTGTGCAGTACAAGGAAATCCTGAAAACATGACCTGTTTGCAGCCCTCGAGGAATGCAGTTTGAGGCCGGCGTCACACACAGCGTATGAAAATACGGTCCGTATATTATGGCCGTAATACGCTGAAAAGTCCCGAAAATAGTGGTCCGTAGCTCCTCCATAGGCAGGGTGTGTCACCGTTTTTTGCGCATGGCATCCTCCGTATGTAATCCGTATGGCATCCGTACTGCGTGTTTTTAGCGCAGGCTTGCAAAACCGACATACCGCTATACAAGGGATCCATGTGTTAAAAAACAAACAAACAAAAAAACATATATACTGTCTCTATATATATATATATATGTCAGTAGACACATATATGTATATATATTATTGCTTCATACAGCGCGAGATAGCAGAAAGCCGGTAATTCAATTACCGGCTTTTGCTTTCTCCTTCCTAAACCCGACATGATATGAGACCTGGTTTACATACAGTAAACCATCTCATATCACCATTTTTTTTGCATATTCCACACTACTAATGTCAGTAGTGTGTATGTGCAAAATTTGGCCGTTCTAGCTAGGAAAATAAGGGGTTAAATGGCGGAAAAAATTGGCGTGGGCTCCCGCGCAATTTTCTCCGCCAGAGTAGTAAAGCCAGTGACTGAGGGCAGATATTAATAGCCTGGAGAGGGTCCATGGTTATTGGCCCCCCCCAGCTAAAAACATCTGCCCCCAGCCACCCCAGAAAAGGCACATCTGGAAGATGCGCCCATTCTGGCACTTGGCCACTCTCTTCCCATTTCCGTGTAGTGGTGAGATATGGGGTAATGAAGGGTTAATGCCACCTTGCTATTGTAAGGTGACATTAAGCCAAATTAATAATGGAGAGGCATCAAATATGACACCTATCCATTATTAATCCAATAGTAGTAAAGGGTTAAAAAAAACACACATTATTAAAAATTAATTTATTGAAAAAATCACAAAGTTTGTAATAATTTATTCTACTCTCAATCCACTCACTGAAGACCCTCGATCTGTAAATTAAAAAAAAATAATAAACCAACAATATACATACCTTCCGAGGATCTGTAAGGTCCAACGATGTAGATCCATCTGAAGGGGTTAAAATATTTTGCAGACACGAGCTCCGCTAATGCAGGCTGCTCATGTCTGCAAAACCCCAGCGAATGAAGGTAAATATAGATCCATGAGCTATATTTAGCTTCATTTGCGGTGAGGCGCCCTCTGCTGGTTGTCCTCATATGAACTCGAGCCAGGGAGCTTTCTAGGAAAGTTCCCACGATCTAGGAACAGCCAGCAGAGGGCGCCTCACCGCAAATGAAGCTAAATATAGCTCATGGATCTATATTTAGCTTCATTCGCTGGGGTTTTGCAGAAATGAGCAGCCTGCATTAGCGGAGCTCGTGTCTGCAAAATATTTTAACCCCTTCAGATGGATCTACATCGTTGGATCTTACAGATCCTCGGAAGGTATGTATATTGTTGGTTTATTATTTTTTTTAATTTACAGATCGAGGGTCTTCAGTGAGTGGATTGAGAGTAGAATAAATTAATACAACAACCTTTGTGATTTTTTCAATAAATTAATTTATAATAATGTGTGTGGTTTTTTTTAACCCTTTACTAGTATTAGATTAATAATGGATAGGTGTCATAATTGACGCCTCTCCATTATTAATTTGGCTTAATGTCACCTTACAATAGCAAGGTGGCATTAACCCTTCATTACCCCATATCCCACCGCTACACGGGAATGGGAAGAGAGTGGCCAAGTGCCAGAATAGGCGCATCTTCCAGATGTGCCTTTTCTGGGGTGGCTGGGGGCAGGTGTTTTTAGCCGGGGGGGGGGGGGGAGCAATAACCATGGACCCTCTCCAGGCTATTAATATCTGCCCTCAGTCACTGGCTTTACTACTCTGGCGGAGAAAATTGTGCGGGAGCCCACGCCAATTTTTTCCGCCATTTAACCCCTTATTTTACTAGCTAGAACGGCCAAATTTTGCACATACGCACTACTGACCTTAGTAGTGTGGAATATGCAAAAAAAATGGTGATATGAGATGGTTTACTGTATGTAAACCAGGTCTCATATCATGTCGGGTTTAGGAAGGAGAAAGCAAAAGCCGGTAATTGAGTTACCGGCTTTTCTCTCTAACAGCGCTGCGTATTCCTCGCAAGTCACACTGCTGGTCCGTGTGCAATCCGTATTTTTGGGGCTTCCATAGACTTTCATTGACGTTTTATTTGCGCAATACGGTGACAAACGCAGCATGCTGCGATTTTCTACGGCCGTAGAAAGCCGTATAATACGGATCAGTTTAATACGGCAGATAGGAGCAGGGGCATAGAGAATAATTGTGCCGTATTTTTTGCGAGTTTTACGGACGTAGTTTCTGCGCTCTTACGTCCGTAAAACTCGCAAGTGTGACGCCGGCCTGACACCCCTGGTGTACACAGTGTCCAGGTTAATACACAAGAGCTCCATACACTGACCTAGTGGCCATTCTTGGGTATTGCAGCTCATCTCCTATTAAAGTGAATAGGACCTGAGCTGCCTTATTATACGTGACCTATGGACCCCATATATGCTCTAATATTCCTGATAGGTCACCCCTTTAAAAGTTCATATGCGCTTGTATAGGTGGAGGCTGAATATTTTCTTCTGTTTACACAGGATATTGAAGGAGTAGTCTGGCGCCACTTGTCTTCCACCTGATCTGACATCGTTTGGGGAGAGACACTGCTAAACGCCATGTTGGACTGTCTGATGATCGGCAGGTATCACGCAAGTGTCATGTTATTTAGACGATAACTGCTGGCAGCAATCTTTACAAGTGTCCCCCCCACCTCTATAAACTCCTATAAATCCTACAATTTAACCCCTGTCCATTATCTCATTCTCACTCTATGGCCTCGTTCAGACACTTGTTTTTCACATGCATGTTTTTTTTTACTGATAATACATCCACTCATGAGACTCCGTTTATTTTTGCAGATTGGGTGTCAGCAAACAATAAATGAAGACATGTCCATTTTTGATCGGAGTCATGGATGAAATTCATCATTGGCTTCGAGAAAAATATCGGACAGCATATGGATGGCATCCACATGTCACCCCAATGCTGGCTGAATTTGACAATTTAATGGGTAGAAACTTCCTTGCATATAGACGGTTGACAATTTAATGGGTAGAAACTTGAAAAAAAAAAAATTCTTGCATAAAGATGGATACTTTTGGATCCAGCAAACTGATAAAAAAAAAGTCCTTTTTTTTCATGTATGCAAAAAAAAATTAAAATAAATCAGATGTCTGAATAAAGACTTATTTTCTATGTCCAATTCGTATCCATTATTTTCTTTTTTGCTTTACCGGGACACATTTGATTTTATGGCACAAAAATATGAGCATATGGGACAATACATCCTACAAAAGTCCTTTTCTAAAATACCTCCCTGGCCCAAGTGAGTATAAATTCAGTTTATATTTGGAGTAGATGTCGAAGATCCATTTTCTTAACGGTGAGACAGACTTAGACAGTGGGATATTAAGTCTTAAAAATAGAATTTTCGAAAAGTTCCGTATGTCAATCCGCTTCCAATAGCGCGGCAGAGAAGCCTGCGGAGTCGTTCTACATCCCTGCACCGGGCAGCGGCTTTACAGCATGGTCTCCCTGCACAGACGACCCGGATTTCAGCGCCTGTCGATGATCTGTGTAAACATTATTAACTCTGATGGGCTCCTGTATCATCACACAGAGAGAAGCAATTTTATCTTCAGTTTACCAAGTGGAAGCGAGATTAATTCAATCTGTCATCTTGTTTTTGACAGGTCAGTGGCGCACTCATTCACGTCTCCAGATCACAGATGGGACTAAGCAGAAGCATCATCTCAGGTCCTTACTCAGTCATTGATTTCATCACATTTCGGCAATCGTGCAGCAGCGATTCATTTCTGTTACATAACAGGATGATTTATTATTACCAGTGTGAAGAGGTTGATACATCTGGAAAAATACATCTCAGGTACCTGATTGTTCGGATACTGAGGTTACAAGTAGAATTTCCAACTATTACATCAGTGCCAGATCTTAATAAATACATTATGTGACCGAAAGTACGTGGACACCAAACATCACACCTTTGTGAGCTTGATAGAAACCTCAGTTGACATCCTGAGCAGATTTGGGCCACCTTTTGTGGCAGTAAAAGTCTTTAGCATTCTGCCATATTCCATAGAAAATATGAAATCTCAATGTTATCAATGTCTCTACTCCAGGGCCGGGCTTTGCTCCCTTTCCCTATGGAAGCTGCTCTTTTTCTGCCCTCATGTCAGGTTTCATAAGTTGCCTGTCAAATCTCAGTGACATTGTCACCCAAAGCCTTTTAAGTTCAACTTGGACACACATGTGATATATCAGTATGTTATAAGTTCAGTTACCAATTGTATAACTGCAGTTCTCAGCTGCAATCATCTCTGCAAACTTCTGTAGTTTCTACAACCTGCATGAACTTCCTGGCTCTGACCTGTAATTTAACCCTTCCTCTGCTGTATGTGTAACAAGGTGGCACGGGGTGGTAGTCATAGCCGAGGCCACTAGGTCACAGTCAGTGAGCACCCCGACCCCTTGCACATGAAATGACAGCTGTAGTCCCAGCCCCTGGTCACAGTGGGTTACCTCTGACATCTGGCTCCTCTCAATGCTGGAACAGATGCACCACACGTCACATGTTGTAGGGTCCAACAGTGGCAACTTGTATTTAATAAAGGTGATGAAGAAAGGAAGGTACAATTCCTGAGCTGTCCCTATCGCCAGCAATGGCTGCAGCAGCTGAGGCAGTAGCTCCAGACAAATTCCAGGAGCTGCAAGTCTCTTGTGGGACACACACGTAGTCCCTGTGCCCGCTGCCCGACATTCGACTGGCAGCTCTGTTCCCCTCCAGGTGTATGGCCAGCCCCCAGCAGGAGAGCACACCCGTCCACAGGCAAGCCTGCCTGGGCACAGAGCTGCCCTGTCTGCTTGGAAGCTGCTAGCCCAGCCCCCTGTCCCTGCCTCTAGCATGTGCAAACAAACATGGCATTGTAAAGCACAGAGAACAATACAGCACAACAGTAATACAATGCAAGTTAAGACAGTACAGAGTAAAAGGGGCATTAACACATATATGAAACATTGCAAACACAGCCCATTAATACATATCAATGCATAAGTGGTACATAACATTGCACATTACTGAACAGCAGCAGAACATTCACATGGGAAAGGGGGCAGACGAGGGTCCACGCCACCTCCTTACACTTGCATAGAAAACTGCTATATGAACTTGCTCACATAATACTATCAATACACAAATACAGGCTGCAAATGTAGTAAGAGAAAGCCCTAGCATGAATTAGCAGCAGGAAGATAAGAGGAATTCCTTTTTTTCTAAGCAAACAGCGGGACCCCTTATGAGACTCCCACCACCATCTACCGTCAGGGAGATCTGCGATCTTACACAGTATATGCTACAGAATATTCTTGATTTTTACCATAGACAGACTCGGTACATTCTGCAATGTAAATGACAGCGAGTGTAATATTAGTCTCACAAACAGCAGTGTCACCAGGCAGCGACTGAAGAATGGATTATTTATTATGACATAATTAGGATTATTCATTTCTTCTCTGCAGTAATATATACTTATTATAAATCGGTGGCAAAACACGACTGCGGCTTATGACATATATACAGGCCCGGGGCGATGTCACCAGATTGATAAATAGGGAACACTCGAAACGTCTCTGGAAAACTCGCTGTTCTCCAGAACTTACTTATCAGAGCGAAGACAGTCGGGGATTAATAGGCTGCTCCGAGTAACATTTATTTCGGCAGCTTGATAAATCTGTGTGATAATGCGACCCGGACCTTGTCTGTGACATCAATCAAATGTTTATTTCACCAGGTTCATACATAATGCGGTTCCTGCCACAACTCAACTATGAAGGGATAAGAGTAGAATGACGGAATCTGCCAAAATTCGAATTCAGGAGATTTGTTTAAATTCGCGTGGGACCTCAGTGCATAATAAACTTGAGCATGAAAAAAAAAATACTTATTTTGCTTCGATCCTCGCCTGTTCCTCTGCACAACTCCACGTCCGGTCCTCCGCACAGCTGGCACCCTTGGAAGCACTGGTGGCAGAAAAGGGGCCCTGTGCAAGAACAATATATCGGCCCTTTTTAAGTTCAATTGCTCATCGAAATGCCCAATTTCCCTCTGCTTTGGAGGCGGGTGTAGGCCCCCTTACCTCTGCACAGGTTGTACCAATGATATGTCCGTCCCTGCTCATAGGTCATCACATTGTGGATTGCCCTGGCCCCAAATGTCATGATGCCTTTTGAGCGCCAAATGTGCCAAAGAGCACTGTGAAGATGGGTGACCTGGACCAGAGGGAGCAAGCTGCGCAGAGGAACAGATGGGGAACTGCAAGAAGGGACAGCTGAGGGTCAGAGTGAGGTGAGTATAATTTTTTCTTAACCCATTCCAGTCCTAAAACAAATCAAATTGCAAAAAGTTCACTTTCTATCTAGTCTCAAACTTTTGTGATTTGCTTCTAATTGGTCTAGGGGTACAAGAAGCGAACATACCATATGTGGAACCTGTGCCGGGATAAATAAAGGGGGGACTATTGTCACTCTAAAAGTTGCTAGAAGCCACATCCTGTCCATTAAATTGTGCGAGGCTCTTCCCTGTACCACGTGTACACAGGTGTGTTAAGTCTGTTTCCACCTTTTTTAGGGGCCGTTTATCTCAGAAAAATATGTATTATATATTTATTAGCATTTATTATCGAGACATTTTTATATAGATCAGAGTTAGCTTCTGAAAGGTCTGCATCCAGGACCAAAACGTCACCACCTGGGTCAATAAAGAGCACCTTATTAATGCCATATGGAGTGCTCTATATAGATCAGAGTTAGTTATCCAGCACACATATTGTAAGGTCCATAAATGTAAGGTCCATGCCAACATTTAGAACTCAATGTCACAAAGAAGGAGAAGACCGGGTTTCTTCCCTGAGGAAGTGGCAGATTGCCACAAAACGCGTCGGTACAATAAAGCTTTTAAGAACATTTCCATCGTGTGTGGTCAGCACGGATACATTGAGAAACCCGGTCTTCTTCCTTCTTTGTGACATTGGTATCCACGGGAGTCTGCAGCTACCACTGTTTCTTCTCATATTCTGCAAGGGGTTGTGACTTTTCACAACCTCTAAAGGTGAGTGCACCTACCGTGTATTGTCATCCAAATTATCACTTTTATCGCCCTATGTGCGCTCTCTCTCCTTAATTTAACATTTAGAACTCAAAATTCTTGACATTTAAGCCCCTTTTGTTATCCGGTTCACTGGACTGTCTCGGCAAAGGCGGAATTGTGGACAAGTATGGTCAGGCATCCTGTCGTCATGCACATGACTGTATTATAACTTCAAGCTGTACAAAGCCATAACAGGGCACGCTTTATAGTGTACGAGGCTTTACTGTGCCTTATTAGCCACAAAGTCCAAAAAAGTGATTAAAATGGCACTTCTCAAAGATAACTTCGACACAAGTTTTTAGCCCCCCCAGCCCCCCTGAAGAAGCAGGTGGGAAAACGCGCGTCGGGGTGATGTGACGCTGCACTGGTCTTCATTATTTCCATTCCTGGGTAACCACTTCTTGGTGCCATAAGGTGTGGCAAACTACTAGGGGATGTTCCAATCATTTGAAGCATTTCATGGTTTATTTTTTATTTCACTGCCTTGCACATATTTAGTAGACCTTTCTTGTCCTTCTTTTATTGAAACTCATTGGCTGCATATTGATCAATGGATCCTTGACAACCCTGATTCTTTACTGACTCTATTTTTTCTTAATGTCAATAGACTTTCCTGTCACTTTATTCTATTTGATATTGGGTTTCAATTTGAGGGGACTTCCTTATGATTTTATGGCATAACAATGCTAAAATAGACGGTCACTGGACTCAACATTATTTGAGTGATGCTGCATTTATTGTTATATTATAAAAATTTATCGAAAATACCTTGTACTAGTTACATGAATGACTCAGCAGCGTCCCCTGTCTGGCGTTTCTGCTTTATTAATTCTGTTTTAAGATTAATTTCAATAAAGATAATTTTTTTTTTTTTAATGGATCTCTTCCTTATTTTGTCTATGTACCTTTGGTTAAAACTTGTGCTGCATTTAATGAACCTTGGCATGACTCTAATATTATATAGAATATTATATAAAAAATTGTGGCATGCTGAATCAATTACACCTAAGAACATTGCTTTTAGGGTGATGAAATCTGGCACACAATGGAGCACCATACATTGGCATAAGAAGTCCCCACAGCTCCAATCTATCCCTCCAATATCATCCATATCCAGCCAAACAATGTAGACTACAGTCTGCAAGAAGCCAAAAAGAAATGTTCCTCTTAGAGGACCATCAGGACCAGAGTCGTCCCTAAGGGTGAATAACCTGGCCCATTGTCCCTTGACCTGACACCATCCTGGGTACCCGCAGCTTGTTCCCCGGTCTACACCTGATACTAGAATCTTTCTATATACTCCGGATTCTGATATATTCTCTAATTTATTCATTTGACTGTATTGCACCCCAGAAAAAGGGAAGACTTCCCAGAGTTCTGGTAAAAATTTCCAATCTCCCGGAACCGTTAAAAGTTTCCCCAAACTTCCCAGAAATCAGCATTTCATGAAGGCATCTTGTGCGTGATGCCAGAATATTCCAGCATTAGATGGAGCCTCAACGCCTAAGTGCATATGCAGCGCCCCAGAGATCTGGTCGTTGCAGTATGACACTCTGCCACTAAGGGGAGTGATGGTACGTCTGATGGCACTAAAGGAGTTCTCCTGACCAGGTATCACCAGAACACATTACACTTCACACTCCGGCCACCAGGGGGAGAAAAAGGCTTTATTTATTGGGCCACTCCTCACACTGTTAAAACTAGGGGCTGGGGAGGAAGTTAGTCAGAAGCTGACTGGGTTGGATTGAGGCAACATCCCGCGGCAGGGGGTGTTGCAGGGAGAAGACACAGGGGGGTCCCTGTCAGGCGTGGGAATCTGGCAGGTGCCTAGCGAACAGAACGGAACGGAACCGCGCCTGCACTACCTTGCGGCGGTATCCTAAGAAAGAGACACGAAGCGAAGGATATTGTGGAACAGTGAGAAACGAGATCAAGCACAAAGGAGAGCCAGTAGGAGTCGTGCCGTGAGACCGAGGCAACATCCTACTGAGGCGTGTAGCCGGTGGCCGGAACACCGCGGGAGTAACTGACTCTAGGCCTTACTTCAAACTCCGCAGGACAATTAATTATAGGTTGGCTGTCTACCTTACATCACCTAAGCAGACATAGGGGGCAACATTGGGAGAGGGGCATCTCTAGGGTCCCGGAAGACCTCCAGGCCTTCCCGTCATACGGGTGCGTCCTAGCCAAAACATACTGGGGGACGAGAAACTAGTAACATCTGGAACAAAAGAGAGAGAGAGCTGTAGAGAACGACGAACGAGAACAGCAGTTGTGAGGACTATTCCGAATGCTCAGCAGGGTAGGACTACAACACACAGGCGCTAGTGGTAGGCAACGATTTCCATCTGCGAGGGAAACTCTGGAAGTGCCCATCGGACTGGCCGGTCTCTGATAGCCCTGTTAAACGTGCTCTGGATTGAGGATCCTGAAGTCTGCAGTAAAGAGGTAAAGAGACTGCAACCTTGTGTCCTCGTTATTGACTGCACCTCACACCATCACCATCCACTTTACTGGGAAGCCCTGGGGACATACTTCACCTGTGGGAAGGTATACCATCCAGCTGCCATTCCATCACCCCAGCGGACCCCACAGCAGCGTCGGTCGCCCTGACCGAACACCACAGGTGGCGTCACAAACCCCTGACAGACTGCACCACCTTTATTGGACGCCCCTTAGCAGGGTCGCGGACCGGGTCTAGCCACCGTGACAGCCTCAGAACCGAACCAGAGAGGCCCGGTACCGAGAACTCGTGGCCCTGTGTCTGGGGGCGCTCCACATATTCAGGGGGAGAGGCGGAAAGAGGGGGGATAATTTAGGGGTGTAAGTAGAGTAGAGCGGCTTGACTTTCCAAATGACTTGACCAGATACTTGTCTTAAAGGACTATTTGACAAGAGGTAAGACTTGTAAAATTGGGGACATGGATGCCACCTCTCCATTAAATTTGCTGCAGGCCCATATGGGATGAATGTTATGCTGGCATCCGTGCCCCCGATTTAACAAGTCTTACCTCCTGTTACTCCTAAAGTGGATAGTCCTTTAAGACAAGTGTCTGGTCAAGTCATTTGGAAACCTGTTTTTTTAGGCGCTGCATAATGTTTGCATACTGTACCATTATATTATTTGGTATACTATTATACTGCCACATTGTGGATGGGGGTTCTTTTGCAGATTTTGTATTAGGTCTGGCAACTACTTTGCATTGGGTCTAGCATACTTCTACCCAATGGCCATATTCGCGTGCACATAGAAGTCGACCTTTCCAGTCGTAGTCCAACATGACCTAAATATGAGGCTTTTTACGAACGTCTAACCCTTGAAACTTTTCAGTGAGCAATACATAAAAAAAAGTATAATTTCGGAAGAACAGTAAAAACCGTGAACATCGTCTGTAAATCAACTCATTATTAAATGAAGAATTTTGGTTTACACTGCTTAATCCCCCGGCTCCAAGCTATCCTCTTGATACAGAGGGTGGCGGGTTTTGCTCATTAAACTAAAGTCCCCCGGCTTAGTGGAGGAAGAGTTGTCTATTCTTCGTCTTGGAAGACTTGTTTAAAAACTAAAGATGGAGATTTGCACCAGTGAAACATTAACATCCCAGTGAAGATGATGGGAGGTGACAAGCCGCATTTGAAGATTGCCTTGTAGAGAAAAGCCAGTCACGTAATAAAGCAGTAGTGTATATCTTTAGAGAACACAGAGAACAGCTTTACAGCATGTTTGGAAGGCTACACCACACCTCTGCCTGGGAAAAAAACTCAATAAAGAAGGATCAGAAAGGACTTTCTGCAGAACTGAACTATACTAACAGGATTTACTGGTCACCGTTCAGACAAACTCAGTACGTTCATTGCAACAAACTTTGCATAAATAAATAGTTCAAGCCAATATAAGAAACATTGTAATATATCTTATCTGAGAAATATGTTCCTTTCTCCACTTCTGAGCCACTTCTCCTCTCCCCACCTCCTGAACTCATCATTCCCTTAAAAATAGAGCTAAAATAACTCTCGAAACTAGACACACGTCTATATGTAGAGAAAAAGTGTGAGAAGGAGACACCGGATTCATAGAATTCAATGTTCGATTCACAGCAGTGGATTAACATGGATTAAATGCTGGATTCACAGCCACACTGCTCAGTACTGCTATATAATGTCCTCCATGCTGCTGCTGCTGCTCATGTACTACATGAGTCCCACCATGCAACCATGCAGAACGTGCTCACATCCATTATTAATTGTCACAACAAGACAATTAATCCATAAGATCTGATAAGTTATTTGTGACCATTACGAAAGAAATAGACCTTAGCGGAAAATTATTGTCTCCAAAGTCATCTCCAAATAGGGTTGTCCTCTGTTGGATCTTTGTGGCACATTATTGTGCCCATTAGAGGATCGACCTAGTACAGGAAGAAGATACATAAAAGCATACTTGACAACTTTCCCACATATTGGAAAAAGGGGACACATCCCGGAATCCCAAAAAAGTTGTCAGATCTCCTGGGCACTACTGAAATTTCCTGGAAGCCAAAACTTCCGGTGTTATTTTTGTGTATGGTGTCGTGATGGTCTGTGTTCAGAGGGAGCCCCAATATCCAATTACACAATATGGGGGGAATGGTTGAAAGGCAGTGACAGGGTCTGGTCTCTAAAATGAGGAGTGGTTATTTATGAAACCTTATGGCAATGTGAATAAATGCTCCTCAAGCCATAACTCGTAGAACACCGCCGACAAAAGTTGACAAGTATGTATATTAGAAAGAACGTAGAAAGAACCACAGCATAGAAATGTAAAATATTGTCTGCAGTGACAGTGCAGATAGTGGCGTAGCTAGAGTCTGATGGCCTCTGATGCAAAATTTGGATCTGGGCCCCCCACCTGCATGTTCGTCAGATGCATGGGCCCTTGTAGCATTCCAGATCCTGTGAAGACAGACGTGTTCTCCCCCGTATAACAATGTCCCCTTCCTGTAATAATGTCCCCCATCCTAGGCCCCTTCCTCGTATAATGTTCCCCATAATAGGCCCCTTCCTCGTATAATGTCTCCCATCCTAGGTCCCTGTTGTGAATTCTGCTTTTGGGCTCCCTCCGGTTGTTGTAGGTGGTAATGCAGTTGTCTCTGGGCTGCAGTCCTGGACAGGTGTATCTGCTGATTGCAATTCTGACTGGGGTATTTAGGTTTGCAGGACTCATTAGTTCTTGCCAGTTGTCAATGTTTCTTGGGAAGTGTTGAATCTCTGTCTGGCTTCTCCGGCTTAGCTGCCAATTCAGCAAAGATAAGTGTCTGTTTCTTTTTCTATGGCACACAAGCTGTGTGCTTGTTTTTTTATTGTATTCCTGCTCTGAGTGTAGGAGTCTCTGGAGTTGCAGATATACGTTCCACGTCTTTAGTTAGATGGAGGAATTTTTTGTATAATCTGCTGTGGATATTTTTGGAAGGGTTTTAATACTGACCGCACAGAACTCTGTCCTATCCTTTCCTATTTTAGCTAGAGTGGCCTCTTGTGCTAAATCCTGTTTTTCTGCCTGTGTTTGTCTTTCCTCTCCTACTCACAGCCAATATTTGTGGGGGGCTGCCTATCCTTTGGGGTTCTGCTCTGAGGCAAGGTAGTATTCCTATTTCCATCTATAGGGGTATTTAGTCCTCCGGCTGTGACGAGGTGTCTAGGGTTTGTTAGGTACACCCCACGGCTACTTCTAGTTGCGGTGTTAAGATCAGGATTTGCGGTCAGTATAGTTACCACCTACTCCAGTGAAGTTTTCATGCTGCTCCAAGGTCACCGGATCATAACAGGTCCCTCCTGGTATAATGTCCCCCATCCTAGGCCCCTCCTGGTATAATGTCCCCATCCTAGGCCCTTTCCTGGTTTAATGTCCCCCATCCTAGGCCCCTTCCTCGTATAATGTCTCCCATCCTAGGCCCATTCCTCGTATAATGTCCCCCATCCCATGCCCCTTCCTCGTATAATGTATCCCATCCTAGGCCCATTCCTCGTATAATGTCTCCCATCCTAGGCCCCTCCTGGTATAATGTCTCCCATCCTAGGCCCCTTCCTGATATAATGTCCTCCATCTTGGTATATTGTCTCCATTTCCTGCTCTAAAGTTCCCCATCCTGGGCCCTTTCCAGTAATAAATGTCCTCCATCATGGTACAACAGGCCCCGACAAGTAATATATGTCCCCCTCCAATAATATATGCCCCCCATCCTATTATAATGACCCCCATCTTGGGCTCCTTCGAGTAATAAATGTTCTCCTTTAAGGTACAATGGGCCCGATCCTGGGCTTCTTCCAGTAATAATGTCCCTGTTCTATGACTACAACAAATGTAAAAAATAATAAATGATTATACTCACCTTCCACCGCTCCCATGACGTGCGGTGTCCTCTTCTATAGCCGGCAGCTGACTTCAGTGTGCACTAGATGGGTGGCACATGACGCCATGCCATGCCAATTTTCAGAAAGAAATGCGATGAGTGGCCTCACCCTAAAATCTTCACCTAAAATGTAATAATAGGCAATACTGCAACTTCAGACCAACTACCAATGACCGTGTATGTGCTTAATATTCTGGATTTCCCATGCAGTGGTGCTAGGGGTTAATATTGTGTCACTCAATCGACAAGAGTTAATGCCGCTATCAGGCATGCTGTGACTTGTCATGTATTTGACCTGATCACTCCCATGGCTGTACTCCGCACTGTGTGCTGCTCATGCCAATCACTGTACAGGAAAACGAGAACTATAAGGGCTCATTGCAGCTATGTGTCCCTATAAATCAGGATTATGGACGAGCGGCGGTTTATAGCGTCCTTCATATTATTTATACTGCAATAAAATCCTTCCAAAATTGATCCTTCTGGAACCATTTACCAACCCGTCTGTACGAGTGGCGAATACGTTTTATATATTTTTGTTTTATTCATTTTCTAATCCATTACATTCTATGTGGTTTCCATAAAGGAAATTTGTCACCAGGTTTTTGTCATCTAAATAGAGAGAAGCATAATGTAGAGGCAGAGACTCTGAATCCAGCGATGTGTCACTTACCGGGCTGCTTTCTGTAGTTTTGATAAAATCACAGTTTTGTCATCAGTCGATTATCACTAGAGGACTAGGAAATATGCTGCCAGGTAGTCCGCCATATTCATGTGCTCTGTATAACCACACCCCCACCACTGATAGGCAGCTTTCTGCCTATGCACAGTATACACAGAAAGTGGGACAATCAGTGGTGTGGGCGGGGTTATAGAGAGCTCAGCATTCAGAGAACTGGTAGATATCCAGCAGATAAAACAGAGATTTTAGCAAAACTGCAGCAAGCAAGTGAAACAGCGCTGGAATCAAAAACTCTGTCCCTTCATCATGCTTCTCTCAGATTAGACAGCAAATATGTGGTTAAAAATTCCTTTTAAAGGGTTATTCTCACCTTTCATCTTTGGGACTACAGTGTTTCCCTGTCTCCTGGATTCCTGTTTGTCAAGGGTGGTGTCCTCCTGAAGAATGACAATTAAGACCAGCGGCATGGGACGCCTCTGATCCGACCTGTTCGATTCGGCGGCAGCATCGGAGGAGTACAGGGACAATATAGGAGTGCAGGGACAATATAGCAGTTTTCTCTAGTTATTGGGCCAGTTTTAGATCAGTGCTTACAGTACATTCAGTCACGTGTCGACTAGACGTGCGCGGCCTCGCTCAATTCAAATGGAGTTGAGTGAGGCTAGTCAGAATTTGGCTGGATGTATGCAAATTGCATATTTGTGATGACATGACCAGTCACTTCCCGGCGCTAGCATAGGACAAGTATCACATTGCGCCGTGCAAGCACTGTGAGGATTTACAAGTTTGCAGTCATATAAAATGCAAACTTGTACCCCATGGGCAGACAAATCCTTTAAGGATCAGTGAGAGTGATTATAGCATGCACACTGTGTACAGAGCGCTGACTGTTTCCATCCCCAGCAACGCCCCAATGACTTGAAGCAAGCAGCTGCAGGGAGAATATAGCTTAATTTTCTCCCTGATTCTCAAAAACTTGTAGAGGTCGGCCTCTCTAGTTACATCTGTTACACTCAAATCATCATCATCATCATCTTCTTTCTACTGTGCGGTTCATCCACAGTGCAAGGTAGAAGCATCCTGCCGACTGCACCAAGTGTAGAGGTCGGCCAGGGCCGTAGTCGTGGCTGAACTTAACATGCTTCGTGTACCCTAACCTCCCTTTACATATAAATCATGTTTCACTTTCAGCTTACCTGTTTATCCGTACACTGCCCATGAGGGTTCCTCCTTGGTTCTCCAGGGTCACCTTTGGCTATTTATGTAATAACAGAGACACAGTCCCGTAGTAACTCATAACGCAGAACTTTACTTTCAAAACTTCGCAGTACATCCAGATTCAACACAGCATTCTCAGCAGATTTCACATTACAAGTCATTACAGATTTCCCTTAGCTTTTCAGACTGTCACACAGCTCGAGATCAGGTCGTACAGCACTGTACGTTTTCTCAGCATCCTCCCTGTTTAGGTTCACTTCCACTGGGTGTTCCTTCAGCCGTTTCGCCTTGGATCTGAGGGCATCTACCGAGGCTAGAACCTGCCACATGGTGAGTGACTCGCCTGTCTGTCCCGCCGTGTCCACTTTTATAGATTCCATTCTTGAAGCTCAATCTTCTGCAAATCATGTAGCTGCGTCTGTGCGGTACCCCATACACTGGATGCCTGGGCACTCTCTTGTGATTAATGCTACGGGGTCTTACAGTTGCCCGGGCCTAAGAACCACCCGAGCTCCTTGCTCGCCCTTCTGAGAGAAATCAGGAAGCTCCCTTCCTCTAACTACCATGACCCCTTCTACATTAACTAATTACACTGATCCACAACATTGCTAACCTATGTGTACCAAAATGCCCCCATCTAGTGACCAAATATGTATACTGTGCTCTCCCTGTATACAATACATATGGTACAGCCACAGGAACATTAAAATACGTACGTTCAATATCTGTACATATATATACGGTATATATATATATCAGCATTAAATATACATTTTAACAACAGTACGGAGCAACGTTATATACATTTACACATGATCTAACCCGGGACATGCTCGGAGGCTCGGGATGGCTACTGCGACCCCCTTACAAACTCATTATGCAGCCTGCAATAAACAGTGCAATACAAAGGCTATAGACGGCAAATTTTGAAAAGTTTGTAATAAAACCCAAATGCAAAGATAATTTTTAGACAAAAATACATGCATTGAAGTAAGAAAAAAAATTGTTGGATCAAGAAAAATAATGGAAAGTATCTGCTAAACTGTTCTGTAGATTATTTGTTTTACGTCTCGTGTATCTATGTTTTGCCCTTTTTATCATTATCAGGATGATGTGTTCCGGACTGTAGTTCCTTTGTTGCCTTTTCTGATCACTGAATGTAATTTCATCATTATGGGAAATCATATTCATCTTATTTCATAAAAGTCAATTCTGTAAGTGGATGAAACAGCATGGCGAGCGTCCTCGGCAGCATACGCCGCTGAGTAAATGCTTGCTCCCAGGAGTACGATGACAATGTGATACTGCTCAGATATTTAGTTAGACTGTTCCCAGGAGATGTCTGACAGCAGAGGTGTGCACGGACGACTATAAATGTTTATTCTGCGCTTGCAATTCTCGTCTCTAGGGAAATTATATCTCCCTGATCTTCTCTTTAGATCCACGGTAACATGCTGTTTGGAGACATTCAGATGCCAAATCATATGTGACTGTGTGAGATCTGGCAACATAGATGTATTCATTAAAACTATATATATATATATATATATATATATATATATATATATATATATATATATATATATATATACATAAAAAAATCTGGTACTTTGTGTGTGTGTTTTTACTTTCTTAAAGTGGCAGGCTAACCTAATTTCATATACCCTGTTTTTGAATTCTGAGTTAATAGAGGTTTCATCACAGATCGCACACTTATCTGCTTATTCTGAACTAGATGGTGGCCCGATTCTAACGCATCGGGTATTCTAGAATATGTATGTATATAGCAGCCACATAGTATATAGCACAGGCCACGACATATTCTTGAATACCCGATGCGTTAATACAGGCCACGCAGTATATAACACAGCCCAAACAGTATATAACACAGCCCACGCAGTATATAACATTGCCCACATCTATATATATAATTGTCTAAGGGTTTTTCCGTCTGTCTGTCTGTCTGTCTGTTTGTCCTGGAAATCCCGCGTCTCTGATTGGTCGAGGCCGCCAGGCCTCGAAGAATCAGCGACGGGCACAGTATCGACGTAGAAACCCGCGTCTCTGATGGCCTCGACCAATCAGCGACGGGCACAGCGACGATGATGTCATAAAGGACGTTGACATCCCGCGTCTGATTGGTCGAGGCCGCCAGGCCTCGAAGAATCAGCGACGGGCACAGTATCGACGTAGAAACCCGCGTCTCTGATGGCCTCGACCAATCAGCAACGGGCACAGCGACAATGATGTCATAAAGGACGTAGAAATCCCACGTTTCTGATTCAGCGACAGGCACAGTATCGACGTAGATGTCATAATGGTTGCCATGGCGACGATGATGTCATAAAGGTTGCCTCGACCAATCAGCGACGGGCACAGTCTGCCGCGAATTCTGGAATCATCATTGTCCATATACTACGGGGACATGCATATTCTAGAATACCCGATGCGTTAGAATCGGGCCACAATCTAGTAGTATATAACACTGGCCACGTAGTATATAGCAGCTATGCAGTATATAACGCAGCCCACACAGTATATAACACTGCCCACATAGTATATAACACAGCCCACGCAGTATATAACATTGCCCACATAGTATATAACACTGCCGACGTAGTATACAGTCATTGACAAAAATTTTGAGAATGAGACAAATATTAATTTTTCCAAAGTCTACTGCTTCATTTTTTCTAATGGCAATTTGCATATACTCCTGAATGTCAGAGTGATCAGCTTAACAGCAATTACTGTACTTGCAAAGTCAATATTTGCCCAGAAAATGAACTTTAACCCCCAAAACACATTTCAACATAATTGCAGTCCTGCCTTAAAAGGAGCAGCTAACATCGTTTTAGTGATTGATCCATTAACAGGTGTGGGTGTTGATGAGGACAGGGCTGGCGATCAATCAGTCATGATTAAGTAAGAATGACATCACTGGACACTTTAAAAGGAGGCTGGTGCTTGGTATCATTGTTTGTCTTCAGTTAACCATGGTTATCTCTAAAGAAACACGTGCAGCCATCATTGCACTGCACAAAAATGGCCTAACAGGGAAGAGTATCACAGCTACAAAGATTGCACCTCAGTCAACAATCTATCGCACCATCAAGAACTTCAAGGAAAGAGCTTCCATTGTTGTCAAAAAGGCTCCAGGGCGCCCAAGAAAGACCAGCAAGCGCCAGGACCGCATCTTAAAACTGTTTCAGCTGCGGGATCGGACTACCAGCAGTGCCGAGCTTGCTCAGGAATGGCAGCAGGCTGGTGGGAGTGCTTCTGCACGCACTGTGAGGCCGAGACTCTTTGAGCAAGGCCTGGTTTCAAGGAGGGCAGCAAAGAAGCCACTTCTCTCCAGAAAAAACATCAGGGACCGACTGATATTCTGCAAAAGGTACAGGGAGTGGACTGCTGAGGACTGGGGCAAAGTCATTTTCTCTAATGAATCCCCTTTTCGATTGTTTGGGACATCTGGAAAACAGCTTATTCGGAGAAGAAGAGGTGAGCGCTACCACCAGTCTTGTCTCATGCCAACTGTAAAGCATCCTGAAACCATTCATGTGTGGGGTTGCTTCTCAGCCAAGGGAATCGGCTCACTCACAGTCTTGCCTAAAAACACAGCCATGAATAAAGAATGGTACCAGAATGTCCTCCAAGAGCAACTTCTCCCAACCGTCCAAGAGCAGTTTGGCGCCCAACAATGCCTTTTCCAGCATGATGGAGCACCTTGCCATAAAGCAAAGGTGATAACTAAATGGCTCATGGAACAAAACATAGAGATTTTGGGTCCATGGCCTGGAAACTCCCCAGATCTTAATCCCATTGAGAACTTGTGGTCAATCATCAAGAGACGCGTGGACAAACAAAAACCAACAAATTCTGGCAAAATGCAAGCATTGATTATGCAAGAATGGGCTGCTATCAGTCAGGATTTGGTCCAGAAGTTGATTGAGAGCATGCCAGGGAGAATTGCAGAGGTCTTGAAGAAGAAGGGTCAACACTGCAAATATTGACTTGCTGCATTAACTCATTCTAACTGTCAATATAACCTATTGGTACTCATAATATGATTGCAATTATATTTCTGTATGTGATATAAGCATCAGGCAAACACTAATAAAAACCAGAGGGCAGCAGATCATGTGAAAATAGAATTTTGGTGTCATTCTCAAAAATTTTGGCCATGACTGAATAGCAGCCATGTAGCCATGCCATGCCGAGGACAGCGCGACGGCGGAGGGTGAGAATAACCTTTTTTTTTATTATTATTATTTGTAACATTAGATCTTTTTATGCATCATCAATAGTAAAAAGTTGGTCACACAGGGTTAATAGCTGCGTTAATTGAGTGTGTTACATGGCGCATAACGCGGTCCATTAACGCTACCATTAACCCTGTGTGAGTGCTGACTGGAGGGGAGTATGGAGCGGGCACTGACTGCGGGGAGGAAGGAGCGGCCATTTTGCCACCGGACTCTGCCCGTCACTGATTGGTCGTGGCAAGGGTCGTGGGCGTTTTGCCATGACCAATCAGCGACTTGGATTTCCATGACAGACAGAGGCCACGACCAATGAATATCCGCGACAGACAGAAGGACAGACAGAAAGACAGACAGACGGAAGTGACCCTTAGGCTACTTTCACACTAGCGTTGTGTGACGTACATCGCAATGCGTCGTTTTGGAGAAAAAGCGCATTCTGCAGGATGCGTTTTTTTTCTATAGACTTGTATTAGCCGATGGCATTGCGACGTACGGCCACACGTCGCATCTGTCGTGTTGTGCCGGATCATCGGCACAAAAAAACGTTGCATGTAACGTTTTTTTGTGCGTCGTGTCTGCCATTTCCGACCGCGCATGCGCGGCCGGAACCCCGCCCCCTCCTCCCCGGACCTTACAATGGGGCAGCGGATGCGTTGTAAAACTGCATCCGCTGCCCCCGTTGTTCATTTTTTCGCAGTTTGCGTCGGTACGTCGGGCCGAGGCATGGTGACGGCCCCTTACTGGCGCTAGTGTGAAAGTAGCCTTAGACAATTATATAGTAGAAGTTCCCATCTCAACTAGCAGGACGGCAAGAGGAACTGTTAGCTTGCCATAAACATATATTTTCCCATCTGGTGTAAATGCTGCTTTTCTCCTGAATCCAGCGTGGTTTTTCTTTTCTTTCTGCGCCTCTCCGTTCCTAAGATATGACCTCTCTTTCCAATATATAAATTACATTTTTTTTTTGCCAACTGGATGTGCTGCTCAAAAAGTTGTTCATAGAAAAGTGTCGTGGACAACACCCACTTGGCTAACAAGACCAGGTCTATCTACAATGAAGAGGAGGCCGTTAGTACTCGTTGCTCGGGTTTTCCAGAGCACGCTCGGGTGGTATCCGAGTATTTATGACTGCTCGGAGATTTAGTTTTCCTCGCCTCAGCTGAATGATTTACGGCTGCTAGCCAGCTTGATTACATGTGGGGATTCCCTAGCAACCAGGCAACCCCCACATGTACTCAGCCTGGCTAATAGCTGTAAATCATGCAGCTGCGTCAACAAAAACTAAATCTCCGAGTAGTCACAAATACTCAGAGGTCACCCCAGTGTGCTGTGGAAAACGTGGAAAACCCGAGCAACGAGTATACTCGCTCATCACTAGAGGCCATATCTCAGGAATGGAGAGGCGCAGGAATAAAAGAAAAAAAAAAACAACACTTTTTTAAAATGAATACCAATGAGGTAAATAAAGATATAAAGCCAAGGAGTCCGCTTCATTCTCCATGATTGCTAACTGGGCGTGCTTTTCCTGGTGTCAGGTCAGAGCTTTATGTATGCACTAAGCCAAATCTGGCCGCAGGGTGAGTATATTTGGCCGCGACCATCAACTATTTCAGAAGATGCTGATATAGTTGAAAGAAGTGATGGAGGAGAGAGCGTCAGGAGGCGGCGTCATTCCCTCACGCGTCTGACGTTTCAGCACAGCGTGCGCAATGACGTCATTACTACGCACCCGCTGTACCGAGATGGGCAGAGGATCATGGTGTCTTCAGAAGAGACCAAAGCAAAGGGCGAACGGGCAGAGGTGAGTATTTATTTTTTTTTTTTTAATGTGAGGCCATTATACTGTATGGAGGACTATATGGGGCCATTATACTGTATGGAGCACTATATGAGGCCATTATACTGTATGGAGGACTATATGGGGCCATTATACTTTATGGAGCACTATATGAGGCCATTATACTGTATGGAGGACTATATGGGCCCATTATACTGTATGGAGCACTATATGAGGCCATTATACTGTATGGAACACTATATGGGGCCATTATACTGTATGGAGTACCATATGGGGCCATTATACTGTATGGAGCACTATATGAGGCCATTATACTGTATGGAGAACTATATGGGGCCATTATACTGTATGGAGAACTATATGGGGCCATTATACTGTATGGAGCACTAATTGGGGCCATTACACTGTATGGAGCACTTTTTGTGGCCATTACACTGTATGGAGCACTTTTTGTGGCCATTATACTGTATGGAGCACTATATGGGGCCATTATACTGCATGGAGCACTTTTTGTGGCCATTATTCTGTATACAGGGCTGTGTGGGGATTGCAGTTGGGGAATCATACTGTGATGCGGTCACCATTCTTTGTTGGGGGAATTTATTAGGGGTACAGTAGGGTCGTCATAGTGCATGTGGAGGAATTCACTGTGGGGGTATTATACTGTGTTTGGGGGCACTTTTGTTTGCATCATATTTTATTGTCTGCATTATTCATGTTTTTGTATCTTTTGTCATTACTTATTTTAATCAGGCCATTGGGCCGTATGCTTTTTACTTTTGCTCTTACATAAAATATTATATTATTCCAATATTTTATTCTAAGGTCTACTAATTAAAATGTAGTTTGTTAGAGGGACAACCCTTTTAAGTTTGTTTCCATATAAAAAAAGTTCATCATTATATTTGATGATTTGGAAAAACTTTCTCAATTGTAGACATTTTTTTTTTTAATAAACATCAAGGTTGGCCCGCGACTTTGTCCAAGTGTTTCATTTTGGCTCTCTGTATTTGAGTTTCACATCCCTCCGCTTAGCCAATTAGTTGTCTCCCTTTGCCCATCTTACAGCATGAGTCCCAAAAATGGAGGAGGAGATACTGTAGCTGAATCCTTCCCTCCCAATTCTTTATCTCCTTTTACAGTTTTACTTTGGATCTAGTGCTTACAAGAGAGGAGCTGAGGATCTTATTGCACATATTCATCAAATTATTTGAGCCCATCTACCAGATGCAGAGGCGGACACATACGGAAAAGGGCCCCTGTGGAAAAAAAAAACAATATATGGTAGAAAATTAGCCAAAGAGTTGGAACAGGAGAAAAAAAATGGAATTTCTATGTGAAGTCCCACACAAAAATTGGAATCTTATTTGGATCTTTATTCTGGGGCCTCCATTATTATTTGCTCGCCTATAAGTTTCTTGAGGAATACATGTCTTTTCTCAATGCCCTCTACGATTTTGCAGAAAAACTAAACTCTTTACTAAACATGAAAATCACCGTAACCATCTTCCCCATTGAATGGCAGCAACATAACTTAAGATAATGGAATGATGGGGTCATGAACTGGGCGCTCAGTGCTGTAAAGGGAAATTAGGGTAGTATTTATCAATGTCGATGGACTTTAGAACAAAACTTAATGGGATGAAGATTATAAAGAGGAACTGATATGGATATAAATATATATAACAAAGATGAAGTCTGTTTGGGGGAAGGGGAGGGAGGGGGTAACCCCAAAACCCTAAAAGACCAAAAAAACAAAAACATTATATACAGTAATATAGAAACGTTTTAGGCAGAGGTGAGAAGAAATACTAAACACCAGCCTAAAACTTTTACATAGTGTTGTTCATTGATTAAAAAAATACTGGATGTACAATGCTTTATGCCCAACATAGACGGAATAGATTTAAAAGGACCGTCGTTTTCTTAAAGGGAATCTATCAGTTAGATCAACCCTCCTAAGCCGTCTATATGTGCGTGTAGATCATAAGAAGCTTAATAATATGATACCTTGATATCTGCGATCTGATGTCTTACCCCAGAGAAATCCACATTTTCCTTAATATGTAAGTGAGCTGTTCAGACCTATGGGCCGGACATAGCTCTCCCTGAGAATCTGCCTCCAGAGCTTATTTTTAAAGGGAACCTGTCACCAGTTTTGTCATATAGCAACTAAAGCTGTGACCTGTGCTGCATTCCATAAATGCTTATATAACCCCCCCAATTCCCCCAGCGTACACCCCAAAAACATTTTTAAGTTTTCCCGCGCTCTGTGGAAATTGGGTCGGTCCTGTCCAATGGGTGTACTTTGGGGCTTCTCAATCCCTGTCCCCGGCTGCTGCTCACTATCCTCCTTCTTTATTTGACATGGATGACTGATTGCTGGGTGGAAATCTTGCACCTGCGCACTGAAATTGTGGCTCGTGCCTGCGCACTATGCTTTGCCCTACTGCCGGCACATGCTCACTTATGTTTTCGGCTCTTCCTGCAGTAGAGAAAAGCATAGTGTGCAGAAATGTCAGAAATCCCAAGCTGGTGGCAAAAGTGTTCTGCTAACCAGGACTGGTGGCTTAAAAGAGTGGGGGATGAGGTTGGGGAACCTCGGATGCGCTGAGACGGCCACTGGTTCCTAACGTCACTCAGATAGCTCATGAGTCCTCCAACACCTTGAGGACGCCACCGCCTCATTTCAACCTCAAAAAAAACTTGTGTTCCACTGGAGAGAACGACTGAATCCTTACATCGAGGGGCCATATTTCGGGAAAGTTGGTAAAAAAATTCTAACTTTTTGTCTTCATTACATGTGCGAAAACCCTAATGGGTCTAAATATTTGGGGTTGGGGTGAGCATCTTCTTCCAAGTGCTAAATTTATACATCAGTGCTGACTGCGTCCAAACATATAGTGGGTGGAATTCCTCTTTAATATGATCTCTTCTAGAAACAACCTATATTTTAGCTTCAACTCCCCATTAATTATTGCTACCGCCATACCTCCCCCCTCTTCCCTCCATACATTGGGAGACTTAGTGCAGAAAATCTTCTGAGCAATAATTAGAGGCGTCTGACATTTCGATAAGAGGGAAGGCAGCTGGTCTGCACAAGGCGAGATTAGTCATTCATCTATACTGATAAGTAACATGTTGGCGCACACTGTAATTTGTTTATAGAAGTATTACTGCAGCGCACTAATGAGGCCGCTATAGATCCGACGTATCGAGCGCTGCACACAAGACCCAGATGGGGACACTTTCCCCAGCAACAGAAATATCCACCACACGATTCCACCATATAATAAGCTAATAATGGCTGTAAAGTCCATATGGTGGATATGCAATGCTCCGCCATTAACATTACTCTTATCTACACAGCGTCGAGTGCAATCCGCTCTATCTTACGTAATAGCTAAATGTTTTGTTTATAAAAATAAAAATATTAAAAATAGTTCAAGTAAATATATCCTCTAGAAAAAAAAAAATGGCAAATTTTTCTATATTTTGCAGCAAAATCCAGGGTAGAAAAAAACTTGTGTATAAGTATAGAATTTTTTTGCAAAATTTTGGAAAAAATTTCACTCTTTTCAATGTAACTTTTTGTTACTGTCCCCTGTATTGCCCCGGGAATGCTCCAAATTTTGGGTAGGGCTGACATAAACCCCCATCCCTTTTCAAACTGCAATATTCCTGAATTTGCAAATTTTAATACTGAAAATTGGGGACAGTTGTCAACTGGGAAATATATTAGCAAAGGAAACAAGTAGTATCAGTGACATTCATTGTGATGAAAAGCTGTGTTCAAAGCCAATATATACATGTTATGTTGATGCAAATATGTATATACTGTGTATATGTACAGGGCCGGCGTCAGCACCCGGCGTACCCGGGCAAGTGCCAGGGCCCTGAGCAGGCGGGGGGGGGGGGGCCCACTCGCTGTCAGTGACACCGGAGCACTATGGGGGCCCAGTGTCTGTGCCGGCACCTGCTAGTGGGTCCCCCCCCCCTGCCTGTTCTGGGCCCCGGCACTTGCGATACTTACTTCTCCCATCTCGATCGCTGCAGCGTCTTCCGCACCTCCTGACTTTGATATTCAGGTCACAGGGCACGATGACATCACATCGGTGCCCTCTCTACCTGAGAAGTCACAGCGCAGAGAGCCGGAAGACAGCGATGTTGAGGAGTTAAGAGCAGAGCAGTGGCCAGCGATGAGAGGTGAGTATTTCATTTTTTCTTTTTTTTTATGTTTGGAGCACCATATATGGGTCCATTATATATGGAGCATTGTATAGGGGGCCATTATGCACTGGAGCATCATATATGGGGCTGATTATATATGGAACATTATATGGGCCGATCATATAATGGAGCATCATATATGGGGCTGATTATATATGGAACATTATATGGGCCGATCATATAATGGAGCATCATATAAGGGGCTGATTATATATGGAGCATTATATGAAGCTCATCATGGAGCATCTCTATAAGGCCCATTATATATGGAGCATTATATGGGGACTATTCTGTATGGAGCATTATATAGGGCCCATTCAGTATGGAGCAATATATGGGGCCCATCATATACTGTATGGAGTATTACATGGGACTCATTATACTGTATGGAGCAATATATGGGGCTCATTATACTCTATGGGGCCCAATCTATACAGTATGGAACATTATATGGGACCCATTATGAATGGAACAATATATGGGGCTCACTATTCTTTATGGAGCATTGTTGCCCATAATACAGTATGGAGCAATATATGGGCCCCATAATACTGTATGGAGCAATATATGAGGCTCATTATTCTGTATGGAGCCATATATGGGGCTCATTATTCTGTATGGAGCACTATGTGGTGCCCATAATACTGTATAGAGCAATATATGTCACTCATTATTCTGTATGGAGGACTATGTTGTGCCCATAATACTGTTTGGAGCAATGCATGGGGTTCATTATACTGTATGGAGGACTATGTGGTGTTAGACAATACTGTATGGAGCAATATATGGGGCTTATTATTCTGTATGGAGCACTATGTGGTGCCCATCATACTGTTTGGAGGGCAAATCTGTCCAGTTTCGGAGCTATTGATATCACTCATGTAATGTAAGAAGTGAAATATTTGGCATTGTACTATACCTATATTTCTCTGCCGTATCCATGCATCATAAATCGTGGTATCTGTGAAAGGGGCCCCCTGAGACTCTTTTGCCCAGGGCCCACGAAAACCTGGAGCCGGAACTGTATATGTATATACAGCTCTGGCAAAAATTAAGAGACCACTGCACAGTTTTATAAAAATCAGCTTCTCTGCATGTCTGACAGCCATTCCATTCCAGTGTCAGTTGAATTCCAACCAAAGTACACCTCATTCTACTTAATGTGCTTCTGATTAGGTGATCACATGAACCAAATCTTATTTAATGAAGGAAAGTATAAAAACCCTGCTGTGGTGTTCACGATCATCTTGCAATAGGACAAACTGGATGGCAAAACAAGTGCTACTAATATCCAAAAAAGTAATATAAATGAAAAAAAAAATATCTTTTAACCATGACAAAGGAGTTGAAAAGAAAAGTCTTGAGTGAGGAAAACAAGGGCTGAATTCTGGCTTTACTAGCAGAAGAACACAGTGAGCATCATGTTGCCTCCATTCTTAAAATTTCTAAGATGGCAGTCCATTACAACAAGGTCAATTCATTACAACAAGGTCGAGCAGCAGATATTGGGGACAATGAAGCTACAGACCGGCAGAGGGTGACAACGACTCTCCACTGACCGGGATGACCGTCATCTTATTCAAATGTCACTCAGCAATCACAGGATGACATCAAGTGACCTACAAAAGGAATGGCAAATGGCAGCTGGGGTGAAGTGCACGGCAAGAACAGTTCGTAACAGGCTCCTAGAGGCAGGACTCAAGTCATGTAAAGCTAGAAAAAGCCTTTCATCAATGAGAAGCAAAGGAGAGCCAGGCTGAAGTTTGCCAAAGGATTGGACCATAGAGGACTGGAGTAAGGTAATATTCTCTGATGAGTCTAATTTTCAGCTTTGCCCAACACCTGGTCGTCTAATGCTTAGAAGGAGACCTGGAGAGACGTACAAGCCTCCGTGTCTTGCACCCACTGTGAAATTTGGTGAAGGATTGGTGATGATCTGGAGATGCTTCAGAAAGGCTGGAATTGGGCAGGTTAATCTTTGCAAAGGACGTATGAATCAAGCCACATACAAGGTTATCCTGGAAAAACAGTTGATTCCTTGACATACTGATAGGGAATTTAGATTGTGAGCCCCATCAGGGACAGCGATGATAATGTGTGCAAACTGTAAAGCGCTGCGGAATATGTTAGCGCTATATAAAAATAAAGATTATTATATATTATTATTATTCCTTCTTCTCAGGCAATGTTCCCCAACTCTGAGGACTGGTTTTTCCAGCAGGACAATGCGCCATGCCACACAGCTAGGTCAATCAATGCGTGGATGAAGGACCACCACATCAAATCCCTGTCAAGGGCAGCCCAATCTCCAGACCTGAGCCCCATTGAAAACCTCTGGAATGTAATCAAGAGGATGATGGATAGTCACAAGCCATCAAACAAAGAACTGCTGACATTATTGTGCCAGGAGTGGCATAAGATCACCCGAAAGCAGTGTGAAAGACTGATGGAAAGCATGCCAAGACGCATGAAAGCTGTGATTAAAAATTATGGTTATTCCACAAAATATGGATTTCTGAACTCTTCCTGAGTTAAAACATTAGTATTGTTGTTTCTAAATTATTATGAACTTGTTTTCATAGCATTATTTGAGGTCTGCAAGCACTGGGTTTTTTGTTATTTTGACCACTTCTCATTTTCTGAAAATAAATACAAAATCTAGTGCTTGGAAATTCGAAGACATGTTGTCAGTAGTTTATAGAATAAAAGAACAAAATATATATTTTACTCAAAAATATACCTATAAAGAGAAAAATCAGACAAACTGAACATTTTCAATGAAAAAGAAAAAAAATCTGCACCACTGCAAAAAAAAGGTCACTGCGCCTCACACCCAACACAGCCGCGTGCCATGAATGCCCAAGAGGATCGGGTGCTCAATATGAAAAAAGTGCGCAAAAGTTCCAATAAGAGAAGAAAACCAAGAAAACTCGCCGTCCTAAAAATCAGTCCTTTATTGAAACAGAAGAATCTTCAGCAGGGGAGAATGTGAATAGTAATGCATGACGGCCGTTTTGCGCTGCCGCGCTTCCACGGGTCCTATAGACAAAAGGAAGTTCGTCTATAGGACTCGTGGAAGCGCGGCAGCGCGAAACGGCCGTCGTCCGTTACTATTCACATTCTCCCCTGCTGAAGACTCTTCTGTTTCAATAAAGGACTGATTTTTTAGGACGGTGAGTGCTCTTGGTTTTCTTTTCTTATTGAAACTGAACATTTTGCCAGTGGTCTCTTAATTTTTGCCAATGCTGTGTGTGTGTGTGTGTGTGTGTATAATTTTTGTAATTATTATTTTTTGCATGAATTCGGCTACTGTTTTGAATATTTTATTGACCCCTTAACGACATCCACAATACACTCACGGAAAATATGTGCAATTTTACAAAATGTTACAGTAATGTCGTGATTGTAAAAGTGATCGAGAAATTGCGTGTTCAAGTCCCCTAAGAGAACTAATAATACAAAATGTAAAAAACATTAAAAAGTTTTTTTTAAATATCCCAAAAAATATAAAAAAAGTTTAAATGATGAAAAAAATCATACAGATTAATTAAAATTAACAAAGAAATTAGCAGATTTGGGTATTGCTGTGCTCCTAATTACTCAAATTAACATAATCTCAAAATATTTATTCCATACCCTGAATGCTAAAAGTAAAAAAAAAATGAAATCAATGACTTTTCATTAATTAGCGTAACTTAGAACATTAAATAAAAAGATCAGAAAAGAGATCACCAAAATGGAAGCATAAAAAAACTACCTGCAATAAAAAAAAAAATCTTGCATACAATTCTATCTGTTATGAGTCTCAGAATATGGCAACTGATATCAATTTGGTATCACTATCGCCATTATGACTCATAGAACAAAGTTACCGTGTCACTTTTACTGGAAAGGGTCATAAAACTGAAAAACAATGGTAAAATTTCACTTTTTAGTTTAATTTTTGCTCAGTTGGAATTTTTTCACATTTATGTAAATTATATGATGTCAATCAATAGTACGACTCATCCTGAAAAAAAAAAACAAGCCCTGCTACAGCGATGTCCAGGGAAAAGGATATATTTGATCCTTTAATGCAAGGAGGAACAAAAAACCTAAAAATGGATTCTTCTCCAGGGGGGTTAATCACTGCTGTTTTGTATATTTGATCCCCTCCCTGGGGGGCTGTGTACAGCATGGCATTATAATGTATAGGGGAGCGTCTTTGCACCACAGATTTCTTTCTATTTCCAGTTCTTTTCCCCTGGGTGTTGGTATAAAGGTCAGTAACTGGGACGCGTCATGTTCCCAGGAAAATCTCCTGTCTACATACTCGTAGAGGAATCCATGTTTTGCGCTGATTCCTAGTTTCCAGCGATGTTTTATCTGCCGGGCAGGAAACATCCGATCTCTATTTTAATGCAGATATGAGTCAGGACTTTACTTGGATATTTTCAGGCATAAACGAAGGTTATTTTTACTCTCACAAGAAAATGCTCACAGAAAAGTAGAGAAATGGTGATCTATGCCATTTCACAAAATCATATAAATTCTTGGTATTTTCAGTGCAATTATTGGCAATTATCAAGACACCCTCAATAAAGGAGTGGTTCTGCAGGTGGGGACCACAGACCACATCTCAGTACCAATGCTTTCTGGCTGATGTTTTGGTAACTTTTGAATGTTGGTTGTACTTTCACACTTGTGGTAGCATGAGATGGACTCTACAACCCACACAAGTGGCTCAGGTAGCGCAGCTCATCCAGGATGGCACATCAATGCGAGCTGTGGCAAGAAGGTTTGCTGTGTCTGTCAGCGTAGTGTCCAAAGGCTGGAGGCGCTACCGGGAGACAGGCCAGTACACCAGGAAACGTGGAGGGGGCCATAGGAGGGCAACAACCCAGCAGCAGGACCGTGACCTCAGCGTTTGTGCAAGAAGGAACAGGAGGAGCACTGCCAGAACCCTGCAAAATGACCTCCAGCAGGCCACAAATGTGCATGTCTCTGCACAAACGGTTAGAAACCGACTCCATGAGGATGGTCTGAGAGATGGGGGTTGTGCTTACAGCCCAACACCGTGCAGGACACTTGGCATTTGCCACAGAACACCAGGATTGGAAAACTCACCACTGGCACCCTGTGCTCTTCACAGATGAAAGCAAGTTCACACTGAGCACATGTGACAGAAGTGACAGAGTCTGGAGACGCCGTGGAGAGCGATCTGCTGCCTGCAACATCCTTCAGTATGACCGGTTTGGCAGTAGGTCAGTAATGGTGTGGGGTGGCATTTCTTTGAAGGGCCGCACAGCCCTCCATGTGCTCGCCAGAGGTAGCCGGACTGCCATTAGGTACCAAGATGAGATCCTCAGACCCCTTGTGAGACCATATGCTGGTGTGGTTGGCCCTGGGTTCCTCCTAATGCAGGACAATGCCAGACCTCATGTGGCTGGAGTGTGTCAGCAGTTCCTGCAAGATGAAGGCATTGAAGCTATGGACTGGTCCACCCGTTCCCCAGACTTGAATCCGATTGAGCACATCTGGGGCATCATGTCTCGCTCCATCCACCAACGTTACGTTGCACCACAGACTGTCCAGGAGTTGGCGGATGCTTTAGTCTAGGTCTGGGAGGAGATCCCTCAGGACACCATCCGCCGCCTCATCAGGAGCATGCCCAGGCATTGTAGAGAGGTCATACAGGCACGTGGAGGCCACACGCAATACTGAGCATCTTTTCCTTGTCATGAGGCATTTCCACTGAAGTTGGATCAGCCTGTAATTTGATTTTCCACTTTGATTTTGAGCATCATGCCTACTCCAGACCTCCATTAGATATTCATTTTGATTTACATTGATAATTGTTATGTTTTATTATTCTGAACACATTCCACTATGCAATGAATAAAAATTTGCAACTGGAATATTTCATTCAGAGATATCTAGGATGTGGTATTTTAGTGTCCCATATATATATATATATATATATATATATATATGTATATACAGTATGTGTGTATATATATATATATGTATATATATATATATATATATATATATATATATATATATATATATATATATATATATATATATATACGATATACGGTCGCTTCTGTGTGCAGTAGCATAACTCCTCCATCACAGCATCTTCTCTGTCATCTCTGCGCAGCGACCTCTGTCCAGGTTACAGAGCATGCCCACAACACTGTCCTATAAAAGTCAACATGTCAATTCATTCATTTTTGTGTGCCATTGGAGCTTTTCTATAAAAGCAAATATTGCCCACAGCTCAGGCAAGATGGCTGCATGAAAATATTAAATTAAAGAAAAATAGACCATGTAATATATATAGATATCGGCACAACAGCAACACACGGAAGCCATGGTTTTCTCTTTTAAAGCATTTGTTACCAGATTGCACAATTCAAACTACTTACATTGTTATGTAGGTCTCTTAGACCCGATGAAGCTGATGTGCTTACTGTATGAATTAATGTCAGAATGGGCGTATAATCCTTATTGATGGTTTAAACGTAATATTTGCTTACACAGGATGATTGGCAGCTCATCGGTGTCCCTCCTCCCTGCTGAGATCTCACACAGCTGAGTACAAGCTGCAGCTATCAGTCAGGCTGGGTGTGCAGAGACTGAATGTTCTTGGACTTCTGAACTCTCTCACTCTTTAGCTGGATTCATGAAATGCTCATGTTAATATTAATATTATACAGCCATTGTGACGTGGGTTTTCACAGTAAATATAATGTCTCATAAGGTGTAAGAGATCCATTTAATAATGTATGCAGTTTATATTGTGAAAACTAGTCATGGATCCCCTTTGTCCTAGAAGTTGCTACATCCTGATGTCATCTCTTCCTCAGGTAAGTGACACATGGGGATTTGCCCGTCCATATTATGGAAATTGTGATCACATGAGGCCACCTGCTTCTATTACTCCTTGGTCCAGTTCTGATGCTCAAGTGTCCATTTTAGGCTCTTTTGGCAACAAACCAAGGTCAGCATGGGCACCGTAAGCCATCTGAAGCAAGCTTTCTGTCACAGCTATCCCCTTGACAAAGCAGTGGGCGAAACGGCTTTACAAACATTCTTCTCTGACAAATGTATGTTCTTGAATGTGTACTGGAATGTTTAAAAGTTCTTTATTATTATCTTTTGTCATTATCCAATACTTATATAATTTCTGTACTAGACATTTTTTTTTAGAAATATTCTACGGCAGACTAACTGTATGTGATCATACATACACCTTATGATCACACTTCTGTTTGGATGTTCAATCATCTGTGATGTATTTTTCTGATTCATTCTTCTCATTTTAACTGTTTTAGATGTCTTCAGTAAATATTACATGTTTAAATAATTCTAAGGCTATGTGCCCACTTTGCAGAATGTCTGCAGAATTTTCCTGAGCAAAACCGGACTCCCTGTGCAGGTAATCCGCTCTTGTTTTTCTCGCATTTTTTTTGCGTTTTTTTCAGCTTCCCAATGCAATAGTACAGCGGCAAAACCGCAAAAAATCCGTAAAATTAATGAACATGCTGTGTATTTTCCGCGATGCGTTTTTTTTCGCACAAAAAAATTCACCATGGGCACAAAAATTGCAGAATGCATTAAAATTATGGGATGGTCAATGTTAGCATTTTAACCACGGAAAAATGCCCAAAAAACGTGAAAAATCCTGAATGTGGGCACATAGCCTAAGAGTGGTACATGACATGTAGAGTTTACATTCTACTGTAGCTGACATGCTCTGTTTTCTGACCCCTTTCTAGTATGAATGAGATGTTCTGCATACTTAAAGGGACTCTGTCACCTGAATTTGGCGGGACTGGTTTTGGGTCATATGGGCGGAGTTTTCGGGTGTTTGATTCACCCTTTCCTTACCCGCTGGCTGCATGCTGGCTGCAATATTGGATTGAAGTTCATTCTCTGTCCTCCATAGTACATGCCTGTGCAAAGCAATCTTGCCTTGTGCAGGCATGTACTACGGAGGACAGAGAATGAACTTCAATCCAATATTGCAGCCAGCATGCAGCCAGCGGGTAAGGAAAGAGTGAATCAAACACCCGAAAACTCCGCCCATATGACCCAAAACCAGTCCCGCCAAATTCAGGTGACAGGTTCCCTTTAAGTACCATTCAATGATAACTGCGATGCTTTGTGTCCTGACACCTTTGTGTCATAAATGTCTCTAATATAATTTTATCATATTTATGATGTTCTGCATTTTCTGACAGTTTTCTATTGTAGCTGCAATGCTGTCTCCTGACACCTTTCTATCATAGCTGTGATGCTTTGTCTCCTGACACCTTTCTATCATAGCTGTGATGCTTTGTGTCCTGACACCTTCTATCATATCTGCGATGCTTTGTCTCCTGACACCTTTCTATCATATCTGTGATGCTTTGTGTCCAGACACCTTTCTATCATAGCTGGGATGCTTTGTGTCCTGACACCTTTCTATCATAGCTGTGATGCTTTGTCTCCTGACATGTTTCTATAGTAGCTGCAATGCTTTGTCCCCTGACATGTTTCTATTGTAGCTGTGATGCTTTGTCTCCTGACACTTTTCTATCGCAGCTGCGATGCTTTGTCTCCTGACACCTTTCTATCATAGCTGTGATGCTTTGTCTCCTGAGTCCTGACACCTTTCTATCATAGCTGGGATGCTTTGTGTCCTAACACCTTTCTATCGTAGCTGTGATGCTTTGTCTCCTGACATGTTTCTATAGTAGCTGCAATGCTTTGTCTCCTGACATGTTTATATTGTAGCTGTGATGCTTTGTCTCCTGACACCTTTCTATCGTAGCTGCGATGCTTTGTCTCCTGACACCTTTCTATCATAGCTGTGATACTTTGTCTCCCAACACGTTTGTATCATAGCTGTGATGCTTTGTCTCCTGACACATTTCTATCATAGCTGTGATGCTTTGTCCTGACACCTTTCTATCATAGCTGTGATGCTTTGTGTCCAGACACCTTTCTATCATAGCTGTGATGCTTTGTGTCCTGAATACCTTTCTATCATAACTGTGATGCTTTGTGTCCTGACACCTTTCTATGGTATCTGCGATGCTTTGTCTCCTGACACCTTTCTATCATAGCTGTGATGCTTTGTCTCCTGACACCTTTCTATCATAGCTGTGATGCTTTGTCTCCTGACACCTTTCTATCATAGCTGTGATGCTTTGTGTCCAGACACCTTTCTATCATAGCTGGGATGCTTTGTGTCCTGACACCTTTCTATCATAGCTGTGATGCTTTGTGTCCAGACACCTTTCTATCATAGCTGGGATGCTTTGTGTCCTGACACCTTTCTATCATAGCTGTGATGCTTTGTCTCCTGACACCTTTCTATCATAGCTGTGATGCTTTGTCTCCTGACACCTTTCTATCATAGCTGTGATGCTTTGTCTCCTGAGTCCTGACACCTTTCTATCATAGCTGGGATGCTTTGTGTCCTAACACCTTTCTATCGTAGCTGTGATGCTTTGTCTCCTGACATGTTTCTATAGTAGCTGCAATGCTTTGTCTCCTGACATGTTTATATTGTAGCTGTGATGCTTTGTCTCCTGACACCTTTCTATCGTAGCTGCGATGCTTTGTCTCCTGACACCTTTCTATCATAGCTGTGATACTTTGTCTCCCAACACGTTTGTATCATAGCTGTGATGCTTTGTCTCCTGACACGTTTCTATCATAGCTGTGATGCTTTGTCCTGACACCTTTCTATCATAGCTGTGATGCTTTGTGTCCAGACACCTTTCTATCATAGCTGTGATGCTTTGTGTCCTGAATACCTTTCTATCATAACTGTGATGCTTTGTGTCCTGACACCTTTCTATGGTATCTGCGATGCTTTGTCTCCTGACACCTTTCTATCATAGCTGTGATGCTTTGTCTCCTGACACCTTTCTATCATAGCTGTGATGCTTTGTCTCCTGACACCTTTCTATCATAGCTGTGATGCTTTGTGTCCAGACACCTTTCTATCATAGCTGGGATGCTTTGTGTCCTGACACCTTTCTATCATAGCTGTGATGCTTTGTGTCCAGACACCTTTCTATCATAGCTGGGATGCTTTGTGTCCTGACACCTTTCTATCATAGCTGTGATGCTTTGTCTCCTGACACCTTTCTATCATAGCTGTGATGCTTTGTCTCCTGACACCTTTCTATCGTAGCTGTGATGCTTTGTCTCCTGACACGTTTCTATTGTATCTGCGATGCTTTGTCCCCTGACATGTTTCTGTTGTAGCTGCGATGCTTTGTCTCCTGACACGTTTCTATCATAGCTGTGATGCTTTGTGCCCTGACACCTTTCTATCATAGCTGCGATGCTCTGTGTGCGCTGACACCTTTCCTTCATAGCTTTTTAATCTTTCTATGTAGCCTCTCTTCCATGTTCACTACTGTAGACCTCAGTCCCCAAATTAATTAGACCCGCCCTATCTACCGCCCCAGAACTCACAGCTTTTCTCTCTATTATTAGCGATGTATGAATTATATCAGATTGCAGCACACAGATTAAAATGTACAGAACTTCTGTAGTGGAGTTAAATCAAGTGAGAGAAAAAAAAATCAGGTCATTGGCCGGTAAAAAAATAAGAAAAAAGACTCCCGGCAATTTTTCTTTTCCATAAATAGCACAAATCACATGGAATAAATGCAAGATGAGGAAAGCAGGAGCGACCTAATAGTCAAGACAAAGAGGTTCTCCAATGAGTCTGCACAGCTCCAGAGCCTCCTGGTATTCAATGTGCACAGAAAAGATCACACATCATATAAGAAGCCAGGGGAAAGAAATCCTAATAATCATATCACCCCGCAGCACGAGGAGGAGAGTGTAAGAGAGAGGTACACATGTGGTCAAAATTGTTGGTAGCCCTAGTTTAATGACAGAAAAGCCCACAATGGTCACAGAGATAACTTGAATCTGACAAAAGTAATAATAAATAAAAGATCTATGAAAATGAACAAATTGCTTTTCAACCATGCTTCCACAGAATGGTTTAAAAACATAAAACTGATGAAATAAGCCTGGACACAAATGATGGTCCCCTTAACTTAATATTTTGTTGCACAACCTTTTGAGGCAATCACTGCAATCAAACAATTCCTGTAACTGTCAATGAGACTTCTGCACCTCTCAACAGGTATTTTGGCCCACTCCTCCAAAGCAAACTGCTCCAGTTGTCTCGTGTTTGAAGGCTGCCTGTTCTAGACGGCATGTATCAGCTCTTTCCAAAGATGCTCAATAGGATTTAAATCAGGGCTCATAGAAGGCCACTTCAGAATAGTCCAATGTTTTCCTCTTATCCATTCTTGGGTGTTTTTAGCTGTGTGTTTTGGGTCATTATCCTGTTGCAAGACCCATGACCTGCGACTGAGACCAAGTTTTCTGACACTGGGCTGCACATTTCTCTCTAGAATCCCTTGATAGTCTTGAGAATTCATTGTACCCTGCATAGATTATGGACACCCCGTGCCAGATGCAGCAAAGCAACCCCAAAACACAACAGAGCCTCCTCCATGTTTCACAGTAGGGACAGTGTTCTTTCCTTGATATTTTTTCCATCTGTGAACATAGAGCTTATGTGCCTTGCCAAAAAGTTCAATTTTTGTCTCATTTGTCCATAGGACATTCTCCCAGAAGCTTTGTGGCTTGTCAACATGTAGTTTGGCAAATTCCAGTCTGACTTTTTTAATGATTTTTTTCAACAATGGTGTCCTCCTTGGTCATCTCCAATGAAGTCCACTTTGGCTCATACAACGACGGATGGTGCGATCTGACACTGATGTTCCTTCAGCTTGAAGTTCACCTTTAATCTGTTTAGAAGTTTTTCTGGGCTCTTTTGTTACCATTCGTATTATCCGTCTCTTTGATTTGTTATCAGTTTTCCTCCTGCGGCCACGTCCGGGGAGGTTGTGTACAGTCCCATGGATCTTACATTTCTGAATAATATGTGCAACTGTAGTCACAGGAACATCAAGCTGCTTGGAGATGGTCTTATAACTTTTACCTCTAACATGTTTAGAAAGAAAATTATAGACAATCTCCTGAGGCAACTCTTTCCTTCGCTTCCTCTGGTCCACGTTGAGTGTGATACAGAGGCGTAGCTAGGGGTTCAGCTCAGGGGGGCGAAACATGTGAGTAGGCCCCTATAGGGCGGACATATCATTAGTGCAACTTGTGCGGTAGCGCATAGGCCCAAGAGATAAGGGGCCCATTTCTACAACTAAAGAACGGGCAATTTTGCATTTTTAGGAGATCTAGGACTGCAAAGGGTCCATATATTGTTCTTGCACATGAGCCCTTTTCTGTGTCCACCTGTGGCCCCTAACCAGGTAACCATGACTATAACTACGGTGGGTATAGGGAAACCTCAGGAGATGACCGCACTGTTATTGAAAATAAATCTCTATACAAAACCAGCACTGATATTACCAACATATGGTGACCATATAGTGGTAGATACCAGTCCTGCATGACATATAGAGATCACAGTACAGTTATAGATGGTGACTTACAGCTGATGTTCTTTCTAGTGCAGTCGTTCACTTTTCCCGTCTTTTCCATCTGGCCCAAACCGACATGTCGACTTCTCAAGCCAGGACTTATCTGCAAAGATTACAAAAAGATACATTTGACTTTCCACATTTCCAGCACTGTTCACAACTATTCCCAACCTACACAAACTCCTCATCCTGCCGATACCCCAATACTGAGCCGCTGCTGCCGTATGTGTCCCTATGTCTGCACCTACTGCGTGGTACAATAACAGTTCCTCTTAGTGCCCCACATAGTATGTCCACAATCCTGGCATATGTCCACAATACTGGCATATGTCTACCATCCAGGTATATGTCCACAATCCAGGTATATGTCCACAATACTGGCATATGTCCACAATCCTGGTATATGTCCACAATACTGGCATATGTCCACAATCCTGGCATATGTCCACAATCCTGGTATATGTCCACATTCCTAGCATATGTCTACCATCCAGGTATATGTCCACAATCCTAGCATATGTCTACCATCCAGGTATATGTCCACAATCCTGGTTTATGTACCCACATCATGATATATGTACCCCCATCCTGATATGCAGTATGTCCTCTCCCAACTTGGTATGTGTCCCCTATCCTGATATATGTCTACCATCCTGGTATATGTCACTCATCCTGGTATATGTCTCCTATCCTGATATATGTCACCCATCCTGTTATATGTTCCCCATCGTAATATATGTCTTCCATCCTGATATATGTTCCCCCATCCTGTTATATGTCCCTCATCCTGGACCCTTTCCTGGTATATGTCCTCCATCCTTGTAATGTCCCTCATCCTGGTTTATGTCCGTCATCGTGGGCCCCATCCTGGTATGTGTCCCTCATTCTGCCAATGCTGCTGTTGTTCAATGCATAAACAAAAACACAAAGGTCCTACTCACCTTCCCTCCTCTCTGCTGCCACATGGTGCTGTCTTCTGAAGCCAGCAGCTAACTTAAGCATCCAAGCGAAGACGAAAGCACATGACATCACTGGCACGCACCCCCAGTTATGTGACGCCGACATCAGCTGCTGGCCTCTGTTTGGCCAGCAGTGCGTATTGCTGGCAGGGCCGGATTGAGCATCGGGCACTTCTGGCAAATGCCAGAAGGGCCGGTGCTTGTAGTGGGCCGCTTGATCCCGTTCCTAGACGCTCTGCCACTATCAGCGGTGCCCGGGCCGACTCTGCCCCGCCAGCGCTGGTAGACGCCTGTACAGTTCAATGCAATGATGGAGGAGAGAGTGTCAGCTGAGCTGACGCTCCCTCTCCCATCATTCCCCTCTGTCTCTGACACTGCGGGTGCGCAATGATGTATTATATTCTATGGGGGGCTGTATTACATTCTATGGGGTGCTGTGCTGTATTATATTCTATGGGGGCTGTATAACATTATATGGGAGGGCTGTATTACATTCTATGGGGAGCTTTATTATATTCTATGGGGGAGGTGGGCTGTATTATATTCTATGAGGTGGCTGTATTACATTCCATGGGGTGCTGTGCTGTATTATATTCTATGGGGGCTGGCTGTATTACATTCTATGGGGTGCTGTGATGTATTATATTCTATGGGGCTGTATAACATTATATGGGAGGGCTGTATTACATTCTATGGGGAGCTTTATTATATTCTATGGGAGATATATTATATTCTATGAGGGAGGATTGCATCACACTCTTTTATGGGGCTACATTATATTCTATGGGGAGGTAGGCTGTATTATATTCTATGTATTAAATGTATTCTATGTATTAAATTTATTATAGTCTATGAGGGGTGATTGCATCATACTCTATGAGGGGGCTACATTATATTCTATGGGGGGCTGCATTATACTATATGAGGAGGGCTGCATTGTATTCTATGGAGGGGCTACATTATACTCTATGAGGGGGCTACCATATATTATATATGCAGGGGCTGCATTATACTATATGAGGGGGCTGCATTATATTCTCTGGGGGGTTACATTATACTCAGGGGGCTACAATATATTCTGTGGGGTGGCTGCATTATACTCTGTGGGGTGGCAGCATTATAATATATGTGGGCTGCATTATATTGTATTGAGGACTATGGGGAATACATTATACTATATGAAGAACTATGGGGTGCATTATATTAGGTGAAATTAATTGTACTACATGGATGACTATGGCGGTGCATTATACTATATGGAGCACTATGAGGGGTATATTAAACTATATGGAGCACTGAGCAGTGTATTTTAATATATAGAGGACTATGCGGAGTGTATTATACTATATGGAGGACTGAGGGGGGTATTAGACTATATGGAGGACTGAGGAGTGTATTATACTGTATGGAGGACTGAGGATTGTTTATGTGGGAACAGAAATCCTTGTTCTCAGCAGCACATCGCCCGGTGTAAACTGTAGATGTGCTGCTGATAACATGATACTGTATGGGGACAGATTGATCTAATTGTGATTGTTCTGTTCCCTTCATTCTTTCTCAATTGGTGTAAAGAGGCCGGGAAACAAGTGAATGACTTCAGCATTGTCGATCACACTCGTTTAGTGGCCTGAGATCAGCGCATGTAAATACAACTGAAATGCTTCGCAGGGAGACCAGGCAAGGATGATGACAGTTGTAGTTAGCACCCGGCGCCTGGGAATAGCGCTAACGCTACTGCTTTTCCCAGCCACCAGAGCATTTAATTCTGGTATGTGTAATGATTTTTAGGGTTGATGTCAGCTGCGTAATGTCAGCTGCTATCAATCCCTGATGTAAGTAATGGAGAGGTGTCCATCAGACACCCCCACTACTAGCCCAGACCTGGCGAGATTCAGCGACTCTGAAGAGCAGTGACGGTAGTAACAATACCGCTCTTCACAGTCGCCGAGCTCAGCGCAAGACCCGGAATATCTGAAGAGCGGTGACGTTACTGAGATACTGATGTCACCGCTCATGTGCTGCAGTACACTTCAGTTGGATATGTGTCCTTGGATGCACATCCAGCTAAAGTAAGTGCTGGCGTCGGCGGGCCTCTCCCCTTCACAGACCCGGTTGCTGCGGCGACCACTGCGACCGTGGTTGTGACGCTTGTGCTTAACTGTCAGAAGTGATATTGAATAAACAAGATTATTATAATACATCCCAATGACAATATGTAATCCGGTGGTGTCAACTAAAGATGAACTAATCGCTTCTCCCAACCTCCAGCCCACGTCAGTGCTCTCTGGCCATATACAGGATCTGCGTAGATTTCCTGACCTCCTGGGATCTCAGGCTTGGTTTATGATTAGCCGTTATCTGTGTGCCACACACATGATGTTATGCCAGGCTGGCAAATAAAGCGCCACGCCGAGGAACCTGGAAGCCAAGGAAATTCACACAGATCCTGTCCATGGCTCATCTCTAGGGTCAGCCGATTGCTGTGGGTGCCAATACGGGCACATGACTGTTACACATAATCTCCACCCACCTAGCCTGATTGTCAGCCCCTCAGTGACCCTCCTCCCTGTGAGATCTCACACTGCTCAATACAAGCTGCATCTGTGAATACACTTGGACTCCTGAGCTTTATCACTCTATAACTGGGCTCATAAATGCTCCTTTTAATATTAGGCATAAATTGCCATTCTGGTATGGAATTTCAGAGTAAGTACACCAGCCTCTTCGGCTTTAGGAGAACATTTTTAATACATTCAGTTTGCATTGTGACGTCAGTTGACAGATCCTCTTTAACCCTTTCAAGACCTAGTGATTTTTATTTTCATATTTACTTTTTAGTTTTTTTTTTCCTACCCCTGTTTTTAGGATTTATAAGGTTCTTTTTTTGTGTCCTGACCTCACCGAGCTGTAGGTTTTATTGATATTATTTTCAGGTGCATGCAAATTTTTAAATAATTTTTATTGCATTTTTTTTTAGGAAGCACATCAATAAAAAAAATGGTAATTATGGCATTTCAATTATTCCAACTTTTCTACCCTGTCATCATAGGAGAGGTCTTCCATCCCTTGAAATAATCTAGCTGCGGCCATTGAATTGACTCTATCTTCCCAATATCCTTTTTAGAATGTGGAGGCCAAAACTGGATCCCATATTCTAGACATGCCTCACCAGTGATCTATGGGGGTGACGAGATTGTATCTGTTTTTATAATCCCTAAAATCTTCTTTATTACACTCTTTCTGCGCGACCCGTGACAAAAATGAACATCTCACATCACCAAGGGGTTAATGGGCAGGCGATGTTCCTAATAATGCAGTGATAATGCAGGGAGAAGAGTCCGAGCACAAGGAGAGGTGTTCAGTGGGCTGCTTCAGACGTCTGTGCAAATCGGTCTAAGCATGGACCCTAATGTACCGACTGACCGCCGGTCTCCCGACTGACAGCCTTATAGAAATATACGAAGCTGTCACACTCGGGCCAGGAGAGCCGCGGCTGGTCCGTGCTTTAGCGGCCCGTGCTCGGACCAAATGGCATGGATGTCTGCGCGAGCCCTAATCAATGGCTCTTTCCCCACTTGCATCCATTTAGAGACTTGTCAATCAAGTCAACGGAGACTTTTGCCAGCTCACCGATTTTTTTTTTTAACTCTCAAAATCTAATTTTTCAAAAGTTTCCATGTAATGTATGTGCAAAACTCACAATCTCCCAGCTTTTCCCGGTAAGACATCATTTTCCACATACAGTATTCACAGATGAGCACAACCCAATGATATATTATATATGATGATCATTTGCTTTTGGGGAGAAGGTGCTTGAATTGTGAGGAGCGATGTTATGTAACGCCTGGGACTCATTACAGGCTTCGGATGCAGCAATCCCCTTGATTGAAAAGCAAATTGGATTTTAAAAGTCTAATTTTATCCCGGAGATAAGAGGCGCTGCTCTCCAGCTAATACTGAGCGCTGCTCTGCCGCTTTTCCAATCAATGCCCATCCAGCAACATCTGGAGAGACACATGCTGTCCTACGAAAACCCGGAGAGATTATGTGACAAGAGAGCAGTAAGCCGACAGCGTCGCAGTAACACGGTCACCACTGAGCGGGTAATTTACAACAGATTTACGTGGCCGAGTAATGTGAGCTAGAAAATTATTAATATTAGTGGTAGCAAGATGGGCGAAAAATCTAAAAATATTCCATTACTCGGACCAGACATTGCTCTCTGTGTGCAAGGTCTGGCTGTTCCTGGTGCAAATTGATTCTCAAGACCTGGTCTGGAAGCCCTGTCAGTAGTCTGGTCCTGCCAGACGTGAGCCTCTTACCTGACAGCATCCATGGGCAACAGCGTAACTAGACTCCAATGGGCCCCGGTGCAATATTTGGGCCTGCACCCTCCCTGCATGTTGATTAAATGTATGGGCCCTTGGAGTGTTCTTAATCCTATAAAGACATACATGTTGCCAACCCCCCTTCATTATGAAGTAATGGCTTCCATCCTGGGCCCCTTCCAGGAATATATGTCCCCCATGCTGGGCTCCTTACTGGTATATATGTCCCCATTTCAGGGCCCCTCCCTGGTATATATGTCCCCTTTTCTGGTATATATGTCCCCCATCCTGGGCACCTTCCTTTTATATATGTCCCCATTTCAGGGCCCCATCCTGGTATATATGTCCTCCTTTCTGATATAAATGTCCCCCATCCTGGGACCCTTCCTTTTATATATGTCCCCATCTCAGGGCTCCTTCCTGGTATATATGTCCCCCTTTCTGGTATATATGTCCCCCATCCTGGGCCCCTTCCTTTTATATATGTCCCCATTTCAGGGCCCCTTCCTGGTATATATGCCCCCCATCCTGGGCCCCTTCCTTTTATATATGTCCCCATTTCAGGGCTCCTTACTGGTATATACGTCCCCCATCCTAGGCCCCTTCCTGGTATATATAGCCCATCCTGGGCTTCTTCCTGGTATATATAGCCCCCTAGTATATTTGTTCCCCTTCCTGGTATACATGTCCCCCATTCTGTCTCTGAGCTCCTTGGCCAGATCCTTTGACCTCATGATTCTCATTTGGTCTGACATGCACTGTGAGCTGTGAGGTCTTATATAGACAGGCGTGTACCTTTCCACATCAAGTCCTATCAGTTAAATTAAACACAGCTGGCCTCCGGTGAAGGAGTAGAACCATCTCATGGAGGATCACAAGGAAATGGACAGCATGTGACTTGTATAATGAGTGTCTGAGCAAAGGGCCTGAATACTTATAACCATCTGATATTTTAGTTTTTCCTTTTTAATAAATATGCAAAAATGTCTAAATTTCTGTTTTTATTTCAGTTAAGATGAGGTGCAGAGTGTACATTAATGAGAAAAAATGAACTTTTTTGAATTTACCAAATGGCTGCAATGAAACAAAAAGAGTGAAATATTTAAAGGTGTCTGAATACTTTCCGCACCCACTGCATATCTGGCCACAGCAAGAGCTGCAAACAGCTTATTGGCGGGTGTCCTGGGGGTCAAACCTCCACTGATAGATTTATAATCTATCCTATGGATAGTTCATCAATACAAAAGTCCTGTAAAACCCCTTTAAATGGTCAACAATTAACAAACATGCTATTTTTCTTACTATTATTAAAATAACACCATAATCAAAAAGTAACATCACTTTTATCCATAGTAGTTTTTATTTTCTTTTTTTTAGGTGGAGGTGGTTTGGTAGGTTATCTTTCATTTACTTAATTTCCTTCTATGACAGAATCACTGACTGTGTGGATCAGGGAAATGTTGTAGATATAGTATATCTTGACTTCAGCAAAGCATTTTACAAAGTATTTCACACCATCCTTATTGAAAAAATGTATGGACAAGGCAACTGTTAGGTGGATTCATAAATGGCTTAGGGTGGTTTCACACTTGCGTTTTTGTCTGCAGCGTTTTTTGCACAAAAAAACGCATGCGTTTTTTTCCCTATATTTAACATTGAAAACGCATGCGTTTTTTGTTGTACGCGTTTTGAAACGCATGCGTTTTTTTGCTGCATGCGTTCTTTTTCAGAAATGCAACTTGTAGTATTTTTGAGAGGCGTTTTTTTCACACATAAAAACGCATGCGTTTTTATGTGTTTTTTTGTGTCAAAAAATACATTGGAGTCAATGGAAACGTATGCGTTTTTAAGCACATGTGTTTGTTTGCTTTAAAAACGCATGCGTTTTTATTAAAAAAAAACAGAAAACACACTGATATGCCACCCCCCACCATAAAGGTGATAAAGGTATCCTAACCCTAAAGGGATCCTAACCCTAACGGGATCCTAACCCTAACCCTAAAGGGATCCTAACCCTCTCCCTAACCCTACCCTTAACCCTAAAGGGATCCTAACCCTAACGGGATCCTAACCCTACCCCTAAAGGGATCCTAACCCTACCCCTAATCCCTTTAGGGTTAGGATCCCTTTAGGCTTAGGGTTAGTGTTATGACCTGGTGGTTAAGAGGCCACACTGAAATGACCTGGTGGCTAAAACGCAACATGGAACAAGCTCTGAGAAGGTGGTATCTCTACTGACCGCAGTCCCTAATCCTAACAACACAACTAGAAATAGCAGTGGGATGTTCCTGACACTCCCTAGACACCTCTTCACAGCCTAAGATATAACTACCCCTAAAGTAGGAAATAGAAAGCTATCTTGCCTCAGAGAAAACCCCAAAAGGAAAGATAGCCCCCCACAAATATTGACTGTGAAAGGAGAGGGAAATGACGAACACAAAAATGAAATTAGAATTCAGCAAAGGGGAGGCCAAAACTAAACTGGATAGTCAGAGAGCAAAGGATACTGTGCGGTCAGTATTAAAAACTACAAAATCCACGCAGAGTTTACAAAAATGAACTCCACACCGACTCACGGTGTGGAGGGGCAAATCTGCTTTCCCAGAGCTTCCAGCTAGCCTAAATAAGACATAGTGACAAGCTGGACAAAAGAGACAAAATGCAAAGCAATAGAGTCCAAACAAATGGACAAACAAACTAGCAAAACTTATCTTTTGCAGACAAGGACTGGCCATATGAGAAATCCAAGGGAAGAATCAAATCCAACCAAGAACATTGACAGCAGGCATGGAGAGAAGCCCAGAGCAGGTTTAAATAACAAACCCAGGCAAGGCGATTAGTGAAGGCAGCTGCCACAGCTACCTAACGGAGCAGCAGTTCCACTCAAAACCACCAGAGGGAGCCCAAGGGCAGAACTCGCAAACACACCATTAGCAACCACAGGAGGGAGCTCCAGAACGGAACTCACAACAGGTTAGGATCCCTTTAGGGTTAGGGTTATGATCCCTACCCCTAACTATTTCTGTTTGTAGTGGGTTTTTTACTTTATTTTGATGATTGGCAGCTGTCACACATTTCTCAGCATGCGTTTAAAAAACGCAAAAGCAGGAAAAAACGCATGTAAACGCGTGAAAACGCTGCATTTTTTTCACCACATGCAACAATGCATGCGTCAAAAAAATGCAGCGTTTGCACGCGTTTACATGCGTTTTTTCACCATGCGTTTTTTTTTAAAAAAACGCATGCATTTTGAAACGCAAGTGTAAAACCAGCCTTAGTGATCGGACCCAAAGAGTGGTTGTAAATGGCTGCACTTCCAGTTGGAAGAATATCTCAAGTGGGGTACCACAGGGTTCTGTCCTGGGCCCTGTATTGTTCAATATCTTTATCAATGATTTAGTTGAAGGAATTGAGGGTAAACTGATTAAATTTGCTGATGACACAAAGCTCGGAGGGATAGCTAATACTAGAGAAGAGAGAGAGAAGATTCAAAAAGATATACCGTAAATAAACTGGAGCAGTGGGCAACAACTAACAGAATGGTTTTTAACAGGGAAAAATGCAAAGTACTACATCTGGGCAATAAAAATGGAAAAAGCATATACAGAATGGGAGGAATAGGGCTAAGCAACAGCACATGTGAAAAAGACTTGGGTATACTAATAGATCACAGACTGAACATCAGTCAACAGTGTGATGCAGCAGCAAAAAAGGCAAACACAATTCTGGGATGTATTAACAGAAGCATACAGTCTAGATCACGTGAAGTCATTATTGCCCTCTACTCCTCTTTGGTCAGACCTCATCTGGAATACTGTGACCAGTTTTGGGTGTCATATTTTAACCCCTTTCTGACATCGGAAGGGATAGTATGTCCAACGTCAGAAGCCCCGCTTTGAGGTGGCTCAAAGCTGCAACATGTCAGCTGTTGAAAACACGTGATCCGCCCGCACCTATTAACTAGTTAAATGCCGCTGTCAAACTCTGAGAGCAGCATTTAACGCGCACTTCTAGCCATCGGGCTGGAAATACATGCACCGATGACCCCCGTCACATGATCGGGGGTCAGCAGTGTGTCGGCATAACAACCAGAGGTCTCATTGAGATGTCTATGGTTGTTGATGCCGGATTGCTATGAGCGCCACTCTGTGGTTGGGGCGATCTGATCATCGCCTCTATGTAGCAGAGCCTCCAATGGAGACTATTGAAGCATGGCAAAAGTTAAAAAAAAATGTGATTAAAAATATGAAAAAAATAATAAAAATATATAAAAGTTTAAATCATCCCGCTTTCGCCCCATTCAAAATAAAACGATAAAAATAAAGTGAAACATAGACATATTTGGTATCGCCGCGTTCAGAATCGCCCAATCTATCAATAAAAAAAAGTATTAACCTGATCGCTAAATGGTGTAGTGAGAACAAAAATCAAAACGCCAGAATTAGTTTTTTTGGGTTGCCGCGATATTGCATTAAAATGCAATAACGGGCGATCAAAAGATCGTATCTGCACCAAAATGGTATCAATAAAAACGACAGCTTGGCATGCAAAATATAACCCCTCACCCAACCCCAAATCACGAAAAAGGGAGAAGCTTTGGGTCCCAGAATATTGCGCAATTTTGTTTTACAATTCTTTAGCAAAATTTGGATTTCTTTTTCACCACTTAGATAAAAAAGAACCTAGATATATATGTTTGGTGTCTATGAACTCGTAATGACCTGGAGAATCATAATGGCAGGTCAGTTTTAGCATTTAGTGAACGTAGCAAAAAAGCCAATCAAAAAACAAGTGTGGGATTGCATTTTTATTTGCAATTTCACCGCACTTGGAATTTTTTTCCCGTTTTTGAGTACACGACATGCTAAAACCAATGGTGTTGTTCAAAAGTACAACTTGTCCCGCAAAAAATAAGCCCTCACATGGCCATATTGATGGAAAAATAAAAAAAGTTATGGCTCTGGGAAGGAGGGGAGCAAAAAACGAAAACGCAAAAAATGAAAAAATCTTCGGTCATTAAGGGGTTGAAAAAAAGACATCAACAAACTTGAGCAAGTTCAGAGAAGAGTGACCAGAATGGTGACCGGTCTGCAAACCATGTCCTATGAGGAACAGTTACAGGATTTGGGAATGTTCAGCTTGCAAAAAAAGAAGACTGAGAGGAGACTTAATAGCGGTCTACAAATATCTCATATTCTCATATGCACAAGAAAAGACTAGAAGCAATGGGATGAAACTGAATGGGGAGAACCACAGATTAGATATTAGAAAAAACTTTTTGACAGTGAGGATGATCAATGAGTGGGACATGCTGCCACGAGAGGTGGTGAGTACTCCTTCAATGGAAGTCTTCAAACAGAGGCTGGACAGACATCTGTCTGAGATGGTTTAGTGAGTCCTGCATTGAGCAGAGGGTTGGACCAGATGATCCTGAAGGTCCCTTCCAACTCTACCATTCTATGATTTAGCCATGTCTAGTCATCATTTTATTGCCATTTTCACATTAAAAACTTCAACTGAATTCAACCCCGTTAGAACCTAGAATAAATTCCTGCGCTTCCTGTCTCCCACTCAGCTCGCTGCCACACAGATCTCCTCTATCCAGATGACTGATGAAGGTCCGGTATTGACCAAAACGTCTCATTTATTTCTGGAATTTCTTCATTCAGTAAATGAGTTCTTGAACACACCTATACGAGAGCCAAGTATTACCACATCATAACCTAGAATAAAAACAAAAAACGTTTCCGGCTCATTTCTTCACTCCAATCTTGGAATCTTTAGTAGACGGAGAGTTAAACGGCCACAATAAACTTTGTATAAATCAACAGAACAACGGGAATATAAGAAGCTTTGTAATACAGAATATCTTATCAGAGAAAGCTATGTCTTTCATTAAAATCTGATTTACTTAAAGAAGCACTCCCATCAAAGTTAGCTAGCTGAATCTTTCTAAGGCTGGTTTCACATTTGCGTTTTTTGCCACTGCGTTTTAGCGCAAAAAAACGCATGCGTTTTTTTTCCTATACTTAACATTAAAAACACGTGCGTTTTTTGCATGCTTTTTGCCGCCGCATGCGTCTTTTGTATGCATGCGTTGTGTTGCAGAAATGCAACATGTAGTAATTTTTAGCGGCGTTTTTTTGCCGCAAAAAAACACATGCGTTTTTTTGCGACAAAAAAACGTATTGCTGTCTATGTAAACGCATGCGTTTTTAAGCACATGCGTTTGGTTGCGTTAAAAATGCATGCGTTTTTATAAAAAAAAAAACAAGAAAACACACTGATAAGCCACCTCACACCATAAAATTGATAATGGGATCCTACCCCTAACCCTACCCCTTGGGATCCTAACCCTAAGGTGTTAGGGGTAGGGTTAGGATCCCTTAGGGTTAGGATCCCTTAGGGTTAGGGTCAAGATCCATTAGGGTTAAGATCCCTTAAGGTTAGGGTAAGGGTTAAGATCGCTTAGCGTTAGGGTAAGGATCCCTAGGGTTACTAGGGATCCAAACCCTAACCCTAGCAATTTCTGTTTATAGTGGGTTTTCTTGTTGATTTTGATGATTGGCAGCTGTCACACACTTCTCATCATGCGTTTAAAAAACGCAAACGCATGAAAAAACGCATGTAAATGCGTCAAAACGCAGCGTTTGTAATAAAACATGCAAAAACGCATGCGTCTAAAAAACGCAGCGTTTTAACGCGTTTACATGCGTTTTTTTCACATGCGTTTGCGTTTAAATCGCTGCGTTTTTAAACGCAAATGTGAAACCAGCCTAAGCCCCATATAGAAACAGGAAGTCTATTTTCCCTGCATGAGTCATCATTAGAACTACAATTATACACCACTGCACAGTCTCCGGGGTAGAGATGGGCTGTCAGGGACTTTGCAGTGATGTAGAATTGTAATTCTAATGATGAGTGAGAGAGCCAGGCAGAGACAGACTATCATCCAAATGCTTCCTCCATGCCACTTTAACCCCATGGTACTCCAACTTTTACATAGGAGCAGGAGAGGGACCGTAGAGTCAGCCATTATAGAGTAAGTGGGCACAAATATCTAAAAATGGCAGGTAAATTCAAGGACCCTCTCTAAACGCTCTTATATAAGGGTTGTACGAGATAAGTTTGCTTTTAGACATAGAAAATAATAAAAGTTGGGCTCTTATTCACCACCCCCAGGTCTAGCATGGCCTCTCTTACGTTGTCCTGGCCCTTTGTTGACAAGCTACAGCAATAGAATTAAGTCATAGCTACAACACATGTGACCGCTGCAGCCAATCACTGGGTTCAGCAGCTTGTGCTGTCTTTATGGGCATCTCTTTTTTTTTTTTTTTAAAGCCTCCAGGAAGAAAATGTAATAAGAACATTATTGCATTCAAGAAAATAATAAAATATGTTGCTTTTGCTTAGGTCTTCGAAAATGTAGGGAAGTGTAATATGGATATAAATACTATAAATGGCCCCCAAGGGTCGTACACCCTGTACCAGGCACTTGAGGCCAGGCCGTGCCTGATTTCTGCTGTGGGATGGAATTGTGTCTGGCAGATAACAATATGTAAAATGTAAACTAATACATTGTAGGCAAACTAAATAATATATAGCCAGCGGGTAGCGTTCAATGTCCGGAATACTTAGTTACTATTAGCTCCTAGGTGACATTAATAGATGCATACGTGAGCTGCGTTCCTAATTCCTTTTGACAGCTGGGTTTCCTGTTCTAGGACAATAATGTACAATCCAGATACCTGGAATAAAAATATTAGTTTTAACTCATATTTAAAGCTTCCAACAAGAAAGAAAGTCCCCTACACGGGTCCTCATATGTTTACACTTATCTTGGAATCCATTAGAACTATACACTATAATGTCTCATTCATTTAGAAAGGAGACATTTTGGGAATCCACCCTTAACAGCTAGACGACTATCTTTGATGATAATGATGACAGTGATGAATTTTTTTGCTTTTTCAGCCCTTGCAAATAATGGAAAATTCATATTTTCTGATCATAACGTATCATTGGGAGTCATCAGGAAAACCCTGGTGCAAATTCCCTGTTGGAGTGCATGGATCTCATAGAAAGGGTTCACCCCTCTACTAGTCAGAGCAGTGAGGGTAATTGCTGATTAAGCCTGCTCATTTATTAAAAAGGTATCAGTCAAATGAGGTTATCAACTATCTACTGGAGAGGTCTGTGTGGGACGCATTAATTGTCATGGTCTCCCCTGGCTGCAGGAGTATGAGGCGCAGCAACAAAGTTTATGGCACAAGAAAAGACAGCTCCTAGAAGTTGAAAACTCTATTAATAAACCACAAAAGTTTTAAGATTCTGTTCAGTGAAATGATGAAACAAATGTGGAACTTTTTGGGCTTTTGGTTCACCTGTATGTCTAGAGGAGAAAGAATGAAGCATACTCTGATATGTGTGCAAATGAAAAGCACCGCCATGCTTACAGTGAAGCATGGTGATGGTGCAGTGATACCTACAGTGAAGCATGTACATGGTTCAGTGATACCTACAATGAAGCATGGCAATGGCTGGGTGATGCCTACAGTCAAGCATGGAGATGGTTCAGTGATACCTACAATTAAGCATGGCAGTGATTCAGTGATACGTACAGTCAAGCATGGTGATAGTTCAATGATGTGTACAGTGAAGCATGGAGATAGTTCAGTGATACGTAGTCAAGCATGGTGGTGGTTCACTGATACGTACAGTGAAGCGCAGGGATGGATTATAGGTAGCCATGGCCCCGGGCTGTTCAGACACTGTGGGCCCCCCCGGTCATGTGACGGGGTCATCATATACCCGAACCAGATTATTCCAGAAAATTAGTTGCTGTGTGAAACTATAACCTGTCAAATATCCATTGATCTAGTCAATTTACCCTTCAGTTAGGAAGCAAAAAACCCCCACAATACTATCACCATAAGTGCCAGTATTCACAGGAGATCTGTACTTAGTATGCAGTATCTGTGTAGAGGTAATACAGTGATTTCCGGTGACATTATACACAGGACCTCTGCATATAGTATACAGTGTATAGTGTCAGTGTATAGGTAACACTGACTCACCAGTGACATCTCTAGGTGAAGTCCTTCATCTTTCCTCCAGCACAGACCGCCATCACTTCATCCAGCCAGGACTTGTCTCTGCAGGAAATTACACAGTTATCTCGAGCTCCGCTTGCAGAACACATTACTTAATTTTTCCTAACTTCTACATTACACCACATGAAGAAAAAGAGGCGACATAGTGTCACACTACACAGTAATAGGACCGCCCCCCCCCCCATTTAAAACAGTGTCCTCAAAAAATAAAATACATCACTGCAGTAATAATATCCCTTAATTAGCCCCTATGGTAATAATAATATCCCCCATACTGGCCCCTTCTAGCTTCAGCCATATGTTCTTGCATCCTGCCCTCATGAGTATCCATTCTGCGCCATATGATCTCCCCACCCTGCCCCATATGTTCTCCCCATCCTGCCCCATCAGTATCAATCGTATCCATCCTGCTCCATGATCCTGCACGATCTGTCTCCAATCCTGCCCCATGTCTTTCATTCTGCCCCGTGTCTCCAATCATGCCCCGTATCTACATTCTGCCCATGTCTCCAATCCTGCCCCATCTGTCTCCAGTCCTGCCCCCAGTGTGTCCAGCATCTCTGCCCCCAGTGTCCAGCATCTCTGCCCCAGTGTGTCCAGCATCCTGGTGTGTCCAGCATCCTGCCCCCAGTGTGTCCAGCATATTGCCCCCAGTGTGTTCAGCATATTGCCCCAGTGTGTCCAGCATCCTTCCCCCAGTGTGTCCAGCATCCTTCCCCCAGTGTATCCAGCATTCAGCCCCCAGTGTCCAGCATTCAGCCCCTAGTGTGTCCAGCATCCTGCGCACCAGTGTGTCCAGCATATTGCCCCCCAGTGTGTCCAGCATATTGCCCCCAGTGTGCCCAGCATTCAGACCCCAGTGTGTCCAGCATTCAGCCCCCAGTGTGTCCAGCATCCTGCCCCCAGTGTGTCCAGCATCCTGCCCCCCAGTGTGTCCAGCATATTGCACCCAGTGTGTCCAGCATTCTGGCCCGGGCCCCCCGGATTGCCGTTTGCAATAAAAAAAACCTAGTTCTCCTCACCTGTCCGCGCTCCTTTGGCGATGCTCCCTCCAGCAAGGCGCACTTGCCGGCGTATGGGCCCCCTCTGCCCACCGGGCCCATATGCCAGTCAGGGCAGTAATGCCCTGATGGCGGCGGTCAATCTGAGGGGTTGCCCAGGGCCCCCCCACACCACTGGGCCCTGGGCTACCGCCTGATTGACCTCATTATAATCCGCCACTGGTGAAGCATGGTGGTGGTTTGGTGATGCCTACAGTGAAGTGTGGCTTTGATTTGAGGACGTCTATAGTGATGCATGGCGGTGGTTTGGTGATATCTATGAAGTATGGCAGCGGCTCATTGATGCCTACTGTGAAGCACTGTAGTGGTTCAGTGATGCCTACAGTGAAACATGACAGTGGCTTAGTGTTGCCTACAGTAAAGCATAGCAGTGGCTCGATAATACTTATACTGAAGCATGGCAGTGACTCAGGGATGCCTACAGTGACACATAGCAGTGGCTCGGTGATGCTCTGGAGCAGCTTTTGTTTTCTCTAGCACTGGAAACCTGCAGAATGTAAGAGAGCAAGATGGATTAAATCAAGTATCAGGGTGTCCTAGGAGAAAATGCCATGTCTACTGTGAGGAAGATGAAGCTTGGAGGTCATTGGACCTTCCAACAGGACAATGATCTAAAGCAAACTTCAAAGTTCACAAAAACTTGGTTTCAGAGGAACGTCCTGGAAGATTCTGGAATGATTATCACTTTTGCCTGACTTGAGACCCATGGAGAATCTTTGTTGGGATATGAAGAAGGCGGCTGCACCAAACAAAACAAAAATATGAATGAACTCTAGGCCATTGCCCATAAGGAATGGGCTAAGATTCCTCAGGAATGCTGCCAGAAGCTGGTGTCTGGCAATTCATCAACAGCCAGAGGTGTAGCAGGTCATAACAGCCAGAGGTGTAGCAGGTCATAACAGCCAGAGGTGTAGCAGGTCATAACAGCCAGAGGTGTAGCAGGTCATAACAGCCAGAGGAGCTCTACTAAGTACTAAAATCGCTGGTCATGGAGGGGTGCATAATTCTGAGACTGCAGGAGTCAGTAAGAGTGATATTTTCTGTTGAATCGTAATGGGGATTGTACGTCTACTTGCAGACTTTAGGTTTAGTGATGAAAATGCTCTATATTAATGGCAATCTACCAGCACTCAGTGTGATGACCTTTTCTATCATTTGCACTGTGGAATTTGTAATATTAAATCCATCCTGTAAATAATTCAGACATCTGCTTCTTACAACGCTCCTAATCACCGCTTTCCATCTCCTCGACCTGACCGGCGGATTCCTTTGTAGTGTACCAGCGGACTAATTTAGAAAATATAAAACGGAGGATAAATCTTTATCTCCTAAAATAAAACGTAACAAGATCTATCGAAACTGTTCTGTTCCAATTTGCGTAAAACACAAAACCCCTTTTTAAATGTTGATATCATTCGGTAATAAAGATGTAGAACTGTGATATGGGATAGAATATTTGGAATCAAAAGTGCAACTACTGTGCATTTTACGACAAGGAGTTGTACAGGGTAAAAAAAAAAAAAAAAATAGGTGGGGTTTACTTTTTTTTTTAGAAATAGCGCCACTGCTGTCCGTAGGCTGGGTCAGGTACTGCACGTATTCACCTGAAACTGAACGAGATGCAATTACAGGCGCAAAAAAAGAGTGGAGTTGTTTCTGGGGGAAGTGGGAATAAACTTGTTTTCAAATTTCTTTAAGAATTAAAAAAAAAAAAACCTTTTTTTTTTCTATGTCCAATCAATATCCAGTCTTGGTAATAAAAAATAATTCTGATATCCCCCAAAATGAAAATTGATGGGGCGTAGTGGCTAAGCCATTGGTGCACCGAATGGAACACGTACCCCTTATTTACTCGGGCCAAGGATAAAAAAAAACATCCATACAAGTCTATGTGTCCGTGAAAGGAGCTTCTGTATGATGGCATGGGGAGAACTGTGTGATGTAAGGGGAGGATAATCACAAAATGAAAAAATAGAATAAAAAGATTCCTACTTAGATATGATGTTTTCTGATTACACATTCCCTTTAAATATTATGGTCTTGAAGAGGGTACATGGAAGATAGCCAGGGGAGATGCTGTATCTCTGCCATTTTTTTTTTATTACTTGTTTTACAAAAGCCCTCAGAATCCAGCCAACAAATACTTTTCTTACAAACACAGGGATAAAGTGTGATCCCGGGAAAATATCTCTGAGCTGGAGAAAGAGGAACAATCACAAACCTGCAATTAATAATATATATTAGGGCGAATTAAATGTCTCTCGTATCAGTGTCTTATATTCATCCTATGTCTCTTCTCATATATCAATTTCACATATAACTAACTGTATCTAATATCTATGTAATTATGGTCTATCTCTCTCTGTCAAGTGGCGTAACGAGAGATCGGAGGGCCACAGGGCAAGATTTGGACCAAACCCCCCCTCCGCATTAGCATTCTAAATCCTATAAGGACATACAAGTTGCACCTCCTCCCCCATTATGTAGTAATGTCCTCCATCTCGGGCTCCTTCCTAGTATATATGCCCCTCATCCTGGGCCCATCTTAGCATATATGTCGTCCATCCTGGTATATATGTTCCCCTTCCTGGTATATATCTCCTTTATCCTGGTATATATATCCACCATCCTGGTATGCATGTTCTCCAACTTGGTATGTATATCCCCCATCCTGGTGTGTATGTTCTCCATCCTGGTATATATGCCCCCCATCTTGGTATGTATGTCCCCAATCCTGGTATGTATGTTCCTCATCCTGGTATATATGCCCCTCAACCAAGTATATACGTCCCCCATCCTGGTATGTATGTCCCCCATCCTGGTATGTATGTTTCTCATCCTGGTATGTATGCCCCCCACCCTGGTATGTATGTCCACCATCCTGGTATGCATGTTCTCCAACTTGGTATGTATATCCCCCATCCTGGTGTTTGTTCTCCATCCTGCTATATATGCCCCCCATCTTGGTATGTATGTCCCCAATCCTGGTATGTATGTTCCTCATCCTGGTATATATGCCCCTCATCCAAGTATATACATCCCCCACCCTGGTATGTATGTCCCCCATCCTGGTATGTATGTCCCCCATCCTGGTATATATGCCCCCCATCCTGGTATACATGTCCCCCATCCTGGTATGTATGTACTTCATCCTGGTATATATGCCCCCCATCCTGGTATGTATGTCCCCCATTCTGGTATATATGTCCCCCATCCTGGTATGTATGTACTTCATCCTGGTATATATGCCCCCCATCCTGGTATGTATGTCCCCCATTCTGGTATATATGTCCCCATCCTGGTATATATCTCCCCCATCGTGGTATATATCTCCCCAATCCTGGTATATATGCCCCCCATCCTGGTATATATGCCCCTCATCCTGGTATATATGCCCCCCATCCTGGTATATATCTCCCCAATCCTGGTATATATGCCCCCCATCCTGGTATATATGCCCCCCATTCTGGTATATATACCCCCCATCCTGGTATATATGCCCCCCATCCTGGTATATATGCCCATCATCCGGGTATAGGTCCCCCATTCTGCCACTGTTTTTTAATACATAGAAAACAAATGATGCTACTCACCTTCCCTCCGTACAGCGTCCTCTTCTGAAGCCAACAGCTGACTGCAGCGTGCAAGCGACGGGAACGCATGACGTCACTGCCATGTGCCCCCAGTCGCATGCACGCCAACATCAGCTGCTGGCCTCTGATTGGCCGTCCCAGTGTATTGTAGCACTGTGCTGCAATACACTTCAGCTGAACGTTCATCTGTGGACGCACATCCAGTTGAAGTTTGCGCTGACGTCTGCGGGTCCCTCACCCGCACAGGCCCGGTCATGACCTCTGTGACAGCGATATTTAACGCCTCTGTATTTATTTATCTATGCCATATCTACGTATTTATTCCATACCCATCTATTCACTATAGAACTGCTACTAGATATTTTTGGACATACTAGTTACCTACTTGCCATCATCTATATTGGTAAAAGAAGGATGCCTAAGCCCACCCTGGGAATGTCAAAACCGGCTTGTAGTGCCTGATTTTGGGTGGCACCAACGTACCTGCACCCCTTTTTGAATCAAACATGACTGGATTGTTTTTTAAAATTTGGAACAGTCCTGGAACTGTTGGCGTTTATGTAGTCGCATACTCAGTGCAAAGAAATAAAGATCTCAAACCCAGTGCCATCTCCGTACAATGCAGCATAGTGCAGACAGCGCAGTTTTTAATATATATATATTTTTAGTAGTGTGACCTATTTTAAAGACAAATGACTGCTCATATTATATCGGAACTAGAGGAATTTGCGGCTTTAATGCTTTTCACACATTTCATCATTGCACTTGGTCACGGCGCTGAGGATTATTAATGTGAGGACTGAATCGCTGCACTTGTCTCAAGAGGTCTGTGAGTATTTTATGGTCATAACTGTAAAAGGCAGAGGGGGAAATTATTACAACTAGCACATAGGAAAAGGGGAACAGTGGCCCAATACTACCAATGGTGTATAGTCACTCCACGACTTGCAGCAACCAAATGGTTAAAGACAGAGTCGTATGCTATCTGCAGACACATGGTTCATGGCATAGACTAAAGGTACCGTCACACTGAGCAACTTTCCAACGAGAACGACAGCGATCCGTGACGTTGCAGCGTCCTGGATAGCGATCTCGTTGTGTTTGACACGCAGCAGCGATCTGGATCCCGCTGTGACATCGCTGGTCGGAGCTAGAAGTCCGGAACTTTATTTGGTCGTCAGGATTCGTCATGTTTGACAGCAAAAGCAACGATGCCAGCAATGTTTTACATGGAGCGAACAACCAGCGAGAACGATAAGTGAGTCGCCGTTACGTCACTGGATCGCTCCTGCATCGTTCTGGAGTTGCCGTGTTTGACGTCTCTACAACGACCTAAACAGCGACGCTCCAGCGATCGGCTCGTTGTCTATATCGCTGCAGCATCGCTGAGTGTGACGGTACCTTAATGATCATGGTAACTGAACACGAAGCTTACTGAACAGTCAGACATAAACAGATGTCTTAAAAAAGCCGAAAGCGATGATGTCACAGGGGTTTTCTTGACAATTTGAGAAACCAGGCATGGCCCACAACAAAGGGCTGCAGTCATAGAGGAACGGAGCACTGGAAAACATAGTAACCACCTGCAATCCACAAAGTCATAATCTCATGAAGACAACTTTTTTTAATTTTTCTAAATGCACGGTGCCTACAGTGACACATGGTGGAGGCAGTGTCCTTATCTGGGGCTGCATGAGCACTGTTGGTGTGTGTGTGTGTGGGGGGGGGGCTATATTTCATTGATGGGATCATGAATTTACAGATGTACTGCTCTACATGGAAAGAGAAGGTGCAGCCTTCATTCTGTGCCCTTGGTAACCGTGCACTTTTCCCAACATGGCAATAATCCAAAACACACATATAAGGCAACTGCTGCATTTCTGAAGAAGAACAGGATGAAAGTGATTCAGTGGCCAATTATCTCCTGATCTGAGCCCAACCGGACACCTATGGGGGATTCTGAGGAGACAAGATGTCCTCACTCTCCATCCATCATCTAAAAAAAATGTTCTATGAAACGGAGTATTATCATAAGTTTGGAAAATGTTCTCGAGCCCAGAATGATGTTGATTAAAATCTTACTTTTCAAAGGGGGTGTACTCATTTATGCAGCGGTGTGTGTGTGTGTGCATATATATATATATATATATATATACATATATATATATATATATATATATATATATATATATATATATATATTACAAATTCAGCATCGGAGTTCACACATAATAACAAGAATAACTTTGGGTAATTGGCTAAACATTAATGCAAAGGTAATAAAAAAACATAATGGTGCATAAATAAATAAGAGGATATGTGAATTGTCCTTTGCTACATTTGCTCACGGCATTTAATCAAACTTTAATGAGTTTTGTCCATGACCCACAGTGTTTTTCTGCGCAGCCTGCAGCAACTGTGCCTGTCCGGTGCCTCTTCTTAATGCTTATTTTAAAGGGAACCTGTCACCCCCACAATGGAAGGTGAGCTAAGCCCCCCGGCATCAGGGGCTTATCTACAGCATTCTGTAATGCTGTAGATAAGCCCCCAATGTAACCTGAAAGATGAGAAAAAGAGGTTAGATTATACTCACCCAGGGGCGGTCCCGCTGCGGTCCGGGGCCTCCCATCTTCTTACAATGACGTCCTCTTCTTGTCTTCACGCTGCGGCTCCGGCGTACTTTATCTGCCCTGTTGAGGGCAGAGCAAAGTACTGCAGTGCGCAGGCGCCGGGCCTCTCTGACCTTTCCCGGCGCCTGCGCACTGCAGTACTTTGCTCTACCCTCAGCAAGGCAGACAAAGTAGGCCTGCGCCGGAACCGCAGTGTGAAGACCAGAAGAGAACGTCATCGTAAGAAGATGGGAGGCCCCAGACTGAACCGCGACGCCCATTGGACCGGACCGCCCGCCCAGTTGAGTATATTCTAACCTCTTTTTCTCATCTTTCAGGTTACATCGGGGGCTTATCTACAGCATTACAGAATACTGTAGATAAGCCCCTGATGCCGGAGGGCTCAGCTCCCCTTCGATTTTGGGGCTGACAGGTTCCCTTTAACGAATGAAGTATCGTCTGTGTGCACAAAATCCCATCTTCTAACTAGAGGCCTCTCGGGAGATCACATTAGTGGCATTGAGATCCCCCTCATCGATCATTACAATGATAGGGCGATGGGGGCTATAGATAAGATATCTCACTTACCTAAGAGGTTTACCCCTACGTATTTCACTATACCGTACTTGTTACCCTAAAAAATATATTCTAGGAAAGAAACAAGAAACATTAATCATGAAGGATGAGTGGGTGAAGGCTTAAAGGGAATCTGTCAGTAGGATTAACCATCCTAAGCTATCTACGTGGGCATGTAGGTCGTTGAAAGATGAATAAAATGGTACCTTGATGTCTACGATTCAAGGTGTCTTTCCAAAGAAATCTGAGTTTATGTCTGTCCCATAGATCTTAACAGCTGATTTACATAGTAAGAAAAATGTGGATTTTTCTGGAATTAAACATCGTATCTCAGATATAATTTTGTTCACATTCCTATGATCTACATGCCCATACCGACGACTTAGGAGGGTTGCGCCTACTAGAAACACCCCTTTAAAATACTATGACTACTTTATTGTGCTATATTGCTGAAATCTGCAATTGTTCATGGTATTATTATGCTCTGCAAGAATATGATTAATTCACTTGTGTTGGGTAAGTGAGGGTCTAGTGTAGATGTAGGGCACAGAAGGGATCACAGTTGACCAGCTCCGTAGATGGGAGGACTTTTAGCTAATAAAAAGGAATGATTCCTGTTGAGTCACTGAGTAATTCGGGAGGAGGAGCGAGTTGCATTGTTATGGTGTTTGTGCAAGGAAGATATATTTTGGGGTAGCAAGCCCTGTACTGGATAAATAGGCGGTCTACATTCTAATATGGCCAGAATATTCTGGATCCTGGGGAAAGAAACAGACAGTGGGTTAAGGCCGGGAGCCAAGGAGCTATAGCGGTAGGAGACCCCGAGACAGCACAGGTGAAGCGTGGCTGAAGAGGCAACGTGTAGGCCGGACCTGGGAGTCTTTGTGAATACATACTGGACTTGCCAGGCCGGGGCACGGGCTACCACACAGAAGTGGGCTATGGTCAATGGATGACCAACAGAAAAAAAGGAGTATTCAAGTCAGGCATATCGTATTGATGTGCCGTCATGTGTAACCGATATGTCTGTGGCATTTGTGCCTGTGTGTAAAACAGAAGATGATGTGAAATCCAAGCTGTGTACCTACTATACATACAGTATGTTACCCCAGTTCCAACACTACCGTTCACCTTATTTTTTTTTTTTAAATGGACCGAGATCTTCTTTGTGTTCTGCATAAGCCGAGGGTTCCCACATCATACAGAATGAGACCTGGGGGAGGAATATCAGAGGAAGCAAGTAATGCTCACACACCCCGAGGAACTCTCCGACTGGTGTGTAGGGTCGCAACAGAACAACTAGGCCACCGGACACATCAGATTATAGTTGGACAAACCCGGGGATTTTAGCTGGACCTCTCGACATCCCTAATCGATGTGGTCGACAAAGGGAAGGCTCGAGCAGCTCCAACGGACTGGACGTTTGATTTTGTTCTTCCAGGTGTTAAGTCGCTGGAAACCGCGTCTATCCCCTCTCCCCATTAACAAATACAAACGCTTTAAGTAGAGCGATCATGTGTATGTAGGATCTGGGAAAGATAGCCGTCATATGGAACGGGGACTCCATCGAATGCTATATATTCCATAATGGGGATGGACATTTCACAGAATATAATTTCCTGGAATAGCGCCACTACTAGGTTAAGGTCCACGACGAATAAATAACTGAAAAGATACCGATAATGTAATGACATTTCATTGCACGGCCATATCGTCCAATGCTTAATGTTTTCATATCAAAGCTTGTGTCTATAAAATGCATAGAATGAGCACAGTGCGAGACCCCCGCAACACACACATGAAATAAACCCCCCCGGGTACAACCACCACAATTTGGGAACCTTGAGTTTAATACATCCATTCTGAATTGCACAAAATTGCAAAGATCTCAGCAGAGGAGCAAAGGATCTCAATGTAAAAACCTGTAAGTGCCCCCCACCACATGTATAATACTGTTACCCCTGCTTCTGCTAGAACGTTATTTTTTCTTCTCCATAGGGTTTATTCCCATCTTAGTAAGTGACCACTGTGACCCCCACTAACCATGAGAATGGAGGGTATGCAGTGCTGTACAATAAAATGGCCCCGTAATATAAAGTCCCTAATAGCCCTCAATACAATATGGTCATCACATCATAATATCCCCACAGCCCCCAGTATAATGTCCCCACACCCTCAATATAATGTGTCACCCACATCCTCTCATATATTTATCCCCACAGCCCCCAGTATAATGTCCCCATAGCCCCCAGAGTAATGTCTCCACATAATATGATGTCCTCCCCGCCCCAATATAATATCCCCAAGGCCCCCAGTATGTTTACTACAGAACCCCATATATGATATCCCCACACCCCCAGTATAATGTCCTTACAACCACAATATAATTTGTCACCCACATCCTCATATATTTTATCCTCGCAGCCCCCAGTTTAATGTCTACCACAGGCCGCCACATAATATGATGTCCCCACTATGTCTACCAGACCCCCATATAAGATGATGTCTCCATAGTCTCCAGTTTAATGTCTACCACAGGCCGCCACATAATATGATGTCCCCACTATGTCTACCAGACCCCATATAAGATGATGTCCCCATAGTCCCCAGTTTAATGTCTACCACAGGCCGCCACATAATATGATGTCCCCACTATGTCTACCAGACCCCCATATAAGATGATGTCCCCATAGTCCCCAGTTTAATGTCTACCACAGGCCGCCACATAATATGATGTCCCCACTATGTCTACCAGACCCCATATAAGATGATGTCCCCATAGTCTCCAGTTTAATGTCTACCACAGGCCGCCACATAATATGATGTCCCCACTATGTCTACCAGACCCCATATAAGATGATGTCCCCATAGTCCCCAGTTTAATGTCTACCACAGGCCGCCACATAATATGATGTCCCCACTATGTCTACCAGACCCCATATAAGATGATGTCCCCATAGTCCCCAGTTTAATGTCTACCACAGGCCGCCACATAATATGATGTCCCCACTATGTCTACCAGACCCCATATAAGATGATGTCCCCATAGTCCCCAGTTTAATGTCTACCACAGGCCGCCACATAATATGATGTCCCCACTATGTCTACCAGACCCCCATATAAGATGATGTCCCCATAGTCCCCAGTTTAATGTCTACCACAGGCCGCCACATAATATGATGTCCCCACTATGTCTACCAGACCCCATATAAGATGATGTCCCCATAGTCTCCAGTTTAATGTCTACCACAGGCCGCCACATAATATGATGTCCCCACTATGTCTACCAGACCCCATATAAGATGATGTCCCCATAGTCCCCAGTTTAATGTCTACCACAGGCCGCCACATAATATGATGTCCCCACTATGTCTACCAGACCCCATATAAGATGATGTCCCCATAGTCCCCAGTTTAATGTCTACCACAGGCCGCCACATAATATGATGTCCCCACTATGTCTACCAGACCCCCATATAAGATGATGTCTCCATAGTCTCCAGTTTAATGTCTACCACAGGCCGCCACATAATATGATGTCCCCACTATGTCTACCAGACCCCCATATAAGATGATGTCCCCATAGTCTCCAGTTTAATGTCTACCACAGGCCGCCACATAATATGATGTCCCCACTAGGTCTACCAGACCCCCATATAATATGTCCCCATAACCACCAGTGTAATGTCTCCACATAATGATGTCCCCACCGCCCCCAGTATGTCTACCACAGACCCCCACATATGTATCCCACCGCCACCAGTATGTTTACCAGCCCCCAGTGTAATGTCTCCACATAATATGTCCCCCACCGCCACCAGTATAATGTCTACCACAGACCCTCATATAATGTGACCCCATAACCACAAGTGTAATGCCTCCACATAATCTCCCCACCGCCCCAGTATGTCTACCACAGACCCCCACATAATATGATGCCCCCAGTGTAATGTCTCCACATAATATAATGTCCCCAATACCCCCAGTATAATATCCACCCCAGCCTTTTACTCTCCTAATCCAGGCTCCCCGTCCACCGCAGCCTCCGTATCCTCTTGTATATTGATTAACAGTGGGCGCATGGCGGCGCGATCCAGTGCAGTCATCACGCCACCCGATGTCCCCTGCGTGGCGCTGCTGCCGCCCTCCAACAGGGTGCAAGTGTGTGTCTTGCTGGCGTTACCGGTGGAGGTGACTAGAGCTCCTCTGCTCCTGTCCTGGCGCCACATTATTTTTCTGTCTTAAAGACACTCATACAATTGAGTGTAGGGAAGGTACAGCGACCTGGGCGCAGCAGAGAGCGGCGTCAGTGACTCACCTGTGCCTGCGCTGAATGCTGGTGGACGTTGCAGGCACAGGGCTACCAGTGATCATTTTTTATTAAACTGTGCACCCCCACCTCCCTTGGGATGTAAAAGGCAGCGCCCTAGGCAGGTGCCTACATAGCCTACCCTTAATGTTGTTTTCTATAGGGCTTGGAATTGATTAAGCAGTTTAGGTAGTTGAGAATCCCTTTTCTTAGCTTTGTTGCCGTGGCGCCAGTGTACCCCCTGATTAGCTTGGTTGCCGTGGCACCGGTGTACCCCCACCAATGGGTTGCAATAGCCTTCTGAAGGCCCCCATTGCCGCCATCTTGATCCTCCTATGATGCTTATCCTACGACTGGTCTTCATAGTAGAATGTGAAGATCACCACATACTTAATAATAAATAATAATAATAATAATACTGCAATACTGAGCAAACAACTGCAGGTTCAGGTCCCTTGTGGGGAAAACAAAATAAAGTTTAACCCTGCTGTTCTGTTGGTCAAAAATGACCGACTTTGAACTTCAATATTCTTTAAAATATTCAAGATGCGGCTCTGAAACCCGTGGCCGACCGACCCATCCTCATTTAAGTCAATCAACCACAAGTTTCAGAACCGCATCTTGAACACCCCAAAAAATACCAAAGTTCAAAATAGGTCTCCCCAGACCGAACAGAACAGCAGGGTTAAAACAAAAAATACGCAAATGTGATACTGTGTCATCAGTAAAAGTCCGACCTGCCGATAATAGAAAATGATTGATGCCATAAAGAATTTTGCTTACTGCACCCCTCCCCCCAACAATGCAATAAAATGATACCAATAACAAAATCGACATCTCACCGTACATAAAACCCTCACGCACAGCTCCGTGAAATACGGAAACGCCTCGGATCTCCGACAACGACGCCACAGATCAAATTTATTTCTAGATTTGTTTTTCAAATTTCTGAAAAAACGATAACACAAAACTGATTTAGGCTACGTTCACATTAGCGTTTTGCGGGGCTGCGTCGGGCGCAGCCGCGGCGACGCATGCGTCATGCGCCCCTATATTTAACATGGGGGCGCATGGACATGCGTTGTCTTGCGTTTTGTGACGCATGCGTCTTTTTTGGCGCAAGCATCAGGGCACAGAGGACGCAGCAAGTTGCATTTTTTTTTTTTTGCGTCCAAAATCATGCCAAAAAAGAACGCATGCGTCACAAAACAATACGTTTTTGTTTGCGTTGTGTCGCCGACGCAGCACCGCACAACGCAAATGTGAACGTAGCCTTAATAATATAATATGCACAAAATGTTTTTCAAAGGCTAAACCTCCTCCAGTGTGATGCGTCCTTCCGCACAAGTCTCTGATGTGTCAGTAAATTTGCTGACAGCTGCAGGAGTCAGGAACACACGTGGTTTTTCCCTGTCAAAGATTTTCTCTATTCATTGATCTCTCATCCACGCATCTGATTGGTCGATAAGCTCACAAACTGGTCATTCATTGGCCGCCGCCACTGTCAATCACGCTCCGTCCATATCTCCATGACGACGATAGATTTCTTCCATAGTTTCGTTCCACTACGACGTCAATCCGAACGTCCCGCCCCCCGACCATTCACTGCCCTCGGCTGCCCCCTGCTGGTAGAAAAAGGAACCTTCCCTGTACACGTCACGGCTCTTCCCGCGTTCCTATTGGCTGATCGGGCTGTCAGTCAGCTTCCAGCGCTCGGTGCAGGCAGCAGTTACCGACTTACCGCCACAGGTTTCTCTCCGGCTTCTTCCGGCAGAGTCCCTGCTGCCAAGTGAAACTTCTTACCCCCCGGGGGAGAAGATGACGGAGAAAAGTCCGACCGAGAGGAGCTAGAACGGAGGGGGAGCCGGAGGAGTTACCTACCCGCCCGCGGGCAGCGCACACCCGGATTACTTGGGCGCTTTCGAAATGTCGGCGATCTCCGCCGCGGAGAAAGTGGACGGTTTTACGCGGAAGTCCGTCCGGAAGGCGCAGAGGCAGAAGAGGTCGCAGGGCTCGTCCCAGTTCCGCGGACAGGGGGCGCTAGTGGAGCTGTCCCCGCTTCCCCCGCTCAAAGGTAACATCCTCTCCGTGTGTGCGGCCCCGTCCGGCCGGTCTATAGGGGCAGAGCTGGAGAGCGCCCCCTGCCGGTGCCGGCGCTGGTGTCAGGGGCCCGAACACTGCGCCCCCTGCTGCTCCGCTGGAGGAAGTGCAGGCAGTGTGGAGTGCAAGGAGCCCCCTGGTGGTGTGTGTGGGAAGTGCAGTCCAAATATGACACCAGTGGGGTCAAGGTGGGGACTTGTTCACTTGCAGGCGAGCCATCAAGTTCCTTATGAACTTGTAGAAAATAACTTGCAATTTTCAGGAGTTGCCAATCACCCAAATCATAACATGGAGCAGCAGGGACCTGAGCTGGCTCCTGTCGCTGCTGATTAACCATTCATATATCACGTGATCCAATGTGCATCTGTCACCCCTACCTTGTGCTGTGACCTGTGGGATGTCATGGCAGCCGGGGGAGGGGGGGAGCCTGCCTAATCTAGCGCCCCCATCACTGCCATGCTGGTGGTCCTGTGATGACCGGCCACAAGCTGAGCTTCATAACAGACCGTGACGTTCACCATCTCCTGTAGTATAAAGCACAAACCATCACAAATCCCTAAGAGGGACCTAAAAAATACATTGGAAAATTTAAAAAAGGGTGAAAAACGTGAACCGCTCTCCCATTTTCTTCACTTAAGACCTAAAAACGAAGCCGTGAAAGTCTGATCCATCAAAATCTAAACTTATTTAGGGCGCAAAGTAAGCGCTAAATAAAACAAATACTCCGGTATTGTTGTTTTTTCGGTGTAAGAACGGCAAAAGAAAAATACAATAAAAAGTGATAACACGCGGTATGTGCCCTAACATGGCCCGATGAATGCTGTACAAGGGGGCGTGGCTCACCTGACAATCTGGGGGCGTGTCTCTGGGCTGCCGCGCATAATTACCCTGTAAGCCACACCCCATTAGTAGACACCATTAGTAATAGATAAAAAAAAAAAAAAAAGACCGTATCCCTTGAACCGTACTGCAGATTTACAAAAACAAGGAATGGAAATCTCCGGGAGCAGTGGGAATAAAATGAGACCAAAACCTGGCCGCCCTTGATCCAGTGACAGCTCTCCTTTAAAAGGATAAAATATATATATATATATATAATTTTTTTCCTCTTTTTTTTTTTTTTTCTTTTGGTATAGCTGTAATTGTACTGGCTTGTAAAATTTACGCCGGGTCAATGTTTGCAAAAAAAAAAAAAAAAAAAAACGATTTTTTTTCTTTCCCCAACACTTGGAATTTTATTTCCAATTCTCTTAAAAGGAGTGTCGACAAGAAAATGTAAAAAAATAAATAAAAATAAATTAATAAAAAAAAAAAAATAATGGCTATTGGAAGGTAGGGGAGGAATAAAAACAAAAGCACAAAAAACAATGGTTTGTGGAAGGAAGTGGTTACTGTATGTACTGGGTAGATGTGATAACCTGGAAGGCTCTGTGCACATGATTTAGTATCTGCCGCACATTTTACTGCACTAAAAACTCATGTTTTGAAGGATAAAATGCTAATTTTTTTTTTATTTTTTCCTGTTCATGAGCGGGTGATAAATGCTGAAAGAATTGCCGTGTGCTGCAGATTTGACAAAAACACTTTGATGGTTGATGGAGAGAGTAAAATGTTATCTTCGGTCTGGTACGACCCGGCTCTTACCGTTCCTGAGAATTTTCCTGGTGCCCAGATGCACAATTTTCCATTACTTTGTTTTTTTTTTTTTTTATTGGGATCCATCCAACTAATTTCTTCTATCATTGCAGAATACAAGTCTCTTTTTAAGTGTCTATCCTCTTCTATTATTTTTATCATACAAAATGCCCTGCTCTTCATGTTTTGTCTCAATGTGTAACTATTTGCTGCTGCTAATCTCATTTATGGACAAAATCAGTCTCCTTCCCCCTCTGGAAGCTGGAAACATTTCCCCTAGTAAAGAAGTCCCGCGCATGTTTTACTTGCCATAGGTGTTCATCCGCTGCTTAGGTCCCTCTCTTTATGCTTTGCTTTTACCAGGCCTGAGCTTGACCCTGTGATATGGGGTCATAGCCCTGGGGGGCTCGCACTGTCTGCTAATGGCGGTGCGTAGTAACAAGTGTTTACCATCCAATCTTCTGCTATCTTGATGACAATCATTCCGTAAAGAGTTAATTAGCTGGTACAAATTGGAGTTTGTTTGGCGGCCCGAGGCGGGTGTTTGCCAATGTGTTAGTAGTCAGGTGATCTTCTGTGCGGGTTATCATTTTTTTTTTTTTTTTTTTCTTTTTTTAATATTTATTTAGTCTGGTGATTGATAACTCCTAGAACAGGATGTTACTTACAAGTGAACTTCCCACGTCCTGCTGCCACGGCCCGAGACCGGCAGAAGAGCAGCATTATGTAGACCCCTGTGCACAGCGGGTGAGCGTCTCCCCTTATGGCCGAGCGATGGTCGGCGGATGGCGCTGCCAGCAGCTCTCGGCCGTCTCTCCTCTACACCGGAATCATTAGCATTGCCTGTTCTCTGAGAGACGCCTACATCTCTAAGGGTCCGTGCACTCAACCGCTTATAGCGAAGGGTCGGAGCACACCACCGCTTATCTCTAAGGGTCCGTGCACACCACCAATTATATCAGACAAATTCTTTCCTTAATTTTGACTGGTTACATATAAATGTACAAGGATAAAAAAAAAAAGACACCAAAAATATTACATGTTACCTGACGAAGGGCTGGTAAGGTTCGAAACGCGCGTCGGGGTTTGGTGCTGCAATCCTTCACACAGCACAGCCTCCTGGGCCATGCAGCACACATTTGCTACAGAGCGTTTCACCTATGGATCACATATACTCTTACTATTTACACTGTGGTTTTACGACAATGAACTCTTTATCCTTTTTGATTCCTGAGAAGTTTGGTATTTTTTACTATTCTTACTCTCCCTATATACATGGTTACATATGTTTTCTTCGGCTGCGGCCAGCGCTCTGCACTTCCTGCTCCTTTATCGCACATGTCCGTATTTTGTAAACTAATCTATACGCTGGCCTGCCTCCTACAGCTGCGCATATTTTATCACTTTCTTTTTATTTTCTGGTGGATTCCGCTCCGTAAGCCGATAGCTAAGCGCTCAAAAAAATAAGCATCCACATTTCTATGTAAAAAAAAAAAAAAAAAAAAAAGCCCCCCCCCCCCAAATGACTTTCTGTTCACATGTTGAGTGTTGTAACTCTTAGGTTGCCAAAGACTCCAATGGATTAACAGTGAGTAAGGCTGCGTTTACATTTGAGTTCTGCCGGGCTGCGTCGGGCGCAGCCGCGGCAACGCATGCACCCCTATATTTAACATGGGGGCGCATGGACATGCGTTTGCATGCGTTTTGCGATGCATGCGTTTTATTTTTTTGCCGCAAGCGTTAGGGCGCAGAGGATGCAGCAAGATGCATTTTTTTTTTGTGTCCAAAATTCGGCAAAATAGGACGCATGCGTCGCAAAACTATGCGTTTTAGCGTGCGTTTTTGTTTGCGTTGTGCGTTGCGTCGCCGACGCAACATCGCGCAACGCAAATGTGAACGTAGCGTCAGACGATTCTTGAGGCGACTTTTTAAGCTTTTTGGCAGCTCCAAAGCCTCTACCAGTTTCTTCATTATTGAACAGCGTAAAAAAAAAAAAAAGTAATGAAAGATGTTGAAAAAGCAAATAAAAATCCTGCCGGTAGTCTAGTGTCAAGGCGTGCTCAGGAAATAACCCTTGCAAAAAATGCAAAAAATAATTGGTGGCATTGCCTGAAGCATCTTCCTTTCTCTATGGATCCCGGCTCTCCGCGGCCGCCCTGCGCGCTGCTATCTCCGGCATGCATTATGTGTCTGTACATGCAGCTCCATGTCGGGCGGAGGTGTCACCGCTGCCAATCATCCTGTGATGAGCAGCTGCATCTCCCTGCCCAGGGTCACAGATCCCAGGAGCCATCTTGCTTGGAAAGTAACTGATTCCACCAGACATTAGCGTGCACGCTCTGTTCGGCCGAGCATCCATGGTTTTCAGTGGGGAGAGCGGAGACTTATCCCTGCAAAACCTACGGCTCTCTGCACTTCCAGCTCTGTGTACTCTTTGCATCCACCTGAATACAGCTGATCGATGGGGGGCCGTGTGTCGGACCACCACTGATCTGATTTTACCTTCCTAAGGAAAGGTCATCAATATCATAATTCTAGAAAACCCCTTTAAGGTTTACTACTGGGATCTTTAACTTGTGGCTCTCCATCTGCAAAACTACGATTCCCAGCAATCAAAAGATGCGGACCCCTGTTCCTGCAGTGTTTTGTTAATTTAAGGAGGGTGTTGTCATATCTTCTGTAGCGCACTGCTCCTGGACTCCTGTCTTCTCATTTGCTGGGGGGGAGTTGTTCTCCTGATGGTACAGCGCTGATCGTTTGTTGCACCGCTGGCCAGAATTGTACACCCTTGGGCGGCGCACGCAGAGGTGGAGGGGTCCCTCAGACCAGGGCTGTGGAGTCTGTAAGCCACAGTTGCGACTCCGACTCCTTCATAAATGGCCAATTCGTAATAATAAATTTACTGTTGTCAAATATTAACATCGTGCTTATTCAGTTTCTCACCATCATATAAGTAATCAGACCACTTAGAGCAAAAACCATGTTTATTAGAATATAGCAAATAACTTTTAAAAACTTTTCTAAACTCTTGTAAGTAAATATGCAATAAACACGCAGTTAATAAGAAGAAATCTATAAATTTGTCCTCAGAAAAAGTATTGCCTCCGTCAGATCCTCCTTCATGGATGCCCTCAAATCTGATCTAATTATTTTGAGAGCAGAGAACAACCTCAGGATTTTAGTTCTGCATTCACAATCCAAATGACAATTGTTTTTGCTAAAAACAATTGTACAAAATTATTGCCAGGTCGTACAACTGATACAGTGGTCAGTAATGCCGGCGTCACACTAGTGAGTTTTACGGACGTATGAGCGCATAAAATACGTCCGTAAACTACGCATTACACACGGCCCAATGATTCTCAATGGGTCAGGTCCTATCAGCCGTATATTACGCATCCATATTATACGGCTTTCTACGGCCGTACAAAATCGCAGCATGCTGCGTTTGTCATTGTATTGTGCAAATAATCCGCCAATGAAAGTCTATGGGGGCCAGAAAAATACGGATTACACACGGACCAGCAGTGTGACTTGCGAGAAATACGCAGCGGTGTTAGAGAGAAAAGCCGGTAATCATTGCGGTGTACAGTAAAATCACACTGACAGCTTCCAGTAGAATAGGTAGAATAAATGTCTACACATAGAATAGATATTTCTCCTTCCTCACCAGATTGTGAGGAAACCCCCTCCCTCCAGGTGGTCTCCTGTCTCTTGAAGGTCTGTGAAACCTGATATCACAGTTGGATTTCAGAGCTTCAGGGGAGAGGATATAGCTGCACAGATCTCTCAGGCTCATTGTATGTGAATACGTCACATTCAGTAAGGTTGGTATTTTATGTTTTTATTCATCACAATAGTTTATTTAGCTTGTTTTATGAATGTATAGCACAAAATGTGAGGATATTTCATAGAAATAAGGGAGATTTTATAAAAGAAAGTGTGCTGCTCAGGCATATACAGTAGTTCCCTAACATATTCCTTCTCTTGCTTCAGATTATCTGCTGAAATGGAGAGGAAAATGTACAATTTATCCAAACAACTTGATGTTGAGGAAGTAACAAACATGCTGTTAGATGATAGAGACCTCACACTGAATGAGGATTTAGGAGAGGAAAGTGAGATTGATTCTCATGATGAGGTGGAAGAATGTGTCCTGGATTCTGAAACAGAGCAAGATGGTGACAGTGGTGAGGATGAAGAAGTTGGATCATATTATATTGGAAAAGAACTAGTACTTGGAGAGCTACGCAGGAGAAGCGTGAAAACAATCGGTATCCCCTCTCGCCTTCAAGTTCAGCTCAAAAGGTTCCGCCCAGAAGATGATGGTGAAAAGTCACCATCTGCACCACCTCACAAAAGAAGGAGATGCACCACCTGCCAAACGGAAAGCGGAACCAGAAGGCTTTCAAATTATGAATGTCTCAAATGTCATAAAGCAATTTGCCTGACACATGCAAAAATGGTGTGTAATTCTTGCTATTTGCTCTGCAAGTGTGACTTTTCTGGGGAAACCTCAGCATCTACTTCTGATTGAATATGTTTTTAATAGTACTTAAGGTACCTTAAAATTAAGTTTGTGTTCAAAAATTTTCTTTGTACATTTTTTTGAGAGAGTCGAACTGGGGACTATTTGGCGGGAGTTTTGAAAAGTTTGTATTTCATAGTTATTAGTTTTATGTTAAGTAAATGTTTTTTTTTTGCAACTGATTATGTGTAGTCTCTTTTATTACATCCCTATGAAGGTCACTGATCACATTTAGAGCACTGAAATTGCAAACATTAGATATTATAGGTATTTTTCCAGCAGGCGCCTGACAGGCACATTGTATGTGACGGAGGGTTAAATTTAAGGGTTAAATGGCGGAAAAAATTGGCGTGGGCTCCCGCGCAATTTTCTCCGCCAGAGTAGTAAAGCCAGTGACTGAGGGCAGATATTAATAGCCTGGAGAGGGTCCACGGTTATTGCCCCCCCCCCCCCCCGGCTAAAAACAGCTGCCCCCAGCCACCCCAGAAAAGGCACATCTGGAAGATGCGCCTATTCTGGCACTTGGCCACTCTCTTCCCATTCCCGTGTAGCGGTGGGATATGGGCTAATGAAGGGTTAATGCCACCTTGCTATTGTGAGGTAACATTAAGCCTAATTAATAATGGAGAGGCGTCAATTATGACACCTATCCATTATTAATCCAATAGCATGAAATGGTTAAAAAACACACAAACACAATATTACAAAGTTTTTTTAATGAAATAAAAACACAGGTTGTTGTAATATTTTATTAGACTCTTAATCCACCTGAAGACCCTCGCTCTGTAACAAAGTAAAAATAAAAAAACAACAATATCCCATACCTTCCGATGATCTGTCACGTCCCACGCTGTAAATCCATCTGAAGGGGTTAAATAATTTTACACCCAGGAGCTCTGCTAATGCAGCGCTGCTCGTGGCTGTAAACCCCAGCGAATGAAGGTAATGAGGGTCAATGACCTGTAGTTACCTTTATTCGCGGTGATGCGCCCTCTGCTGGATGTCCTCATATGAACTCGAGCCTGGGAACTTTTCTGAATATTTTCCCACGCTCGAGGGACATTAGAAATGTCTCTATCTCCAGCAGAACTGCTTATCACTGTTGTTCATAATTTGATAGAACATATATATTTGAGTAACATTTATAAAATTCATATGAAAGTTCAATTATGAAATATTAATACATTTTTTTTTTAAAGCTGGAGTCGGTACATTTCTACCGACTCCGACTCCAACCAAAACTAACTCCGACTCCACGACTCCGACTCCACAGCCCTGCCTCGGACGGTGCACGCAGAGGTGGAGGGGTCCCTCGGACGGTGCACGCAGAGGTGGAGGGGTCCGTCGGATGGTGCACGCAGAGGTGGAGGGGTCCCTCGGACGGCGGACGCAGAGGTGGAGGGGTCCCTCGGACGGTGCATGCAGAGGTGGAGGGGTCCGTCGGATGGTGCACGCAGAGGTGGAGGGGTCCCTCGGACGGTGCACGCAGAGGTGGAGGGGTCCGTCGGATGGTGCACGCAGAGGTGGAGGGGTCCCTCGGACGGCGGACGCAGAGGTGGAGGGGTCCCTCGGACGGTGCACGCAGAGGTGGAGGTGCCGGTGTGGCCAGCTCACCTAGGAGGCCAAGGAACATCTGACGGACTGCAGGGTGGCCAATAATTTAACCCCTTAGTGACAGAGCCAATTTGGTACTTAATGACCGAGCCAATTTTTGCAATTCTGACCACTGTCACTTTATGAGGTTATAACTCTGGAACGCTTCAACGGATCCCGCTGATTCTGAGATTGTTTTTTCGTGACATATTGTACTTCATGTTAGTGGTAACATTTCTTCGATATTACTTGCGATTATTTATGAAAAAAACGGAAATATGGCGAAAATTTTTAAAATTTTGCAATTTTCAAACTTTGTATTTTTATGCCCTTAAATCAGAGAGATATGTCACGAAAAATAGTTAATAAATAACATTTCCCATATGTCTACTTTACATCAGCACAATTTTGGAAACAAAATTTTTTTTTGTTAGGGAGTTATAAGGGTTAAAAGTTGACCAGCAATTTCTCATTTTTACAACACCATTTTTTTTTAGGGACCACATCACATTTGAAGTCATTTTGAGGGGTCTACATGATAGAAAATAATGAAGTGTGACACCATTCTAAAAACTACACCCCTCAAGGTTCTCAAAACCACATTCAAGAAGTTTATTAACCCTTTACGTGCTTCACAGGAACTGAAACAATGTGGAAGGAAAAAATGAACATTTAACTTTTTTTTGCAAACATCTTAATTCAGAACCATTTTTTTTATTTTCACAAGTGTAAAAACAGAAATGTAACCATAAATTTTGTTATGCAATTTCTCCTGAATACTCCAATACCCCATATGTGGGGGTAAACCACTGTTAGGGCGCACCGCAGAACTTAGAAGTGAAGGAGCGCCGTTTTACTTTTTCAATGTTGAATTGGCTGGAATTGAGATTGGATGCCATGTCGCGTTTGGAGAGCCCCTGATGTGCCTAAACAGTGGAAACCCCCCACAAGTGACACCATTTTGGAAACTAGACCCCTTAAGGAACTTATCTAGATGTGTGGTGAGCACTTTGAACCCCCAAGTGCTTCACAGAAGTTTATAACGTAGAGCCGTGAAAATAAAAAAATCGCTTTTGTTTCCACAAAAATGATCTTTTTGCCCACAAATTCTTATTTTCACAAGGGTAACAGGAGAAATTAGACCACAAAAGTTATTGTGCGATTTCTCCTGAATACGTCGATACCCCATATGTGAGGGTAAACCACTGTTTGGGCGCACCGCAGAGCTTGGAAGTGAAGGAGCGCCGTTTTACTTTTTCAATGTAGAATTGGCTGGAATTGAGATTGGACGCCATGTCGCGTTTGGAGAGCCCCTGATGTGCCTAAACAGTGGAAACCCCCCACAAGTGACACCATTTTGGAAACTAGACCCCTTAAGGAACTTATCTAGATGTGTGGCGAGCACTTTGAACCCCCATGTGCTTCACAGAAGTTTATAATGCAGAGCCGTGAAAATAAAAAATATTTTTTTTTTCCACAAAAAAGATATTGTAGCCCCCAAGTTTTTATTTTTACAAGGGTAACAAGAGAAATTGGACCCCAAAAGTTGTTGTCCAATTTGTCTTGAGTATGCTGGTACCCCATATGTGGGGGTAAACCACTGTTTGGGCGCACGACAGAGCTCGGAAGGAAGGAGCGCCGTTTTGGAATGCAGACTTTGATAGAATGGTCTGCGGGTATTATGTTGCATTTGCAGAGCCCCTGATGTACCTAACCAGTAGAAACCCTCCACAAGTGACCCCATTTTGGAAACTAGACCCCCAAGGAACTTATCTAGATGTGTGGTGAGAACTTTGAATGCCCAAGTGCTTCACAGAAGTTTAGAATGCAGAGTCGTGAAAATAAAAAATATTTTTTTTTTCACAAAAAAGATTTTGTAGCCCCCAAGTTTTTATTTTCACAAGGGTAACAGGAGAAATTGGACTGCAATAGTTGTTGTCCAATTTATCCCGAGTACGCTGATGTGCCATATGTGGGGGTAAACCACTGTTTGGGCGCACGGCAGAGCTCGGAAGGGAAGGAGCACCTTTTTGGAATGCAGACTTTGATAGAATGGTCTGTGGGCATTATGTTGCGATTGCAGAGCCCCTGATATACCTAAACTGTAGTAACCCCCCACAAGTGACCCCATTTTGGAAACTAGACCCCCCAAGGAACTTATCTAGATGTGTGGTGAGAACTTTGAATGCCCAAGTGCTTCACAGAAGTTTAGAATGCAGAGTCGTGAAAATAAAAAATATTTTTTTTTTTCACAAAAAAGATTTTGTAGCCCCCAAGTTTTTATTTTCACAAGGGTAACAAGAGAAATTGGACCCCAGAAGTTGTTGTCCAATTTATCCCGAGTACGCTGATGCTCCATATGTGGGGGTAACCCACTGTTTGGGCGCACGGCAGAGCTCAGAAGGGTGGGAGCACCATTTGACTTTTTGAGCGCAAAATTGGCTGTCGTGTTTGGAGACCCCCTGATGTACCTAAACAGTGGAAACCCCCCAATTCTAGCTCCAACCCCTAACCCTAATCCCAACCTGATCCATAATCCTAATCACTAACCCTAACCACAACCCTTACCCCAAAACAACCCTAATGTCAACCCTAACCATAACCCTAATCAAAACCCTAAATCCAACACACCCCTAATCCTAATCTCAACCCTAACCTCAAACCTAACCCTAATCCCAATACACCCCTAATCACAACCCTAACCTTAACCCTAATCCCAAACCTAACCCTAATCCCAAGCGTAACCCTAATGCCAACCCTAACCCTAATACCAACCCTAATCCAAACCCTAAACCTAATCCCAGCTCTAACCCTAACTTTAGCCCCAACCCTAGCCCTAACTTTAGCCCCAACCCTAGCCCTAACTTTAGCCCCAACCCTAACCCTAGCCCTAAGGCTACTTTCACACTTGCGTTGTTTGGCATTCCGTCGCAATCCGTCGTTTTGGACAAGAAACGGATCCTGCAAATGTGCCCGCAAGATGCGTTTTTTGCCCATAGTATTGCCGACGGATCGTGACGGATGGCCACACGTCGCGTCCGTCGTGCACTGGATCAGTTGTGTTTTGGCGGAGCGTCGGCACAAAAAAACGTTCAATGAAACGTTTTTTTGTACGTCGCATCCGCCATTTCTGACCGCGCATGCGTGGCCGTAACTCCGCCCCCTCCTCCCCAGGACATAGATTGGGCAGCGGATGCGTTGAAAAACTACAGCTGCTGCCCACGTTGTGCACAATTTTCACAACGTGCGTCGGTATGTCGGGCCGACGCATTGCGACGGCCCCGTACCGACGTAAGTGTGAAAGAAGCCTAACCCTAAATTTAGCCCCAACCCTAACCCTAAATTTAGCCCCAACCCTAGCCCTAACCCTAGCCCTAACCCTACCTTTAGCCCTACCCCTAACCTAACCCTACCCCTAACCTAACCCTACCCCTAACCCTACCCCTAACCTAACCCTAACCTAACCCTACCCCTAACCTAACCCTACCCCTAACCCTAACCTAACCCTACCCCTAACCTAACCCTAGCCGTAACCCTACCCCTAACCTAACCCTAGCCCTAACCCTACCCTACCCCTAACCCTACCCCTAACCCTAACCCTACCCCTAACCCTACCCCTACCCTACCCCTAACCTTAACCCTAACCTAACCCTAACCTAACCCTAGCCCTAACCCTACCCCTAACCCTACCCCTAACCCTACCCCTAACCCTAACCCTACCCCTAACCCTAACCCTAATTTTAGCCCTAACCGCTGTTCTCCTGCCGGCCGGCAGATGGAGACAGATGGCGGGCGCACTGGGCATGCGTCCGCCATGTTCTTCTGCCGGCGGCCAGGAGGAGCAGCAAGAGGATCCAGGGACCTAGGTGAGTATGCTAGGGTCCCCGAATCCCCCTATTTCTCTGTCCTCTGATGTGCGATCACATCAGAGGACAGAGAATTACACTTTACTTTTTTTTTTTTTTTTTTGCGGTCGCCGGTAAACAGTTAATTACCGGCGATCGCAAAACAGGGGTCGCTAAAACCGACCCCCGATCATGCTCTTTGGGGTCTCGGCTACCCCAGGCAGCCGAGACCCCAAAGATTCTCCCGGTGCCGGCCGGCGGGCGCACTGCGCATGCGCCCGCCATTTTGAAGATGGCGGCGCCCACCGGGAGACACGAGGAGCATCGGGGGAGCTAGGTGAGTATTGGGGGGCCACCTGGGACCCCTTTTCTCTGTCCTCCGATGTGCGATCACATCGGAGGACAGAGAAATTAAAGAGATCGCTTTTTTTTTTTTTTTTTTTTTTTTTTTTGCGATCGCCGGTAAACGGTTAATTACCGGCGATCGCAAATGCGGGGAGGGTTAAAAACCCCCCGAATCATGTTCTCTGGGGTCTCGGCTACCCTCGGCAGCCGAGACCCCGGAGAAAATCGGCCTGTGGGGGGCGCTATACACTTTTTCCACAGCGCCGTTAATTAACGGCGCTGTGGTTTAAGTACCCTTAGCGGCCGCCGTTAAAAGGCGTATCGGCGGTCGCTAAGGGGTTAAGAAATAAGCAGAAAACAATGATATCCCCCCCAGGTCATGAGATCAGAGAGGATTTTTAATAAGAGGTAATTTGCGGAGTTGCTCGCTTTTACAAGCTCTCTGCGATTTCTCCTGCTGGTGATCGGCCTCTAGTATTACAGATCCCACTAATAGTAATACGTTGCTGGAATGTTCTCCCTCCGCTGAAGTCTGTGAGCAGATGAAAACTTTTGAGTAAACTTCTTTGCTTGGGCCCTGCGACTCCTCCGTCCCCTCCCTGGCTCCTGTGTTGTGCTGGTCTCCTGGATATCGCCTGACCCGTGGTGACATTCATTATCTGGAGCTGCCTCTTCCATTGTACCTGTACTCCCTCTGGATGGGAGCGTAGATACTCAGGTGTTTGCACCATTTGCTGTCAATAGTCTATATTTTTAGGATTTTGCTTTGCCGGCTGACAAATTGTTGCTGTTTCTGACAGTCTCTAGTCATTACAAAGTACTAAAGGGATTGTATTTCTTGCTTTGTGCCTTGTTTCCAGCATTCAACACTCTGTCTTTTTAGAGTCATAATGAAGAGAATTTGTCATTCGGGACCTTTATTTATAAGCTGGAGCAGAGGAGAGTTAATAAGCAAATCATTCTGCCAGCACTGTAGGTGCTAGGACTTCCTTTCCCTTCACTTCTCAGCATGCATTGCACCAGTCACTGTCCAACCCTGAACTGATGGGTGTGTGTGTGTATGTATATATATATATATATATATATATATATATATATATATATATATATATATATATATATATATATATATATATATATATATATATATATATAAATTAGTCTTATTATGGCTTTTAAACATTTCTCTGACTTTTGCTCGCTCCTTGGCTGAGATCGGCCCACTATTCTTCCAGTGGCCTACAGTATCTGCTGAGATGTTCTGCGTGCCAAGAAGTAGGAGAACACTGGCAAGATTTGCTCTCTGATAGACTACTTTACCTGTGAGGTTTTTCCAAAAAAACAACAAAATACTTTGCAAATAAAATCCTGATGTTTGCAGGGGACCAATAAGCCGCTCCACTCTTATCACATTGCCATCAGTGTGAGCAGAAAGGGAACTTGTGTTCTTTTTGTAATTCTATATTTTTTTTTAATTTAATTATCTTTAACCCCTTCCCAACATCCGCACGGCACCGCAGGAGCTCCGTACCCCCAAACTGCTGTATACTTCCTGGCGACAGCGCGGGCTCACGCTGAGTGACGCCGAGATCAAATGCAGGTGTCTGCTTCTACGAGAGCCAGTACCCTGCAGCAACACCCACAATTGGTGGTAGCACCGAACGCGGGCGTTTAACCCTCCCCCGATGTCGCTGTCCATAGCATCAGTGACATCGAACGGGCATCGCAAAGGGAGGGAACTCCCTCTCTGACTGTGGCTTGTAAGCTCGTGCTCCTCCCTGCCTGCGAGACGCTTGCTGATTTGACGTCATGCAATGCAAAAGAATTGCAGAGTATTATGATGATCAGCGATCTGTCAGTGGAATGTTGATGTCCCAATCGGGCACAATGTAAAAAAGTAGGGGGGGGGTGCGGAGTTAAAAAAAAGACCAATAAATACATTTATGTAAAACAAAGTCCACATATTTGGTATCGCAGCATCCTGAACCAACTGACCTAAAACAGTCCTAATAGTTAACCCCTTCAGTGAACACTGTTAAAAAAAAAGTCAATAAGTAAACGAGACAAAAAACAATGCTTTATCATGCCGCTGAACAAAAAGTGGAATAAAACGCGATCAAAAAGACAAATGTAAATAAAAATGGTACCGCTGAAAGCGTCATCTTGTCCTGCAAAAAACGAGCCGTCGTACAGCGTCATCAGCGAAAAAATAAGTTATAGCTCAGAATAAAGTGGTGCAAAAATAATTATTCTATAAAAGTTGTTACTGTGTAAAAGCGCCAAAACATAAAAAAAAAAAAATCTATGATTTTTTTTATCGCTGTTAGGCCACATTCACACGTTGCGTCCTGTCCTGCGGGTTCTCCCGCAGCGGATTTGATAAATCTGCAGGGCAAACCCGCTGCGGTTATCCCTGCGGGATTTTACCCCTACCATTGATGCTGCATATGCAGCAATATGCAGCATCAATAGTAATGTTAAAAATAATAAAATAATTATATACTTACCCTCTGACGTCCCGATCTCCTCGGCGCTGCAGGCGGCGGTCCGGTTCCAACGATGCTGTGCGACCAAGACCTTCGTGACGTCACGGTCATGTGACCGCGACGTCACCGAAGGTCCTGGTCGCATAGCAAACCTGAGACCGGACGGCCGCATGCAGCGCTGAGACTTCAGAGGTGAGTATATCATTATTTTTTTATTTTAATTCTTTTTTTTTAACTCAAATATGGTTCCCGGGGCCTGAAGGAAAGTCTCCTCTCCTCCACCCCGGGTATAACCCGCACATTATCCGCATTACTTCCCGCATGGTGGGCACAGCCCCATGCGGGAAGTAAGCGGATCAATGCATTTCTATGGGTGCAGAATCGCTGCGATTCTGCACAAAGAAGTGACATGGTCCTTCTTTTTTTCCGCAGAAATTCAGCGCGTTTTTTTTCAGGATTTTCCGCAATGTGGGCACAGCGGTTTTTGTTTTCCATAGGGTAACATTGTACTGTACCCTGCATGGAAAACAGCTGCGGACCCGCAGCGGCAAAATCGCGGCGGTTCCGCAGTAAAAACCGCATAGTGTGAACATACCCTAATCATACTGGCCAGAAGAATAAAGCTGCCTTATCAATTTGACCACACACGGAATGGTATAAAAGCCCCCTCCTCCCCAAAAAAACCAATTCCTGAATTGCTGGTTTTTGGTCATTCTGCCTCCCAAAAATCAGAATAGAAAGCGATCCGAAAATGGTACCAATAAAAACGTCAACTCGTCCCACAAAAAAAAAACAAGCCATAACATGACTCTGTGGGCTGAAATATGGAAAATAATTGTAGCTCTCAAAATATGGGGATGCAAAAAGAGTCTTTCAGTGTGTGACAGGAGCCAAACCTAAAAACCCGATAAATCTGGTATTGCTGTAATCGCACCGACCCGAAGAATAAAGTCATCTAATTACTTATACCGCACAAGTAATGGCGTAAAAAGGAAATAAAACCAACTCTTCACCTTCTGTTTTGTTCATTCTGCCTCCCAAAGATCGCAGTAAGGTTCGGCTCCTATTTATCCTGCGCTCTGCGCTGAGCTCTTACACTGGAGTTTCCATGTAAATCTGACATGTATGACTCAGACGGAACCTGTGACGGAAGATTCTCTATAATGCGGCAGATGGAGGTACTGTGGACGGCATCTGACCTGTGATCCAGTGGTGTCCGTGTTTTTAGGCGTTTTGTGCACTTTTGAAAAGGATAGAACAGAGGCCAGACGGAGTCCAGAGTAAATCTGCTGCATCATTAGTGAATGGATTTCTCAGGGTTTCATCCGAATTAAGTCACTCGGAGATTTATAGGGAAACCCCGATGTAAGTGCTCAGCGTAGATTGACTGATAAATGTGATCCCAAATGTTATGTAAAATGTTCCCAATAAAGACTCTGGAAAAGCGCTGTGGCTCCTCAAAAGAAATCCAGTGAATTCTGCACTCCCATATCCAAATATTCCCTCCTTTCTGAGCCCCAGTGAGCCTAAATCACATTGATCATCCACATTTTCCAGTGTGAAAATGTAAAATCTGGGGCTAAAACTACATTTTGGTGGTAAAAATGTAATTTTTTTCCCCCCACTGTTTAGGTACATCAGGGTCTATTCAAACGCGACATGACACTTGCAGAGCATTCCATCAAAATCTGCATTCCAAAACGTCACTCCTTCCTTTGAGCCCTGCCGTGCGCCCTAACAGCAGTTTTCCCCCACATATGGGGGTATCTGTGTACTCAAAAGAAATTGCACAACAAATTTTGGCGTACCTTTTTTTTTTTTTTTTTTTTTTTCCTGTTACCATTGTGGAAATAAAAAAAAATTTGGGCTAAAAGAACATTTTGTGGGAAATTCCCCCTCCTTCCACTCTATCGTTATAAACTTCTGCAAAGCACCTTGGGTGTTCAAGGTGCTCACCACACATCTAGATACATTTCTTGAGGGGTCTAGTTTCCAAAATTGCTCACTTGTGGGGGGTTTCCACGGTTTAGGCACATCAGGGACTCTCCAGATGCTACACGGCGTCTGCTAATGATTCCAGCAAATTTTGCATTCAAAAAGTCAAATTGTGCTCCTTCCCTTCCAAGCCCTGCTGTGCACCCAAACAGTAGATTTCCCCCACATATGGAGTATTGTCATACTCAGGAGAAATTGCACAACAAATTGTCTGAAGTAATTTCTCCTATTACCCTTGTGAAAATGCAAAGCGTAGGGCTAAAAGAACATTTTTGTGAAAGTTATTTTTTTTTCCTTCCACATTCCATTAATTCCTGGGAAGCACCTGAAGGGTTAATGAACTTCTTGACTGTGGTGTTGAGCACCTTGAGGGGTGCAGTTTTTAGAATGGTGTCACTTTTGGGTATTTTCTTTCATGTACACCCCTCAAAGTCACTTCAAATGTGATGTGGTCCCTAAAAGAAAAAAAAGGATTGTAAATTTTGCTGTAAAAATGACATATCAGTCCTATAGAATATCACGGGTATCTGTGATATCCATGACAACCACAGATGGTCGTCGTATACGACCATCAGACGTGCGCATGAGGCCTTACGCTGAGTGATACCAAGCAGCAGCTATCAGAAATCTGATCGGTGATACGTGAAGCTGAGCGCTTGTAAAGTTACTGAACTTTCCATCTCCTCCTATGTCAGACGTGTCCAGAAGTGCAGTTCCACGGTAATTACTATTCTGTTCTGTAGTTACTCGGGAAGAATTGAAGAAGAAAGTCTATAAAGTGCAACCTGTAAAACTTGTTTCTGGTTTCATCAGATAAGGCTTAGAAGTTCTATAAATGAAGACGTGCAGCGTTCACGATAATGATCACATATCTACATAAATGATTGCTTGCGGTGAGGGAGCGAGAGGCCATAAAGCTGACCGCGTGCAGCGAGCGGTGCGGGAGGCCATAAAGCTGACTGTGTGCATTGAGAGAGCGAGCGGTGCGGGAGGCCATAAAGCTGACCACGCACAGTGAGAGCGAGCGGTGCGGGAGGCCATAAAGCTGACCACGCACAGTGAGAGCGAGCGGTGCGAGAGGCCATAAAGCTGGCCGTGTGCATTGAGAGAGTGAGCGGTGCGAGAGACCATAAAGCTGACCGTGTGCAGTGAGCGAGCGGTGCGGGAGGCCATAAAGCTGACTGCGCGCAGTGAGAGAGCAAGCGGTGCGAGAGACCATAAAGCTGACCGCGTGCAGTGAGCGGTGCGGGAGGCCATAAAGCTGACTGCGCGCAGTGAGAGGGCGAGTGGGGCGGGAGGCCATAAGGCTGACCACGCACAGCGAGAGACCATAAAGCTGACCGCGTGCAGCGAGCGGTGCGGGAGGCCATAAAGCTGACCGCGTGCAGTGAGAGAGCAAGCGGTGCGGGAGGCCATAAAGCTGACCGCGTGCAGCGAGCGGTGCGGGAGGCCATAAAGCTGACCACGCACAGTGAGAGAGCAAGCGGTGCGAGAGACCATAAAGCTGACCGCGTGCAGCGAGCGGTGCGGGAGGCCATAAAGCTGACCGCGTGCAATGAGAAAGCGAGCTGTGCGAGAGGCCATAAAGCTGACCGCGTGCAATGAGAGAGCGAGCGGTGCGGGAGGCCATAAAGCTGACCGCGTGCAGTGAGAGCGAGCTGTGCGAGAGGCCATAAAGCTGACCGCGAGCGGTGCGGGAGGCCATAAAGCTGACCGCGTGCAATGAGAAAGCGAGCGGTGCGAGAGGCCATAAAGCTGACCACGCACAGTGAGAGCGAGCGGTGCGAGAGGCCATAAAGCTGACCACGCACAGTGAGAGCGAGCGGTGCGGGAGGCCATAAAGCTGACCACGCACAGTGAGAGCGAGCGGTGCGAGAGGCCATAAAGCTGACCGCGTGCAATGAGAAAGCGAGCGGTGCGAGAGGCCATAAAGCTGACCGCGTGCAATGAGAAAGCGAGCGGTGCGAGAGGCCATAAAGCTGACCGCGTGCAATGAGAAAGCGAGCGGTGCGAGAGGCCATAAAGCTGACCGCGTGCAATGAGAAAGCGAGCGGTGCGAGAGGCCATAAAGCTGACCACGCACAGTGAGAGCGAGCGGTGCGAGAGGCCATAAAGCTGACCACGCACAGTGAGAGCGAGCGGTGCGGGAGGCCATAAAGCTGACCACGCTCAGTGAGAGCGAGCGGTGCGAGAGGCCATAAAGCTGACCGCGTGCAATGAGAAAGCGAGCGGTGCGAGAGGCCATAAAGCTGACCGCGTGCAGCGAGCGGTGCGGGAGGCCATAAAGCTGACCGCGTGCAGTGAGCGAGCGGTGCGGGAGGCCATAAAGCTGACCGCGTGCAGCGAGCGGTGCGGGAGGCCATAAAGCTGACCGCGTGCAGTGAGCGAGCGGTGCGGGAGACCATAAAGCTGACCGCGTGCAGCGAGCGGTGCGGGAGGCCATAAAGCTGACCGCGTGCAATGAGAAAGCAAGCGGTGCGGGAGGCCATAAAGCTGACCGCGTGCAGTGAGAGCGAGCTGTGCGAGAGGCCATAAAGCTGACCGCGTGCAGTGAGCGAGCGGTGCGGGAGGCCATAAAGCTGACCGCGTGCAATGAGAAAGCGAGCGGTGCGAGAGGCCATAAAGCTGACCACGCACAGTGAGAGCGAGCGGTGCGAGAGGCCATAAAGCTGACCACGCACAGTGAGAGCGAGCGGTGCGGGAGGCCATAAAGCTGACCACGCACAGTGAGAGCGAGCGGTGCGAGAGGCCATAAAGCTGACCGCGTGCAATGAGAAAGCGAGCGGTGCGAGAGGCCATAAAGCTGACCGCGTGCAATGAGAAAGCGAGCGGTGCGAGAGGCCATAAAGCTGACCGCGTGCAATGAGAAAGCGAGCGGTGCGAGAGGCCATAAAGCTGACCGCGTGCAATGAGAAAGCGAGCGGTGCGAGAGGCCATAAAGCTGACCACGCACAGTGAGAGCGAGCGGTGCGAGAGGCCATAAAGCTGACCACGCACAGTGAGAGCGAGCGGTGCGGGAGGCCATAAAGCTGACCACGCTCAGTGAGAGCGAGCGGTGCGAGAGGCCATAAAGCTGACCGCGTGCAATGAGAAAGCGAGCGGTGCGAGAGGCCATAAAGCTGACCGCGTGCAGCGAGCGGTGCGGGAGGCCATAAAGCTGACCGCGTGCAGTGAGCGAGCGGTGCGGGAGGCCATAAAGCTGACCGCGTGCAGCGAGCGGTGCGGGAGGCCATAAAGCTGACCGCGTGCAGTGAGCGAGCGGTGCGGGAGACCATAAAGCTGACCGCGTGCAGCGAGCGGTGCGGGAGGCCATAAAGCTGACCGCGTGCAATGAGAAAGCAAGCGGTGCGGGAGGCCATAAAGCTGACCGCGTGCAGTGAGAGCGAGCTGTGCGAGAGGCCATAAAGCTGACCGCGTGCAGTGAGCGAGCGGTGCGGGAGGCCATAAAGCTGACCGCGTGCAATGAGAAAGCGAGCGGTGCGAGAGGCCATAAAGCTGACCACACACAGTGAGAGCGAGCGGTGCGAGAGGCCATAAAGCTGACCACGCACAGTGAGAGCGAGCGGTGCGGGAGGCCATAAAGCTGACCACGCACAGTGAGAGCGAGCGGTGCGAGAGGCCATAAAGCTGACCGCGTGCAATGAGAAAGCGAGCGGTGCGGGAGGCCATAAAGCTGACCGCGTGCAATGAGAAAGCAAGCGGTGCGGGAGGCCATAAAGCTGACCGCGTGCAGTGAGAGTGAGCTGTGCGAGAGGCCATAAAGCTGACCGCGTGCAGTGAGCGAGCGGTGCGGGAGGCCATAAAGCTGACCACGCACAGTGAGAGCGAGCGGTGCGAGAGGCCATAAAGCTGACCGCGTGCAATGAGAAAGCGAGCGGTGCGAGAGGCCATAAAGCTGACCGCGTGCAATGAGAAAGCGAGCTGTGCGAGAGGCCATAAAGCTGACCGCGTGCAATGAGAGAGCGAGCGGTGCGGGAGGCCATAAAGCTGGCCAGCCCCGGTGATAATATATGGTGCTCAGCATGCGAGGCTTCTACAACATTGGGGAAACTGGAAACGCATAGATTGGCTATCTCAGCATACTCGGGTGCGAACCGAGTGTCTTTGAAGTGCTCGAAAAATATGTTCTAGTCCCCGAGGCTCCATGTCTCGCGGCTGTTAGACAGCCCCAACACATGCAGGGATTGGATAACAAGCAGTCAATCCCTGCATGTGTTGGGGCTTTCGAAAAGCCGCGAGAATGACGACAGATTCCGTAGTCAAGTGATTTGTAAAGTTTCTTAACTTTCCGTGTTGGAAAATACTTTTTTCTTACGATGTATTGGACTTTCTGCAGGAAGACGTAGAGGTGCACATTTCTATTGTGTTTGATCAACAGTTCCATAGTTTTCTAAAAATCCACAATGAAATTCACGTGTTTTACACATTTATTTTAGAGCAAATCGATCACTGGATTTCCATCACTGCATTGCAATAAATTCAATTCTGTGATAATCCACAGCATAGTGAAGAGTTGGGGGGGAAAAACAAACAAAAACAAAAACAAAAAAATGCCCACAATGCCCGGCGTCCACTGCAGAGCTTATTACATTGTGTGTTAATTGGGTTTGTAAACTCCTAAGGCTACTTCCACACTAGCGTCTGTACGGGGCGTTGCTATGCGTCGGCCCGATGTAAACTGTGAAGAAAATGAACAACGGGGGCAGCGGATGCAGTTTTACAACGGATCCGCTGCCCCACTGTAAGGTACGGGGAGGAGGGGGCGGAGTTCCGGCCGCGCATGCGCGGTTGGAAAAAGCGGAACAGACGGACAAAGAAAGTTGCATGCAACTTTTTTTATCCCGACGGACTGCAAAGACACAATGCATCCGTCGCACGAAATGACGACCCATCTTAAGATCCTTGATGGAGGAGCGGAGGTTCTTGGCCAAAATCTCCAGGTAGGCCGTGCTATCCATCTTCCCATGGATGCGGACCAGATGGCCAGGCCCCTTGGCTGAGAAACAGCCCCACAGCATGATGCTGCCACCACCATGCTTGACTGTAGGGATGGTATTCTTGGGGTCGTATGCAGTGCCATCCAGTCTCCAAACGTCACGTGTGTGGTTGGCACCAAAGATCTCGATCTTGGTCTCATCAGACCAGAGAACCTTGAACCAGTCAGTCTCAGAGACCTCCAAGTGATCATGAGCAAACTGTAGACGAGCCTTGACATGACGCTTTGAAAGTAAAGGTACCTTACGGGCTCGTCTGGAACGGAGACCATTGCGGTGGACTACGTTACTTATGGTATTGACTGAAACCAATGTCCCCACTGCCATGAGATCTTCCCGGAGCTCTTTCCTTTTTGTCCTTGGGTTAGCCTTGACTCTTCGGACAAGCCTGGCCTCGGCACGGGAGGAAACTTTCAAAGGCTGTCCAGGCCGTGGAAGGCTAACAGTAGTTCCATAAGCCTTCCACTTCCGGATGATGCTCCCAACAGTGGAGACAGGTAGGCCCAACTCCTTGGAAAGGGTTTTGTACCCCTTGCCAGCCTTGTGACCCTCCACGATCTTGTCTCTGATGGCCTTGGAATGCTCCTTTGTCTTTCCCATGTTGACCATGTATGAGTGCTGTTCACAAGTTTGGGGAGGGTCTTAAATAGTCATAAAAGGCTGGAAAAAGAGATAATTAATCCAAACATGTGAAGCTCATTGTTCTTTGTGCCTGAACTACTTCTTAATACTTTAGGGGAACCAAACAGAATTCTGGTGGGTTGAAGGGTTGAATAATAAATGACCCTCTGAAAAGACTTTTCACAATTAAAAAAAAAAAATAAACAAAGAAATAACATTCTTTTTTGCTGCAGTGCATTTCACACTTCCAGGCTGATCTACAGTCCAAATGTCACAATGCCAAGTTAATTCCAAATGTGTAAACCTGCTAAATCTGCAGGGGGTTGAATACTACTTGTAGGCACTGTATATTGCCCAGCCACGTAGTATATTGCCCAGCCACGTAGTATATTGCCCAGCCACGTAGTATATTGCCCAGCCACGTAGTATATTGCCTAGCCACGTAGTATATTGCCCAGCCACGTAGTATATTGCCCAGCCAGGTTTGTCACAGTTTAAAAAATAAACATATACTCACCTTTCCGAGGGCCCCTTGTAGACCACGGCAGCTTCCAGTCCCAGGGTTGGTATGAGTGCAGGGCCTGTGATGACATCGCTGTCACATGACTCTGACGTCATGGCAGGTCCTTCTCCCATACCATCTTTGCCACCGTAACCTGCAACGGAAGATGGCGGCAGGCGCAAGCGACTACGGAGGGTGAGTATAGCAGGTTTTTTTTTTTAATTATTATTATTTTTAACATTACATTTTTTTACTATTGATGCTGCATAGGCAGCGTCAGTAGTAAAAAGTTGGGGACACACAGCGTTAATAGCGGCGGTAACGGAGTGCGTTACCTGCGGCATAACGCGATCCGTTTCCGCCGGCATTAACCCTGTGCTAGCGGTGACTGGAGGGGAGTATGCGGGCGCCGGGCACTGACTGCGGGGAGTAAGGAGCGGCCATTTTCTTCCGGACTGTGCCTGTCGCTGATTGGTCGCGGCAGCCATGACAGGCAGGTGTCATGGCTGTCATATGTGTATAGATATGTGTATAGATATGTGTATAGAGATGACGTATAGAGATATGTGTATAGATAGATATCTCTCTCTCAGTTCAATTCAAATGAGCTTTATTGGCAGGACTAAGTACATGTTACCATTGCCAAAGCATATGATATATACCGTGTATATATATAAGATTCTCTATATGATATACATACACACACCGTAATTCATTTAAGATGATGTAGTCACAAATAAATTAGTGGCTGAGATTAGGAATATGTTATAGTAAATTGTGAGGTTATTTTGGCCAAATGAAGGAAATGCCCGAAGCCTCGGTGATGGATGCATGACTCAGTGACCTCGCGTACACTGGGAGCCAGCTGGAACTTGCCCGGCCTGGAGGTGCGTTCTCCTGGCTGGGAAACACAAGTGATGACGAGGTCTAGGTTTTCTGGGTTACGATATGTTAATGAGGCTGCATTACAAATAAATTACAGGAGGATTAAATAGGTTAAAATAGCATTCCGTTCACTTGTCAGCCACTTGCATATCGTAAATACATTCTCTGGACCTACAGGAGCTTCTCACAAAATTAGAATATCATCAAAGAGTTAATTTATTTCAGTTCTTTAATACAAAAAGCGAAACTCCTATATAGAGTCATTACAAACAGAGTGATCTATTTCATGTGTTATTTCTGTTAATGTTGATGATTATGGCTTGCAGCCAATGAAAACCCAAAAGTCATTATCTCAGTAAATTAGAATACTTTATAACATCAGCTTGAAAAATGATTTTAAAATCCTAAATGTTGGCCTACTGAAATGTATGTTCAGTAAATGCACTCAATACTTGCTCGGGCTCCTTTTGCATCAATTATTGCATCAATGCGGAGTGGCATGGAGGCGATCAGCCTGTGGCGCTGCTGAGGGGTTATGGAAGCCCAGGTTGCTTTGATAGCAGCCTTCAGCTCGTCTGCATTGTTGGGTCTGGTGTCTCTCATCTTCCTCTGGACAATACTCCATAGATTCTCTATGGGGTTAAGGTCAGGTGGGTTTGCTGCCAATCAAGCACAGTGATACTGTTGTTTGTACACCAGGTATTGCTGGGAGCAGGATAATCCACGCGCTCAATTCCTGCAAAGCTCAACACATTGGGGTCTGCATTATGGACATCTCTTATATGTTTAATTAATTTCAAATAGCCTTTTCCTGTGCTAACTGAATGGAAATGTTCTCCGAACATGATCTGTAGCGGTCTAATAGTTTTGCCAATAAAAAAAAAAAATGGCATAGGCAGTATATGACATAAACCACTCGCTAATTAGTTTATCTACCCGATGCGTAATCGCACCTATCCTTAGAATTTGGAGGTGACAGAAGGAGCAATTCCCACAACGGAAATAGCCTCTTAAACTTCTTCTTTCCTTTAACCAGGTGGTTTTATTTTTATTATCCTGAAATCTTCTACGAGTATGTACCAACAAGTCATCTGAGCTGCAGCCCCTGCTATAAGTGACCAAGGGTTTGTTCTTTGCTTCGCCGGCTAAATCTTTATCTCCTTCCAACTTCTTTTTATTACTGATTTTTAGAGTTGAGCGACCTTGACCTTTTTAGAGTCGAGCCGGGTTTCGCGAAACCCGACTATCTCAAAAGTCGGGTCGAGTGAAATCGGCCGATTATGGCGAAAAGTCGGGATCGACCGAAACACGAAACCCAATGCAAGTCAATGGGGCAGCATAGTCGGCAGTGAGTGGGGGCCAGGAAAACACCTAGAGTGCCCATTTTAATGTCAAAACCATCCATTCTTCTTAATGAAGCTTGTCAAGCGTAATTTACCTTATAATAATTGGAAGGCATTTGAAATTGGGGGTCATTTGGCTAAAGTTGTGTGGGGTAGGGCTGGTTCAAGTAATTAGTGGGCCCAGGAAATCTGGACCACGTCACGGCAGTGGAGCAGGGAGAGGTAAGTATTTCAACTTTGCAAGTGCTGTGATCCTGAGCAAGCAGGGGGGGCCCACTTGTTGGCATTGGCACTGGCACAGGGCCCCTCAAAGTACAGCGGTGTGTTTGCACGGCGGGGGCGCCTCCCACCGGCAGCAACACTTTTGCGTACTATGAGAGGCCCTGTGCCAGTGACGTCGCCAACTAGTATTCCTCCCCCCACCTGATGAAGGAACCTGCACTTTCATCTGCACCTTCCTCTTTGTCCCCGTGTAAGGTGGTATGGTATGCGGGAAGAGCAACCTGACTTTCAGCAGGGTCACAATGTTGTTGTGTAGCATGCACGGGGAATGTTGCGTTATGGGTCAATGTACCAGCAGACTCATCTATCACTGGCTGGGCAATGGGCACGATGAAGTGGAAACACAGATATAGGCCCAAAGAATAAAGTGGGCTAAATGCAGTTCAAAATTGGTAACACAGGAATAACCAGGGGGCATTGCAGTGGAGGACAACTGGAATGAGAGGCTGACACAGAGAGTAGGGCCAAATCAGTAAGTAGTCGAAATGCAGTTCAAAATTGGCAACCGTAGTAAACAGGCGGCACAGCTTTGTTCAGTGGAGGAGAACAGCAAGGAGTGGCAGACACCGATAGTAGGCCCCAACCCAACTAGTAGGCCAAATGCAGTCTAACATTAACAACTACTTAACGAGAGCCTGAAAACGGAATTTCAGGACAGGAAACCAGGAGAACAGCAAGGAGTGGCAGACACCGATAGTAGGCCCCAAACCAACTAGTACGCCAAATGCAGTTGTTCCATTTAACCACAATTTAATGAGAGCCTGAAGATAGAAGCTCAGGAAAGGCAACCTGGGGAACACCTTGGAGTGGAACACACCATCTCTCTCCACCCCATACCCATTTTGTAGGCCTAATGCAGTGTACTTTTCTACAACTACTAAACGAGAGTCGGAAGACCGAAGCAATGGCAAGGCAACCTGGGGAACACCTTGGAGTGTAACACACCATCTCTCTCCACCCCATACCCAATTTGTAGGCCTAATGCAGTGTAGTTTCCAAGAACTACTAAACGAGAGCCGGAAGATCGAAGCTCAGGAAAGGCAACCTGGGGAACACCTTGGAGTGTAACACACCCTCTCTCTACACCCCATACCCAATTTGAAGGCCTAATGCAGTGTAGTTTCCAAGAACTACTAAACGAGAGCCGGAAGATCGAAGCTCAGGAAAGGCAACCTGGGGAACACCTTGGAGTGGAACACACCATCTCTCTACACCCCATACCCAATTTGAAGGCCTAATGCAGCGTAGTTTCCAACACCTACTAAACGAGAGCCGGAAGATCGAAGCTCAGGAAAGGCAACCTGGGGAACACCTTGGAGTGTAACACAACGTCTCTCTACACCACGGAAGGGCTGATTCTTAGGAAGGAAGGCTGTTGGAAATAAGCATTGCGCATCTGAGGGTGATTATATTCTTATTAGGTATATACTCACCCTCGGACGCGCCCTGCTTCTTTATTTGGAATGAATGTTTATTTGCAATGTGGTGTTGACTTTCTCTATTATTTTGGTAATTAATGATTTTATTATTTTCATTGTTTTGCATCTTCTCGGCAATAATATAAAGAAGACGCGACAGGACAACACTCGGTGGATGCCATATGTGTGTTTTCAATTTAAAAAACCTTTCAGTTAACTACTTGCAGGAGAAAGTAATTGTAGCTGGTGGCCATTTTTAGTACTGTACCAGATTTTAGTTGTGTGTTTGTTTTTAATGTTAAAATGTCTGCATTTGATATCTCACCAGTATTTTCTTTTTTATAGGCAAAATACTTATTTTTTTATTTTATTATGTTGGTTCAAGGGGTACACGGGCAGCAGTAGACAGGTCAGTGGAGGCCTAGTGGAAGGAGGGACCGCAGACAGGCTTCGAAGCCCTAACATAATAAATTGGGCTGCCTGTAGGCAATTTAAAATTGGTTCCAGGGGAACACGGGCAGCAGTAGACAGGTAAGTGGAGGCCTAGTGGAAGGAGGGACCGCAGACAGGCTTCGAAGGCCTAACATAATAAAATGGGCTGGCTGTAGGCAATTTACAATTGGTTCCATGGGAACACGGGCAGCAGTAGACAGGTCAGTGGAGGCCTAGTGGAAGGAGTGACGGCAGACAGGCATCAAAGGCCTAACATCATAACATTGGGCTGTTGGCAATTTAAAATTGGTTCCAGGGGTACACGGGCAACAGTGGTCTGGTCAGTGGAAGTCTAGTGGAAGGAGTGACGGCAGACAGGCATCAAAGGCCTAACATAATAACATTTGGCTGTTGGCAATTTAAAATTGGTTCCAGGGGTACACGGGCAACAGTGGTCTGGTCAGTGGAAGTCTAGTGGAAGGAGTGACGGCAGACAGGCTAAGAAGGCCTAACATAACAAAATTGGGCTGGCTGTAGGCAAGTTTAAATTGGTTCCAGGGGAACACGGCCAGCAGTGGCCTGGTCAGTGTAGTAGTTGTAGAAAGAACGGACCGCAGACAGGCTTCGAAGGCCTAACATAACAAAAATGTCAAAACAATGGTATTGTCAGTGCCAGGCATTGAAGGATGTCAGCGCATAGACTAAACATTGGTGAAGCTGTGAGAGATAATTTTGCAAGTGGTAGAGCACTGTTTGAGCTGGGGGGGGAACTGTCTTGTGGCCGGCGGTACAGGCCCAGGGCCCCTCATATTACAATGGTGTGTCTGACGTTGGGTGCGCACCACCACCGCCAGAGACACTTTATTGTACTATGAGGGACCCAGTGGCAGTGCCGTCGACCAAAAGCGGGCACACCCACCTCTTCAGACAAACAGCACTCTCACGGGTGCTGGCGCAAAGTGGCGATACCACGGCCCCGTGTGGGGAGTTTGGCCATTTTGTTAGGAGTAAACATGTCGTATGCTGGACAATCAGGTGCAGAAAATTACGAGATTGGAAAAGTCATTCAGAAGAGTCCACAGGCAAGACCTTTTCATAGGAAAGTTAGGTGTCAGCCGGGCAAGGTGGGGCAAAAGATTTCGAAATCCAGTTGTGGTTCATTTTAATGAATGTTAGATCATCTACATTTTGGGTAGCCAGACGAGTCCTTTTTTCTGTTAGTATTGAACCTGCAGCACTGAATACTCTTTCTGATAGGACACTAGCTGCCGGGCAAGCAAGCTCCTGCAATGCATATTCTGCCAATTCTGGCCAGGTGTCTAATTTGGATGCCCAGTAATCAAATGGGAATGACGGTTGAGGGAGAACGTCGATAAGGGATGAAAAATAGTTTGTAACCATACTGGACAAATGTTGTCTCCTGTCACTTTGAATTGATGCTGCAGTACCTGTCCTGTCTGTGGTCATAGCAAAATCACTCCACAACCTGGTCAGAAAACCCCTCTGGCCAACGCCACTTCTGATTTCTGCCCCTCTAACACCTCTGGTCTGCTGGTCCCTGGAGCTCGTGTGAGAACGATCACGGGCGCTGTGTGCAGGGAATGCCAGAAGCAAACGGTCAACAAGAGTTGATTGTTTTGTTGCTAATATTAGTTCCAAGTTCTCATGTGGCATAATATTTTGCAATTTGCCTTTATAGCGAGGATCAAGGAGGCAGGCCAACCAGTAATCGTCATCGTTCATCATTTTTGTAATGCGTGTCCTTTTTGAGGATACGCAAGGCATAATCCGCCATGTGGGCCAAAGTTCCAGTTGTCAAATCTGCGGTTGTGCTTGGTTGAGGGGCAGTTGCAGGCAAATCTACGTCACTTGTGTCCCTCAAAAAACCAGAACCCGCCCTTGCCACGCCACCAATTTCCAATGACCCCGGGAAAGCTTCCTCATTAAAAATATACTCATCCCCATCATCCTCCTCATCCTCCACCTCCTCTTCGCCCGCTACCTCGTCCTGTACACTGCCCTGACCAGACAATGGCTGACTGTCATCAAGGCTTTCCTCTTCCTCTGGTGCAGACGCCTGATCCTTTATGTGCGTCAAACTTTGCATCAGCAGACACATTAGGGGGATGCTCATGCTTATTATGGCGTTGTCTGCACTAACCAGCCGTGTGCATTCCTCAAAACACTGAAGGACTTGACACATGTCTTGAATCTTCGACCACTGCACACCTGACAACTCCATGTCTGCCATCCTACTGCCTGCCCGTGTATGTGTATCCTCCCACAAAAACATAACAGCCCGCCTCTGTTCGCACAGTCTCTGAAGCATGTGCAGTGTTGAGTTCCACCTTGTAACAACGTCTATGATTAGGCGATGCTGGGGAAGGTTCAAAGAACGCTGATAGGTCTGCATACGGCTGGAGTGTACAGGCGAACGGCGGATATGTGCGCAAAGTCCACGCACTTTGAGGAGCAGGTCGGATAACCCCGGATAACTTTTCAGGAAGCACTGCACCACCAGGTTTAAGGTGTGAGCCAGGCAAGGAATGTGTTTCAGTTGGGAAAGGGAGATGGCAGCCATGAAATTCCTTCCGTTATCACTCACTACCTTGCCTGCCTCAAGATCTACAGTGCCCAGCCACGACTGCGTTTCTTGCTGCAAGAACTCGGACAGAACTTCCGCGGTGTGTCTGTTGTCGCCCAAACACTTCATAGCCAATACAGCCTGCTGACGTTTGCCAGTAGCTGCCCCATAATGGGAGACCTGGTGTGCAACAGTGGCAGCTGCGGATGGAGTGGTTGTGCGACTGCGGTCTGTGGACGAGCTCTCGCTTCTGCAGGAGGAGGAGGAGGGGGTGCGAACGGCTACAGCCAACTGTTTCCTAGACCGTGGGCTAGGCAGAACTGTCCCAAACTTGCTGTCCCCTGTGGACCCTGAATCCACCACATTTACCCAGTGTGCCGTGATGGACACGTAACGTCCCTGGCCATGCCTACTGGCCAATGCATCTGTTGTCAGGTGCACCTTTGTGCTCACAGATTGCCTGAGTGCATGGACGATGCGCTCTTTAACATGCTGGTGGAGGGCTGGGATGGCTTTTCTGGAAAAAAAGTGTCGACTGGGTAGCTCGTAGCGTGGTACAGCGTAGTCCATCAGGTCTTTGAAAGCTTCGCTTTCAACTCACCGGTAGGGCATCATCTCTAACGAGATTAGTCTAGCTATGTGGGCGTTCAAACCCTGTGTACGCGGATGCGAGGCTAAGTACTTCCTTTTTCTAACCATAGTCTCATGTAGGGTGAGCAGGACTGGAGAGCTGGAGATCGTGGAACTAGCGGGGGTGCCGGTGGACATGGCAGACTGAGAGACGGTGGGAGATGGTATTGTTGCCGCCGGTGCCCTAGATGCAGTGTTTCCTACTACGAAACTGGTGATTCCCTGACCCTGACTGCTTTGGCCTGGCAAAGAAACCTGCACAGATACTGCAGGTGGTGCAGAAAATGGTGGCCCTACACTGCCGGAAGGGATGTTGCGTTGATGAGTAGCTTCATTGGCCGAGGGTGCTACAACCTTAAGGGACGTTTGGTAGTTAGTCAAAGCTTGCAAATGCATGGTGGTTAAATGTCTATGCATGCAACTTGTATTGAGACTTTTCAGATTCTGCCCTCTGCTTAAGGTAGTTGAACATTTTTGACAGATTACTTTGTGCTGATCAATTGGATGTTGTTTAAAAAAATGCCAGACTGCACTCTTTCTAGCATCGGATACCCTTTCAGGCATTGCAGACTGAGCTTTAACCGGATGGCCACGCTGTCCTCCAACAGGTTTTGACTTTGCCACGCGTTTTGGCCAAGATACGGGCCCGGCAGATGGAACCTGTTGCGATGTTGATGCCTGCTGCGGCCCCTCCTCCTCCGCTTCAGAACTGCTGCCGCCTGCACCCTGTTCCCCCAATGGCTGCCAATCGGGGTCAAGAACTGGGTCATCTATTACCTCTTCTTGTAGCTCGTGTGCAACTTCGTCTGTGTCACCGTGTCGGTCGGTGGTATAGCGTTCGTGATGGGGCAACATAGTCTCATCAGGGTCTGATTCTTGATCAGCACCCTGCGAGGGCAATGTTGTGGTCTGAGTCAAAGGACCAGCATAGTAGTCTGGCTGTGGCTGTGCATCAGTGCACTCCATGTCAGATTCAACTTGTAATGGGCATGGACTGTTAACTGCTTCACTTTCTAAGCCAGGGACGGTATGTGTAAAGAGCTCCATGGAGTAACCCGTTGTGTCGCCTGCTGCATTCTTCTCTGTTGTTGTTTTTGCTGAAGAGGACAAGGAAGCGACTTGTCCCTGACCGTGAACATCCACTAACGACGCGCTGCTTTTACTTTTACAAGTTTCACGAGAGGAGGCAAAAGAGCTAGAGGCTGAGTCAGCAAGATAAGCCAAAACTTGCTCTTGATGCTCCGGCTTTAAAAGCGGTTTTCCTACTCCCAGAAAAGGGAGGGTTCGAGGCCTTGTGTAGCCAGACGACGAACCTGGCTCCACAGCTCCAGACTTGGGTGCAATATTTTTTCCCACGACCACCTGATGCTCCACCACTACCACTACCTTCATTACCAGCTGACAATGAACGCCCCCGGCCACGACCTCTTCCACCAGACTTCCTCATTGTTTTAAAAACGTTACCAAACGAACGGTATTTGTTGCTGTCACACAACTTACATGGTGAGCTATAACTTCAGTATGATTTAGCTACCCTTTTACAGGTGGGTGAGACCACAACGAAAATCAGCCACAATGTTACACACTCTGTTGTTGTTGGCAACAAATGAGATGGCACACACGCAGGACTGTCACTGAAGCGCAAATGTAAATTTTTATCTCCCACTGATTTGTGTTTGTTTTTTTTAAAAGGGAGACTTCAGGAAAAAAAAAAAAAAAATTTTTTTATTTTTTACAGAAGAATTTATAAAACAAATAAAATGAAATGATTGTTTCAGGGAGAATTTAGGAAAAAAAAAAAAAAAAAAGGCTTTGTAGGGCCCACTGAGTGAGAGAGGACGCACACAGGAGTAAGAAGTGGCACACAAGCCCTGAGGCCAATATTTTTCTCCCACTGATTGATTGATTTTTTTCAGGTAGAATTATGAACCCAAATCAACCAAAAAAATAAATAGGCTTTCTATGGCCCACTATTTGTGAGAGAGAGATGGCACGCTTAGGACTGGCACACAAGCCCAAAGGCCAATATTAATCTCCCACTGATTGATTGATTGATTTTTTCAGGTAGAATTATGAACCCAAATCAACCAAAAAAATAAATAGGCTTTCTATGGCCCACTATTTGTGAGAGAGATGGCACGCTCAGGACTGGCACACAAGCCCAGAGGCCAATATTAATCTCCCACTTTTTTTTTTTTTTCCAGGGAAAATTTATAAACCCAATAAAATAATAAAAAAATAGGCTTTCTATGGCCCACTATCTGAGAGAGAGAGAGATGGCACGCTTAGGACTGGCACACAAGCCCAAAGGCCAATATTAATCTCCCACTGATTGATTTATTGATTTTTTCAGGTAGAATTTAGAACCCAAATCAAGCAAAAAAATTAATAGGCTTTCTATGGCCCACTGAGTGAGAGATGGCACACACAGGAGTAAGGAGTGGCACACAAGCCCTGAGGCCAATATTTTTCTCCCACTGATTGATGTTGTGATTTTTTCTGGTAGATTTTGGAACCCAAATCAAGCAAAAAAATAAATAGGCTTTCTATGGCCCACTGAGTGAGAGATGACACAGACAGAGATGGCACTCTAGCAGAAATGTCAATCTTAATCTCCCACAAAAAAAAAAAAAAAAAAAAGGAACTGTCCTTCAATTACTATCTCCCTGCAGTAATCTCAGCCAGGTATGGCAGGCAGCAATAAGGAGTGGACTGATGCACAAATTAAATAAAAAGTGTGGACAAACAAACAAGATAGCTGTGCAGAAAGGAAGGAACAAGAGGATTTGTGCTTTGAAAAAAGCAGTTGGTTTGCACAGCGGCGTACACACAGCAATGCAGCTATCAGGGAGCCTTCTAGGGCAGCCCAATGAGCTACAGCGCTGAGGAAAAAAAAAAAATGTAGCTTCCACTGTCCCTGCACACCGAAGGTGGTGTTGGGCAGTGGAAATCGCTACAGCACAAGCGGTTTTGTGGTTAATGGACCCTGCCTAACGCTATCCCTGCTTCTGACGAAGCGGCAGCAACCTCTCCCTAAGCTCAGATCAGCAGCAGTAACATGGCGGTCGGCGGGAACTCCCCTTTATAGCCCCTGTGACGCCGCAGACAGCAAGCCAATCACTGCAATGCCCTTCTCTAAGATGGTGGGGACCAGGACCTATGTCATCACGCTGCCCACACTCTGCGTTTACCTTCATTGGCTGAGAAATGGCGCTTTTCGCGTCATTGAAACGCGACTTTGGCGCGAAAGTCGCGTACCGCATGGCCGACCACGCACAGGGGTCGGATCGGGTTTCATGAAACTCGACTTCGCCAAAAGTCGGCGACTTTTGAAAATGTTCGACCCGTTTCACTCAACCCTACTGATTTTATTAAATTCATTTTCGGATTCTGTTTAATGATGGCGGATAACCTCTTTTTAATAAGTCGTCTGTCAGTTTGTTCGCTTGTTTTATGAAACCTTCTTCACTACTATTCATTTTTCTCAGCCTAAGATACTGGCTGTATGGTAGACCCCATCGCTGTCCCAATGATCTGGGTGTACCAGCTGCTACTAAAAGAGAAGGAATTATGGAATAATATAACATTCAGGCTTTCAAGGATGAATTCGATATACTCATCTGTTTTGGCAGTTTGTTTTTTTTCCAAGAGTTTTTTTATATCACTTTCTGTTCAGCGATAAGTGGAATTCGTGTGTCCAAGCTCTCGACGTCAATCAAAGCCCATTTAAAATCCTCATGCCAACCTATATCGGACAAAATTCTTAGAAAATCTCCATTATCCTTGGTGTAAGCAGGTACTATGTTCAATAATGGTTTCAGACGCCAGTCTATATATTTAGATAAGGATTCTGTTATTGTTCCAATCCCGGATACTATCGGGCGACCTGGTGGTAGCTTTGTGTCTTTGGTATTATATTCCTAAAGTACACAATGTGGTTTGAGTAGAAATTTAGGAAAGCGTTTCTCTGATATTTTCTTAGACAATCAAATATCAATAAACACTAATGACTCGGTGCCATTGGAAGCCATGCATGCCCGCGCCATCACACCTTCTTCAGCTTGTGTTGCAGAGGATGTTCTGTGCTTTGGATCATGAGCCGTTCTAAGCCTTCTCCATATTTTCTTCTTCCCGTCATTCTGGTACAGGTTCATCTATCCAAAAAAATGATTTTCCAGACATGAGTGTCTACTTTAGATTTTTTTTATAAAGTCTAATCCATCCTTTCTATGTTTAATGCTGATCAATGGTTTGCTCCTTGTGGTGAACCATCTGTATTTGCTCTCGTGAAGTCTTCTCTTTATGGTGGACCTAGATACTGAGACGCAGACTTCCTGGAGAGTGTTCTTCACTTGGGTGGATGTTATGAAGGGGTTTTCCTTCACCATGGAAAGGATTCTGCGATCATCCACCACTGTTGTCTTCTGTGGATGTCCAGGCCTTGTTGAGTTTCCAAGCTCACTGGTGCGCATTTGTTTTGTTTTGTTTTTTGTTTTGTTTTTTTTTGCAGAAGGTACCAAACTCTTGATTTGGCCCCTTCTAACATTTCTGGTCTCTCTGATGTTTTTTTTTTTTTTTTTTAAAGCCTAATTATGATCTGTTTCTTGTCCATTGAGAGCTCCTTTGACTGCATGTTGTGGGTTCACAGCAACAGCTTCTAAATACAAGTGTCACACCTGGAATCATTTACAGACCTTTTTACCTGCTTCATTGACGATGTCTTGATGAGGGAAAAGCCAATGCAGGCCACTAAAGAGCTTTTGAGAAATGTCCAATTCCTCTTGGTCCTTTTGTAAAAGAGGCAGCTACATATTAACCCTTTCATGACCTTAGTTGTATGCTGCTACATATTAACCCTTTTGTGACCTTAGACGTATCCATATGCAAAAATAACTGCGATCAGACTGCTGAAAGTGAAATTCCCACTATGTCACTAAGTAAAATAATAAAAATTAAAAATATAATTATATATAATATATTGTACCCCAGAAATACTATTTTATGAAAAAAAACAAAGTACACATTTGGTATCGCCGACCTGACCTTTAAAACTGTCCCACTAGTGTTAACCCCGTCAGTGAACACCATAAAAAATGAAAAAGAAACTAGGCAAAAAAAAGCAAAGATGCTTTATCGTACCGCTGAACAAAAAGTAGAATAAAATGCAATTAAAAAAGATGAATGTAAATAAATATGGTATCTCTGAAAATGTCATCTTGTCTTGTAGAAACAAGCTACTCTGCAGCTCCATCAGCCGAAAAATAAAAAAGTTAGAGCTCTCGGAATAAAGCGATGCAAAAATATTATTCTATGAAATAGTGTGTGTGTAAAAGCTAAAACAAAATGATATAAATGTTGTATCGCTGTAACGGTACTGACCCGAAGAATAAAGCTGCTTTATAGCTTTTACAACATGCAGAATGGCATAACTTCCCCCCCTCCCCCCCCCCCCCCCAAAAAAAAAAAAAAAAGATAGCTCTCAAAATATGGCGATGCAAAAACTATTCTTTGCAATAAAAAGCATTTTTTTAGTGTGTGACAAGCAGCCAAACCTAAAAACCCGATTATAAATCTGGTAATCGCACCGACCCGAAGAATAAAGTCGCCTAATCACTTATACTGCACGAGTAACGGCATAAAAAACAAAACCGATTCTTCACCTGCTGTTGATTTGTTCATTTTGCCTCCCACAGATCCCAGTACGTCTCGACGCATATTTAGCCTGAGCTGAGCGCTAACACCGGGGTTTCTGTGTAAATCACTGAAATATTTGACTCAGACGTAACCCCAGGCAGAAGGTTCCCTATGAGTCAGATGGAGGCACTGTGGACAGTATCTGGCTTGTGATCCGGCGGTGTCTGTCTTATTAGGAAGTAATACAAGCGTGCTCCACCACAGTTTTGTGCACCTCTGAAAAGGACAACGCTGAACAGAGGTCAGATGGAGTCCAGAGTAACTGCTGCCTAGTTATAGTGATTTCATCTGAATCACGTCACTCACAGATTTAGATGGAAACCCCCGATGTGAGTGCTCAACGTAGAGCACAGGATAAATGTAATCCCAAATGTTATTTAAAATGTTCCCAATAAAAGATTCAACTCTAACCACAAAAAAGCAAGTCCCCACTCAGGTCTGTCATCTGTCAATGGAAATATAGGGGGCTTCCACGTTACTGGTAGCACAAAGGCTCTGGAAATGCAAAATGGCTCCTCGCTCCCCAGAAGAAATCCAGCAAATTCTCTGCTCCCAAATCCAAATGCCTCTTTCTTCTGATCCTCAGTGTGCCTAAACTACATTAATCGTCCACGTATTTGGCATTTCTGTAGTGATGAGAGCCCGCCTAATTTATGGGTGCATGTGTCCAGATGCATGAGCTGGGCATAATGTGCTGGTCACTGCAACGTACTGGTCACTGCAATGGCAGATTTGCAATTTTCACTTAGTAACATAGACTGCTGCTTGTTTTTGGAAAACACCCATGGAGTCAAAATCGTCATTACACCTGTAGATAAATTCCTAAAAGGGTATAATTTCCAAAATGTGGTCACATGAGGGGGGATTCTGCTTTTCTAGCACTTGGGGGCTCTGTTATTCTAGGAAAACCTGCGCTCCAAGAGACAAATAGCGCTCCGTCTCGATTCCAGCCATTTTTTACGTTGAAAAAGTCAAGCAGCACTTCTTTCCTTCGGAGCCTTGCCATGCGTCCAAACAGTAGTTTTACCCCTCATATGAGGTATCAGCGTACCAAGGAGAAATTTCACAAGTTCTACTGTCCATTTTTCTCCTGTTACCCTTGTGAAAAATCCCCCCAATAAATGGGTCTAACGAAAACTTTTTGTAAAAAAAAAAAAAAGTAAAATGTGAATTTCTTCAACATTCCATTAATTCCTGTGAAGCACCTGAAGAGTTAATAAACTTCTTGAATGTGTTTTTGAGCACCTTGATTGGTGCAGTTTTTAGATTGGTGTTACTTTTTTTGGTATTTTCTGTGATATAAACCCCTCAAAGTCACTTCAAGTGTGACGTGGTCCTTGAATTAAAAATAAATAATGATTTTGATGGAAAAATGAGAAATTGCTGGTCAACTTTTAACCCTTATAACTTCCTAACAAAATTTAAAATTGTTTCAAAAATTGTGCTGCTGCAAAGTAAACATGGGAAATGTTAGCTATTAACTATTTGATGTGATTCTGATTTAAGGGCATAAAAATTTAACCCTAGAACGCATGACGTTAATAATATACATATTAACGTATTGGGGGCCTTTTAGGCCCCCACGCACATAATGTAGAAAAACACACTTAAATAACTTTCACAAGTTTATTTCAAAATTGCTCAAAATATGAATAGTGGACAAAATTTTAATTATAATTTTTCACAGAAAACACCAAAAAATCTTTTTTTTCCCAAATTTCACACAGACGCATAGAAATCTATAGCAAACTAGCTGCAGCTACATTTTTATTCTAACTTTATTTTCTATTATATTAGTCTTCCAAACAATTCTGACATGTTATTTTTTTCAGAAGTTTTGTGCAATTTTTGATAAATATGTTCCAGATATAACTGATAGGGGCTAATTTGTCTGTTTCAAACCTCGCTGCACGAGTTCGCTTATCATCAAAGCGAATGATTCTTCTAATTTCCTCATATCTGCCCACTGACATTGTCGCCTTATAGTGTGGATCAGAAAGTGGGTCCAGAAATAATTCTCGTATTGGGACATCATACGATTTTTGACTCCCTGCCAGCAGTAAGAGTCCCATATATGCATAAAGTTCCTCTTTTGAGATATTTTTCCAGGACTTATTTTTTGCAGAAGCGATACGTCTCCATTCTAGGTTTGAACATAATAGGACCTCTTTTGCAATATTGTCAGAAAAATAAGTACAGAATACATCTTTAGGGGTAAAGTAACTGGGACTTCCCACAGCTCCTTGAGCCGGTCTCACAATATTGTGTGTTGGAGTACGTCCGACTAATGTAGGATTACTGTCCCAAAAAACATCCGTTTTGGATGTTCTGCTTATCACTTCTTGAGGATCCACTAGATTCACTTCTTCATCATCAGAAGAATCACTGGATGAGGATGTTTGATTAGCTGGTGGCAGATTTTCTTCATCGGACAAAGATAGTTCACTTTCATCGCTTTGAAACATAATCGCTTCAATCTCTTGGTCAGTCAGACACTTGGAGGAAGAGTGTGCTATTGCTGACTAGATGTTAGCAAACTAAAAGAAAAAACAATGAACAGAATCAGGGTTGTCCACTCTTTGCTTGTGTGTGACACACTGTAAGTGTAATGTCCCCCCTTCTTCCTCTCACCCTCATCAGCTCTTACCTTTTATATTTTTAGGTGGTGTAAAATTCTCTGGATTTTTGTGGCTCACAAGCTCTAGCCTTTGCAAGCTTCTTAGAAACAGAAACTTTAAATGAATCAGATTTCCTATCAACAGCTTATCTTATCACAGGTCCTTCAGCAATTAGCTCACAGTGTATACTGTCCTCAGTACTCTATACACAGCTCATTACTGTATTCCGAAGGACCTGAGGTGATGTCATGGCCTTATCGCGCACTCCAAAAATCACATGACTTCCTCACATGTTATTATCCACACCCTGGACCCTCCACCAGCATTACTGAGTACAAATAAAGTAACTTGAGACACAAACACTACTGAGAACATGATAAAAATAGCGGGGGCCTAAAAGGCCCCCAATTCGTACAGATGTAGTTTTCACCAAACAAGCATTGTTACACCATAATGCCTATGAAAAAAATTATATGAACAACTGGATATTATCAACGATATTAACGACATACTTGAGGAATACCTGGAGTTTCAAAATTCTAACTAAAGTAATTTTGCAGATAATGGCAAAAATGTAAGCATGGGGGCCTAAAAGGCCCCCAATAAAAAAGTTTGAGAATTGTAAAATTTTCAAAATTTTTGTCAAATTTCCATTTTTGTTTATAAAGTGATTCAAAGTTACCACCAACATGAAGTACAATATGTCATGAGAAAACTGTCTCAGAATTGAAACTTTCCAGAGATATAACCTTATAAAGTGACAATGGTGAGAATTGAAAAAAATTGGCCTGGTCAGGAAGGTGAAAACCGTCTTGGGGGTGAAGGGGTTAGAACGCTGTAATTCCTAAACCCTTATTCCAATTAAAATGTGAATCCCCTCAAATTAAAGCTGGGGGTCTGCACATTAAGCACATCAATATAATAAATTTAGGTACTAAAATAATTCTGCGTGAATCGGTCACCAGCCAGTACAAGTACAGATACAGAGTGCTAGTAAGTGCATGGAGGCTGTGGAAACAGATGCTACAAGGAATCTGATTTGGAGGAAAATACTGGAAAGTATAAAATGGGGATGGTTACATACGTGAGGTGAGGCGATGGGCCTGTCTAAAGATGTGTTTTTAGGCCACACTTAAACTTGGGAGAATTGGGAAGTAAACTAATTGGGGTAGTGCATTCTAGAGAATTGGTGCAGCACGTGAGACATGTTGGAGGCGGGAGTGGGAGGTTCAGATTGAGGATGTTTGTTTTAGGTCATTAGCAGAATGGAGAACACGGGTAGGATGGTAGATAGATGAGGGAGGAGATGTAGGGCGGTGCGGAGCTGTGGTGAGCTTTGTGGGTGAGAGAGAGAAGTTTTATATTGAACTCTATTTTGGATGGGCAACCAGTGCAATGACTGGCACAGGGTGGAGGCATCAGTGTAGTGGTTGGACAAGAATATGATCCTGGATGCTGCATTCAGGATGGTTTGGTTAGAAGGAGACCAATTAGTAGAGTTGTAATAGTCTAGGCGAGAATAAATCGGAGCAACAGTAAGCATTTTTTGCAATGTGAAAGGTATGAAAAGGTTGAATTCTAGAGATGTTTTTGAGGTGAAGGGGTCATGAGCAAGTGATCGAATGTAGGGGGTGAAGGAAAGATCTGAGTCAACTATGTCTCTAAGACAGAGGACATGTTGCTGAAGAGTAATGGTGGAACCACACAGAAATGGTAATATCAGGCATAGGTAGGTTAGTGGAGGGAGGAAACACAAGGAGTTCTGTCTTCGACATTCAGTTTTAGATAGAGGGAGGACTTCATGTGAGAGACAATGACTGGTGTTGTGTAGTAATGCAGAGGTGATGTCAGGAGATGTATGCTGAAGTGTTTGAATGAGGAGGGAAAGATACCAGATGAGAGACAGCCTGGGAAAGGGACTGAAGGAGGTGTGGGGGAATAGGGTCACTTGTGCAGGTAGTAGGATGAGAAGATGCAAGGGGATAGGTAACCTCTTCTACTGTGAAAGGTTCAAAGAAAGAAAGTGAGCTAGATTAAATGCAGAAGTGAAGAGAATATGTGTTAGGGATTGAGAGAACAGTTTTTTCATTGACGTAATTGGCTGTATTGTCGACGCTGAGGTCGGGGGGGCGCTTTTCTTCCATAGCACATTACCCACTTTTTGCCCGACTTCCACACTACGTCAGATGAAGAAAAAAAGCGACCATGCCTCTCTGCACACTAACAGGACCCCCTTTTGTTTCCCCCCCATGGAAGACAGTATTCTCAAAAGTAAATTAATTACAGCAGTAATGTCCACCAATTGGCCCCAAGATTAATGGTGTCCCCCATTTGCTACCATAAACCAATAATTTATGTTCCTCATCATGACCCCCATACAGTAATTGCCACCCCTTTATTTAAAAAGATCCCAGATCCTGGGCTCCTTTATTGTCAAGTTGTCTGTTTTTGGCAAGGAAGATGGGCCTCAAACTGTCCCTGGAACTGGGACCCTAATTATCCCTGTCCTGGGGGTACTCTTGAAGGTAGAGAGGCCTGAGTCTCTGACCTTACTATGCTCCTGTTAAACCCTGATCTGTCCCCTCACTCACCGCATGAGGCATGTAAGGTAAACAAGACACAAAGACAAAACGGGGATAATCGAAAACCTCTATCGTACAAAAGCACTTAACCAACAATAGGGAGGAGGATAGAGACAGGGAGGAATAAACTAAATGGGAACAGGGACCAGGAGGTAAACACACACGTGTACACCGCAAACCACAGAACACTACTCCAACAACTCCACTCCAACCACTTGGCTTTAGCACAGGAAGACTAATCTTTCACTGGCAGGGACAAGAAGGTCTGGCCAGTTTTTATAGAAAGAAGTAATGACCAGATTCAAAGTTGCTGAGATGGAGCTGCATGTTCCTGACCAGCATAGAAAGGGTTGTTAACCTCTTCAGCACCAAAGGAAACCAAATTCATTTAATATGGGACACAAATCACACACACCATCTCTAAAGAAGACCTGCGATACATTACCTTGATATGACCGTCTAACTCCAGGTCTTCCAGGAGGACATGACACCCTCGTGACATTTAATGTCCCCATCCTAGATGCCTTCATCATTGACCCCTTATGTCCACTTTAATAAGGTCCCCATCCTGGACCCCTTTATTTAATAAGGTCCTCATCCTGGACTGCCGGCCTATCAAAGACTGCAGAGATCAGCTTGCGGCCTCTGACAGGCTGGCGGCCATGAAACGTCATTGCGATGTGACGTCGGCGCATGCCCTGTCGCAGCTGCAGCCAGCGTTCATCGGTCGTGGCGGGACAGGTAATGAACCCTGCGTGCTCCTGCTTGCACTTGGTAGTCGCAGGAATGCTTTCCGTTTATCACGTCTGGCTCATGAATGCCACAGATGTGCTCGGCGCCACATTGGAGCATAGTCGTGGGTCACCGGTAAACTAAAGCTGCCCTCTGGGATGGCGCAGCTCTTCCTCTGTGGTCGCAGTCAGTGACTACTTTCCTGCATTGCTGGTGAGTGGCCACAGAGGTTACTACTTTCCCACAAATGGCGGCCGGACATTCTGCTCTTTGCTTACTCCTCGGTTGCCTGATGTAGTTGCTATAAACAGAAAGCTAATGTCTCCCCTCATAGAGGCTGCCGTTCCCAGGCCGGCAGGTGCAGGGGGATACGTGTGCATATTGGAGCAGGACACATCTAGAACTCTGCTCACTGTCAGTGCATCTGCTACAGATACAGTTCTTCATCAAGCTCCGTTCTTATTCCCTCGTCACTGCAAAATCTGTGTGTAGTGTAAATACATGAAAATGCTTTTTATTAGGTTTTGGGGAATAACAATGTAGCAAGGACATGTTGCTTCATTGCAAAAAAAATGTTAAATAATGTTTCTTGTTTTTTTTTTTTTTTTTTTTAAAGAATCTACTTCTTTCAGGAGCTTCACATGTACATTAGACACAATGAACAAGCTCTCATCCTTGTGAATTGACGCATTTAATGAGCGTGTGCAAAGATAGTTGTGAATGGAGGGGGAGTAGGTGATCTGTGACATCGCCTGTGATGATTGCTAGATCCCGTCTTATCAGTTGTGTAAAGAGGTATTGCCTATCATGCTAATGCTGCCTCTGATGATAAAGAAACTGCTGTAAACTGTTCTTGCATTAACTGGAAGTACAAGTAAAAATAGGTACGGTAAACTTTTTTTTTTTTTTTTTTTTTAATACAGATCATAATATATGGTGGGGTGCGCTCAGCGGTCGGGTGTAGTGCGCTCAGCGGTCGGGCGTAGTGCGCTCAGCGGTCGGGTGTAGTGCGCTCAGCGGTCGGGTGTAGTGCGCTTGTATCAGTGCTGCTAAACAGAAAAGGTTAATAAACCTGAATATTTAAGGTAAAAGTGCATTTTTTTTTCTTTCTTCAGAGCTGGTACTTCCTTTCCTTACCCAGCATGCATTTCTATAGTTATTGCCTGTTTGATGTTTCTGCTCTGAACTGAAAACCCACCTCATACATAGTTTGTCTTGGTAACGCACTGCCCGGGAGTGGGACGCCCCCCCAAGCTGTGTTTCCTGGAGGGTCCCCGTCCCCCCGCCGTGTCCTGGAGGGTCCCCGTCCCCCCGCCGTGTCCTGGAGGGTCCCCGTCCCCCCGCCGTGTCCTGGAGGGTCCCCGTCCCCCCGCCGTGTCCTGGAGGGTCCCCGTCCCCCCGCCGTGTCCTGGAGGGTCCCCGTGTCCTGGAGGGTCCCCGTCCCCCCGCCGTGTCCTGGAGGGTCCCCGTCCCCCTCGCCGTGTCCTGGAGGGTCCCCGTCCCCCTCGCCGTGTCCTGGAGGGTCCCCGTCCCCCCCGCCGTGTCCTGGAGGGTCCCCGTCCCCCCGCCGTGTCCTGGAGGGTCCCCGTCCCCCTCGCCGTGTCCTGGAGGGTCCCCGTCCCCCTCGCCGTGTCCTGGAGGGTCCCCGTCCCCCCCGCCGTGTCCTGGAGGGTCCCCGTCCCCCCGCCGTGTCCTGGAGGATTACACATGAGAACAGGCAGTAGACAGCAAAGTCCTACAGAAGGGAGACACCTAGTGGCCGGCACTTTGCAGTGATTTTTCAGGGAGGTGATGATATGTTTTCCCTCAGTGATATATCTCTGTTATATGGAATTTGGTGGCCGGTCACACAGACCTTTCTGCGCCCTATTACTTCCTACAAGTTGCAGTATGTGTGGAGCAATGCGGCAGTTTTCGATGTATATTTTGAATCAGATATGCTTTCTTATGTGGAGTCGGAAAATCTGCTATATAATTGTCTAAGGGTCACTTCCGTCTTTCTGTCTTGCTGTCACGGATATTCATTGGTCGCGGCCTCTGTCTGTCAAGGAAATCCAAGTCTCTGATTAGTCACGGCAAAACAGCCACGACCAATCAGCGACGGGCACAGTCCGGAAGAAAATGGCCGCTCCTTACTCCCCGCAGTCAGTGTCCCCGGCGCCCGCTCCATACTCCCGTCCAGGCACCGCTAACACAGGGTTAATGCCGGCGGTAACGGACCGCGTTATGCCGTGGGTACCGCACTCTGTTACCGCTGCAATGAACCCTGTGTGTCCCCAACTTTTTACTATTGATGCTGCCTATGCGGCATCAATAGTAAAAAATCTTATGTTAAAAATAATTTTAAAAAAACCAAAAAAACCTGCTATACTCACCCTCCGTAGTCCGACGCACCGGCCGCCATCTTCCGTTCCCAGCGATGCATTGCGAAATTACCCAGAAGACTTAGCGGCCTCTTGAGACCGCTAAGTCATCTGGGTAATTTCACAATGCATCCTGGGAACGGAGGATGGCGGCAGCTGCGCGCTACAAGGGGCTCTCTGATCCGAAGGTGAGTGTGTTTATTTTATATTTTTTAACCTGTGACATACGTGGCTGGGCAATATACTACGTGGCTCTGTGCTGTATACTACGTCACTCGGCAATATACTACGTGGTTCTGTGCTGTATACTACGTCACTCGGCAATATACTACGTGGTTCTGTGCTGTATACTACGTCACTCGGCAATATACTACGTGGTTCTGTGCTGTATACTACGTCACTCGGCAATATACTACGTGGTTCTGTGCTGTATACTACGTCACTCGGCAATATCCTACGTGGCTGGGCAATATACTACGTGGCTGGGCAATATACTACGTGGACATGCATATTCTAGAATACCCGATGCGTTAGAATCGGGCCACCATCTAGTTCTACAATCAGTAGCGTGACCTGACGGGTATGTTCACAGGTATTGTTTTGTTTTTTTGTTTTTTTTCTTTGCAGAGTTTTTCGTCCAAAAACTACAATATGCTCAAAATCCATGAGTTTTGACTGTGAACTGCAACCCTCCCCCCCCCCAAAAAAAAAAACAAAAACAAACAAAACAAAAACAAACCTCACTTTATTGAAGATCTTTGAATAAAGTCTGATATCCACACGCTCCGTTTGCGGACCATCGGGGCCATCATGGACATCCTCAGATCACAGCTTCCATTTTCCCTGCCGCATATGGACTTTCTTTGCCTGGATTAGAAGCGTCTGCTCTTTTGGGTGATGTAAAAAAATGTAAAAAAAAAAAAGCATGCCAGTGGAGCAGAAATTATAGAATTGTCGCAAGATCTAAAAGTGAGTCTCGATTTTTTTTTTTTTTTTTTTTTTTTTTGCATCCAAATACAGATTTGTCTGCGGTCACTCCAGAACTTTAATGGGAACAGATTTGCTTTTGGGATGGAAAAAGCTGAACCTGATATTAGATCGGCACGCACTCTCCTAAGCTCCTTATTTAGAAGTCACTTTTGGCCGGACTGGCCGCGGATGTGATGTCTCTTACTAGCTGTGTTTTCTGCAGAGTGACAGCGAGGCTCGTCTCATGTACAATACACCTTTTCCATTGCCCTTCTGGACCCCTGAACTTCATCTTACGGCCAAATTCAAGACCCCCTCCCCCTTCCAAGCCAGTGATTAGACTTAAAATCATATGTCCAGTGTAAAGGACTGACCTCTACCATGGTTAAAGGGGTTTTAATTTACCGTCCTTCATTTTGCTTGCCCATTCTAAAAACTAATAAACTAAGATTTTCTCGAACTCCACCACAAGTCTGGCGGTGAGGCTGTGTAGTCTGCATGAGACTGCCCTGAGTTCCGGAAATTGGCTGCGGCATGTCAGCAAATACTGGTGGCAGCAGCGGAGAGGCAGCGCTGATCTATTGGTTGCAGCATGTCAACAAAGAAATGGTCACCATTTGTTGCAGATCTTGTTGCGGTGCCATGGTTACCCTACGGAGAGCGGCGATGCTGGGGTTACCCTATGGGGAGCGGCGATGCTGGGGTTACCCTATGGGGAGCGGCGGTGCCGTGGTTGCCATACGGGGAGCGGCGGTGCCGTGGTTGCCATACGGGGAGCGGCGATTCCGTGGTTGCCATACGGGGAGCGGCGATTCCGTGGTTGCCATACGGGGAGCGGCGGTGCCGTGGTTGCCATACGGGGAGCGGCGGTGCCGTGTTTGCCATGTGGGAGCGGCGGTGCCGTGGTTGCCATACGGGGAGCGGCGGTGCCGTGGTTGCCATGTGGGAGCGGCGGTGCCGTGGTTGCCATACGGGGAGCGGCGGTGCCGTGGTTGCCATGTGGGAGCGGCGGTGCCGTGGTTGCCATACGGGGAGCGGCGGTGCCGTGGTTGCCATACGGGGAGCGGCGGTGCCGTGGTTGCCATATGGGGAGCGGCGGTGCCGTGGTTCCAGCGGCTCCCCGTATGGCAAAATCAGTTCCAAAACTGAAAATTGCACAGTCCTAAGTTTCTATTGAAGTTTCTGGGAAGTTGCACCACTGAAACCTTGTAAAAGGAGCATTGAGGGGATTACCCCGAAGAATAAATGTATAATACTAGGAATTGCTGGAGTGTTTCCCAGCTGTGCGCACAGATAACGCAGACTCTCCTGCCAGGTATAATGCATCTCTGCTTGTGCCAGAAATTATTTCCCGGCATCTGTACAGTGATGAGACGTTACCAGCTTCGTGCTTCTGTAATGTGGAAATGGATCAACCTAATCCGGTGTCGGGTTCCTGCACCCGATCCACAGGGCACATATTTATAGTACGGGGTCACACTATGGCACCGTCACCAGTTTCCTTCCTGTGTGTCCAGGTTACTTTACATACGGAGAGCTCGGTGCAGTTACACTGCCATATTGTGCACATTTTTTGTTTTTTACTGTATTTTGTTTTTTGCATAATTTTTGTTGTTGTTTGTTTTATAGTTTCATGGTAAAACTCCAGGTGGTTGCAGTGTTTGGCTGCTATTACCGGTAATTTACAGATGGGTAATGAAGGTGACCTCGTTACCGTCCTGAGCTACCTCTGCCCTTGTGTAAGTGAATCTGCACAGCGGTGTTGCATGCTGGGTTGCGTTATTCCATGCGGTCATGCAGGCGCAACGTGAGTATGGCTCCACCATTTACAGTGTAGTCACCTAGATTAGCAACTGAAGATAAATGCAGTACATTCTCCCCCTGTTTGTGTGGGTTTCCTCCAGGTTCTCCGGTTTCCTCCCACACTCCAAAGACATACTGATTGGAAATCTAGATTGTGAGCCCCAATGGGGACAGTGATGATGATGTGTGTAAAGTGCTGTGGATTATGATAGAGCAAAGCATAATAATAAATCTCACGACGGTGGTTGGTGCTTAAAGGGTTTTTATCAAGAATTAAAAGGGGTTGCAGGGTTGTGCCCAGCGCTGCCGATCACACATAGGATTCCTGCAGCCATCAAAAAGAGAATCCACTGAATACCTTAGGTAGACATTCCGAGAGGGAATGTAAAGAACAGCAGGGGGCGCCATCACAAGGTGTAATAGAAGGCAAGTGTCAGAGCTGCTGTTCTATATTATGTGGGCGGTCATCCATCTGAACAGGACTCTGAGAAATCAGCTTATCGCCCCAGTGGCTGCACTGACAAAGCTCTGGGGTCAGATTTCCAGTTGTTGGAGACGCTGGAGTTGTCTTTTTTTCTCTCTGAGCGTCTTCGCTGTGTTTTGGGGCTCGTCAGGGATAAGTTGCGGTTTGTCTGGAGATCCTTCTTTTGGGGCTCATATTTGTGTGACGCCGCTGCGGTCATGGTCCTTCTCTTGCCTTCAGTTAACGGCCTGTTCCTCTGTTATGACTGTACATAACGAGCTGTTGTGATAATACACAGTAATTGATAGGTGCAGGGAACGGTCTCCAGACTGTCACATCCCGTCCCTTCTACCAAAGGTCCTGAGAGGGCAGCGGAGGTCACGTGTACGTGCCGACCTGGGGGTCCCTGAGTGATACAAGGGTGATGGGGGGCAGTGCAGGGGCTTCATTACAAGGGAATTCTCTTCATTCTTTTAATGCAACTTTTTTTTTCTTTTTGTTAATTTTTTTTTTTTTTTGCAGAACTCTTCTCTAGAAAATTGCCTACGACTTGAACTATTTTCTAACTTTTCGAACGTCTTATACTTGACACTAAAAGACAGAGTTTCCGGAGGAGCATGTTTTTTGACATTTGACACGAGCACGATGGTTGTCTGACACTTGTCCCACCGACCATGCACAGTACAGATCATTTAGGCGCTGCACCACTTCTTTAAGAGGGATTGTCTCATCATAAATTGGTAAAATTGCTCTAATCACAAAATCTTCTCCCATTATCGAGAAAAAATTAAATTGTTAATTTTCTTGTTTAGCACTCGTTGCCTAAGTTACCGGCCACCTCTGCTGTCTCCCAAATGGCTCGTTTCCTAGGTGTTTGTTTTTTGTTTTTTTTTTTAAATGAAAGTTCCGTTTTAAATCTATTGCTCTTAGGCAGACTTCTGCGTCTCCATGGTAACCACAAATAGAATCTTTTTGAAGTTTCTACTGGAATATAAAATACAAAAAAGCATTCTAAGTGCATCAGCCCTCCAAAGCTGCCACATGTCCTCCTGGCGGAGACCTGCGAGTATTTATCCGTCGCTGCGCGCCTCTTTACAAGCTGAGCTCGGAGCCTTCATCCCTCACCCGATTATTCAGTCCTCGTCAGAGACTGATGAAGAATAAATGTCCGGGAAGTTCTCGAGTTCCTGCGCTCCTCGTATTACATGTGTAACGTGATATTATTATCTCTTACCTCTGGAGACTCAGGGGGTTATTTTTGGTGTTTTCAGGATTGGAGGGGGGGGGGGGGGGCTGTTTCCTAGCAACTTGCGGGACATCGCCGCTTGGTGACACGCTGAAAAAGCAATTCATTGATTCTAACTTGGGAAGCTGTCATAAGATACAGGGGGCGATGGGGATGGCGACCGCCATGGGACAAGACGTGTTAATAATCACCGGATTCTTCTATCCGCAGGCTAGCAAATGTTTAAAGGGCCAAACCACGCAAACATATGTTCTTTTTATAGCCAACTCTTCTCTGAACTTGTATGGTTCACATGCATGAATTAACGGGTATGTATGTTTTGTGTAAAAAAAAAAAAAAAAAAAAAATATATATATATATATATATATATATATATATATATATATATATATATATATATATATATATTTTTTTACATTTTCTACAATACCTATTAAAAATATTTGTCAGACAAATGTAAAAGTATAAAAAATAGACAATTTTGTGATTACTGGTCCCTTAAAGTCCACGTCGTCCTGCTGTTTTCCTTTCCATTTCACCTTCCTTTGTAAAATAAAATTAAAAAAAGAAATATTAGGAAGTCTTTTTAGACAAAGGAGAACAGTGAGAAGTGACCGCCTATTCACAGGAACCATTTGATTGCCCCTTTTAGAATGGAGCAGCAGGGCACTTGGTCGAGCGCCGCTCCGCTCACTCTTTATGGGAACTGCTGGTGTCAGCATGCGCACTCCTACCCCATTCTGCTGATCTGTGTGGGTCCCAGCGGTCAGATCTTGTTGCTTTTTTCCGTTTTGTGCTGCGTCGCTTCATTGCAGACATATTACATTTTTTTTGCCTTTGGAGCGCCGTATGTGAAATCTCTGCTCATAGCACAACCAGATGATTCTTCAGAGTCTTCTCTGGGGGCGTGTGCTTTCACCCCCTCCTGCCCAGACTCTGCCAAGGTGTGATTGGCGAGATATGGGAGGGGGGATGTGAAAGCATGCTCCCCCCCAGATTCTGAAGAAATGCCCAGTTGGATTACAAACAGAATTTTCACATATTGTTCTTCAGAAAAAAACAATCAAATGTAAATATCTGACGCAGCACAAAACAGTTCTGTGCCCATAGAAGTCAATGGATTAAATGGAAACATGCGTGTCTCATGTTTGCGTAGTTCATATTTTGCAAAAATATGCACGTTATCTGCACATTTAACCTCCCCCCCCCCCCCCGATAAAATAAACAAACAAAAAATAGACAGTACTTTTTTTTTCCATGTGGATGATCCCAAACAGACTGTGATGCCATAGAACATCCAGTTATCATAGCTGCGATGCTCTGCATTTTCTCTTCCATCTATCATGGCTGCGATGCTCTGCATTTTCTCTCCCATGTATCATAGCTGCGATGCTCTGCATTTTCTCTCCCATCTATCATAGCTGCGATGCTCTGCGTTTTCTCTCCCATCTATCATAGCTGCAATACTCTGCGTTTTCTCTCCCATCTTTCATAGCTGTGATGCTCTGGGTTTTCTCTCCCGTCTATCATAGCTGTGATGCTCTGCTTTTTGTCTCTCCCGTCTATCATAGCTGCGATGCTCTGCGTTTTCTCTCCCATCTATCATAGCTGTGATGTTCTGGGTTTTCTCTCCTCTCTATCATAGCTGTGATGCTCTGGGTTTTTTTCCTTTTCTTTCATAACTGTGATGCTCTGCGTTTTTGTCTCCTGTCTATCTTAGCTGTGATGCTGTGCGTTTTGTCTCTTCCATCTATCATAGCTGCGATGCTCTGCGTTTTCTCTCCCATCTATCATAGCTGTGATGCTGTGCGTTTTCTCTTCCATCTATCATAGCTGCGATGCTCTGCGTTTTCTCTCCCATCTATCATAGCTGTGATGCTGTGCGTTTTGTCTCTTCCATCTATCATAGCTGTGATGCTCTGCGTTTTCTCTCCCGTCTATCATAGCTGTGATGCTGTGCGTTTTGTCTCTCCCATCTATCATAGCTGCGATGCTGTGCGTTTTCTCTCCCATCTATCATAGCTGCGATGCTGTGCGTTTTCTCTCCCATCTATCATAGCTGCGATGCTGTGCGTTTTGTCTCTTCCATCTATCATAGCTGTGATGCTCTGCGTTTTCTCTCCCGTCTATCATAGCTGTGATGCTGTGCGTTTTGTCTCTTCCATCTAGCATAGCTGTGATGCTCTGTGTGTCAGTAGAAAACTTTCAGTATTTTTTTTTTTTTTTGCTGCACTATCTCTTCTTTGGGCTTTGATCAGACAGGCTAGCCTTCACTCATTACCTATAACCCTGTTGCTTGGCCACTTGTTGCCCATCCTTTAATTATTCTTAATAGGTATTTGCCACTGCTCCACTACATATTGGAAACACCCCACAAGCCCTACAAGACCTGCCATGTATCGGGAACATCTCATCTGACCTGCTTTTTTGGAGATGCTCTGACTATTTGTCCAGCCATCACAATTTAGCCCTTTTCACCTTTGCTCAGATCCCTAAATTTGCCCAATTTTCCTGCTTTCAAAACCTCTATTTCTATCCCTGACGGCTTACTTGCTCCCTGATGTTTTGCCCTCCTTGTTCTTCACTTCACCTGTGGGTGGTTTTGGTTTATGGCTGTTCGGCGTATATTTAGCCACCTGTCAATCCTTTTAATTAAGCCGGCAGGTATTGACCGGTGGTGGACGTGCGCTCTATGGACGTATAGATTAATGACCGGATCATCTACAGCTCACAGGTCTCCATTATTGACTTTCCAGAGTCGGAAGTAGAACTGATCATTTAGAACTGTGAATGGAAGTGGTTTTATTCTTCTGGTTTTATTCTTGTGTCCCCCATGTCATTCTGTTCTTTTGCTATTTGTAGTGTGAAAGCTGCTTATCTTGGCTCAGGCAGTGCATTGGATCTTTTACTATAAAAGGTGGTTGTGTCAGGACTGATAGTGATGGTATACTGCTGACCTAAGAGGTGACACTAGAGACTGGAGTAAACCGAAATGGTAGGCAAGACACCTACTATAAAGGGGGGGGATGGGGGGCGGCCTCTACATATTTTTCTTCAGAGGCAAGGAGCCACAGGTTTTGCCTTGGCTGACCCCCTCCGATCTCTAGAATTAAGCATTCCGAAAGGCCACATAATTGATTATTGACTATATTGGGCTGTAGCTTTTTAAAGGGTATCTTAGCAGGTTTTCTCTATGTAATCTGATGTAGAGATAGAGACCCTGATTCCAGCAATGTATCACTTGCTTTACTGGGTGCAGTTGTTATGATAGATCTGCAGCAGAGAAAACTGATTCTAGCAGAGCTTGGAATGCTGAGCGCTGTGTAACTCCACCCACATAACTGATTGTATATGGACAGAAAGTGGCCAATCAGAGATGGGGGTGTGGTTGGACTAGGAGGCTCGAGGCAACTAGTCCTGTAGTGACACTTCTGCTGATAAATCACTGGTTTTATTGAAAGTGCAATAAGTAATAAATCACTGGAATCATGAACTCATTCCCTACGTCATGCTTCTTTCAGATGGCGATTTTGGCATTCGGTTTTACTACAGGCGGTAAAGCAGGATTTGTTTTTGTTTTTCACCCGATTGGAATGTAATGCTGCCATCTAGTGGTTAATGTTAAAATGTCAGTATTTTATCATTTCTCTTGCGTGTATTCATTCAGATTCCGGATGCTCTGTGTTATCGACCAGTAAGAATTCTCCCTGTAGCATCCGTCCCGGAATCCCAGCTGTGATTTTTACTAGCGTAGGTGTAACCGGTCCTACCTGCCGCTCTGACATGTCATTGTCTCCCTCCTCTAGATGCTACGTCCACAGATCAGCAGGATCTCTTCTGCCAGAAGTTGCAGCAGTGCTGCGTACTCTTTGATTTTATGGACTCTATATCGGACCTGAAGAGCAAAGAAATCAAGAGAGCCACCCTGAACGAACTGGTGGAGTACGTGTCCACGAATCGAGGGGTGATCATAGAGCCCGCGTACACCGATATCATACGAATGGTAAGTGCCGCCGATGGAAATCCAGAGGGATTGTCTGCAGCTTCGCACGGAAACGCCTCCACCTGCCAGAGTAATGCAATATCATTTTTTTTTTTTGGGCAGCGTTCTCCTGTGCTGCAGAGGTAAAAAGCCGCCTCTGCTTGCAGTTCAGGAAAGTTTTCTGGTTGAGCTGCCCTGCCGTTGGTCCGGACGCCCATTTTTCAGCCCGCTACTCTCCTTTACACCGTACACATGTTATGACTCCTCTTATAGGATAGTATTGCAGTTACAGCTGGCAGCAACCTGAGCTGGCTCCAATTGCTGCCGCTCAACCCCTTAAATGCCGCTCTTAATTTCTGAAAAATATACAAAAATAGCCACAATTTTTTTTTTTTTTTTGTGTGTGACCCAAAAAATGCAATAAAAAAAACAAACGTTGTATGTACCCCAAAATAATAACCATAAAATCCATGCAAAAAAATAAATAAAAGTAAGGCTGTGGGCTGAAAAATAATAAACGTAGAAGTCTCTGGGACTGGAGAGAAAAAAACAAGATATTTATTTTATTTTTGGCAGTAAAATATAAAAATAGCTAAAGAATTTTTATATTATCAACATAATTGTACCGACCTTGAAGAATGATGTTGCCAGGTTCATTTTTTTCCTGCACAATGGACACTAAAACATGAAGCACGTGAAGCTCTTACCTTCTTGGTCAGTGGTTGGCTCGGTGGGCTTTTCCTCTCAGGAGGTAGAGACCAGATGGAACTGGGTGAGCGCTGATGGCAGAAGAATAAGATGCACATCGGATTTCCAACCGAAATAGAAGACAGTTGTCCACCATGCTTTACCCTGCCACTTCTACTGATATTTCACATTACCTGCGCATTATTCGACATTTGTGCAGACTTTTTTTGAATATACGATCATAATGTTTGCAAATCTTAGGAAGTGGAAGAATTGCAGGTTCTACTAATCGTATCCAAGCGTCCCGTCTCGCTGACAGTCTCTATGGCCGCCTTGTAAACATCCACAAGACCTTGTACTGATGAGCTGCTGATGGACGGAACATCCAACACTTAACAGGGACGTCGTGCACATTTTAAAGGGGGTTTGTCAGCACGAAGTGACAGTGCAAGCGAAGCACATCGCTTTGTAGGGGATGCAGCCCTTTAAAAAAAACAAAAAAAAAAACGCACCTTTAGTGCCATGATGGCTGCCTTCATTCTGTATAAACTCAAGTGTAACGTTTTCCAATACTTTAGCATTGGTGACCTACCATTAGGTAGGGGTCCGACCCCCAGCAACCACCCCCCGCTGATCAGCCGGAAGTCCTCACTTATGCAGCCGGCTCCTGGTTGTGACTAGCGGATAATGCCTGAGATATTGTGGATGTGTTTCCTTTTATGCTGGATTAGTTTTCTTCAGGTCCATGCTTTCTACTCAAACAATTGCATCCTGTAAATTGTCACTAGTGGGGGTCCATGTGCATGTGATGGAGAACTGAATGATGGCCCACCAGGGAAAGTGAAAATTTTCTGATCTCCTCTTTTGAACAAGAGGACAAAAGTAGGAATTTGTCTGTGGCTTGCTGCTGTCCACGTGCCCGTCTGGCTCTCGTAGCTGCTGTGCCTGTCTGGCGCTCCTTGCTGCTGTCCCCGTGCCCGTCTGGCTCTCCTCGCTGCTGTCCCCGTGCCCGTCTGGCTCTCCTCGCTGCTGTCCCCGTGCCCGTCTGGCTCTCCTCGCTGCTGTCCCCGTGCCTGTCTGGCACTCCTCGCTGCTGTCCCCGTGCCTGTCTGGCTCTCCTCACTGCTGTCTCTGTCCCTGTCTGGTGCTCCTCACTGCTGTCCCTGTGCCTGTCCTGGTGCTCCTCGCTGCTGTCCTTGTGCCTGTCTGGCGCTCCTCGCTGCTGTCCCCGTGCCTGTCTGGCTCTCCTCGCTGCTGTCCCCGTGCCTGTCTGGCTCTCCTCGCTGCTGTCCCCGTGCCTGTCTGGCTCTCCTCGCTGCTGTCCCCATGCCTGTCTGGCTCTCCTCGCTGCTGTCTCTGTCCCTGTCTGGCGCTCCTCACTGCTGTCCTTGTGCCTGTCTGGCGCTCCTCACTGCTGTCCCTGTGCCCGTCTGGTGCTCCTCGCTGCTGTCCCCGTGCCCGTCTGGCTCTCGTAGCTGCTGTCCCCGTGCCTGTCTGGCTCTCCTCGCTGCTGTCCCCGTGCCTGTCTGGCTCTCCTCGCTGCTGTCTCTGTCCCTGTCTGGCGCTCCACACTGCTGTCCCTGTGCCCGTCTGGTGCTCCTCGCTGCTCTCCCCGTCTGGCGCTCCTCACTGCCGTCCCCGTCTGGCGCTCCTCACTGCTGTCCCTGTACCCGTCTGGCGCTCCTCGCTGCCGTCCCCGCCTGGCGCTCCTCGCTGCCGTCCCCGCTTGGCGCTCCTCGCTGCTGTCCCCGCCTGGCGCTCCTCGCTACTGTCCCCGCTTGGCGCTCCTCGCTGCTGTCCCCGCCTGGCGCTCCTCGCTGCTGTCCCCGTCTGGCGCTCCTCGCTGCTGTCCCCGCCTGGCGCTCCTCGCTGCTGTCCCCCGCCTGGCGCTCCTCGCTGCCGTCCCCGCCTGGCGCTCCTCGCTGCTGTCCCCGCCTGGCGCTCCTCGCTGCTGTCCCCGCCTGGCGCTCCTCGCTGCCGTCCCCCGCCTGGCGCTCCTCGCTGCCGTCCCCCACCTGGCGCTCCTCGCTGCCGTCCCCGCCTGGCGCTCCTCGCTGCTGTCCCCCGCCTGGCGCTCCTCGCTGCTGTCCCCCGCCTGGTGCTCCTCGCTGCTGTCCCCCGCCTGGCGCTCCTCGCTGCTGTCCCCCGCCTGGCGCTCCTCGCTGCTGTCCCCGCCTGGCGCTCCTCGCTGCCATCCCTGCCTGGTTCTCCTCGCTGCTGTCTGTTTCCACAGTTCCATGTGCAGGTATCCTCCATGTGTTTAGCAGGAAGCGCCATTTCCTGCGTGTGATATTACACGCAGATACAGGACGTATTTTCTACTTTTGCGCTTTCAGTCTGCACAAGATTTTCTTATTCTTTACCATTTCTTGCCTCCTGTTTTATTAGGAGGTGGATGTTTTCGATGATCGTTTTAGTTGTTTTCCACTAATCAGGCTGCAGCTGATGGTCCCATTCCTTGCCCTTGTTTGGAGCTTTCTCCATGATGTCCTGCTGTATTGTCGCCCTCATTCTGCCCGGATTGTATTATGCAGCCGATTTTAAGTTCTTTAAAGGGAAAATGCAGTAAGAAGTGGCCGGCCGGCATGTCCTGGATGGGGTGCGGGTATATCATGGCTGTTGTGCCCTGCTGCCGATATTGGCACTTCTGGTTGACATTAGTCTAATGTGTCAAAATTTGGTAAATCTTCCCCAGTGTAGGATTTATGATATGGAGTCATTTGAGCAAGTGTAAAGGGGTTAACCCGAGCCTGTCACCTCTGCACCTGGAGGCGAGAGGGGCTGCGTACGTGGCCCCGGGCTGCAGTCCAGGTATCGGCGGCCATGCCTGGCAGGTTAGGTGCACGCTACCTATAGAAGCGAGAGGCCCTGGATAACATGCACAGTAATGGTGGAGAAATCTGTAAGTCAGCGGCTGCACATCACATATACATCAGTCACTATGGGTTGTTTTTTTTTTTTTTGCGTATTTTTAATTTATTTTATTTTTTTTTACAGATTAGTTCCAATATCTTTAGGACGCTCCCTCCTAGCGACAATCCAGACTTTGATCCGGAAGAGGATGAGCCAACATTAGAAGCCTCATGGCCTCACATACAGGTACAGTGCACCCCAATTTATTTTTTCTAGGGGAAGGGTGGGGGGGGGGCTTTATTATTAAGTAACGCAGGTGTCATGTCTTGTTATCTTCTATCATGGACACCGTCTCTCCGCTCTCCATCATATATGGTCTCCCTTGGTCAAATAAGGCCCCGACTCTGCTCACACTGGTGAAAAAAGAATAAGTTGTCCCCTCTCCATAGGAGCATTCTCAACCTCCGCTCCATTCATTGTCTATCGGACTGTTGGAAATATCCGAGCGCTATCCTTAGCAGTCCGATAGACAATGTATGGAGCAGAAGCTCCCCTCCGATACATTTAGGATGGGACGGCACAGGTCCTACAGTTATGGAAGACATTTATTTTTGGTATCGTGGCAAACATAACGCATTTACCTACATCCCTGTTTGGTCGCCACATCAGCTCCAAAATAATATTGGACAGATGAATAACGATATATATGCCATGTTTCCTATCCATGGAAAGCTAAAATCCTGATGAGAAATATGGCATTAATATCTCCCGCCTGGGACCTCCAGGTTGGGAGAGATCCTGAAATCCCATACTTTTTTGATGTCTAGCTCCATCCCATTAATCAGCCCCAATCTGAGGTCAACTAGGGGAGGTATTTGAGCATGACCTTTATCTGATAAATACAGATTTTCTATTATAATCATTGTCAGTCCTGGAAATCTGCACCATTTCTATGACATGAGATTTAGTACTATTTTCTTTTGGTTATCCCTCTTTATTACCTTTTTGTCTGCTTTTGTATCATATTTGTATATTTTTTTTTAATAAACACTGCCTAGTTTCTGGATTAAACATATAAAATGTAATGGCTCAATTCCTCTTGCTCTGTAAACCGCACCCTTGAACTTGCTAACAGCGGGTGGGGATATTCGCAGGCTTTCCCCGGCTGTTCCCCTGACACCCTGTGTCACGCTTCGCCCCTACACCAGGCAGAATAATTCATGAACCATCAGTAATGTTACAGAGCGTATACGAGAAGCTGCCGCCGTCCTGGGGAATGTGATGCGAGATTTATGGCATCTTGTATCATGGAGGACAAAGCCTCGATTGTACAGAGGAACGTCCTTTTATGTAAATCTTGTGATCTGGTAGAGGCTTTGGTGTCAGTCTCTTGATTTAAGCTGATTGACTCTTAAACTTTTTGCATTTTAAGTGATTCATTCAGGGTATGTGCACACGTATTCTGGAGGACTGCGGATTTGGAAAAACCGCAGTGCAAAACCGCTGCGGTTTTTCCTGCGGATTTATTGCTGTTTCTACTGCGGATTCCGCTGCGGCTTTACACCTGCAGTTTTCTATTGGAGCAGGTGTTAAATCGCAGCAGAATCTGCACAAAGAATAGACATGCTGCGGAATGTAAACCACTGCGTTTCCGCGCGTTTTTTTCCGCAGCATATGCACTGCGGATTTCGTTTCCCATAGGTTAACATGGTACTGTAAACTCATTGGAAACAGCTGCGGATCCCCAGCTGCGGAAACGCTGCGGATCTGCAGCAAAATCCGCAGCGTGTGCACATACCCTTAACCTCCTGCTGATTTTCTGTTAACGCTCAGGTGGCAAACCCTGACATAATATTTTCCAGACTATTTTCTAATCTACATCCATGTAGAAGGCACAAAAGAGCACAGTGAGGTCAAAAATACTCTGTTGTAAAAAAAATCATCACAGTAATAAGCAAAAGCTTGTCAAAAGATGAAAAAACAAACAAACAGGGTATTTAGTTGATACATTTTTTTTGCAAAAAAAAAAAATGTATACTAAGCTGCTCCACCAATCGTCAAGGTATACCCATATAGAGCAGTCCTCTCTAATGTATATGCCCTCTGTGACCTTAGACGTACTATCCCGTCCAGGTGCCCTGGGCCTATCTGACCCTGGACGGAATAGTACGTCATAGCGATCGGCAGCGCTCACGGGGGGAGCGCCGCCTATCGCGGCCGGGTGTCAGCTGCTTATCGCAGCTGACATCCGGCACTATGTGCCAGGAGCGGTCACGGACCGCCCCCAACACATTAACCCCCGGCACACCGCGATCAAAGATGATCGCGATGTGCCGGCGGTGCAGGGAAGCACCGCGCAGGGAGGGGGCTCCCTGTGGGCTTCCCTGAGCCCCCCGCAGCAACGCGATGTGATCGCGTTGCTGCGAGGGTCTTACCTCCCTCCCTCCCTGCTCCAGGCCCGGATCCAAGATGGCCGCGGATCCGGGTCCTGCGGGGAGGGAGGTGGCTTCACAGAGCCTGCTCAGAGCAGGCACTGTGAAGCCTGCAGCGCTGCAAGTCAGATCAGTGATCTGACAGAGTGCTATGCAAACTGTCAGATCACTGATCTGTGATGTCCCCCCCGGGACAAAGTAAAAAAGTTAAAAAAAAAATTCCAAATGTGTAAAAAAAATAAAATAAAAAAAAATATTCCAAAATAATGAAGAAAAAAAAAAATATTATTCCCATAAATACATTTCTTCATCTAAATAAAAAAAAAAAACAATAAAAGTACACCTATTTAGTATCGCCGCGTCCGTAACGACCCGACCTATAAAACTGGCCCACTAGTTAACCCCTTCAGTAAACACCGTAAGAAAAAAAAAAAAAGAGGCAAAAAACAACGCTTTATTATCATACCGCCGAACAAAAAGTGGAATAACACGCGATCAAAAAGACAGATATAAATAACCATGGTACCGCTGAAAACGTCATCTTGTCCCGCAAAAAACGAACCGCCATACAGCATCATCAGCAAAAAAATTAAAAAGTTATAGTCCTGAGAATAAAGCGATGCAAAAATAATTATTTTTTCTGTAAAATAGTTTTTATCGTATAAAAGCGCCAAAACATAAAAAAAAGATATAAATGAGGTGTCGCTGTAATCGTACTGACCCGAAGAATAAAACTGCTTCATCAATTTTACCAAACGCGGAACGGTATAAACGCCTCTCCCAAAAGAAATTCTTGAATAGCTGGTTTTTGGTCATTCTTCCTCACAAAAATCGGAATAAAAAGCGATCAAAAAATGTCACGTGCCCGAAAATGTTACCAATAAAAACGTCAACTCGTCCCGCAAAAAACAAGACCTCACATGATTCTGTGGACCAAAATATGGAAAAATTATAGCTCTCAAAATTTGGTAACGCAAAAAATATTTTTTGCAATAAAAAGCGTCTTTCAGTGTGTGACGGCTGCCAATCATAAAAATCCGCTAAATAACCCGCTATAAAAGTAAATCAAACCCCCCTTCATCACCCCCTTAGTTAGGGAAAAATTAAAAAAATGTATTTATTTCCATTTTCCCATTAGGGTTAGGGCTAGGGTTAGGGCTAGGGTTAGGGTTAGGGCTAGGGTTAGGGCTAGGGTTAGGGCTAGGGTTAGGGTTAGGGTTAGGGTTGGGGCTACAGTTAGGGTTAGGGTTAGGGTTGGGGCTAAAGTTAGAGTTAGGGTTTAGATTACATTTACAATTGGGAATAGGGTTGGGATTAGGGTTAGGGGTGTGTCAGGGTTAGAGGTGTGGTTAGGGTTACCGTTGGAATTAGGGTTAGGGGTGTGTTTGGATTAGGGTTTCAGTTATAATTGTGGGGTTTCCACTGTTTAGGCACATCAGGGGCTCTCCTAACACGACATGGCGTCCGATCTCAATTCCAGCCAATTCTGCGTTGAAAAAGTAAAACGGCGCTCCTTCCCTTCCGAGCTCTCCCGTGTGCCCAAACAGAGGTTTACCCCAACATATGGGGTATCAGCGTACTCAGGACAAATAGGACAACAACTTTTGGGGTCCAATTTCTCCTGTTACCCTTGGTAAAATACAAAACTGGGGGCTAAAAAATAATTTTTGTGGGAAAAAAAAAGATTTTTTATTTTCACGGCTCTGCGTTATAAACTGTAGTGAAACACTTGGGGGTTCAAAGTTCTCACAACACATCTAGATAAGTTCATTGAGGGGTCTAGTTTCCAATATGGGGTCACTTGTGGGGGGTTTCTACTGTTTAGGTGCATTAGGGGCTCTGCAAACGCAATGTGACGCCTGCAGACCAATCCATCTAAGTCTGCATTCCAAATGATGCTCCTTCCCTTCCGAGCCCTCCCATGCGCCCAAACGGTGGTTCCCCCCCACATATCGGGTATCAGCGCACTCAGGACAAATTGGACAACAACATTTAGGGTCCAATTTCTCCTGCTACCCTTGGAAAAATACAAAACTGGGGGCTAAAAAATAATTTTTGTGGGAAAAAAATTTTGTTTTATTTTTATGGCTCTGCATTATAAACTTCTGTGAAGCCCTTGGGGGGTCAAAGTGCTCACCACACCTCTAGATAAGTTCCTTAGGGGGTCTACTTTCCAAAATGGTGTCACTTGTGGGGGGTTTCAGTGTTTAGGCACATCAGTGGCTCTCCAAACGCAACATGGCGTCCCATCTCAATTCCTGTCAATTTTGCATTGAAAAGTCAAACGGCGATCCTTCCCTTCCGAGCTCTCCCATGCGCCCAAACAGTGGTTTACCGCCACATATGGGGTATCAGCGTACTCGGGACAAATTGGACAACAACTTATGGGGTCCAATTTCTTCTCTTACCCTTCGGAAAATAAAAAATTGGGGGCGAAAAGATAATTTTTGTGAAAAAATATGATTTTTTATTTTTACGGTTCTGCATTATAAACTTCTGTGAAGCACTTGGTGGGTCAAAGTGCTCACCACACCTCTAGATAAGTTCCTTAGGGGGTCTACTTTCCAAAGTGGTGTCACTTGTGGGGGGTTTCAATGTTTAGGCACATCAGTGGCTCTCCAAACGCAACATGGCGTCCCATCTCAATTCCTGTCAATTTTGCATTGAAAAGTCAAATTGCCCTCCTTCGCTTCCAAGCTCTGTCATGCGCCCAAACAGTGGTTTATCCCCACATATGGGGTATCGGTGTACTCAGGACAAATTGTACAACAACTTTTGGGGTCCATTTTCTCCTGTTACCCTTGGTAAAATAAAACAAATTGGAGCTGAAGTAAATTTTTTGTGAAAAAAAGTTAAATGTTCATTTTTATATAAACATTCCAAAAATTCCTATTAAACACCTGAAGGGTTAATAAACTTCTTGAATGTGGTTTTGAGCACCTTGAGGGGTGTAGTTTTTAGAATGGTGTCACACTTGGGTATTTTCTATCATATAGACCCCTCAAAATGACTTCAAATGAGATGTGGTCCCTAAAAAAAAAAAATGGTGTTGTACAAATGAGAAATTGCTGGTCAACTTTTAACCCTTATAACTCCCTAACAAAAAAAATTTTGGTTCCAAAATTATGCTGATGTAAAGTAGACATGTGGGAAATGTTACTTATTAAGTATTTTGTGTGACATATCTATGTGATTTAATTGCATAAAAATTCAAAGTTTGAAAATTGCAAAATTTTCAAGATTTTCGCCAAATTTCCGTTTTTTTCACAAATAAAAGCAGGTACTATCAAAGAAATTTTACCACTGTCATGAAGTACAATATGTCACGAGAAAACATTGTCAGAATCACCAGGATCCGTTGAAGCGTTCCAGAGTTATAACCTCATAAAGGGACAGTGGTCAGAATTGTAAAAAGTGGCCCGGTCATTAACGTGCAAACCACCCTTGGGGGTAAAGGGGATATAATGCCTATCTGATGTATTTAAAACCTGGTAATCTGTATAGTACCTGTATAAGCAGGGTTCAGAGAGGGAAAATCCATGTGGACATGCTGGATGGAACCGCTTAAATGCAAATGACCCACAGAGGAGTGGCGAACTCCCCAGTCTTGTAGAAACAAGAGAACAATTGGATCCAAGTTGAAGGATCTGATGTTTTTTTTTTAAACTTTTTTTTATATATAGAACATTGGCCTATTTGCGTGTAAAAATAATATTTTTCCATACTTTTACAGCTTGTATATGAGTTCTTCCTGAGGTTCCTGGAGAGTCCAGATTTTCAGCCAAGTATTGCAAAGAGGTTTGTGGACCAGAAATTTGTGCAACAGGTAATTCTCATCTTCTCATGTGATTTTTTTTTTTTTTTTTTTTTTTTTTTTTTTTATTCTTTTATAAAGCATTTGACATAAGACTAAGACTTCTCTTAATGGTCCCAGTACAAACTGTGATGTCTGAAACGACCACGAGGTTCCTGACCTGATAAATGCCAATGGTGCTGCCGAGTTTAGCCATAAAGTCTCCTGACACAATCTGGAAATCATGGTCTGTGTTTGCAGCGTCAATGTCAGACGAGTGACGTGTGACTAGAGCAATAGTTTCTAAACTGTTGTTCTTTCTCATTATGATGGGAGTTGTAGTTGTCTAGAAAGCTACAGGAGGAGGAACTACTTGCCAAAATCAATGTCGTCTAAACATATGGAACTAGATTGCGATTGTGCGTGTGCCACCTCCTCGGTTGAGCTTGATGGACGTTTCTTTATGCAATGTCAGTCACCAAAAGCGTGATTCTTGCAGATGAGTTGTCTGTTATTGCAGCGCCGTCCTAAGAAAATGGAAACTGCAATACCACACATGACCAATGGACGTAGAGTGGCGCTGTTGCATGATAAAAGTCCTATACAGCCTCCGTACATATGTAACAAGACTGCAGGGCACAGAGTCCAGGGCGAGGTGTTTGGACTATAACCTGCCCTGTTAGGTGTCCCATTGCTTCGTTACCCTATAATCAGTCTCGTCATTGATTAGCAGATGATTGGTTCTGTAATTACAGCCTCGTTCTATTGCATCTTACACCAGTACTTATATTTTTGGATATATATATGTCTCTCTCTATCTCTGACTCCATGTTTCTTGTAGTTGCTTAAAGCAGAATTTCCTGTGACGTTTGCGCCTTTGTCACATTTCAGCTCCTGGAGCTGTTTGACAGCGAAGATCCTCGGGAGCGAGATTTCCTAAAGACTGTATTACACCGGATTTACGGCAAGTTCCTCGGCCTAAGAGCGTTCATCAGAAAGCAAATCAACAACATTTTTCTCAGGTATTTTGATTCTTGATGTGAATATATGCCGAGGGCAGAAAATGTAACGCGTGTCGAGGCGATGGGTGCGACGTATCTGTAGGAACCGCGGTATAGAAATAACACGTTGTGCAAAAATCAATCGGTGCGAAGTCGAGTACGTTTTTACTGGTTTAAAGGATCAGAAGGGATGGAAAATGTACAAAAAGTATTAACAAAAATCCTAATACTTTCTCCTTTTAAAGACTATGGACCCTTGTGTGTTGCAGCGATGTATATTCTGCCTCCCTACTCTAGCAGGAAAATCAGAGAAGTAATGGAGCGAGTGGAAAGATGGGGGCCGACACCGTTAATAATTATCGGGGATCTAAACAATATCTGTGATGAATATTGGGATAAAAATAAAAATACTCAGAATAGGTCGGAGGGACATATAACAACATTTGGCACCTATATACAGGAGATAGGTTTGATTGATCTTTGGAGGGTTAGACATGTGGGGGAGAGAGGGTACTCATGTTATTCACCGGCACATGCCACACTCTCTAGGATTGATATGGCTCTGGGTAACAGGATTTTGGACACACTGGTTGGGGAGGTGAGATATCTGCCAAGGGCCTTGTCGGACCATAGTCCAATTGAAGTAGAGGTTAGATTGGAGGGGGCTCACTCGCTAAGTGGGAGAGAATGGAAGATTCATCCTAATTGGTTACAGAGTATTGAGTTGGAAAGTATAGGACGGGAGGTGGCGGAATTCTTTCTCTTAAATGATGGAAGCGCCGACGCTCTTACCATATGGGATGCAATGAAGGCGTACCTGAGGGGACTACTGTTTAGGGACATTAGTAGGTGTAAGCGGAGGACGAGAGAGGTAGAAAAAGCGGCAGTTGAGGAGTTGAAGGAAGCAGAGGATGGGATGGCCACACTGGGAACCCCTGAGGCAGAGAGAAGGATGAAAAACGCACAAGATCATTTGGAAAAAATTCTGTTAGGCAAAGCTGAGAGGAAGCGGGATTTCCAAAGGGTATTGTTTTATCAGGAGGGAGAAACAGTGGGACATATGCTGTCGGTAGTGGCTGCTGCTCAGAGAGGGTCTTCATATATACACTCTTTGGATTCTGCTAGTGGAGGTAAAATAACGGAAACGCCTGAAATCTTGAGAGCTTTCGCGGACTTCTATGCAGATTTGTATTCCTCTCGGGTTGGTGAATCGGTCGAGGACACACTGACTTTCTTGGAAGGTCTGGATCTGCCGAGACTGAATGAGGCAGATAGGGAGATCCTTGAGGCCCCTATCACTGAGGAGGAATTGAGTCGGGCATTGATGTCTATGGCTAATGGGAAGGCGCCTGGGGTCGATGGGCTACCCGCTGAGATCTATAAAGGGTTGGCAGAAGTGTTGATTCCTAGATTAAAAATGGTATTGGAGGAAGCTAGGTCCTGTGGGTGCTTGCCAGCCTCTATGAGAGAGGCCATAATAGTGGTCATTCCAAAGAAGGATAAGGACTTGGGGAAACCGGAGTCGTACCGCCCAAACTATTGATGTCAAGCTTCTGGCCAAGGTGTTGGCTCTCCGCCTCTCTAGTGTTATTGCGAGTCTGGTGCATTCGGACCAATCTGGCTTTATGCCGGATAGATCAACGGCGATCAATTTGCGGAGGTTATATGTAAATTTGCAGGTAGAGTCTGACAACTGCGGTCGAAGAGTGATTGTATCGCTAGATGCACATAAGGCGTTTGACAGTGTTGAATGGGGGTACCTCTGGCAGGTGCTGGAATGTATGGGGTTTGGTCCGCAGTTTGTGGCCTGGATACAGCTGTTGTACTCATTACCATCCGCCAGAATTAGAGTAAACGGGGAGCTGTCTCGACCTAGAGGGCTGGCTAGGGGTACTAGGCAGGGATGCCCGCTCTCACCCCTCCTGTTCGCGTTGGCTGTAGAACCTCTTGCTGCTAAGATTCGGCAGTCGGATGGGGTCCCTGGGTTTAGGTATGGCAAAGTAGAGGAAAAAATAGCGTTATATGCGGATGATGTTTTGCTGTTCCTGGAGGATCCAGACAATTCACTAAGAGGGGCTGTTGAAATTGTTGAGAGATTTGGTACTGTGTCGGGACTAACAATTGGGATAAGACGGTTCTTTTTAGAGTGGATGACATAGGAGAGAATGTGAGTGAGGATGTTGGGGATGAGAGGCTGAAGGTGGTCTCCCAATTTAAATACCTTGGAATATGGATTTCGGTGCCAGTTGCGGAGTTCCTGCAAAGAAATTTGACTCCTGTTATGGGGGTACTCAGGGCAAAGGTAGATGCCTGGAATAAGCTACATCTATCGGTCGTCGGTAGGGTAAACCTTATTAAAATGGTTCTGATGCCTAAAATTCTTTATGTTCTACATAACGCACCAATTTGGATCCCTCGGGGGAAGTTCAGGCAGATTAACGCCCTTTTTAGAAGTTTGATATGGGGAAGACAATATCCACGTATTAGCCTGGAGACGCTTCAGCGACCCAAGGAAGATGGTGGTTTGGCTTTGCCCAACCCGGAAATATACTTCCTTGCGGGCCAGAGCCAGCATTTGAAGGGCTGGGCGCGAGGGGCGTCATCCAGTGCAGTACAACAGCTAATGGAAGAGGTGACGGACCGACGACCGATGGCCAGGTGTTTGGAGGATGGCTCATTGGGCGCGCTGGGGAAAGTATACCCAACCCTGTTCCTGATTCGTAAATTGTGGAATGGACTAAGGCAGATTCGTGGGGTTAAAGGGCTGACTAAATTCACACCGATATGGTCTAACCACAATTTAAAGGAATTTGAGGCCTTGGGAGGAATATTGGAATGGCAGAATAAGGGAATTTGCTTTGTTCACCAGATAATCCAGCGACAGGAGCTGAAGTCCTTCTCCCAATTGCAGGAAGAATTTGGTTTGCGATCCACAGGGGAATATCAGTATGCGCAGATGAGACATGCCTTTAGAGCTCAGAAGAAGAAGGCTGATATCAGGGTTCAAGATGATATAGTGTTGGAGTATGTGTGTGGTGACGGGACTACAAGGGGAGTTATTTCTACTCTGTACAAGGACCTTATGCACACGTTCCTGCTAGATTTCCCTATAAAGGCGAGAGCTAAGTGGGAGAGAGAAGTGGGACCGATGGAAAATGAAACCTGGGAGTCGGTGATGGAGTGGGTTCCGCGACTATCCTTGAGTGAACCATATAGGCTCTCGCAGCTATACATTCTGCATAGGGTATATAAATCTCCGGAAGTGTTATACAAAGTGGGATTGCGTGCCAATTCTGAGTGTCCGAGGTGTGCGAGTGAGAATGCAGGAATATATCACATGATGTGGACGTGTCCGAGACTGGCTGCTTTTTGGGTGGTGGTTTTGAGCCGGGTTGAAGCAGCATATAAGTGCAGAGTTGTTAGAGACCCGATAGTATGCGTGCTGGGATATGTGGAAGAAATTGGAGTTGACAATACTTGGAAGATTGCAATCGCTAGGCTACTATACATGGCCAGGAAAGTAATAGCACGAAATTGGATAAATGCGGAACCACCTGCGAGAAGGGAATTTCTCCAATATGTTCAACATGGTCTGAAATTGGAAAAGGGGGTGTACAAAAAAAGGGGGAAATTAGTAACGTTTAATAAAATATGGTCTCCTTGGCTTGATTTGGATTGAGGAGTATAGGCGTCGAGTTTCCTAAGACCTGGATGAGGATAAATTACACGAGGCAGAGAAGGCCTCAGTGGGGTGAAGATTGAGACTGAGCTGCCGTAGGGGGGAGGGGGGTAGTTGGGGTAATGGTGGGGTTTATTAAAATAAGAAAACGTGTATGTGATATAATGCAATGTAAATGGCATTCTGATGTTCTTCTTTATTTTGTTAATAAAAATCTATTTAAATAAAAAAAAAAAGACTTCATTGGATAATTTTTTTTTTTTTTTTTTTTCCAGAAAATCATTTTTGCTATTAGGTCTCATTAAAAAAAGGAAATGGCACAATTTGGCTTTTACAGGCTTTCTATTTCCGTACACGTTGGTTGCAGAAAGAGTGAACTGAGAATCTGTCAGCTTGTTCTGACAGGGAGTTTGTAAGTCCTTTGACTGTATGAGCTCCTCCCAGCTGACTTACCAATGCAGCAAAGTTCAGCTTAACATTCATGTGGTCTGTGGTCATAACACAGAATCTTCACAGAAAATAGTAAGCTTTACAAACTTTGTATCAACACCAAGCTCATTCTGCAGCAAAAGTGCGGAAATTTTAATGAAACCCACTTGCAAAAAAAATATTTTTAGCATAGAAATGTGTGCATTAAAGGAAAAAACCCAGAGGTGTCCTTTTTGTTTAATCTTCTATTTTTATTCTATTCAGTTTATTCTATTTTCTCATATTACAGCTAAATAATAAGAAATCTTCAGTGTGTCTTTCAAGATTGGCCATAGTCGCCGCCTCCTGTTCCATTTCTTCTCCTTCATTATTCCTTTTTCCTCCTCTTTATTCCTCCTGTTTATTTCTCTTCTTTCCTCTTCATTCCTCCTCTTCATTCCTCCTCTTCATTCCTCCTCTTTATTCCTTTCCTCTTCTTCATTCCTCCTCTTTATGCCTCTTTCCTCCTCTTTATTCCTCCTCTTTATTCCTTTTCTTTCCTCCTCTTTATTCCTCCTCTTTATTCCTCCTCTTTATTCCTCCTCTTTATTCCTCCTCTTTATTCCTCCGCTTTATTCCTCCGCTTTATTCCTCCGCTTTATTCCTCCGCTTTATTCCTCCGCTTTATTCCTCCGCTTTATTCCTTTTCTTTCCTTCTCTGTATTCCTCTTCTTTCCTCCTCTTTATTCCTCCTCTTCATTCCTCCTCTTTCCTCCTCTTCTTTCCTCCTCTTTATTCCTCTTCTTTCCTCCTCTTTATTCCTCTTCTTTCCTCCTCTTTATTCCTCCTCTTCATTCCTCCTCTTCTTTCCTCCTCTTCTTTCCTCCTCTTTATTCCTCTTCTTTCCTCCTCTTTATTCCTCTTCTTTCCTCCTCTGTATTCCTCTTCTTTCCTCCTCTATATTCCTCTTCTTTCCTCCTCTTTATTCCTCCTCTTCATTCCTCCTCTTTATTCCTCCTCTTCATTCCTCCTCTTTATTCCTCTTGTTTCCTCCTCTTTATTCCTCTTGTTTCCTCCTCTTTATTCCTCTTGTTTCCTCCTCTTTATTCCTCTTCTTTCCACCTCTTTATTCCTCGTCTTTCCTCCTCTTTATTCCTCGTCTTTCCTTTTTTTTTTTTTTTTTTTAACTGTAAATTTTTATTAAAATTTTGTAATTTAACAAGTGGACGCAAGTCCCATCAAACATCAATAACAACATACAGAAAATAATAGAGAAAGGATTAGAGAAGCTGCAAGGACAAAATAACGTGAGATAAAATGGTGAAATGCTTCCTCTAGTGGTGCAACACCCAATTGTAAAATGAAGCATTGACTACTAGTTTTCAAATATACGTATGAACAATTACTCACAGCTCCTCAGTTAGCTAATTCCAGCATTCAGTAGTCAGAAAAGTAACAGAAGAAAATTACTGTATATTAGATAAAATATAAATGTCCCTCTTGTAAAAAGACAAAAGGACAAGACTCACACACCGAGGGTAGGGAAGGATACAAGTTCCAAAAGAGGCAGAATGGAGTACGAAAAGCCTACTCATTTCTCTGAGCCCAATAATAGTCTCAAGGGCCCAAACAGAGTCAAATCCATCCACTCTCGCCCTCATAAGAGCCGTCCTATACTCCATCCTACGAATGTCGGCTATTCTATTCAATAGGTGCTGAGGGAAGGAGGAGAGGTCTGCTTCCAGGGAAGGCTATCAAACACCTTGCTGCTGTAAGGATATGTAACAAGAGCTTGGCTTATTTTTTTTTTATTTTTATTTTTTTTATTCCCCCCCCCCCCCCCATCCTCTTAAGGGAGACATTTAACAAATATATAACCGGATCAAGCCCCATAAAGAACCCTGCTGATTAGAACTCTCACTTCATCCCAAAACCTGGTGATCTCAGGACAAGACCCAAAAATATGGTATTAAGTGCTCATGTAGAAACTGCTGAGCCAACACAGGTTTGGGAGTTGAGGGTTCAATCTGTGGAGGAGGTCAGGTGTTTGGTACCAGAACATTTCTTTCCTTTTTGTTCCTCTTCCTCCCTCCTCTTTATTCCTCTTCCTCCCTCCTCTGTATTCCTCTTCTTTCCTTCTCTTTATTCCTCTTCTTTCCTTCTCTTTACTCCTCTTCTTTGCTCCTCTTTATTCCTCTTCTTTTCTGCCCCTCCTCTTTCCTCCTGTTCCTCCTCTTTCCTTCTCCTCTTCCTCTTTCCTTCTCCTCTTTTCTCCTCCTCTTCCTCTTTTTCTCTTCCTCTTTCTCCTCCTCTTCCTCTTTTTCTCCTCCTCTTCCTCTTTCTCTTCCTCTTTCTCCTCCTCTTCCTCTTTTTCTCCTCCTCTTTCTTTTTCTCCTCCTCTTCCTCTCTTTCTCCTCCTCTTCCTCTTTCTCCTCCTCTTCCTCTTTTTCTCCCCCTCTTCCTCTTTTTCTCCCCCTCTTCCTCTTTTTCTCCCCCTCTTCCTCTTTTTCTCCCCCTCTTCCTCTTTTTCTCCCCCTCTTCCTCTTTTTCTCCCCCTCTTCCTCTTTTTCTCCCCCTCTTCCTCTTTTTCTCCCCCTCTTCCTCTTTTTCTCCCCCTCTTCCTCTTTTTCTCCCCCTCTTCCTCTTTCTCCCCCTCTTCCTCTTTCTCCCCCTCTTCCTCTTTCTCCTCCTCTTCCTCTTTCTCCTCCTCTTCCTCTTTTTCTCCCCCTCTTCCTCTTTTTCTCCCCCTCTTCCTCTTTTTCTCCCCCTTTTCCTCTTTTTCTCCCCCTCTTCCTCTTTTTCTCCCCCTCTTCCTCTTTTTCTCCCCCTCTTCCTCTTTTTCTCCCCCTCTTCCTCTTTTTCTCCCCCTCTTCCTCTTTTTCTCCCCCTCTTCCTCTTTTTCTCCCCCTCTTCCTCTTTTTCTCCCCCTCTTCCTCTTATTCTCCCCCTCTTCCTCTTTTTCTCCCCCTCTTCCTCTTTTTCTCCTCCTCTTCCTCTTTTCTCCTTTTCCGTTTAGTTTTCATAGCTGATTTCATTGCAGAATTTATTTTTTTCAAAGTAAGTCCATCAGCCTCATCTGGTGACAGATCTTCTTTAAGTGCAAACTCACGATGGTCCCATTACAACATATAAAGAGAGAAACACATTTACAATAATACAAAGCCTCTTCTCTCACTTTAGAAATGTATGTCCTGTACTTGTATGTATGTTATTTTCCAGTAATTTCTTTCTTTTTTAGGTTTATCTATGAAACTGAACATTTTAATGGTGTCGCAGAATTGCTTGAAATATTGGGCAGGTAATGAAATTATATCACGCTTTTTTTGGTTACACCGACACTGGGCAGTAAATAAAAATAAATAAAATATTTGCTGAAAAGATGTAGATGAAGGTCTTGGCGCATGTGCGGTGTGCAGCTGGGGACGTAGCCTTGTGGCCATGTTTCAGCATGGGGAGGTTGGAAATGAAGCAGATTAGTCACACAGTGAAAGAAAACTCCGGAACCAGGCGATTTATTAATCCTTCCCTCCATGAGTTTCCATTGTTACGTCAGATTAGACGGTGACTTTATTTGCTGAAGATGCTGATTTCTATCATTATTAGTCAGACATTTTGGCAGCTTTTTTTAACCCTCGTTTTTTTTTTTCTTTTCCCTTTTCTACAGCATCATCAATGGTTTCGCATTACCGTTAAAAGCTGAACATAAACAGTTCCTGATGAAAGTCCTGATTCCCATGCACACGGCGAGAGGCCTGGCGTTATTCCACGCACAGGTGACACATGGGCGCTGCTGCGATCGCATCACTCACTGTGTGTTTTGCACTTTTGCACGTTTTAAAGGGTTGTTTCAAAAATCCATAGGGCAGGGGGCAACCTATTGATCGCTGGGACTTGTAGTGTACTGAGCTCTGCAGAGGAGGTGTTCATTCTCTGCTTCCACTCCAATCATCGTCTGATGGAAATAGCCATTATTTTATTCTGCTTTCTTTGGCAGTGCCATAGAGAATGAATGGGCACTCGCACCTCCGCTTCATTCAAGAGGTCCCAGCGATCGGACCCCCATCGATCAGTAACGCTTTATCGTTTCATTTACCCTATAGCAGGGGTTTGCAACTTTTATCACTCCAACTGTTGTTAAGCTACAACGTCCAGCATCAATGAATGCTGGGAAATGTAGTTATACAACATCCGGAGTGTTGGAAGTTGCTGATCCCGGCCCTATAGCATCATTGCAGCCAATCATCCCTTCCTGCACTGCCATCATCTGATAAGACCCGCCCCCGAGGAGCCGGCTTCTTAGAATCAGGTTATTCAAGTGGGATCTTTTTTTGCTAAACAAAGCTTTTGGGTTCGTCCACTTCCACATTTGGAGGCGAGCACTGGCTAGTGAAGTCACGTCTTCTCATGTCCTGGCAGGTATATATAGAAGTCACATCGCTTCTGAAACAGAAGTGAATGGGGTTGGAACAATCCTCTTAAAGCGTCCAACCGTTTTGAAAAAATATATATTTTTTTGTTAGAAAACCACACATTTAGGAAATTAATTGGAAAAATATTGCAGAAAATGTTCAAATTGCTTCTCTCCAGCGCCCCCCACAGGGCTTTCCATCTGATGTACAAACATTGTGAGTGACTCTTGGCCTCCAAGTGTATTAAGGAAAGTCAATGAAACCGACTGATTCCAGCAGAACCAATTATAATTATTATTATTCCACAATAATAATAGAGGATCGCCCCTTTAAATGAAACATTGCTTATAATATTACCTTTTTTTTTAAATGTCTCTACAGCTGGCTTATTGTGTTGTCCAGTTTTTGGAAAAGGATACCACCCTGACCGAGCCTGTAAGTATTGTATTATACCTTTCCTTTGTGCCAGGGTCCTCCTTTTTGGGCAGACGACCTCCAGCTTTGTTGTAATTTCTGCTTTATTAGAAGGCTTGTGGATGACCATCATGGCTGCTGTAAAGGCTTATTCTTTTCCATCTTCAGGAGCACACGGCTCCCCTGCCTCCGGGCTTCCTGCTTGGAGGGGGAGATGTGTGCTACTGATCATGGACTGTTAGTACGAGCAGCATGGTAATGCCGTTGGCCCAAACTGCGCACTCTCCAATGCTGCGAGCAAAGTCAACCTGTGTAGTGTCTGAGGAGCAAAGGGCCACTGATCCAGAGCAGCGCTTACAAGCTCTATAGCAAAGAGCTTGTAAACTCTACGGTCCTTGATTGCACCAATGACCGATAAATACCCTGGGCACTGAGCAGTGCACTATTTTAGCATTGGTCTCAATGGATGCAAAAAAAAAAGTATTTATTTTTAATTAAATCTTTGGGACAATCATTTGCAGCCGTATCAGATGCAAAAAAAAAAGCGTTTGAACATTTGCATTGAAATCTTACGACGGACTTCAGCATTTTGCATCCCCTGCTGGAGCAATCGGATGTGAACTTCCAGAGCGGTCAATTAAGCTGAAAGCCAAAAAATCGTTCCAGAGATTGTAGTACGAGGGGGCGACCGCGGAGATTTGAAATCAGCAGGACTAATAATAATAATAGCCGGGACGTGCACATGGGTGTGCGGCGTGTAGGGCGATCTGTTCCGGGAAAGGTCTGCGCTATTATATGGCATAAACGTGAAAAACAAAGAGCGGTGCAAACATCGGCCGCACAGCCCTAATGGCTGCAAGTAGCGAGCAGCGAAATCTGGAAGTAATCTGTCTGTTGTATGAGATCCACTAATAGTAATAATGGCGGACGGTGTCTTTGTCATCTTGGCAAACACTTCTAAAGAGCGTGATTCAGGTTTTTGTCTTTTTTTTTTTTTTTTTTTTTCTTATGGAATGCCTAGACTTTTTTTCTTCTTCTTTCTTTTGCACCAAATTCCTCAAAATTAGAGAATTTTACACAATAGAAAAGAATATTTCTATTATACCTTTAATCATTTTTGCTACTTAAAATTCTGCTGTAGTATAATGTCATAACATCCCTGACATGGATGAACAGCGTATGTGAAATCCGTCCGCTGTAATGGTGTATTCTGAGATTAATTAGACAATTCTGGATGCTGAACAGTAAGGTGTTAAATAATGGATCTTTAAAACATAGATTTCCCAAATTAGACATTGTGTCTGGTAGATGTGGCTCACATGCCTGACCCCCGAGAGAAATGCAGAACCGTTTAATGGTTACATCAATGAAAAGAAGTCCATGCTGATAAAATCGTGGCCATACTGGTAGACACACTGGCTTTACCTTCAGCAACCAGTGCCAGGCAGCTGCTGTAAAGGCTGATAAAATAATGGGATGCATCAAAACAAGACTCCATGAACATGACAGCAAAATCAGGCACTGGTGGCGTTCACTTATCTTGTTCTGGCAGATACCTATTTTTCCAATATAGTGACGCTAGGGACCCCCGAAAGGATTCTGCGGGGGTAGGGGGGTCGCCATCTTGGATCAGGTAACGCACGGCTATTATGCACAAGGCAGGACAGCCCAGGAGCACAGGTCATGATGGGCATGTGACGACCATTTCTATTTCTGCTTGTTTTACTTGCAGGTTATTAGGGGGTTGTTGAAGTTTTGGCCCAAAACCTGTAGCCAGAAAGAGGTAAGTAGCCGTTTTCTATTCTTAATGGACAAAGATAAAAAACAAACAAACAATGTCTTACATATCTAGCAAGATACTCCCTTAGACAGGAGACCTGAGAAGAGCAGGCTGCTGGCCTTCATTGGGCCTTCTTAAAGGGAATGTCATGTCATCTGTAGGACCTACCCGAAGTGTAAGCCGTCAATACTGTAAAATCATTTGGATACTGTTGTATTTTTTTTTTTTTTTTTTCTGTAACATTTGGTACCATTTTAGGTGAAGAAGATGGCCTCCTGTTACTTAGCGGCTGTGCTTTGTGCTTTATTACAGGTGATGTTCTTGGGTGAAATAGAGGAAATCCTGGACGTCATCGAGCCGACGCAGTTTAAAAAAATTCAAGAACCTTTATTTAAGCAGATATCGAGATGCGTGTCCAGCTCTCATTTTCAGGTGGGCAATTCGGCGTCCCCCATAGTTACTGTTGTATTCTGCAGTCACATTCCATGGATCAGGTGACGGATAGCGATCATTGATTGATAACAGCCAGAAGCTGCACCGGCGCCCCCACCATATTCCAGTCATTGCACTGGTGGCCTGATCTTTTCAGAATACACCTGATCACTTTTTTAGGCCTATTGACATGGCAAGACTTTTACTAAAGCGACCACCCATCGACTACGTACAAGGTGCTTGTTTATGACCCGTCTGCATGGGCCGAGAAAGCTGCATTGTGACAGAACGGTCATTAAAGGGTTTTCTCTGGTGTTTCATTGGAAACCGTGGTGCTCCGCAGAGGCGTGTGCCAGAAAAAGTGCTGTCTGCAGCATTACTAGAGCGTTGGTGCACATGTCAAATCAGCTTGCCATTCAAATGGGGCTCCATTCTCTGGATCCATGGGGGTCCGACAACTGGGACCCCCCATTATGGCTAGGTAATAACTTTTCAAGATTGGGGGGGAACATTTAATTTCACTGTGCATGTTGTCGGCAGCACATCCCCTTTTTATATGTGAAGATGTGCTGCCGAAAAAGATAATTTTACAGCATGAACCATCCCTATCAGTGCAAGAAAGCACAACCTTTTTTTTTTTTTTTTTCTTTAACCTGCTAACAGGTGGCATGTTTACACAGGCTGATGATCGGGAATGAGCACTCGTCTGCCCACTTTTACCAATGGTTGCACGGTGGCCTATGTATATATTGTATGCGTCCATCATGTCAGGACCTTACCTGCACATTTGCCAAACGTAAAGTGACACATTGTGAGCAGACACTACAGGTCCCAGCATGTTGTGACAGCCCATGAGATGCATGACATACTGGGGGTTGTAGTCTCGGTGGTAGAGCTCAGGATGCGGACTGCCTTGGCGGAGTGTTACGTGCTGACCGTTACACCCGGGTTCTCGCGCAGGTGGCGGAGCGGGCCCTCTACTTCTGGAACAACGAGTATATCCTCAGCCTGATCGAGGAGAACATTGAGAAGGTTCTTCCCATCATGTTTGGTAGCTTGTACAAAATATCCAAAGAACACTGGAACCCGTGAGTATAGAGAAATGTCGCGTATCGCCCCATCTTGTAAGGGTAGCCGGATGGGTCAGTGTAAAAAAGCAAAGACTGAGACCTGATCTGCAGAAGAAGAACGTGATCTAATGCCCATCACTGTGATAAGGGGAGGTGTGGGGAAAAAATTAATGACTTTCCTATAGCTACCGGCAGAATTGCGAGTTCAGCTCTGAGGTTTAGTACTGCTTATAAGTCAGGGTAAGTGACACATAGTATCTGATATTAGGGGTATTCGATCATATCCACAAATGTCTGATGGATGAGGGTCCCTCATAACCTCATCCAAGTGGAGAACTACCGCAGAGGTGGGTTCACACGTCTCCATACACTACTATGGGAGTCATGGAGTCTGCTTGCCCCTGTTTTCCAGTTGGGTGCTGGGTTTCGGCCCAGATCTATCACACCTTCATGCCTAATCTCTATAGGGGACTTTTTTCCATCAGTTCACTAAATATCGAACATCCAAAATAGTTATCGCCAAGCGAGACTTGGAAATGTGATCGTCTGTATCGCCGTCTGATAGGGGGTGAAGCTGACGGCTCTGCCTCTTATTTCATATCCCCTCCAGGACAATTGTCGCCCTGGTATACAACGTGCTGAAAACATTAATGGAAATGAATGGGAAACTCTTCGATGAGCTCACAAGCTCCTATAAAGCAGAACGTCAAAGGTACGACTTATACGTTAATGTTCCGCAGCTTCTCTTTGTGACATGCCCAATTTATTATTTTTAGTTACCCGCTAATAATCCACTTTACATTGAACACAATAGTACAACTATATGAGAAGTACCGGTATTTATTCACATGTGGATAACATTGTTGGTACCTTTTGGTAAAGTAAGTAAAACCCACGAATACTGAATTACTAAATATCAACTAATAAAAATCGGACTTTGCTTGTGAATTGTTGTGCTACAAAAAAAATTAAAACAAAATAATAACAATGGCCTAAACAAAAATGGTTTCCCTAGAGAAGACTGAAAATAATTTGTACCGTAAGAACATGTTAAACTAAGGTGTGTCTTGTACATCGCGTATTTGGAAGGTGAAAAGTAGTCACTGTGCTGTTTGGGATCATGGTGTGTAGTACCCTGAAGATAGACCAAAGAAGGTGAAGGCGAGAGTGTTCTCAGGATATTAGAAAGAAAATTATAGACAGACATGTTAAAGGCCGTAAGAAAATCTCCGAACAGCCTGACGTTCCTGTTACTATAGTTGCACATATATGGGACTGTAACCGACCTCCAAGGACTTGGGAAAACTGATGACAAAATGAAGAGATGGATAATACAGTTGATAGCCAAAGAGCCCAGAACAACTTCCAGAGAGATCAGCGGTGACCTCCAAAAGCAAGGTCCATCAGTGTCCGGTCGCACCGTCCATCGCTGTCTTGGCCAAAGTGGACATCATGGATGACAATCGAGGAGGAAACCACTGTTGTAAGCAAATCACAAAAAAAGCTAGACTGGAAATTGCCAAAATGCATATTGACAAGCTAGAAAACTTCTGGGAGCACGTTCTTTGGACTGAGGAGACGACACTGGAGCTTTTTGGCATCACATCAACTCTATGTTCCCAGACGCAAAAATGAATCCTACAAAGGAAAGAACCTTGTACCTATTGTGAACATGGAGGAGGCTCAGGATGTTTGGTGGCTGCTTTCCTGCATTTTGCACATGGGGTCTTGTATCTGTGCAGGGTGCAATGAAATCTCAGGACTATCGAGGCATTCTGGAGCCAAATGTGCTGCCAAGTGTCGGAAATATCCGACTGAGTCGCAGGTCTCAGATCCTCCAATAGGATGATGACCCAAAACACAGCAACGTCCAAGAATGGCTGAGAGCATTAGATCTAAACCTTACTGAGCATCTGTGGAAGAAGCGGAGACCTGCCGTCCGGTGAAGGCGTCTTCACACCTGAGACACAAGGAGCAGTTTGCTCACAAGGAGTCGTCCAAAATACCTGTGGACGGGGGCGGATGTTTCACTGAGAGTTACAGGAATCGTTTGTTTACAACGATTGTCTAAAAAAGGTCGTGCAACAAAATATGAAGCTAAAGGAACCAAAAGGTACCAACAGTTTTGTCCATGAGTGTTTGTACATGTCCTGGTGATGGATACGGGGGGCTCTGTGTCCTGGCGATGGATACGGGGGGCTCTGTGTCCTGGCGATGGATGCGGGGGCTCTGTGTCCTGGCGATGGATATGGGGGGCTCTGTGTCCTGGCGATGGATACGGGGGGCTCTGTGTCCTGGTGATGGATGCGGGGGGCTCGGTCTCCTGGCGATGGATGCGGGGGGCTCTGTGTCCTGGCGATGGATGCGGGGGCTCTGTGTCCTGGCGATGGATACGGGGGGCTCTGTGTCCTGGCGATGGATACGGGGGGCTCTGTGTCCTGGCGATGGATACGGGGGGCTCTGTGTCCTGGCGATGGATACGGGGGGCTCTGTGTCCTGGCGATGGATGCGGGGGGCTCTGTGTCCTGGCGATGGATACGGGGGGGGGGGGGGGCTCTGTGTCCTGGTGATGGATATGGGGGGGCTCTGTGTATTGGTGATGGATGCGGGGGCTCTGTCTCTTGGTGATGGATGCGGGGGCTCGGTGTCGTGGTGATGGATATGGGGGGGGGGCTCGGTGTCGTGGTGATGGATATGGGGAATCTGTGTCTTGGCGATGGATTCGGGGGTTCTGTGTCCTGGCGATGGATGCGGGGGGCTCTGTGTCCTGGTGATGGATGCGGGGGGCTCTGTGTCCTGGTGATGGATGCGGGGGGCTCTGTGTCCTGGTGATGGATACGGGGGGCTCTGTGTCCTGGTGATGGATACGGGGGGCTCTGTGTCCTGGCGATGGATACGGGGGGCTCTGTGTCCTGGCGATGGATACGGGGGGCTCTGTGTCCTGGTGATGGATTCGGGGGTTCTGTTTCCTGGTGATGGATGCGGGGGGCTCGGTCTCCTGGCGATGGATGCGGGGGGCTCTGTGTCCTGGCGATGGATACGGGGGGCTCTGTGTCCTGGCGATGGATACGGGGGGGGGGGGGCTCTGTGTCCTGGTGATGGATATGGGGGGGCTCTGTGTATTGGTGATGGATGCGGGGGCTCTGTCTTGGTGATGGATGCGGGGGGCTCTGTGTCCTGGCGATGGATACGGGGGGGGGGGGGGGGCTCTGTGTCCTGGTGATGGATACGGGGGGCTCTGTGTCCTGGTGATGGATACGGGGGGCTCTGTGTCCTGGCGATGGATACGGGGGGCTCTGTGTCCTGGCGATGGATACGGGGGGCTCTGTGTCCTGGTGATGGATTCGGGGGTTCTGTTTCCTGGTGATGGATGCGGGGGGCTCGGTCTCCTGGCGATGGATGCGGGGGGCTCTGTGTCCTGGCGATGGATACAGGGGGCTCTGTGTCCTGGCGATGGATACGGGGGGGGGGGGCTCTGTGTCCTGGTGATGGATATGGGGGGGCTCTGTGTATTGGTGATGGATGCGGGGGCTCTGTCTTGGTGATGGATGCGGGGGGCTCTGTGTCCTGGCGATGGATACGGGGGGGGGGGGCTCTGTGTCCTGGTGATGGATATGGGGGGGCTCTGTGTATTGGTGATGGATGCGGGGGCTCTGTCTTGGTGATGGATGCGGGGGCTCTGTGTCTTGGTGATGGATGCGGGGGCTCGGTGTCCTGGCGATGGATGCGGGGGCTCTGTGTCTTGGTGATGGATGCGGGGGCTCTGTCTTGGTGATGGATGCGGGGGCTCGGTGTCCTGGCGATGGATGCGGGGGCTCTGTGTCTTGGTGATGAATGCGGGGGCTCGGGGTCGTGGTGATGGATATGGGGGGGGGGCTCGGTGTCGTGGCGATGGATATGGGGAATCTGTGTCTTGGCGATGGATGCGGGGGGCTCTGTGTCCTGGTGATGGATGCGGGGGGCTCTGTGTCCTGGTGATGGATGCGGGGGGCTCTGTGTCTTGGTGATGAATGCGGGGGCTCGGGGTCGTGGTGATGGATGCGGGGGGCTCTGTGTCCTGGTGATGGATGCGGGGGGCTCTGTGTCCTGGCGATGGATACGGGGGGCTCTGTGTCCTGGCGATGGATGCGGGGGTTCTGTGTCCTGGCGATGGACGCGGGGGGCTCTGTGTCCTGGTGATGGATGCGGGGGGCTCTGTGTCCTGGTGATGGATGCGGGGGGCTCTGTGTCCTGGCGATGGATACGAGGGGCTCTGTGTCCTGGCGATAAGTTGCAATGAAAATAATTATAAAACGTATTCTTCGTTGTCCAGGGAGAAGAAGAAGGAGCTGGAGCGGGAGGAGTTGTGGAGACGGCTGGATGACCTGCAGCTGAAGAAGGCCCTGGCAGAGCAGCAGAACAGTGCTTTCAATGTACAGAATAATAAAAGTGCCAAATAGACCACATGATGTCCACCTCTGCCCCATAGGCATACTTTTGTATATTTTTTTTTCTGTTTTTTTTTTTTTGTTTGTTTGTTTTCCCCTCTAAATTGTAAAATAAAAGCCAATATTTTTTTTTTCTCCCAATCCTGAGAATTGCTCGGGGGGCCAGCGATACATTGCGGGGCAACTTGTTGCTGAGCTCTCGGACAGCGGGCGCCTTACCCCAGCTCTGTTACAGGATTATAGCAATGATCATGGGGGAGGAGAATATTACTTTTTTTTCTTTTTATAACCTTTTCATCTGAGTGCGGTAATTCTGGGGGTGGTGAGAATTATGACTTGAATTCTTTAATATTATATATATATATATATATTTTTTGATTGTGTTGCACATAGGTTGTATTAGTCTGCTATGTACATTTTTTTTTTTTTTCTTGGCATTTTTACACGTGTCTATCTCTGTTTGGAGGTTCTTAAAGCGCACCCGTCGCTAATGTATGGACAGAACCGGTATTCATGAAAAATGCAGCTGGGAATTGGTGCCGTGACTTCATTTATGGTTTGCAGAACCCGTCATAGATGCCATTTATCCCCATGCCTGGCGCACGTCATTGTCACTACAGCTCTTGGCACTACTGCAGTTACTTTCTTAACTAAACGACCCATCAAAAGCAAATTTCTTTTTTTTAATGGTCGTTTCCTTGCCGTCTCCTCCCAGGGTTAAGAGATGGACATGGAGGAGCCTTGCCATGCATCTACGTTGTAGTTGTCACCTATGCAAATCATTCCAATGAGTATTAGACAATGTTGAGTGAGTGGCAGGAAAGTATTAGTGACGTGGATGTCTGTTGTGGCGTTGACCACGTCTTCCCAGTCTTCCCAGTGTTCCCATAATGAGAATGTCTGTGTGAGCCGGAGATCAGCCGTGCAAAGCTTCAGATCTCCTACGAATCACAAGAAAAGCTCCCAAGCCTGGGGCCTAAAATGTCCCATCATCTGAGGACCTCTCTTAGTAAGGACTACCCTTTTTTTTTTTTTTTTTTTTTTTAACTTCTAAAGTAGTTGTCCTGGACTTGAACAACATGGCCACTTTCTTCATAAAAAGGCGCCTCCACCTGTGTCTGGTTTTGCAGTTTAACTCCATGAATGAAATTTTATTGCAATCCCACCTGCAACCTATGGACAGGTGTGGTGCTGTTTATGGAAGACGGCAGCCATTTTTATTTATTTTTAAGCATGTCCGCCCTGCTGAGATCTACCACTATTCTACAATGTAGAGAGAGAGAGGGAGAGCTACATTCCGCCATCTGGATTACAATGTGAACGCCGCCCTGCTGAGCACGGTCCATCTTACGATGACTCTTATTTCTGTGGTCTGTTCTGTTCTTTCCGAAGCTCGGGGTCCATTAAACGCTACTACCTGTGTGCCAGACGGGAGCAATGCTGTGTCCGGCCTGTGTAGGGATCAGTGAGTGATCATTTACAAGGACTAGTCAGGCCATGCACGTCTACTCCAGGGGAAAAAGCGAGAAAACCCTTCCCTATCGCTGTGAATATTGGCTAAGGGCCCATTTACACGATGCAGTAATCTGCACAATGGATGGATGTTCCCAATCATTGTCCTGTGGGAAAGAAAGAAAAGTCAGACGATCACACGAGCGAATACTTGTCAGTAGATCACAGCTTGTACGTGGAGAGATTGTGGTTGTCAATAGCACATGCTGCCGATAATGATGAAACTGATCGCTCACTTGATCATCCGTATAATAATGTGTGATCCCCGTTCAATCATCCACATAATAATGTGTGATCCCCGCTCAATCATTCACATAATAATGTGTGATCCCCGCTCAATCATCCACATAATAATGTGTGATCCCCGCTCAATCATCCACATAATAATGTGTGATCCCCGCTCAATCATCCACATAATAATGTGTGATCGCTCACTTCATTCGTATAATGTGTGATCGCTCACTTGATTATCTGTATAGCAATGTGTGATCGCTCGCTCGATCTTCTGCATACTAATGTGTGATCACTCGATCATCCGCATACTAATGTGCGATCGCTTGCTCGATCATCCGCATACTAATGTGTGATCACTCGATCATCCGCATACTAATGTGTGATCGCTCGCTCGATCTGCATAATTATGTTCACTCACTTGATCATCCGTACAATGTGTGATCACTCGATCGATCATCCGCTTAATAATGTGTGATCGCTCGATCTTCTGCATACTAATGTGTGATCACTCTCTCGATCATCCGCTTACTAATGTGTGATTGCTCGCTCGATCTTCTGCATAATTATGATCACTCACTTGATCATCCGTACAATGTGTGATCACTCATTCAATCATCCGTATGTGTGATCGGTCGATCATCCGCATACTAATGTGTAATCGCTCACGTGATCATTTGTATAATGTATGATCACTTGCTCGATCATCTGCATAATTATGATCACTCACTTGATCATCCACATAATGTGTGATTGCTCGCTCGATTATCCACATACTAATGTGTCATCGCTCGCTTGACCAGCAGCATATTATTTTGTGATCGCTCGCTCATTCACTAGAATCAGATCAATCATGCGGATGATCGGGTGTTCATTTGCTACCGATGGTGAAGCATAGAGCGCTTATCTGTCCATGTGAATGGGTCTTTACTCAGTTGAGGCTAAACGGGTGAGCGCCTGACCTATTCCCAGACCAAAGTTTTTGCAAAAAGTCCAACTCTGTCCACTCCCTTCCATCCCGGATACTCTAGAGCAGAGGTCCCCAACTCCAGTCCTCAAGGCCCACCAACAGGTCATGTTTTCAGGATTTCCTTAGTCTTGCCCAGGTAATAATTGCATCACCTGTGCAATGCAAAGGAAATCCTGAAAACATGACCTGTTGGTGGGCCTTGAGGACTGGAGTTGGGGAACACTGGTCTAGAGTATCTGATCCCCCCCATAGATGAACTAAGGCCAGGCTTACCCCCCTATGGCCGTATACTGAACCCCAACCATAACTGCTGCATACACCTCTACAAAAATACAAATTTCTCCCAACCAGGGACCTGCAATAACTAAAACCTTAATTCAGGGAGATTTATTTTCAGGTTACGGCTACTTTTAATGTAAGAAAATAAAAAGAATATAAAAAATTATGCCTAAGAGGACGTTTCATCGGACTAATACAGGGGTATTTGTAGTTTTTGGATTAGATTTATTTTTTTTTTTAATTCAATTTTTTTTCTTTTTAATAAATAAAATTGTATTTATCTTATTTTAAAGAGCTCTTAAGATCCAGAAATGAAGGATTCCATCCATTTCCCCAGGTTTTTGTCTCTGGATGACTATTTTCATACTAGAATGATATATTCAATGACGAATACAGTATATTATATATTTCTATTTTTTAAATCTTCATGTAACATTTTCCTGGTAAATAAAAAAACAAACAAACCAGAATTTATATTAGAGAAAGCGTTAGTCTCTGATCGTACCCAGCCAGATTACCTGTGATGGCAGCAGAACCTGATTGTTTGCCGTTTCTTAACTTTTGGACCGAAACGCGTTGAGGCAAAGCGCGGGGTCTCGTGATGAGGTATTGGAATGTGAATCTAGGAGTTCTCCTGCTGTACAATGATTACTGTCTGTCCTCCATCTTGTAGGCTTTAGATAATGATGATGCCTTGTATTATGTAACAGAAACGCAGTATTTCTCAAATATAAAACTGAATGCATTGAACGACCTTCTCTTGTATTTCTCTAGAAGTTCCATTCCAATCACTTGCGGTTATGTGGAATTCTGTTTTGTAAATTTTAAAGGCAGTCACCCGGGGGGAACATCATTTAATAAACTCTCTATGTTTGTAAATATTGCGGTGTGTTATCCATCATATTCTCTATGCGCAAAAGTATGTGCCCCCCGCAACATTACACCGACAGCTTTTCTCGCCTCCCATTCTACATCCGTACGTGTTACTATGGAGTCTTTTTAGGCACAATAATCTTCTACAAAATTGTGAAAGTGTTGTGTATATTTATATATATTTTTCTCCTTTGCCTCATTGGGGGACACAGGCCGTGGGTGTATGCTGCTGCTGCCACTAGGAGGCGACACTAAGTGATGCAAAGAAAGTTCTCTCCTCCCCTGCAGTATACACCCTCCTGCTGGCTCTCAGCTAACCAGTTCTTGCTTAGTGTCTGTAGGAGGCACATGGGTCTGTTTCGGACCCCAGCTTATCCTCTAGTCCCCCTCAGTGGACTTTGTCACTGACCACAATCCATGGTTCTCTGACCAAGAGATTGAATCCCTCCGTGCACCCTCTGTGGCTCGGAGTGCTCGCAGGACCAATATACATGGTCCCAATCCTACATGGGAGCCGTCGGCTAGCAGGGGCCGCAAGTATTCTAGAAACGTGCAGGCGTCTAGAAACATACAGGCATCTAGAAAACGGAAGTTTTCGTTTCCTGCTCCCTCACCAATGATTTGAGGACAACAAGGCTCTGATTATGGATCGGATATTCCCTAGGACCTGGACTTGCCAGAGCTTCAGAAAAGGATGGACTCGCCTATTTATACCATCTCGGTACATTGACGAAGACGCTGGTTCTGCTCTAGATTACGCAGTGTACCTCATAAGGAGACTAAACTCCCACGTAGAGCATTTGCCATTCAGTTCGGATGAGCGATTCACTGGACAGAAGCCTCTACGTCGGATGTCATGCCTCGCCTGATTTTTAAGGGCGACGTGTCCTTTAACCCTGCTGTTCTGTTCGGTCTGGGGAGACCTATTTTGAACTTTGGTATTTTTTGGGGTGTTCAAGATGCGGTTCTGAAACTTGTGGTTGATTGACTTAAATGAGGATGGGTCGGTCGGCCACGGGTTTCAGAGCCGCATCTTGAATATTTTAAAGAATATTGAAGTTCAAAGTCGGTCATTTTTGACCAACAGAACAGCAGGGTTAAAGGGCACCGATCTCTCTACACCATCAACAGACGAGCACACGGAGTGTTTCCTCTTCTGTATCCAGGCCTAACGCCAGACAACCTGTCCTCTCCACCCGGAGACCTGAATTCTTTGGATGTACAGAGGCACCCCTTTTTGGCGTACGAGCACCCCCCTCTGCATCACCACTATTTAGCGGATGATACAAGAAGGCGGACAATTCCTCTCCACTTCCCTGTTAAGAGGTTGCTGGATCGAGGGTTCCTAGTTTTTATCTCTGCACCGTCAAAAGAGAGCGGCGATGGCAAGAGACTATGACCTGCTGGATGCAGCCGCACATTCTGCCACGGGGCAGATTAACCGGGTAGAACCGCCTGTGGTATACCTACCAGTATCCCTACCCGAGGGGTCATCAATTAAAAATACCACGGACTGTCAGATAGCAAATCTGGTTCGTTCCGTCTTGCGGCTTTGGGTTCAGAGCTCTATCCTCCCTAGCCGCCGCATGGATTGCTAGAGCAATGGTCTCCTGGCTGGAGACCTTAACTACTTTGATTCGCACCAGTAACAACTGGCCAGTCAAATCTTTTGAGCAAGAGACTGACTAAGGATTGTATAAGGATTGTCCAGCACAGTCTAGATCTAAGGGATCTTGGTTCCAAACAGGGGAACGAAAAGTAAGACCGACCCTGGACCTCAAACTTCTAACAACCTTTGACATGGTCCTCCTTCTTCGGATGGAGTTACTCCGCTCAGCCATTACTCAGCCAGAAAAAGGTGCAGCTTCCGGCATCCATTGACATTCGGGATGCTTATCCTCTTCAAAAATTCCTTCGCCTTTCCATTCGTGAACAGCATTTTCAAGTCACAACCTTGTCCTTCAGCCTTGCTTCCGCACCCAGAGAGTTCGCAAGGGTCATGGCAGATGTCATGTTTCTCTTGCACCCTAGAGGCGTGCTCGTCCTGCCCTGTTTGGTCGACTTTCTAGCCGCCCTTCCAGGACTACGCTGAGTCGTCTATATCACTTGCGATACCCTCTCTCACCTGGGCTGGCAGCTACACTTAGACAAGTTCTCCTCATTTCCAGCCCAGCGGATATCTTTTTTGAGGATGATCCTGCACACTTCCAGAAGGATGGTAGTTCTCCCTCGAGACAAGGTCATAGCCCTTCAACAGGGAGCTCGCGTACTTGATTACTCACCCCCTCATTTCATTTGATTTGCTAGGAGAGTTCTGAGTAAAAAATGGTGACGACAATGGAAGCGGTTTCCTTCGCTCCGCTCGTTTTCAGCAAGTCAGACTTTCAGACGATAGTCTGAGCTCCTTCATCCAGGGCCTTTCTCCCGGTTCAATGGTTATTAGTAACTACCAATGCCAGTCTTCTTCTCCCTATCTTTGGTCTGGAGATCCGAACGGTAGTCCTACAGCAGGTCCACTGCCTTCTGGTGGGTCACCCTAACCGAATTCAATTGGATAATGCCACGGCGGTGCCATACGTCAATCATCTAGCAGGTACCCACGGTCAGGCGCCATGACCGAGGTACCTCACATTCTCTGATAGGCCGAGATCTATCATTCAGTGATCTCGGCAGTACATATCCCAGGAGTAGAACTCTGGACGGCAAACAAATTCAGCCATCAGGGTTCCACCTCAAGTCAGTGGGAACTTCACCCCGAGGTCTTCCATCACATCTGCCTTTACTGGAGCTCTCCAGTTGTAGGTCGGATGACGTCCAGACTGAATGCCAATGTACTCAAGTTCGTGGTTTGGCCTCGAGATCCAAGAGCCATCGCTCTCTATGCTCTGGTTCTGCCGTGGTACCAGTTTCCATCTCTCCCCTTCTGCTACTTCCGAAAGCCTTTCGGAAGCAAAAAGGGGCCCCATTGATCCTCCGAGATCCGCACTGACCACGGCAGTTTTTGTTTGCGGAGCTAGTATCTTCCCGCCTTATCGCAGCAAAACTGCAAGTAGGGACTTTCTCACAAGCAGTTTTCTCATATAGTTCTTCCCTATCGCATACCGTTAGATCATTGGGACCTTAATGGTCCTAGGAATCTTACAGTAGACTCCTTTTCATCTGGGCAGACTTTACTATCAGGGAAGGTCGCCCTTTTTTCTCTGCGATATCCTCACTCTGACAAGTCTTTGGAGCTAGCAGCTCTGCTCTTTCAGACTTTTTTCCCTTATTACCTTCAAGGCAAGGTTGTCCTCACGCCATCCCCATCCCTTGTTACCAAGGTGGTACTATATTACCACTGTTATGAGGGCATAGTTCTTCCCTCATCTTTTGGCACCAGTCCACAAAATGGAATGAGTTCCCTATATTCTGGACGAAGTGAGTGCTCTGAGTAGGAACCTCTCGAGGACGGCATCCTTCCGACGGTTGGACGCTTTAGTTGGGCTTCCTGACGTTTTCAGGAAGGGTTTAGCCGTTTCATCGGCCATGATAATATGGTGGATTTGTTTCACCATCCAGGAGTCCTTCCGTGCTAGATGTCAGCCTATCTCCCTGTCTATCGAGGGTTTTAGGCACCAGGCATCGGCAAAGCACGCCTGCAAGCTTGCGGATTCGTCCAGTCCGCATGCATTTTGGAAGCACTATGATTCCCACACTTCCACAGCGGTAAGTCTGGGCAGGCGGACTCTGCAGGCCGCGGTGGCACACTTGGAAGTAGTGGTTACACAGGGCCTGATCTGATGTTGTCCCCACCCAGGGACTGCTTTGGGATGTCCCACGGTCTGTGTTCACCAATGAGGCGAAGGAGAAATAGGGATTTTTGTGTACTCACTGTAAAATACTTTTCTCCGAGTCATTCATTGGGGTACACAGCTCCCACCCTGTTATTAACCTATGCTTGTTTTTTATAATAGGACATGCTATACTCTCATATGTATATATATGACATGCTATGCGCTCATGTTATTGAACGCCTACTGCTTTTGCACCGAACTGGTTAGCCAGCAGGAGGGTGTATACTGCAGGGGAGGAGCTAACTTTCTTTGTATCACTTAGTGTCCGCCTCCTAGTGGCAGCAGCATACACCAATGGTCTGTGTCCCCCAATGAATGGCTCGGAGAAAAGGATTTTACGGTGAGTACACAAAAATCCCTATTTTTGCCCCTTTGTCGAAAAGAGCATTTGTGAGGTCAAACCCTGATGTTGGTCCCACAATCTCTGATCTAGTTCATCCCAAAGGTGTTGGATGGGGTTGAGGTCCGGGCTCTGTACGGCTACCAAATTTCTCCATCCTGGTCTGTATTGACCTTTTGCCCTGGGCACAGTCATGAGGAACAGAAAAGGGCTTTCCTGAAACCGTTCTCACGAAGCTACAATTTTCCAGTAGTGATGGCTTTACACCACTTCATCCGATGCTCGGCGTTGTGCTTGGTGACGTAAGGCTGCATGCAGCTGCTCAGCCATGAAGCTCCCGGCGGGGGCGCATTGTTTGTGCTGATGATTATACCAGAGGAGGTCTGGACTCTGCAGTTATGGAGTCAGCAGAACGTTGGTGATTTTTCTGCCCTCTGCTCCTCTGTAAGTGGTGACCCCGCTATATAAAGTTACGGGGGGATCTCCACTTTGTAGCTGAGTTGCTGTGGTTGCTTCCACTTCTCAATGATATCACTCACAGTTGGTGGAGGAAGAAATGTAATGGACAAACTTGTTACCCTGGTGGCTCCTACTACAAGACGGCGCTGGTATCACTGAGCTCTGCACCACCGACGGGTCTGTCACGTTAGTAAAGGCAGATGGCATGGTGGGGGGGATGGAAGTTATACACCAGGGGGCAAAGAGTCCAGATGTTCATAGACTCACTCACCACCTCTCCTGAAACGAGTGTCCGTGCCTTGGTGATCTGCATCTGATTACTTTCTCAAGGATGGAACACGGCTGGTTAAGTGCAACCAGTTCGCATAAAATTCTACACACAAAGGACAGAACTTCCTTTAATTTCCTGCTTTCATCTGATCCTTGTTATCACATATTACAATTAAAACAGAAAAGTGTATTAAAGGGAACCTGTCACACTATCGCTGCATTCTGTCAAGGTGGCTCTTTTAGTTGGGGTCCCGGCCAACGCTGCAATATTCGTTTTTAGAATGACTTTCCGACCTGTAGTTTGTCCGGGGGGCATTTCTTTTCCCCCCTGCCACAAACGCCTCCCAGCCATCACTCAGGGCCTCCGGGCGCCGCCTCCACTTCCTTCATTAACGTTCCTGGCACTTTTTTTTTTTTTTTTTTCGGGCATGCGCAGTTTGCGCTGCCCTTCGACTCCCATTACATTATGGGAGCATACAGCGCAGGTGCCGGGGACGTTAATGAAGGAAGTGGAGGCGGCGCCCGGAGGCCCTGAGTGATGGCTGGGAGGCGTTTGTGTCAGGGGGGAAAAGACATGCGCCCCCCTGACAAACTACAGGTCGGAAAGGCAAATTCTAAAAACGAATATTGCAGCGTTGGCAGGGACCCCCTGCATTAGTGCTGCACAAGGTGGCTCTTTTAGTTAGAAACGCGTGGGGGGAAATGACAGGTTCCCTTTAATCTTCAATAGTACCAGGAGATCAGCCGGATTCACTTCTCCCCCTCATCTCTTCCTGACTCTGTAAGAGCAGCTGCAGCAGGAGCCTCTCCCCTCTCGGTAGTAGGAGGGGACTAGTCATTTGATTGGCTTACTTCAGTAGCTAAACCAGCCCAGGTCTTTGGCACTGCTGATACAGACAGGAGGGGGCAGACTTAACTATGGATTCAACCAGCCCCCTTTACGTACAAGCAGTGGTGATTGGACCAACGCTAAAAAGGAGCTGCCGGGCAGGAGGGCATTGAAATTGGGGCACATTTCGGGCTCCCTCACATCAGCGTATATAATCCATCTTTGGAAACTAGAAGCCGTGAAAAGACTCAAAAGATTGAACATATGAACCGCGGGTTGTTTATACGTAGAAAAAAAAAAAAGTTTGCACAAAGCCTTAGAGGTTTCCCTATCAGATTGGCAGCCCTGGTGCATGATGAAGGGAAAATGGAGGAGAAAACGTGGCTGATCGCTCTCCACCTCAAATCTGCAGTACACGTCCCGGAATCACTTCATTGGGAATCAGGTTGGGATCATACGAGGGTGAGAAAATTGTATTTCATCCAGAAAAAATACCAATTTTTCTATCCGTGTGGTGCGTGATTTGTCAGCTTTTCACACCCATATATACATTTTCGACACCATTGAAAATGCAGAAAATGTCCAAGCAGTTTCCACACACTATTTGCAAAAGATCTTTTTAAAGCAGATTTTTTTTTTTCCTCGCATCTGGAAGGAATTACTGTAATTTTATTTTTATCTGGACCTGGTCCTTTTTAAAAAAAAAAAAAAAAAAAAAAAAGTTCTCATATGAAGTTATCCTTTTCCCTTCCATTGGTCTCTGTGCTGTCCGTTTGTGATGGGATAAGGTCCTAGCTGAGAAAGTTCGTGTCCTTAACGAGTATCTTCGGCGTGCTTGAAAAAAAAAAAATGTTCGAGTCCCCGCGGCTTCATGTCTCGTGGATGTTCGACAGCTGCAACACATGCAGGGATTGGCTAACAAACAGGAAATCAGAAGTGTTGCAGCTGTTGAACAGCCATAGACATTAAGCCGCGGGGACGCGAACATTTAACATTTAGCTGAAAATACTCGTTTAGGACACAAGCTTTCTCGGATAACACCTTAACCAAACCTGCTCGCTCGTCACTACTGTCCGTGTAATATCCGGTAGTCTGAACGAGGCCGGTAGTCTGAACGCTTTAAATTCCAAATATTCCTCACAAATCGGCAACCTATAACTCCGTAGACCTCTCTACACCCGGTAATACAGGTTTTTAATCATAGAAACGTCTGTAATCATAAAAACAAACACTGGCCCCGATTCATCAAACATTAATTACCAGAATTCTGCAGTAAAACAGTTTTGAAATTTTTGCGACTTCTGGGTTCTACGTCGCCCCTGAACACACGAGGCTGTAAGTTGTCCAGGTTGGGAGACCTGCGGTCAGTTTGGGTTTTTACGGTCTGTATACGGACTTTGAAATACGTCCCATCTGAACCCGGTCTTCAAAGGGTGAAATTTGTGAGTTTGCAGCAGAAATGGATGTTTTGGGTTCCAAATCCACAGCGCCGGTCAATTTGCAAAGACTTTGCTTCATTGGGTTTGTGTGCAATTTTCTAAACGCCGTCATAATTTTGCTACTGTACGGTTCACTGGACTTTCCTAACAAAAAGCCCGGATTAAAACTGCTCTCTGTTATTGAACAGCTGATTTGATATGAAGATCATTCACAAAAGAGGTTCTACAGCATCTGAGGTTGTATTATTCCATTGTAGCATAAAGCACTGCAGCTTTTTCTTATACCTTATGTTACACTCCTACATTGAAATTCTAACACCAAGAAGTAGTTGTGGAAATCACCGGATGATCGAAAAATTATCTGCAAATTATGAAGAAAAAAAATGGAAATATTTTAAGAAAAATTCAATTTATTCAGTCTAAAGTATGAACAAAATACGCAGAAATCCCAGTACTTCCAGCCTTGGCTTCTATCAATGAGGTTATTAATGGGTCTCCAAGGAGAAATCATCAAGATCCTCTGCTGGCAGCTCCTGTGTAATCACTGACCAATGACGTCTCGGATGTGGTTGATGGGAGACAAGTCCGGAGACACTGCAGCCGTGGTCGCACGTTTAGGTCACTTAGGCTGCTCACAGTAGCACGAGCAACATGTGGTCTAGTATTGTCATGGTGGAAAACATGGGACCTTTTGGAGAAATGGTGGCACCGCTGGTTTCACCAGCCAATCCGTGTAATACTGAGCTGTTGGTGCACCTGGAATGAAGACTAGAGGGTCCAGCCACCATACATTATGTCACATCATAATCCCGGGAGTAGGAGCGGAGGGATGTTCCATCGTGAAGGCATCTTCATGGTGTTGCCCACGTGGTCTACAGACCCATTGCCTATCGCCTGCTATCACTGCATCCAAGGCAAAAGCAAGACTGATCGCTGGAGGATAGAGCACCCCAGCCTTGATTGGGGTCTTCCGCTGCACCATGATAGTTTTTTGAGACTGGTGGAGTAAGGTCAATGCTACATCTTTAGCTGAATATCTGGCTCATACCACAATGTCTAAATGTTTGTGTAGACACTGACGCTTCAGGCTTAGTGTGGGACGTCTAATATCACTTGCAGTACAAAATGGATCAATCTGGGAGGCAGTGGTGTGGCCTTTTCTCCAGAGCAGCCCAGGATCTGTTTTTCAACACAATGCCAGACTGCATGGTTCTTGTGCTACTGTGAGCAGCCCGCGTGGTCTGTGCATGCTGCCATGGCTGCAGGGTCTCCAGACTTGTCTCCCATCGAGCACATCTGGGACGTTATTGGTCGGTGATTACACAGGAGCTGCCAGCAGTGGATCTTGATGATTTCTGCGCCCAAGTGCAATCAATGGCAGAACCTTCCTCAGATGGCCATTAATAACTCCAGACTGAATAAATCCAGAGGTTTTGAAAATGTTATAATTTACAGATCAGTAACCTGTTTATCCCTCCTGTAATTCCCATAATTCCATAACTTTTCCTTCTATGTTGAGGACTGTATATAGTCTGGGTAGTGTAACAAAAGGTAGATATATATATAATTTTTTCTTTTTTTTGTATAAAGTTGCTTTACCCCATGGCTGCTCCTCAGAGTCTGAATATTATGAGGATCATTGTACCATCAAACAGCAGGTACAGTAACAATGCCTCTATTGTATCCTGAGGGCAGAGTCTGACATGGTCAATATCACGTGGGCCGCACCTGATGTGACCCGACACTTTCAGCAAACAGAAAATAATTCCTTTCTCCTGACAGTCGTGAGTACTTTATACAGATTTCTGATATCAATAAAGCAGTTTTTACGATCGCTTACTTCATTTCTTTGTACAGCAATTCTGACAATTTATCTCATGGATTCAATATTTTATATTTTGTTAGATTGGACTTTTACGGACGTAGCAATATTGAATATGCTTAATTTTCTTTTTGGGTGGAGAAAAAGAGAATTTGTAGATTTGGCTTCTATATGTTTGTGTAACACCACTTTTAACCAGCAGAGGGCAGCACTGAAAATTTTGACTTTTTAGTGATTGACAACGAGCAGATGTAAGAGACCTTTATATACAATTACAACAAAATACTTATACAAGATTAGTAGATTCTCCAGCACTCAAAAATATAGTCCAAAAATATTCAGAAAATGTGGGGTGAAAACTTGAGCAATTGGGTAAAATTCCCTTTAGACCCACAATGTGAAAAGTTTATATTTTTTAGTGATTTTTTTCCCCACAGGGAAATTCATGTCCTCTTATCTGTGCACTAATTTTTCACTTCAAGGGTTATTCTAATATTCTATGCAAGGTGTCTCTTCAAAGAGGACTTGTCTCTCATCTAGCCCGATCAGATCTCATACTTTGCGCTGATGAGGGGGCAATACCCTGAAACACTGTCTGCAAATTGGGATTCCGATTTTTATCCTCAGTTATATTGCAAGGCTCGTTAAAGGGTCGACATTGACTTGTAGGCTCACTGCTTCCAATAGGTGGCGCTATATAGAGTTCTAGTCCTCTTCCTCTCTGAAGAAACAATTTGCATATTAAATTTCCCAGAAGATGATGCAAGGCCTTTAAGTCTCCACATACTATCATGTCACTCTCCACAAGGAGAAACCTTACCCCTTAGGTCTCATTTTTTTTTTTTTTATAGCAAACGGCTCCTCTGCCTCCAGGCTTCTTGGTGGCCCCTGCAGCATTGGCCGATCTAGTGATCAGAAAAGCCCTTTCAACCTCCATAATAAAAGAGCTTGTAAGCAATGAGCTGCTTGCCTAGAACACAAACCACCGCTGAAACACTGAAACAGTGGCCGGTAACCTAGGCAACAACCAATATACAATAGAGGGTCTCCTGAGACTATTGAATTTGGATCACTAGAACTGCAGCCGGCCTGTAAAATTGGGGACCATAAATCATTGATGCGTAAAAAGGTTGTAACAGTCGGATGTCCCTTAGATTAGTACATAACTTACCAGTGGGACTGGGAGCGAATTGTTAGGTCTATGACCAGGTTGAGACTTTCTATCCATAATTCCTTTGATGATTTTGCATTTAATTGGAAATAAAGCTTTAAAAAAAAATGTCCCCTTTTAAAATCCCCTTTATTGGTCTTTCCCTGTAAAAGTCCAGTGTTATCAGTCCCGCAAATAGATTTAACAGTAAATCCACAAATATCTATAAAATATAGATCTATAGGGTGCTTAAATACAATACTGTCTGTGGTGGTAGTGAACGCTCACAACGTAAGTAATGGTGCTGCCGAGAGCGACACAGGCACTGGGAAAAATAGGTTAAAGTTCTGGTAAGAATAATTCCAATAATAATTATCAAGCCAGCCACTAGGGGGAGCTCTCTGTAGTAGACATGTATACAGTTCAAAAACCTTCAGTGAGCTCCCCCTAGTGGTGGCTGCAGAATGGCAGAATTTTGAGCTTTGAGTCGTATAAAAAAACTAAAATTATATTTTCCACCACTACCAAAATCTAGATGTCTGCAAATAACTAAATTATAAATATAAGTGGTTTATATGAGGGGGGGCTGATTAAGGAATTCCCCAAAATATGAGAGTTTTTATGGAAAGAAGTCAACCAAAGTGGTAATGATCGGATATTACAGGATTACATGCCATTCATGCAGACAAGTACTACGTGGTGGCCCTGTGGCACATCCTTCAGAGCAGCAGCCGAAACTTCTCATACGTTGGGTCCCGAGTCAGGAACCCCCCTCTAAGATGCTCATACAGGCATATTAACAGTGGTTGTCCTGATAAGGTCAGTCCCTTTAAATACTCTCTGGCAGTAAATTAATCCTAGACCTTTGTATGTCCACATCTTCATAGTCTCCCTCTGTGGCGGTCCGACGCTGGAAGTAAATGTATAAAACAGTCCTATTGTTCACAGTCACGGATTATTGGGGGCACAGGCCACCCCCGGTGCTACTCCTATGTTAAAACTAAGGAAAAAAAAAAAGTTTTGGGTCCTGGCGCTGTTCCAGCAGCTCCACTAATGCCCAAGTGATAGGTGAAGGTTGTAACCAGGTGGTGAGATGTCCTGCTTCAGCTTATGTGGTTCAGCTCCCGCGCCCGCTTCTTCAGATGCCGCTTGCGGATTTTGATCATCCACTTCACGCTGAGTTTGGCGAAGTCTGCGGCTTTGAATAAAACCAGGAACACTCCGCAGAGCAGCGCGATCATGCTCCAGGGGTTGGCAGTGATGATCTGTGGGTCGACAAGACATAGATACTATTAGGCCATGTTCACACAATCCTTTTTTTAAAGCGGAACCGCCGCGATTTTGCCGCTGCGGGTCCGCAGCTGTTTTCCCATGCAGGGTACATTACAATGTACCCTATGGAAAACAGGAACTGCTGTGCCCACATTGCGGAAAATCCAGAAAAAAGCCGCGCTGAATTGCTGCGGTAAAAAAGAAGTACCATGTCACTTCTTTTTGCGGAACTGCAGCGGTTCTGCACCCATTGACCTCCATTGTGAGGTCAAACCCGCAGACGAAAAAAATATCTGCGGGTTTTCTGCAGTTTGTGGGGCAGAACCGCTGCAGCAGGAAGTGCGTGGGCGGAGTGTGGCTGCCCCCCCGTGCCCCAATCCCACCCCCCCATGCTCCGATGCCACCCCCCGTGCTCCGACGCCACCCCCCCCCCGTGCCCTAATCTCCTCCCCCCCTTATACTTACCGGGCCTCCCGGTGTCCGTCCGGCCGTCTTCTCCCTGGGCGCCGCCATCTTCGAAAATGGCGGGCGCATGCGCAGTGCGCCCGCCGAATCTGCCGGCCGGCAGATTCGTTCCAGGCACATTTTGATCACTGTGATAACCTCACAGTGATCAAAATAAAAAAAAGGTAAATGCCCCCCCCCCCTTTATCACCCCCATAGGTAGTAACAATAATAAAATTAAGAATTTTTTTTTTTCCCCCCCACTACAGTTAGAACTAGGGGTAGGGGTAGGGTTAGGGTATTTTCAGCCATTTTAACCCTAAAAAAACTTCCTAGAAAACACACAGACTCTGCAGAGAAAACTGCATAAAAAACTGCACTAAAAACCGCATCAAAAAACGCACCAAAAAAACGCACCTGCGTTTTCTGCCAAGAGCTGCGGTTTTTAGTGCAGAAAAAACAGCAGGGAAATCAGGAACGTGTGAACATGGCCTTAAAGACATTTACGGTATTTACTATGGAAATGTCAATAACGCAGAGTTTTATTTACTTTCGGACCACCCATAAACTTTAAAAATCTAGGCGCTCCGGCTCCTACTCTGCAGTGACATTCTAAAACGTCACCGCAGAGCATCGCAGTTACATGTGATCGTGTAGCTCAGCGAGCGGGGATCCAGCTGTCAGACAGGACCGAAGCCCCATAGAGAAGGCAGAGACGGTTTATTACCATCTGTGCCTTCTCCATCACTGTACACAAGCGCTGTATACATAATAGGAAGCGCTGACGGCGTCTCCTCCGCCATACGGAGCGTTATGCCATCGCTGTGAATAAGGAGGGAGCAGGGCACTACGACAGCTCTGCTGTGCAGCCGGTATCCTGGGTCTCTTCCCCTGTAACTCGTTGCCAATATACCAGCCACAGTTACAAGGGAAATAAGATGAAAATTAAAATATTTCAATATTTAAATTCTCCCAAAGGTCTTTTATGACCTTATAGGAGGGAACAATGTGTAATATAAATGAAAAATAAGTTATCAAGTGAAAAACAAAATGAATAAAAAAGCAACTATCAATCCATTCCGCTGTACTAGCCCTGCCTCCCACCTGGGAAAAAAAAAAAAGGACAGTGACACGAAAATGAAACCCCATCTATCACAAAAAAGAAAAAAAAAAATACTTGAATAGCTGATCAAAAAGTGTATTTTTTTTACAGCTCTTTAAACTACATGTACAAATGACCCCTGAAAATTTGCTGGGTCAGAAATGGGGGTAAACGCCCCGGTCTTGAACAGGTTAAAGTAGATTTTTGATCACTGACATCTGCGATATTATGATCGATCATAGAATATTAATGATTACGTCTCACATTCCACATATATGTGATCAAGTGTCACTGCTCTACTGACACCAGAGCGCTGACACGTGCCGGGGACAACATGTGCCAGCAGCGCGGGATTATCATGTACATTCTGGGATGGCGCCATTATTCGGTCTGGTGTTTCTTCCTTGTTGATATTGGATTTAAAAAAAGACACAACCTTCATTGTGAAAGACCCGCGGATCTCAATACCAGGAGCATGCCATTAGTACGATCTGTCAGGTTATTGTTGCACCACGCGATCCCCTTACATAAAAGCCTAATGTTCTCCTCTGGATACTCACGTCCTGAATCTCTTGGATGTACGGGTCCTTCCATTCAAAGACCACAAAGAATAACTGGTCTCCCTTCTCGGTCGCCTGCCGCCGATCGATGTAGTTGACGACGCTGGTCTGTGATAAGAACGGACGTCAGTTCCATGAATAGGGAATTTTTAGTCATTGGGTCATGGATCCATTTGGATTTTGGGGGACAATGGGAATGGCCACCACCGCATCTTTAGTGTTTCCCTATTGAAAAAAAAAAAAAGTTCTTTGACTGTGACCACTGCGCAGATGCGGCCATGTCACAACTTTTTTTTTTTCCCATAGGGTAACAATGAAGTCGCTCTAATTTGCTTATTTTGAGTATCCTCTCCCCAACCAACCTCTTGCTTGAACTCCACGTCTTGTCTCCCGTCTTCCTCAGTCGTCTTTACTAAGGACATTTTCACCCAAGTCCGAAACCCCCCAGAAAATTTCCAGCTGGAGAAGGAGCTTTCACAGTCCTGCATGAATTTATTCTTGTTGTCACTGAAAAAAAAAAAAAGAAAACGCTCAACTGACCTGAAGCATAGAATTACAATGCAGCAGCAGGATGCAAGTGCGACCTGAAGCATAGAATTACAATGCAGCAGCAGGATGCAAGTGCGACCTGAAGCATAGAATTACAATACAGCAGCTGGATGCAAGTGCGACCTGAAGCATAGAACTACAATGCAGCAGCAGGATGCAAGTGCGACCTGAAGCACAGAATTACAATGCAGCAGCAGGATGCAAGTGCGACCTGAAGCATAGAATTACAATACAGCAGCAGGATGCAAGTGCGACCTGAAGCATAGAACTACAATGCAGCAGCAGGATGCAAGTGCGACCTGAAGCACAGAATTACAATGCAGCAGCAGGATGCAAGTGCGACCTGAAGCATAGAATTACAATACAGCAGCAGGATGCAAGTGCGACCTGAAGCATAGAACTACAATGCAGCAGCAGGATGCAAGTGCGACCTGAAGCATAGAATTACAATGCAGCAGCAGGATGCAAGTGCGACCTGAAGCATAGAATTACAATACAGCAGCTGGATGCAAGTGCGACCTGAAGCATAGAACTACAAAGCAGCAGCAGGATGCAAGTGCGACCTGAAGCATAGAATACAATGCAGCAGCAGGATGCAAGTGCGACCTGAAGCACAGAACTACAATACAGCAGCTGGATGCAAGTGCGACCTGAAGCATAGAACTACAATGCAGCAGCAGGATGCAAGTGCGACCTGAAGCATAGAATACAATGCAGCAGCAGGATGCAAGTGCGACCTGAAGCATAGAATTACAATGCAGCAGCAGGATGCAAGTGCGACCTGAAGCATAGAATTACAATACAGCAGCAGGATGCAAGTGCGACCTGAAGCATAGAACTACAATGCAGCAGCAGGATGCAAGTGCGACCTGAAGCATAGAATTACAATGCAGCAGCAGGATGCAAGTGCGACCTGAAGCATAGAATTACAATACAGCAGCAGGATGCAAGTGCGACCTGAAGCATAGAACTACAATGCAGCAGCAGGATGCAAGTGCGACCTGAAGCATAGAACTACAATGCAGCAGCAGGATGCAAGTGCGACCTGAAGCATAGAACTACAATGCAGCAGCAGGATGCAAGTGCGACCTGAAGCATAGAATTACAATACAGCAGCTGGATGCAAGTGCGACCTGAAGCATAGAACTACAAAGCAGCAGCTGGATGCAAATGCGACCTGAAGCATAGAATTACAATGCAGCAGCAGGATGCAAGTGCGACCTGAAGCATAGAATTACAATGCAGCAGCAGGATGCAAGTGTGACCTGAAGCATAGAACTACAATGCAGCAGCAGGATGCAAGTGCGACCTGAAGCATAGAATTACAATGCAGCAGCAGGATGCAAGTGTGACCTGAAGCATAGAACTACAATGCAGCAGCAGGATGCAAATGCGACCTGAAGCATAGAACTACAATGCAGCAGGATGCAAGTGCGACCTGAAGCATAGAATTACAATGCAGCAGCAGGATGCAAGTGTGACCTGAAGCATAGAACTACAATGCAGCAGCAGGATGCAAGTGCGACCTGAAGCATAGAATTACAATGCAGCAGCAGGATGCAAGTGTGACCTGAAGCATAGAACTACAATGCAGCAGCAGGATGCAAATGCGACCTGAAGCATAGAACTACAATGCAGCAGGATGCAAATGCGACCTGAAGCATAGAACTACAATGCAGCAGGATGCAAGTGCGACCTGAAGCATAGAACTACAATGCAGCAGCTGGATGCAAGTGCGACCTGAAGCCTCATTCACACTCCTCCTGTCTCGCGGCCGGGAGAGAACTAGTGTAACAATGAGAACACATTAATTGAAGAGACCCAAACCAATCCAGCAAGTATCCTTTATCAAGTGGATAGGTGACAATTTATAGAGACCATTTCCAGCAGCTGCACTGGTTACTCCCCCGGTATCCGGACGAATGGCCGAGCAGACGCAGATAATGGGACGTCACACACCAGTGACTTCATGCGTCTCTCTCTGGTTTCCATCTATTTGAAGAAAGTGATGAAGTTCTGGACGGCGTCTCGTACGAGGACTGTAATTAGAGCAGGTGCAGCAGATGGGAGCAGCTCGGCACTTGCCTAATTGTTTTTTTTAAGAGGTGACTCATTCGCTATTTCGGGCTCCACTGTCTCTGGTTTGGGGGATAATGGAAACTAACTGTTCTGAGCTCTGGAACGCGATAATTATTGAACTTCTGATTAGCAAGAGCGATCGTATACAATATATCTCTCTATCGTCAGGGTTCTATAAATATTAGTCCGCCGTAAATTCTGTCTCGGCTCATTAACATATATTAAAGTGCTCCAGTAGACGGCCACAATGGATTCCACATACAGGATCGACAAGGGCTGTGCACATCCAGAACTACCTGGTTCATGAAAAAAAAATCCAGATTAAGGGCTCAACACACAAGACAGTATTATGTACAGAACCTTAATACGGCCTCTATAATAGACCATGAGGCACGTACAAAAACCTCCACCTTCCTCCAATTGGCATGCCTCTGGTGTGGAGTGGACAATATCTGTTTCCCCAGATGTGACATCCAGCAGCCGCCGATTCCCCTCTACCTATAACTATGTATATACAACGTATGAGCAGCTGTAGGGGATCGGATTTATACCAGACAACCCCCTGTAAAAAGGTACCGGACCAACTGCTCTTTAAGGGGAAAACTTTACCTACTTAATACATCTGAAGATCACCGCAGGGAATCTCGTTTGCTTGGATCTCTGCTTCTTATAACTTTATGTTACCCAAAGAAGACCGACGTACCCTCTAAAGGAAAGTCAGCCCGACCCGCTGGGTTCAGTAGTACCTGCTTCCCAAATCTCAAAGAATCGGAAGCGATGACATTTTACCGGCCGATCCTTTTCTTCTTCTGGATTATGAGTTGTCGCCAGAAGTGTGGAACAAACGTCTACCCCTCTCCCCAATGAGAACAATTGCTTGCTCTGCTAAACTGAGCGTGCATGTGTTTGCGGTGGAGAGATAACGTTCTTGTTAGTTATTAAGGGTGTATGGGCAATTTAAAGGGGTTGTCCAGGACTCGCATGCTGAGGAACTATTTATATAGGGCATGTCATCAGTATTGGATTAATAGGGGTACGAAGCCCGGGATCTCCACCGATCAGCGGATATCTGCTCCGATGGTGGCCAAATGTAAGCAAAAGTACAGAGTCAGAAGAGCAATATCTCCATATAATGTTTGGTGGTTGCTCCATGCACCGCAGCTCAGACAGCGGCGCACCGCAGCTCACACACCGGGGCACCGCAGCCCACACACCGGGGCACCGCAGCCCACACACCGGGGCACCGCAGTTCACACACTGGCGCACCCCAGCTCACACACCGGCGCACCCCAGCTCACACACCGGGGCACCGCAGCTCACACACTGGCGCACCCCAGCTCACACACCGGCGCACCCCAGCTCACACACCGGGGCACCGCAGCTCAGACAGAGGCGCACCGCAGGTCAGACACCGGGGAACCGCAGCTCACACGCCGGGGCACCGCAGCTCACACGCCGGGGCACCGCAGCCCACACGCCGGGGCACCGCAGCCCACACGCCGGGGCACTGCAGCTCACACGCCGGGTCACCCCAGCTCACACCCCGGCGCACCCCAGCTCACACACCGGCGCACCCCAGCTCACACACCGGCGCACCCCAGCTCACACACCGGCGCACCGCAACTCAGACATTGGCGCACCTCAGCTCACACACCGGGGCACCGCAGCTCACACACCGGCGCACCCCAGCTCACACACCGGCGCACCCCAGCTCACACACCGGCGCACCGCAACTCAGACATTGGCGCACCTCAGCTCACACACCGGGGCACCGCAGCTCACACACCGGCGCACCCCAGCTCACACACCGGCGCACCCCAGCTCACACACCGGCGCACTGCAACTCAGACATTGGCGCACCTCAGCTCACACACCGGGGCACCGCAGCTCACACACCGGCGCACCGCAACTCAGACATTGGCGTACCTCAGCTCACACACCTCAATAGGAGCTGATCTTCAGCTCCATGCATTTACATCTGGCCGTTGTTAGACAAAGGCAAGCGTTACATTGCCCTGCAGCGCCACCACAGGAGAAATGAAGCACTACACCGTTCCCAACTTCCTCTCTCGCTTCGGTACCAGACGAGGGTCCTGTATGAGAGACTGTGGTCCCGTCCATATGAGGGTCTCCTAACCGGACGATTCCCCTTTATTTGCCGCAATGTTCTCAGACTTTTCCGCAGTTGGAGGACATGAAGTGTTCAAGCACGTGGAAATGTTTACAAAGACATCGGCAAATATCCGGGGACAATAGTCCCGCTCTGTTATCCCGCTCCTCATGTCAATGACCTAATGCCTCCGACAGAGAACCTGCGAGACCTCCGAACAAAGGAGTCATTGAGCCGTCGCTCCACATAAGGCGACATTGTCTCTGCCGGATCATTATCCTGATAGGGGGACGGCGGGTTGTGAAATATCTGCACTGAATACTGCAGCTCCAAATGTATAAGGGGTCGATGTGTCCTAGTGGGGGGTCCTGAGCTAGGGGGCCTCCCTTTACGGTGTCCATATGTCCTACCTGACTGCACTCAGATTTCCCATGGAGCTGCACTCGCCGTGTGACGTCACGGATCAGAGATGGCTCCGATCACGGCCATTTAAACCTTTACATGCAAATTGTGATCATGAAAGCAGAAGGGGGCTCCCTCCCTCCCCCCATAGGTCTGCAGAGGGTTAGGCTGGCATACAGATGGATTACAAAGGTTGTGACCGTAGTGTTTATCAGAGGGACACACGCACCTGGCGAGGAAGTTCTTGTAAGAAGCGAAGAGCAGATAGTCGATGGAGCTGAAGTCTTGTTCTGTCTCGTTGAGATGGAACTGCAGGAAAACCAGCTCCCTCTTCCTTACTTCACACGGCCCCTTAACTATGAGAGCGTGCTTCTGCAAAAACAACATATCAAAGGAATTACACCCCACCCTTATTGTGGATTCTTTTTGTCCTGTTCAATGAGTTGCCCTTCATAGTGAAAACTAAGTAAAATCCAGTCATTGGGAAATAAATACAATGAACAGTAAAAAACAAAAAAAGAGGCGCTGCAGCGATACCGGAGGTAAAGCTTTCTTCATAAGTGACATGAAATATTCTGTGTCAGTGCTGCCCTCTAGTGGTTGTCGGTTGTAATTGACCTGGACAGTATCTGTTAAGGAAAATAGAAGAAATTGTAGTCCAGCTCAACAGGACTGGATTTTACTTTTCTTTTTACTTTTCAAAAAAAAATATTAACATTTTCAGAAAAATGGTCGACATGACTGCCTAGTGCAGTCGAAACGCATCGACCATGTAAATTTTTCTTTTGTATGCACTATATTTTCTTTTGAAAAAGAAAAAGGAAAATCCAGTCCTGTTGAGCCGGACTCCGATTTTTTCTATTTTCCTTGATGTGAGGCCAGGGCGAGGCCGGTGTCTGAGCCCAGGTGGGCAAGCTGGAATTAAGTTTCTATAACAGTGTATGTTACCTTAGAACATTTTTTTATATACAGAATTAACATACAATGTTGAGTTCAGTCGCAGATTTCTTGCGCATCACTCACCCAGTATTACAGTCCTTTAACTCAGAAAAATACTCCGCGCTCGGTCGCTTTGTATTCTTAATCATTACAGCAGGCATCGTACACAATTACACCGTGCTGTGCACATTATACGTGGCAGGAGGTAAAAATAATCAATGTAGGCTCAGCCCTCGTAACCCATCCATATGGACATGTAGGTCATAGGAAGCTGAATAAAATGATACCTCGATATCTGTGATCCGATCTTTTATTCCAGAGAAATCAACATTTTTCTTAATATGTAAATGAGCTGTTAAGATCTATGGGCGGGACATAGATCTCCCCAAGAATCTGCCTCTCTGAGCCGGGACCAGAAGTGATGACGTCACTGTTCGCCTGTCACAGGACCGCTGTGACCTGTGATTGGCTGCAGCTATCAGATGACTTGAACAGTGCATCATCCGATCACCCGCTGTTCCAGTCACCTGACTGCTGCAACCAATCAGAAGCAGCAGTGGTCCTGTGACATCATCACTCATGGCGCCAGCACAGCACAGGATCCTCGGGGTGGGGGAGCGGATAAGAATGGCTTCAACCTGTGAAGATTGTATTTAACCCAGACAAGTCCATTTATTTATATGTGTTGTCAGACAAAAATGGATGAATGGAGAAGAAAACTTAAAGGGATTGTCCACTGCTGGACAACCTCCCCAAGGTGCATCAGAAAATAAAAAATGCTATACTTCCCTCCTGGACCAGGACTGATCCCCTGATGTTGGTGCTGTGTGACATTGTTATGTCACGTGACCACTGCAGTCGATCGGGGACGGATGATCGGCTGCAGCCTTCAGTTATCCATCAGAGAGGACGTCCACTAAGGAGCAGAACAGTTTAGAAATGTAACCTTTAATGGTGGGGGATAAAGTAGCGCCCTTACCACTGTCTGGTTGGTGAAGGGGTCGGTGTAGTTCATGGTCTGGGTGACGCACTGGTTCTTCCCCGGCTGCCCCGGACTCTTCAGTGGCGGGATGTGGTCGTACAGGTGATGGTCGCAGCTCAGGAGCCGAGCCTTCCCTGGATAGATGGCTATGCCTGCAACACACAACCCTGGAGAGATAAGAGGCCTCGTTCACACCGCCGTCACTGACGCCGTGTCGTCCGGTGCGAGGTTTCCCAGAGGGGTCGTCATCCCGGCTGCAGAGAGATATGTGCAATTTATCAGAAATGCAAATTCTACACCAGCGTTCCTTACAGATCCGAGTTGTGCCGTTCCTCCGTTACTCCTCCTAGAAATGTATAAATAAACTGACAAGTGGGCGTCACCAGTTTGGCTGCATCCCTGCACAGTCTGCCGCTGTCTGATTGGTACTGCCGGCACCGGACTCTGACAAAGAGGAATACTTATCAATTTATTCATACATCTCCAAGAGGAACAACAGAGGAACAACACAATACCAAGTTGTGGAAAATCATTCGGAATTGTTATTTTGTGAAAAAGCGTTAAAAAACACAGACGTGTGGGGAGACAGAGGGGCAACAAAGGGACGTCCAGAAGAAACCTGCAGCCTTCCCAACCGCGGCGCCGCCATCTCTAACAGAAGCGGCAATTAAGGTTCCCACTATACTACACAATATCTGCATAATACACACCTGTGCTGCCGCAGAACTTCATAATACACACCCGTGCTGCCGCAGAACCTCATAATACACACCTGTGCTGCCGCAGAACTTCATAATACACACCTGTGCTGCCGCAGAACCTCATAATACACACCTGTGCTGCCGCAGAACTTCATAATACACACCTGTGCTGCCGCAGAACCTCATAATACACACCCGTGCTGCCGCAGAACTTCATAATACACACCTGTGCTGCCGCAGAACTTCATAATACACACCTGTGCTGCCCCAGAACCTCATAATACACACCCGAGCTGCCGCAGATCATAATACATACCCGTGCTGCCGCAGAACTTCATAATACACACCTGTGCTGCCGCAGAACTTCATAATACACACCCGTGCTGCCGCAGAACTTCATAATACACACCCGTGCTGCCGCAGAACTTCATAATACACACCCGTGCTGCCGCAGAACTTCATAATACACACCCGTGCTGCCGCAGAACTTCATAATACACACCTGTGCTGCCGCAGAACTTCATAATACACACCCGTGCTGCCGCAGAACCTCATAATACACACCCGAGCTGCCGCAGATCATCATAATACACACCCCAGCTGCTGCAGAACATCATAATACACACCCCAGCTGCTGCAGAACATCATAATACACATTCCAGCTGCCGCAGAACATCATAATGCACATTCCAGCTGCCGCAGATCATCATAATATACACCCCAGCTGCCGCAGAAAATCATATTACACACCCGAGCTGCTGCAGAACATCATCATATACACCTCAGCTGCCGCTGAATCTCATAATATACACCTCCACTGCGGAGCATCATCTTTAAAAACAATCCTTCCATAAGAGTCTAGAGGCGCCACTATTTAAGGAGTATTCTCAAGGGAAACATTTATGGCATATCCACAAGATTTGGATATAGGTAAAGGTACGGTTCCCGCTAACAGGACCTCCATGTGCCCTGAGGATGGGCCCCCGACACGTGCAGCCATCAGTGAAGTGCTGGGAATTTGTATTCACTTGTGCGCCATTCCATCACTGACGTCAGCGTGTGCTACAGCTATGGCTCATACCGTGGACGTGCCCTAAATGTACGAGGCTGGAAAGCCCCTTTAACCCTTTTTTTTCCTGCTACAGGGATCCCAGGTTGTGCAGATCCATACACCATGGGGGGGGGGTACACTCTCCAGATCCATACAACTGGGGCACACTCACTAGATCGATACACCATGGGGTGCACACTCACCAGACCCATACACTATGGGGGGGGGGCACACTCTCCAGATCCATACAACGGGGGTACACTCTCCAGACCCATACACCATGGGGGGCACACTCTCCAGATCCATACAACGGGGGCACACTCACTAGATCCATACACCATGGGGGGCACACTCTCCAGATCCATACACCATGGGGGGCACACTCTCCAGATCCATACACCATGGGGGGGGCACACTCTCCAGATCCATACAACTGGAGCACACTCACTAGATCGATACACCATGGGGGGCACACTCACCAGACCCATACACCATGGGGGGCACACTCTCCAGATCCATACACCATGGGGGGGGCACACTCTCCAGATCCATACAACTGGAGCACACTCACTAGATCGATACACCATGGGGGGCACACTCTCCAGATCCATACACCATGGGGGGGGCACACTCTCCAGATCCATACAACTGGAGCACACTCACTAGATCGATACACCATGGGGGGCACACTCACTAGATCCATACACCATGGGGGGCACACTCTCCAGATCCATACACCATGGGGGGGGCACACTCTCCAGATCCATACAACTGGAGCACACTCACTAGATCGATACACCATGGGGGGCACACTCACTAGATCCATACACCATGGGGGGCTGTTATGAATAGGTAATTCAGAACCACAATGGACCTTGAAGTTCAGAGCACACAAGTGACCTGACAAAAACCACAAAACATAGGACGAGCTCTGAGACGTGGAAACTCTGCTGACCGCAATCCCTAAACCTATCAAACCACACTAGAGGTAGCCGTGGATTGCGCCCAACGCTCCCTATGCAACTCGGCACAGCCTGAGAAACTAGCTAGTCCTGAAGATAGAAAAATAAGCCTACCTTGCCTCAGAGAAATTCCCCAAAGGAAAAGGCAGCCCCCCACATATAATGACTGTGAGTTAAGATGAAAATACAAACACAGAGATGAAATAGAATTAGCAAAGTGAGGCCCGACTTACTGAATTGACCGAGGATAGGAAAGGTAGCTTTGCGGTCAACACAAAAACCTACAAACAACCACGCAAAAAGACCCTCCGCACCGACTAACGGTACGGAGGTGCTCCCTCTGCGTCTCAGAGCTTCCAGCAAGCAAGCAGAACCAAAAAAGCAAGCTGGACAGAAAAAATAGCAACAAAAGGACACAAGCAGAACTTAGCTTATGCTGAGCAGACAGGCCACAGGAACGATCCAGGAGGAAGCAAGACCAATACTAGAACATTGACTGGAGGCCAGGATCAAAGCACTAGGTGGAGTTAAATAGAGCAGCACCTAACGACTTAACCTCATCACCTGAGGAAGGAAACTCAGAAGCCGCAGTACCACTCGTGACCACAGGAGGGAGCTTGATCACAGAATTCACAACAGGGGGCACACTCACCAGATCCATACACCATGGGGGGGCACACTCTCCAGATCCATACAACTGGGGCACACTCACTAGATCGATACACCATGGGGGGCACACTCTCCAGATCCATACAACTGGAGCACACTCACTAGATTGATATACCATGGGGGGGCACACTCACTAGATCCATACACCATGGGGGGCACACTCACTAGATCCATACACCATGGGGAGCACACTCACTAGATCCATACACCATGGGGGGCACACTCACTAGATCCATACACCATGGGGGGCACACTCACCAGATCCATACACCATGGGGGGGCACACTCTCCAGATCCATACAACTGGGGCACACTCACTAGATCGATACACCATGGGGGGCACACTCACCAGACCCATACACCATGGGGGGCACACTCACCAGACCCATACACCATGGGGGGCACACTCACCAGACCCATACACCATGGGGGGCACACTCACCAGATCCATACACCATGGGGGGCACACTCACTAGATCCATACACCATGAAGGGGCACACTCACCGGACCCATACACCGCGGGCACACTCACCAGACCCATACACCATGGGGGGCACACTCACCAGACCCATACACTGGGGGGCACACTCACCAGATCCATACACCATGGGGGGCACACTCACTAGATCCATACACCATGAAGGGGCACACTCACCGGACCCATACACCGCGGGCACACTCACCAGACCCATACACCATGGGGGGCACACTCACCAGACCCATACACTGGGGGGCACACTCACCAGACCCATACACCATGGGGGGCACACTCACCAGACCCATACACCATGGGGGGCACACTCACCAGACCCGTACACCATGGGGGGCACACTCACCAGATCCATACACCATGGGGGGCACACTCACTAGATCCATACACCATGAAGGGGCACACTCACCGGACCCATACACCGCGGGCACACTCACCAGACCCATACACCATGGGGGGCACACTCACCAGACCCATACACTGGGGGGCACACTCACCAGACCCATACACCATGGGGGGGCACACTCACCAGACCCATACACCATGGGGGGCACACCCACCTGGAGCCTCGTACACATCCACCTCTTTGTAGGACACAGACATCACCGGGTGTTTGAGCTTGTCCCTGAAGTCCGTTATGGTCTGATAGACGAGGAACACGGCCACGGCCATCAGCAGCAGATAGACGAAGATCAGCAGCACAGAGAAGACGTTCTTCAGACACGTCCTGCTGAACCGCACGGAGGGGCTGCTCCTGTCCAGATCCCGCTCTGCTGAATGCAAATCAAAACAAAAAGGCATCAGAAAATGCTTAATGATAATCCAAGAAAACAGGAGCAGAGCAGCAGGTTTTGGCAGTGGAGCTTGTAGGAGGCGATAGGTGGGGTTCCAGGTGTCAGACCCCCATGGATCTAATACTGATGAAAGGTCAGTATATTACAAGTCAGGGTAAACCCCTTTAAGGGAGGCAACTAGAGAAATGTTTATGCATTTTCTGGTGCAGATTTTAATGAGTTTTTTATGCAGACGCACAGGAATTCTGCACTTTATGGAATGGTGTTTTTTTACAATAGGACCATATCATATAGGGGGGGGGGGGGAGGAAATCACACCGAAAAATGCACAGTGGGCAGAAGCCATCATGAAATGCAAAACAAACAAAACAAAAGTGGGAACATGGCCTGATGGTTCCAAAGGGGGACGTGTCTGATCCTTCTCAGACTGCCGGATAATTCTACAATTTTATCGTGAAATTCCCTTTAAAAATGGAATTTTTTGACGCCTGAAGGTAAAGTATTTCTCTTATGTAATTATCAGCGTCTGCATAATACCCAACACAGACCAATGGAATAAACTGGTGTGACTGGTGTGTACTGGGGTCTGCTGTGTGGCCGTGACATATTGGCGTATGACTCTAATAATCTGTCCATGAACTGACAACAGAGAGGATTCTGTGTGTACGTGAATGGCCGCCCCTGTATGTCACACACACTATGTATTAATGTTATTACTGTGGCTTCATTGTTTCCATGGTAAAAATCATCAGATTAAAATAGTCTGAATTTGTGCATCCGGATTTATACAAATTAATATTTGGACGTGAAATTTTAAACTAGTTACAGTAAATATATACATATATCTCTTTAATAGGTGGTTTCGGAAAAACAAAACAAAGTGTGATCTTTACGCACGCTCCCCCTAGTAAATATGTGCTTAACTCACGCTCCACAGGTCCAGCACTGAGTGTCTGCACCGTTGACTTCACATCAATGAGCTCAGCAACTCAGAGCAGCTTGGGCAGAGCAGCTGAGCTCAGCGATTGGTTGCAGCGGTGCTGATGTGAAGTCAACGCTGCAGACAATCTTCTAACATTCTTTCATCTGGTATTGTTTTATTAGTTGCTGGCCAATGACACATTCAGGATTATGAGACAGAAAAGTATAATCATAAAATATTCGTCAATTCTGAACTTTCTTAGAAAGTAGCCGTCGTTTTAATTTTTATTTCTTAAATCAATAGTACACATAAAAATAAGCAACTCTGTAATTTATCTTATGAGAGAAATCTGATTCTTTCTCCTCCTGGACTGATGACGTTGGTGCTCATAGAGTTCTATGAAGAGAGGGAGGAGCCAGAGGCCGAGAAAGACATTCTTCAAGTTCTCCTAAAAAGACAGTTGACGTTCTCCATAGAAAGTTCTTATTGTCACGTGTATTATTGATTCATGAAAAAGCTGTAAAACGGCACTTACTGTTTAAAGTTTTTCAGAGGAACAGTTTTCTCAGTCATAGAATGTTAGAGGTGGACGGGACCCCCAGGGTCATCGTGTCCAACCCCCCGCTCAATGCAGAATTCACTAAAGGCCCCGTCACACATAGCGACGCTGCAGCGATATCGATAACGATCCGGATCGCTGCAGCGTCGCTGTTTGGTCGCTGGAGAGCTGTCACACAGACAGCTCTCCAGCGACCAACGATCCCGAGGTCCCCGGTAACCAGGGTAAACATCGGGTAACTAAGCGCAGGGCCGCGCTTAGTAACCCGATGTTTACCCTGGTTACCATCGTTAAAGTAAAAAAAACAAACGCTACATACTTACCTACCGCTGTCTGTCCCCGGCGCTCTGCTTCTCTGGTCTGGCCGTGAGCACAGCTGCCGGAAAGCAGAGCGGTGACGTCACCGCTCTGCTTTCCGGCTGACCGGCGCTCACAGCCAGACCAGAGAAGCAGAGCGCCGGGGACAGACAGCGGTAGGTAAGTATGTAGCGTTTGTTTTTTTTACTTTAACGATGGTAACCAGGGTAAACATCGGGTTACTAAGCGCGGCCCTGCGCTTAGTTACCCGATGTTTACCCTGGTTACCAGCGAAGACATCGCTGAATCGGCGTCACACACGCCGATTCAGCGATGTCAGCAGGACCTCAACGATCAAAAAATGGCCCAGGCCATTCCGACACGACCAGCGATCTCACAGCAGGGGCCTGATCGCTGGTACGTGTCACACATAGCGAGATCGCTACTGAGATCGCTGTTGCGTCACAAAACTTGTGACTCAGCAGCGATCTCGCTGTGTGTGACGGGGCCTTAACCCATCTCAGACAGATGTCTGTCCAGCCTCTGTATGATGACTTCCATTGAAGGAGAACTCAATGAGTGGACCTCTCATGGCAGCCTGGTCCACTCATTGATCGCACTCGCTGTCAAAAAGTGTTTTCTAATATCTAATCTGTATCTTCTCCCTTTGTTTCATTCCATTACTTCTTGTGTTTCCATGTGCAAACGAGAATAAAGATGATCCTTCTACACTGTGACAGCCCTTCAGATATTTGTAGACAGCAATTAAGTCTCCTCTTAGCCTCCTTTTTCGCAATCTAAACGTTCCCAGATCCTTTACCCGATTCTCGTAGGACGTACATTGCAGTCCGCTGACCATCCTGGTCTATCTTCTCTGAACTTGCTCCAGTATTTCAATGTCTTTTTTTTTTTTAAATGTGGTGCCCAGAACTGAACACAGTATTCCAGATGAGGACTGACCAAGGGGGAGTAGAGGAGGATAATGACTTCATGTCATCTACACTCTATGCTTCTCTTAATACATCCTAGAACTATGTTTGCATTTTTTGTTGCTGCATCACACTGTTGACTCATGTGCAGTCTGTGATCTATTAGTATACCCAAGTCTTTTTCACAGGTGCTGTTGCTTAGTTCTATTCTTCCCATTCTGTAGATGTAATTTTCCTTTTTCTTGCCCAGATGTAGTTTCTCCTGTTCAATACCATTTTATTAGTTGTGGCACTTTGCTCAAGCTTATCTAGATCCTTCTGAATCCTTTCTCTGTCTTCTCTAGTGTTAGCTGTCCCTCCTAGCTTTGTATCGTCTGCAAATTTAGTTTACCTTCAGTTCCCTTATCCAGATCATTTATAAAAATGCTGAACAACATTGGGGAAAGATCAGAGCCTTGAAATTGGAAGAGTCTTTGGAAATGTCTTATATTGCAGCGTTGTGCTGAAAAGAAGCGTCAGCATACGAGACTCTGGATTATTGGATGTCGGATTAAAGGATTTAAACTGTGAATATTCCAATTAGTTAAATGTTTCTTCTACATGTGCGAATAATTAGTCTACGATGGCGTTTACACTTCTGTTTTTACGTCACCGACTCCACTCACCTCCTGATAAGTGGGGTAACCATTTAACTCCACCGTTATATTCAGATGTATCTGACTAGGCTGTCTAATGGGTATTCTAGTGGTGAGCTAGAAGATCACCTGGCAGGGAATCGGAGATAGGTTCCTCCTGGTCATCTTCTTCTTCATCCATGTCCTCTAGGATCTCCACATCTTCAGGAGGTTGCTCTAACTCTTCACTTAACTGAGAAAGAAAAAATAACATGCTATAGTGACAACCCATATAAACACAATATGAAGTAGAGAGGCTTCTACAATGACCAGATACACAAACCAGAAGAAGCCAAACAACTCTCTCACTCACCAAGAATGCAAGCTATCACCTAAACTTATCTTGGCTGCTCTGTCTCTCCAGTGCTCAGGATCAGTTAAGATCTGAGTGATCGGACCCCCAGAAATCGAAGTATAACTTGACACTTTGGTAAATACCCCTTAACAATAGAAGGGTCACAAGCATTACCCAAGTTATAATGACTCATGTCACGTATTAAATTGCTGGAGACTGGATAGGCAGGATCACCGATGTGATTATTGGCTGGGGGAAAAGGGAATACAGATCAGTAACCCATGCCACTGCACGATACAGCATGGCGGCCCTTTGAGGTACAGTAAAAACCCAAGATATTTTTTAAACCCATTTATACAGATCAATAATACGGATAAAAATATGCACTTTTTTCTATGATTTTACAACCCCTTTTAATCCTTCCCAGCATGTACTGTGGGTTAAATAAGTATTTGATACGCTGTCAATTTTGCAAGTTTTCCCACCTACAAAGAATGGAGAGGTCTGCAATTTGTATCGTAGCTACACTTCACCTGTGAGAGACAGAATCTGAAAATAATGCAGAAAATCACCTTGTATGAGTTTTCAATAATTAAATTGCATTTTATCACATTAAATAAGTATTTGATCACCGACCAACCAGCAAGAAAACTAGCTCTCACAGACCTGTTAGTATTTCTTTAAGAAGCCTCCTACTCTGCACTCATTACCTGTATTAATTACAGATGTTTGACCTCGTTATCTGTATAAAAGACAATCAATCACACTTCAACCTCTCCAACATGGCCAAGACCAAAGAGCTGTCTAAAGACCAAATTGTAGACCCGCACAAGGCTTTGATGGGCTACAGGACAATAGGAAAGCAGCTTGGTGAGAAGGCAACAACTGTTGGTGCAATTATTGGAAATTGGAGGAAACACAAGATGACTGTCAATCTTCCTTGATCTGGGAGCTGAAACACAATGTTACTCAGCGACAGCCCCCAAAACCTGAAAGATCTGGAGAAGATCTGAATGGAGGAGTGGATCAAAATCCCTGCTGCGGTGTGGGCAAACTTGGTCAAGAACTACAGGAAACGTCTGACCTCTAACTGCAAACAAAGGTTTCTGTACCAAATATTAAGTTCTGTTGGGTTGTAGCGATGAATCTGTGCTGCGCTTTATGCACATGCTCAGTAGTGACCAGTGCTGTGGAGTTGTAGCTGAGATGAATCTGTGCTGCGCTTTATGCACATGCTCAGTAGTGACCAGTGCTGTGGAGTTGTAGCTGAGATGAATCTGTGCTGCACTTTATGCACATGCTCAGTAGTGACCAGTGCTGTGGAGTTGTAGCTGAGATGAATCTGTGCTGCGCTTTATGCACATGCTCAGTAGTGACCAGTACTGTGGAGTTGTAGCGGAGATGAATCTGTGCTGCACTTTATGCATATGCTCAGTAGTGACCAGTGCTGTGGAGTTGTAGTTGTAGCGGAGATGAATCTGTGCTGCACTTTATGCACATGCTCAGTAGTGACCAGTGCTGTGGAGTTGTAGCAGAGATGAATCTGTGCTGCACTTTATGCACATGCTCAGTAGTGACCAGTGCTGTGGAGTTGTAACGGAGATGAATCTGTGCTGCACTTTATGCACATGCTCAGTAGTGACCAGTGCTGTGGAGTTGTAGCGGAGATGAATCTGTGCTGCACTTTATGCACATGCTCAGTAGTGACCAGTGCTGTGGAGTTGGAGTAATTGAGGAGTCGGAGGTTTGGCTTACTGATTCCATAGCCCTGGTAAAAAAATCATACAATGCTATAATCTTGATTTTTATTTTTACAGGTGAAGGGTACCTATGATAAAAAATTACAGCCCTCTCCATTCTTTGTAGGTGGGAAAACTTGCAGAATTGGCAGCGTATCAAATACTTATTTCCCCACTGTACATGTCACAGCTTTTGGCAGCACCACTGACATCTGAGTTACACAGTACTGGACACTTCCTACCGAGATCTGCCGCACATCAACCACCTAGAGGAAAGTTTTACAAAGGGAGGGAGAGAAAACAAAAATTCCTGAAATGTTTCCTTCCTTCCCCCACAAGACTTCAGGATGACACAGACCTAACAACAGGATACCAGTACGTTACACTCAACTATGGAAATGTAACACCAAGAAGGAAAAGTTGTGGAATGGTGGAAATCACCGGATCATAGACAGGTTAGTGATCGGCTAATAATGAAAAAAATGGAAACTACATTTTCAAAACATCTGGATTTATTCAGTCTGGAGGACAAGCACCACGTGTAGAAATCCTGGCACTTCCAGCCTCGGCTGCTTTCAGTGAGGTGATTAATGGGTCGCCCGAGGAAGGTTCTGCCCCTGAATGCACTTGGGCAAATCATCAAGATCCTCTGCTGGCAGCGCATTTACAATTACCGACGAATGAAGTCCCAGATGTGCTTGTTGGGTACAAGTCCGGAGGTGTTTCAGCATATGATAGCACGTTTAGGCCACACAGGCTGGTCAGAGTAGCACGAGCAACATGCTGCCTGGTGTTGTACTATTGAAAACCAGCTCCTGGGATACTTTGGAGAAATGGCCGCACCACAAGTTTCACCACCAGAGCTATTAGTGCACCTGGAGTGAAGTCTGGAGGGGTCTAGCTAGCATACATTAGGCCACCGCTCACCATAATCCTAGGTGTAGGGCCGGCGTGATGTTCTCTCTTGAAGGCCTCTTCATTATCTCATACCTGGCCACTCAAAGGCCATGATGGTGCAGGAAGCAAGATGGCAGGTCGGTCCTCTTCAGTGATGAGTTCCGCTTTTGACTTGGATGCAGCGATAGCTCAAGATTGGTCTGGAAACCTCATGGGTAACGCCATGAAGAGGCCTTCACAAGGGAACTTCACACCAGTCCTACTTCCGGGTTTATGGTGTGGGGATCAATAATGTATGGTAGACGGACCCCTCAACTGTTTATTCCAGGTACACTAACACATTGATTTGGTGGTGGAAACAGTGGTGCGGCCATTTCTCCAAAGGGTCACAGGAACCATTTTTTAACTCAACACCACCAGGCACCACGTTGCTCTTGCTACTGTGAGCGGCTTAAACATGCTACCATGGCAGCAGCGTCTCCGGACTTGTCTCCCATCCAGCACATCTGGGACCTCATTGGTCAGTGATTACACAGGAGCTGCCAGCAGAGGATTTTGATGATTTGCCCAAGTGCAATCAATGGCAGAACCTTGCACAGACGACCATTAATAACCTCACTGATGGCAGCCGAGACTGGAAGTGCCGGGATTTCTTCACAAGGATCATACTCCAGACATTGAGGGGTGCTGAAATTCTGTTTCCATTTTTCCACATCGGTAACCCGTCTCCATCCTGTGATTTTCATTACTCCAAGACTTTTTCTTCTTTGTGCTGCACTAATGTTGAGGAATGTATAACTCGCCGACGGTGGACATCACTTGGTAACTAATGACATTAGCCTCTTGGGACTCCATTAAAGCCGGCTGACGAGCCCAATGGCAACCAAAGGTTTCCAAAGAGGAAATGACCCAAAGTCCAGTGAAATGGATGGGTGACAATTAACTATTAATATTAATTAATTAATGGTTCTGCAATGTCCTCCAGGTGGTGGAGACTCTGGACTCGGACTAACTAGGACATTAGTTTGCTCAGTTACTAAATTTCCAGATTTTCAAAAATGTAGATTCTCCATCCAATATTGGTCAAATGCAGCTCTATAAGAATCATGGAAAGTTTCTCTGCAGGACAAGTAAGTGGCATAAAGAGGCGCTGCAGCGGCGGATGAAATTTCATAGTGTCGGAAGCTGCCATGTGCATTGTGTGGATGACGGCCATATCCCGAGATCATGTATCCCTTCACGGTACAGCGAGATCTGCACTGGAGCCTCGCAGAGGACGGTGGAAAGTGATCAGCGGTGGAGATAATGGCGTCACTGATCTCCTGTATGTAATATGGGAAGTAACAGTCTTCCAGAGACACTATGCCTGTCTACGAGTGGTGTCTGCAATAGCAGCATAGCTCTGCTGAAGAGAGCTGCAATACCTCTAACCACCAGCAGGCAGCTGAGGCGCTATTGTTTTAGAAGAAACAGGCATCTAAAGCGTCTGAGACAATATTCAAGAATCTCTCACAAGATGCCCATTGCTAGGGCTCGTGCAGAAGAGCGTATTTTCGGTCCGAGTGCGATCCGTCAAAACATGGATTGCATTCAGACCAATGTTATTCTATGGGGCCGTGCACATGTCAAATATTTTCCTTGGACTGAGTGTCCAAGCGAAAAAAAAAATCGTAGCATGCATGATTTACATCCAATATTCGGATTACACTCAGCCATGCAAGTCAATGAGTCCTTGGGAAAAAAATAAATAACTGCACTCGGATGACATCCAAGTGCAGTCAGATTTTCACAGACTGACACAATGGAGAAGACAGAAACTTTTTCCCAGTCTGCTCCTCATCCGAGAAACCCATCCTGATCACTACGTGACTAGCATAATCAGACGGATTTTCTCGAATGAGAAAATAAGGTTGTGAGAGCCTAGCCTTAGTCTGGATGATAATCCAGCACCAAAAAAAAGAACAGTGGCAGCAGCTAATTCCCCGGTCGCGCACTTGTATGTGGTCAGGAGAGACTGAAGGAGACTTTTTTGACAGGCGTCCAAAGTGTTTAGAAGACTTATATGGTCTATGCCAAGTTAGATCGCTACCCCCAGAAAGAGTCGGGGATCATTTCTCAATTGTTGGAACTCCCATCTATCCCAGGAATGGAGCAGGGGTGGAGCATACGCACCTCCAATTCACATGACACTGACGACCTCAGCCTGCCAAAAACCCTGTAAAGAGTTATTCTCATCTTCATAGATGGATATTGGATAGCGCTAGAAACAAAAAAAGCACTCTGGCAATTTACTGTTTGATAAAATTTGCAGCCGTTCTTAAGATATTAACACTTTTGTTTACAGCGTGTTGCCTTGGAGACGGACCACCTCTGCTAGATAGCAGTGCTTCTAAGGGTACCGTCACACTATAACATTTCGATCGCTACGACGGTACGATTCGTGACGTTCCAGCAATATCGTTACGATATCGCTGTGTCTGACACGCAGCAGCGATCAGGGATCCTGCTGAGAATCGTACGTCGTAGCAGATCGTTTAGAACTTTCTTTCATCGCTGGATCTCCCGCTGTCATCGCTAGATCGGTGTGTGTGACACCGATCTAGCGATGCGATCCAGCGATGCGTTCGCTTGTAACCAGGGTAAACATCGGGTAACTAAGCGCAGGACCGCGCTTAGTAACCCGATGTTTACCCTGGTTACAAGCGTAAAACTAAAAAAAACAAACAGCACATACTTACATTCTGGTGTCCGTCAGGTCCCTTGCCGTCTGCTTCCCGCACTGTGACTGCCGGCCGTAAAGTGAAAGCAGAGCACAGCGGCTGTGCTTTCACTTTCACTTTACGGCCGGCAGTCAGTGAGTGCGGGAAGCAGACGACAAGGGACCTGACGGACACCAGAATGTAAGTATGTGCTGTTTGTTTTTTTTAGTTTTACGCTTGTAACCAGGGTAAACATCGGGTTACTAAGCGCGGTCCTGCGCTTAGTTACCCGATGTTTACCCTGGTTACCCAGGGACATCGGCATCGTTGGTCGCTGGAGAGCTGTCTGTGTGACAGCTCCCCAGCGACCACACTACGATTTACCTACGATCACGGCCAGGTTGTATCGCTGGTCGTGATCGTAGGTAAATCGTATAGTGTGACGGTACCCTTAGCTCTACTCTGTTTCTATTGTTTTGAAGCTGACCAGGATGGCTGGTATATGCAGCTACCTCCTAATCCCGGCCAGTCTCAGCTCAGTGCTTACAAGCTAGACAGCAGTGGTGGTCGGTCCCCTAGGTAACGAGCTTTAAACAAAAGAGATGTGTTAATATCTCAAAAATGGCTGCAAATTTTAACAAGCAGTAAATTGGAAAAGTTCTCGTTTTTTACAAGTTCAATCTAACAATAACCATCTACCTGAAGAAGGCAACCGCTGAAACGTGCGTCGGGGTGGAGGCATCCTTGGGACATCTCATTTCCTTCCATCCCCCACATAACAGGTATTTCATGGCATAGCCTCATGATAGCATTTTGATACTTTTTTATACTTTTTATTAGGTCAGTGTTTGGTTATTGGGCACACACTATGATTATTTAACATGATTGTTCTAATAATAAATAATAATCTATATTTTTATATAGGGCTAACATATTACGCAGCGCTTTACAGACATTATCATCACTGTCCCCAATGGGGCTCACAATCTAAATTCCTTATCAGTATGTCTTTGGAATGTGGGAGGAAACCAGATTACCCGGAGGAAACCCACGCAAACACGGAGAGAACATACAAACTCCTTGCAGATGTTGTCATTGGTGGGATTTGAACTCAGGACTCCAGCGCTGCAAAGCTGCAGTGCTAACCACTGAGCCACCGTGCTGCCCTACATGCACTGCCACCTTATTGAGGTGGATATTTACCTCTTTACCCATTCATTAAATTCACTGTGACTAATCATCACCTCCCTACCTGTTTTTCATGTGTTTTTATGTGAGTATACATAATTTTTGTGATTTTGCTGTAATTTTTTACTATTTTCCCGCAAATTCTGCATTGATTATTTCCTTTTTTTGGCAGATATATATACATATACACAGTACAGACCAAAAGTTTGGACACACCTTCTCATTTAAAGATTTTTCTGTATTTTCAAGACTATGAAAATTGTACATTCACATTGAAGGCATCAAAACTATGAATTAACACATGTAGAATTATATACTTAACAAAAAAGTGAGAAACAACTGACATTATGTCTTATATTCTAGGTTCTTCAAAGTAGCCAGCTTTTGCTTTGATGACTGCTTTGCACACCCTTGGCATTCTCTTGATGAGCTTCAAGAGGTAGTCACCGGAAATGGTCTTCCAACAATCTTGAAGGAGTTCCCAGAGATGCTTAGCACTTGTTGGCCCTTTTGCCTTCACTCTGCGGTCCACCTCACCCCAAACCATCTCAATTGGGTTCAGGTCTGGTGACTGTGGAGGCCAGGTCATCTGGCGTAGCACCCCATCACTCTCCTTCTTGGTCACATAGCCCTTACACAGCCTGGAGGTGTGTTTGGGGTCATTGTCCTGTTGAAAAATAAATGATGGTCCAACTAAACGCAAACCGGATGGAATAGCATGCCGCTGCAAGATGCTGTGGTAGCCATGCTGGTTCAGTATGCCTTCAATTTTGAATAAATCCCCAACAGTGTCACCAGCAAAGCACCCCCACACCATCACACCTCCTCCTCCATGCTTCACGGTGGGAACCAGGCATGTAGAGTCCATCTGTTCACCTTTTCCGCGTCCCACAAAGACACGGTGGTTGGAATCAAAGATCTCAAATATGGACTCATCAGACCAAAGCACAGATTTCCACTGGTCTAATGTCCATTCCTTGTGTTCTTTAGCCCAAACAAGTCTCTTCTGCTTGTTGCCTGTCCTTAGCAGTGGTTTCCTAGCAGCTATTTTACCATGAAGGCCTGCTGCACAAAGTCTCCTCTTAAGGCCGGGATCACACATGCGAGAAACACGTCCGTGTCTCGCATGTGAAATCCAAGCTCTGGCGCCGGCACTCCAGAGCGGAGCGTGTGGCTCCATGTGTTGCTATGCGGCCGCACGCTCCGCTCCACAGTGCCGGCGCCAGAGCTTGGATTTCACATGCGAGACACGGACGTGTTTCTCGCATGTGTGATCCCGGCCTAATAGTTGTTGTAGAGATGTGTCTGCCGCTAGAACTCTGTGGCATTGACCTGGTCTCTAATCTGAGCTGCTGTTAACCTGCGATTTCTGAGGCTGGAGACTCGGATAAACTTATCCTCAGAAGCAGAGGTGACTCTTGGTCTTCCTTTCCTGGGGCGGTCCTCATGTGAGCCAGTTTCTTTGTAGAGCTTGATAGTTTTTGCCACTGCAATTGGGGACACTTTCAATGTTTTCCCAATTTTTCGGACTGACTGACCTTCATTTCTTAAAGTAATGATGGCCACTCGTTTTTCTTTACTGAGCTGCTTTTTTCTTGCCATAATGCAAATTCTAACAGTCTATTCAGTAGGACTATCAGCTGTGTATCCACCAGACTTCTGCTCAACACAACTGATGGTCCCAACCCCATTTATAAGGCAAGAAATCCCACTTATTAAACCTGACAGGGCACACCTGTGAAGTGAAAACCAGTCCCGGTGACCACCTCTTGAAGCTCATGAAGAGAATGCCAAGAGTGTGCGAAGCAGTCATCAAAGCAAAAGGTGGCTACTTTGAAGAACCTAGAACATAAGACATAATTTCAGTTGATTCACACTTTTTTGTTAAGTATATAATTCCACATGTGTTAATTCATAGTTTTGATGCCTTCAGTGTGAATTTACAATTTTCATAGTCATGAAAATACAGAAAAATCTTTAAATGAGAAGGTGTGTCCAAACTTTTGGTCTGTACTGTATATATATATTTTTTGCTACTATTTATTTCCACTTTTTTACTTTCACTGTGTACAAACATCTTTGTTGCCATTGTATCATCAATTCATTTTTAAGCTGGTCCCTAGTGGTTTGCGTCCTTTTTTTCCCCTGTGTTTGTCCCCACCTGCACCGTATTTTTATGTTTGTGAATTATTAAATAAAATATTGGTTTTTACTTCATGGGTTTTAAATTCGGCTTGTCTCCTTGTTTATGCAATAACCATCTATGAAGAGTAACCCTTTAACAGCTGAATCCGCATTTTCTCACATTGGACATATCCTGTTCCCACATCCTTCCTTCCATCCCGGTGACACTGATCTAAAGAAATCATGGAGTCTTCCTCTTCCGAAATGTCCGTATTCGGGTGTCGACCCCTGCGGGAGATGTAATTCCTGCCATATTGGCTATTACCGACAATCCTAGAAACAGACGTCAGCAAGGAATGGGTTAATATAGAAGCCACAACAGTTGTATGACCCTGGGGATTCAGCAATAAATAATGTATTAACCCCATGGACTAGTGAAGGGTGACAGGCAGAGCTCACACCTGACCTGTGAAAGGCACATGACCAAAATTTGGGGCAATTTTTCCTTTTTGTCACATGTTGCAGATGACTCGCCATTACCGAGCCGTTCATGAATTTTGAGCAAAATAACAATCATAAAAAATAAATAAATACATTTCTTTTAAAAAATTCTGACTTTCTGGCACAAAAAAAGTTGAATATTCTGCTAAATTATTACCTGAAGTCACTTTAGGACCAGACTGGAGCTGCTTTATGCAAATTTTTGGCGACTTTTTAAAAAGTTGAAATTGGTGAATCAGCGGAAAACGTCTGGAAACCCCAAAAACTCCGCACACAATGCTGAACAACAGCAAAAAAAAACAAAACAAAAAAAACAAGTGGAGATATAAAATGGACTTAAAAAAATGGGCAAATGAAAAACGAAAAAAAAAAAAAAATTGGGGCATAAAAAAAATGGCGCAAATGAAAAACGAGCTAAAAAATAAATAAATTGGGGTCTATGAAACCATAAAAAAAAGGTGCAAATGCAATAATGAATCTGGGCCATTGTGTGCACTGGAGAGAAAACAGTACACACATGACATCATGATGATGTGGAACTACAACTCCCAGCATGCCCGGAATTTACATCCCTTTGCATACATCCCAGCCTGTGTCCTGACGGCTAAAATTGGAGTTGTAGAACAGCTGGGTGCAAGGGCATGCTGAGAGTTGTAGTTTCACAACCATTGTGTCAAAACATGCTGGGAGTTGTAGTTTCACAGCTGTGCAGGGGGATGTGAAGTTGCTGATGAGATCACACAAGTTACAGAAGGGGATCAGTAGATTACCTCCTGGTAGGATCTGGAGATCTCCTTCCTGAGCATGGCACTGGGCAGGGAATCCAGGGTGACGGTGTGGGCACAGGACGCTGCCTCCTCTCTCAGTCACTACAGTCCCGTGTCCTGTCCCCCTAGACAGACTTCAGGCATGCGCACAGTACGCATTGCCCAGGTGGCTGCTGGGAAATGTAGTCCGTAGTCTTCCGTACAAGCGGCGCGGAATTCTGGGATCTGTCGTTTTTCGGCAGATACGCCATTGCCGTGTGACATTGTGACCTCTCGTTCTGCAGCCCACGCATTGTAGTCTGTGATATTCCCACTCAGTTGAACTCTAGTAGTACCCAGCAGAGAACTGTGCCAAAAATGAGAAAACTTTATTGCAAATTGTCAAACATGGCGGCAAAATTTAATTAACCCTCCGGGTAGTGACTGACCAATCAAATGGGAGCTTTTATCCAAACCAACCAATCACTGCACAGCTTACATTTTTCCACGCATCTGGAAGAAAAGAAAGCAGCGCTGTGATTGGTTGCTATGGACAACGTATCTCTCTTGGTTGTAATAAAGCGGCCATGTTTCTCTATCGCCTTTCATTGGGGGACACAGGAACCATGGGTGTATGCTGCTGCCACTAGGAGGCTGACACTATGCAAATAAAAAAGTTAGCTCCTCCTCTGCAGTATACACCCTACCGACAGGAAGTAGGATATTCAGTTTAGCTTAGTGTCAGTAGGAGGTGGACACGGGTCTTTCATTAGACCCTTATCTACCTCAATGTGCGTCGTTACCTTTCATGTTTTTCCGGAGGGATACAGGGTGAACACTCACACCTGTAGTCCCACTATGTGGACTATGAGTACGGCGTGTACTGCCACCCCGTATCCTCATAGATCCCTCTCCAGGACCAAGATCCTAGCACACAAGCGTGCTTAGAAGTCCGGTCCTGGCTCCGTCCCCCACCCACTCGCCCACCAGAGCCTGTCGGTCGGAGGAGACGAGGACGTCCATCGCCTCCGTGGACGTCTCATTCCTTCCAGGTTAGTACCGGCGTGGGATGTTTAGGTGAGTATTTTCCCTCCCCACCCTGTGGCTTCCCTGGATCCTAAAAAGGGGGTTCCTATTTGGGGAGTTTTCTGGTGCGGGTCGCATCTCTTTTCGGCCGCGCCACTTCCGTGGATGCGGCCTCCCTGTCCCCTGTTCCGGCGCGGCTGCCTTTGCGGACCGCCGCGCCGCTTCTTGTCCGGGCGCGCTGTCTGCGTGGCCTTGCTCAGGGGGGACATTTCCGCCTCGGGTCCTGTGGGCTTCCCAGCCCCGGCTTCAGCGCGGCCCTCGGTGGCTTCCCTGCTCCGGCCGCTGTGTGCGGCCGTTCATTTCCTTTCAGCGCGGCGGCTTTGCCGGCCACCGCGTCGCTTCGGCCCTCTGTGGCTTCCCTGCCCCGGCCGCTGTATGCGGCCGTTCGCTTCTTTTCGGCGCGGCGGCTTTGCCGGCCGCCGCGTCGCTGGTTGGGCCCCCTGCAGCTGTGTCCCTCTGGCCGCTTGCAGCGCCGCGCGTCCTCCCTCGGCGTGGCGGCTTGCCGGACCGCCGCGCCGCTTTGAACCTGCGGCTGCGCTGCTCCCGCCGCTGTGGGCGGCCGCTCGCCTGTCGCCTTCTGCGGCGCGCTGTTTGCCGCTTCGGCCCTTCCATGCCGGTCACCGATCGCTAATTTAGGCCCCGGCTTCTGCCTGGGCCTACTTCCGGTGCCGGATTCCGCCCCCTTTCTTCTCTCATCTGGCGGGCTTTTCTCCCGCCCGACATTTTCACTGCGGCCCGCCTTCTCTCCGCCCACCGGCGCCATCTTGGGACTCCTTTACATGCACCTCAATCTCAGGAGCCCATACCGCTGTCACATCCGCAGATCGAGTCCAATTTGCGGCAGGAGCCCACATCACCCTCCTGCCTAAAAGACGACTTCTTACCGGAGGCCCATCCTATCAAGCCGAACAGCGTCCTCCGGATCCCGTTTTTCGTCTACCGTGAGTAGCTCTGCTCTGCAGACTGACACTCCCCTTTGCCCCCAAACCCCCCTGCCCCCTAACCACTCGGGCAAAAAGGGGGCCATTCTCGTCTTCCTACTCCTGCAGCAACCCGATTGTGCCTACCGCCCAGGATCCCCCGGCCGATCCGCCCGAGAGTGATAACCCCATCCCAGGCTGGGCCTCCTCTCTGTCTCAATCGGTGGCCAATCTAACACGGGTGTCTCAACCCTGGTGTCCGTGCTGGATCAGTTACCCCTGCAGACCCCCGCAGTAGCCACCGGGTCGCTGGAAGCTCCGTCCGAGCCCTCCAAGGCTAGCTGCAAAAGGTCCAGACAGGAATGCCAGTCTGAGTCTTCTTCTCGACACTCGGTCCTCCTCTGCAGTCGGCGTCCTCCCGATCCTCCTTCCCTGAGTCAGGCGAGGCTTTCTATGATACGCCTTCGAAGGATAATTTGGGGCCGGCTTCGAACCAAATCGCTAACATGAGGGATATGGTTCAAAGCCTCATTGGAGCGACCAATCAGACCTGTGGCATCAAAGATTCCTCTACGAAACCCGCAGATCAGGCGGTTTTGTTTAGACGGTCTAAGCTACCTCCCAAGGTATTTGCTCCTCATCCTGAATTCAAGGAGCTTCTGTCCAGAGAAAGAGCGAATTCTACCAGAAGTTCGCAAAGAGACAAGCGTCTTGGAGTCTCATATCTCTTTCCTCCGGATCTCATTGCCAACGGGAATGAGAGGCGTTAGAGAACGACCTCTCCCCCTGTGGATCCGTCGGCTGCTAAACTTGCCACCAACACAGTCCTTACGCTGTCCGGTGGGCGGCTCTGAAAGATTCCATCGATAGGATCATGGAATCCTTCGTGAAGTCGGCTTTTAAAACTGCCGAATCATCCCAATGCCCAGCCTTGGCTTCCATTTGGGTTTCGAAGTCTGTATCCGAGGGGCTAAACAACTCTGTTGGGGCATTCAAGCTGGAGCTCCATCAGGCCGGCTGGCGGAACTTGCCACCCAGATTACTCACGCCGGGGAATATTTTGTTCCCTGGACGTCGCGTCTTCTGCCGCACAGGCGCCCAGTAATGTTGTTGCCAGCTGTCGCACTGTTTGGCTCAAGAGTCATCAAAGAAGTCCCTTACGAGCCTGCCTTTTCAAGGTTCACATCCTTTCAGTTCCAAGCTGGACCAAATTTATTAAGGACGCCACTGGCGGCACCAGTCCCCTTCTCCAGACCTCGCCTACTTTCCCTTTAGGCGGCTACTTCGGTCTTTTTGACTTTTTTCGTAGTTTTGCGTAGATTCCTCTTCGCAGAGGCCACAGGCACGTTAAGAGAAGAAGGTATTCTTCGACTCACTCTTTTCTGGCGTGCCCGCTACTCCTAAGGTGGATTCTCCAGGTCCAGGACTGGAGGTTCCACCTAGGCATGACCCACGACCAGACCCCAGCCCGTTTCTCAGGCTGGGCAACCGTCTCCTGTTCCTCAGGGACGTCTGGGTCTCCTCAGTAGAGGGCGCTGGGCCAGGGCACTTGTATCCTCTAGATACAAATTCTTCATTTCACGGTCCTGGGATCGTTTTCTTCAAATACCAACCTCCAAGAGACCCCGCTCTAGTCCCGGGTTTCTTTACGGCCATTGTTTCCCTCCTTAAATCTGGGGTAAACGTTCCCGTCCCAGAACAGGAACGGTTCAACGGTTCACAGGCTTCTCTTCGAATCTTTCTGTACTGACACAGGACAACAAGGTTCGTCCCAGTCCGGATCTCCATTTGCTGAACAGGAAGTTTCGTCGGAGACACTTCAGGATGATATTCCCTCGTTCAGTAATCACTTTCATGGAGGCTCAGGAATTTCGGTTTCAGGCTCCCGAAAGTCTATCCATCTTTCCCGACATTCTAACCGTTGCGGGTGGCTCGTCAACAGGAAGAAGTTCCGTCTTGTTCAGCGCCTCGTATCTCCGGGCATGTTCTTCGACACTTGTCGGACCAGAGTCTTCCTTCCCGAGGATAGGATATCCCTCCTTTGTCAGGAAGTTCGCTTGCTCCAGGGTTCTCGGCTCCCCTCCTTTCCGATGGGCCTTAAAGACCCTAAGGAGGTTTGGTTGCAACATCGGAAGCAATTTTCCCTTCGCCCGTTTCTTTCAAGACTTCTTCAGCAGGCTATTTTATCGCAGGGGACAGGTCTGTCTTCTCCCTGCATCGTCCGATCCGGCTTTCTCCCAGGTCAAATGGTTCCTCGACTTGTGGCCGAGGTCACTTCTCTTATCCCAGAGTAGATCCTTCACAGCATATCCTTCCTTCCAGTTCCCTGGCAGGTGGTGACGACGGACGCCTGTCCGCTCGCGGAGGCGTGGGGCTTTGTCTCCTGTTCTTTCAGGGTGGTTGGTCGGCGCAGGAACCCTCTGCCGATCAATGTCCTCGAGTTCCGGATCATCTTTCTGTCTTTCCTTCACTGGGTAAGGATTCTCAGCAGCCTGCCAATTCGAATCCAGACAGACAATGACACAGCTGTGGCATATGTCTACCACCAGCGGTGGACTCGGCGTTCGCTGGCCTCGGCCGAGATTCCAGGATCCTCCTTTGGACAGAGGCAACAGTCCTGGTGAGCTCCGCAGTGCATGTCCCCGGCGTGGACATTTAGGCCGCCGACTTCCTCGGCCGCGAGGGCCTCGCGGCAGGGGAATGGTACTTCAGGAGGTTTCCTATCGGATTACTTTTCTATGGGGGACTCCAGAGGTGGTCCTCATGGCGTCCCGATTGAACAGGAGGTCCCTCGGGTCGGCTCAGGGTCCCGTGTTTCTCTCACAGTGGGGTTGACGCTCTGGCCATTCCTCGGTCGCAGTTCGGGCTCCCCTATTGGTTTCCATGCCTTCCCTTGCTTTCCAAGCTGTCGAAAAAGATCAAGGCTGGATGGGTGCCGGTCATTCTGATCGTCCTGGATTGGCCCAGGAGGTCCTAGTTTGCAGACATCGTCAATCCTCTCGCGGACACCCCTGGTGTCTTCCAGGCGGACCCGATCTGCTGTCTCAGGGTTCGATTTTTCACCCGAATTATCGGTCGCCCAGTTTAACGGCGTGGCTGTGGACTCCACAGTTCTAAGAGCGTCCGGCCTTTCGGCCCAGATGGGTCACTGTATAGTCCAGGCTGGGAAGCCTTCGTCTTCTTTCAGGATCTACTATCGTACCTGGTAGGCTTACTTTCGTTGTTGCGAGTCCAACCGCTTTTCACCTATGTCCTTTTTCCCTGCCTTCCATTTGGTTTTCCTTCAGGCAGGACGGGATTCGGGCTTCGCTCTCAGTTCCCTATAGGGCCAGGTTCCTACGCTCTTCTTCCCTTTAAGAAGACGTTATCTTCTCAGCCACAGGTTAAGACCTCCCTTCAATGAGTGGCCCACGCTGTCCCTCCCGTACAGGGCCTCTGGATTCATGGGATTTAAAGGTTGGGTTGGTGGTGCTTAGGGGTTCCCCCCTTATAGCCTCTCAGGGAGTTTTCCCTGTCAGTTCTATCTCGGAAGGTGGCTTTTCCCAGGTCCATCTCTTCGATCCGCCGCGTTTTTGAGTTGGCGGCCATTTCTTGCCAACCTCCTTTCTTGATTTTAATCCAGGACAAGGTGGTCGCAGACCTCTGCCTTCCTTCCTTTCTCGAGGTGGTTTTCATCTTTCCACCTCAACGAGGACATCGTTATACCTTTCCTTTTGTCCAGCTCCGACTCTGGAGTGATCGTTGAACAGGCTGGGTCTCGTCAGGGCAGTGAGGATCTCCCTGGCTAGCACAGCCGCTTTCCGAAAGATGGATTCTCTTTTCGCCATCCCTGATGGCGTGCGTAGAGGCCTGCCGGCTTCCAAGGCGACTATTGCTCGCTCTATCAGAATGGCAAGTTTGGAAGCTTCCGGGTCAAGAACAAGAGTGCCTCCTGAGATAAGGCTCACTCTACCCGGGCAATCGGCGCTTCCAGTGCGGTATGCCACGGGGTTATCGCTGATGGCTTTGCAAGCGGCAACCTGATCTTCCATCCACACGTTTCGCCAAACTACGGCGGACTCCAGCCTGGGCAGAAGGATCCTGCAGGCAGCAGTGGTGAGTCCTCGGACCTGATGGAAGTCGGTTTTCCCTACCCCAGGGACTGCTTTGGGACGTCCCATGGTTCCTGTGTCCCCCAATGAAAGGCGATAGAGAAAACAGGATTTTTGGTTGCTTACCGTAAAATCTGTTTCTCGGAGCCTTCATTGGGGGACACAGCTCCCTCCCAAGTTGAACAGCTCTGTTTACTGTTTACGTTTGAGTTCTTTGAACACTCTTTGAGTGTTTGAAACTGTTAATCTATGGAGCGCCGTAGAATTTGTCGGCGCTATATAAATAAAGTTTATTATCATATTATTATTATTATTATTATTATTATTATTATTATTATAGTTCTCTTTTACACGTTGCTTCTCCTACTGCTTTCTCACTAACTGAATATCCTACTTCCTGTCGGTAGGGTGTACACTGCAGAGGAGGAGCTAACTTTTTTTATTTGCATAGTGTCAGCCTCCTAGTGGCAGCAGCATACACCCATGGTTCCTGTGTCCCCCAATGAAGGCTCCGAGAAACAGATTTTACGGTAAGCAACCAAAAATCCTGTTTTTGTTGGGGTTTTTTTATGCCCACCCACTAGAAAAGCGGTGTGACCCTGAGGAGAGTCACCCGTGGGGATTTTTTGTGCATAGTAGACGTGTAAATATACACCAAACATGTTACCGGGTTGTTTTGCGCTGCAATAGGCTATGTGCACACGTTGCGGATTGGGGAGCAGAATTTTCCGCACAAAATCCGCATCTCCTGGCAGAAACCGCAGGTGCGGATTTTGTTTGGTTTTGATGCCATATTTTCTGCGGATTTTCTGCGGTTTTTACCACTGCAGATTTCTATAATGGAGGGGTGCAGAAACGCTGCCATTCCGCACAAAAGAAGTGTCATGCTACTTCTTTTCAATCCGCAGTGGATTCAGTGCGGATTTTTCTGCACCATTAGCACAGCTTTTTTTTTCCCTATTGATTTATTCTGGGTCCACTGCGGATTTTTCTGCAGCGGATTTCAGCAGATTTGATAAATCCGCAGTGGAAAACCGCTGCGGATTTATCGCGGATTTACCGCAGTTTTTCTGCGGTTTTACAACTGCAGTTTTCCATAGAGGCAGTTGTAAAACCGCTGCAGAATCCACAGAAAGAAGTGACATGCTGCGGAATGTAAACCGCTGCGTTTCCGCACGTTTTTTTCCACAGCATGGGTACAGCGTTTTTTGTTTCCCATAGGTTTACATTAAACTGTAAACGCATGGGAAACTGCTGCGGATCCGCAGCTGCGGAAACGCTGCGGATCCGTAGCAAAATCCGCATCGTGTGCACATACCCTAAATCACTGTGCGGAACTGCAGCGATTCTGCGCGGAAAAATCCACTGCGGATCCGCACAAGTTCCGCATTGTGTGCACACAGCCATATTGTGAATACACCATATTTTTTTACTGGCATTTTTTTTTTTGTCAAAATACTGTGGGCAGATGTTCACACAGGGTTTTGTGAGGAGGGTTTTGAAGCAAATCTGTGTGAAAATCCCCATTAAAAGAACAAATAAACCCGTAATAAATAACTTCAAATATTCTTTAAATAGTTTTTTTTATTTAATAGGAATATTCACTTTGCTGTTTATGTGGCGAGGATTTTGAGAGGGTTTTTTTTAAACATTTTTTAAACCTCGCCGTGGGGAAAAAAGTTTTCTGGTTATATTCACATGGAGATTTTTGAGATGTTTAATAATCGCACGTTTTTCAAAAAATAACAAGATACTGAACCCGTGCACAGCAATGTCGTGTTTTTTTTAAATTGCTGTGAATTGGGTCCATTTTTTCCAGTGGTTTTTCAGTGCTTTTTCTGTCAGATTTCAGACAGAGTCCACCTCAAAAAAGACGCTGTGTGCATGTAGGCTTTTGGGGCGTTTTTCTGGTCCTGAGTCGGTTCTGAAGAGTTTTTCTTTAGTGCCTAGTTTAGAGCAGATTCCATTAGGATCTACTTAAAAAAAGTGACATTCGCTTTCTTTTTTCCACCAGGCATTTTTCAAAACTTTTTAGTTCTTCTGAAATTTTTCAAAACTACTAGTTTTTGACTACAAAACTCGATGTAAACGTTGTCTAAGGAAAAGTTCCCATGGGACGTATTCTGCTGTGGATTTGCCTGTGGAATATCCATGGCGTAATACCATAGCGGTGCTGTGTGGGAGATTTTCAGGAATCTCGTGCAGTGCAAAAATTACGCCGGAATGTTCTCGGAAGGCTGGAATCACATTTTCACGGTTTTAACAAGTACCAATTCTAGTCTATGGGGCCGTGCATGGTCCATATTTTTTTGTGGACCGTCTGTCCGTGCAAAAATCAAAGTGACATGTCTATTTATCACAGATGAAAAATACCAATATAAGTGTATGGGTCATTGAAAATCATGGCCGACAACATATGGACGGCATCAGTGTACAGTTCATGTGCTGTCCCGTGATTACCATTGCAAAGTATAGGAGAAGATTTGTAACTTATTTATCAATATATAAAATCACTGACCTAACACTGCTGAATCACAGATCCAAAACACTGATGACACTCGGACCGTTTTTTTGCATTCGTGAAAAATCACAGACTTCTGAATGAGGCGCTAGAGATGATAGTACTGCAAATTCTATGGTCACAGTCACACGTTCAGTATTTGGTGAGTATTTTGCATCAGTATTTGTAAGACAAAACCAGGAGTGGAACAATCAGAGGAGAAGTATAATAGAAACACGTCACCACTTCTGGATTTTTCACCTACTCCTGGTTTTGGCTTACAAATACTGATGTAAAATACTGAACATGTGATTGTGGCTCATGGAGGAGGGTAGATGGAGAAGGAAGGAGTTTCTAGAGGCAGATGCAAACATTCTTCTGCAAATTCCCCTGAAACGACGTGGTATGTTCACATGGGCGTTTTTGCATGCGCTTTTATCTGTGTTTTTACCCCATTCATTAGAATATTTGAAAAAAACACTTTGATGGTTCAAATCCGCCAGGAAAAAAATAAGCAGCGTGTGCATGACATTTCAGAAATGTCATAAATGTCATTCAGGTTATCTGTACACGTTGCGGATTAGCCTTATGAATTTCTGGTGCGGATTCTGCCTCTCCTGGCAGAAAACGCAGCTGCGGATTTGTCGCGTTTTTTGTGCAGATCCACCGCATTTTTTGTGCATTTTTGCTGCGTTTTTTTTTGCGGATTTGCTGTGTTTTTTACCCCTGTGGTTTTTATATAATGGAATGGGTACAAAAACGCTGCAGATCCGCAAAAAAGAAGTGACATGCTACTTCTTTTGGGTTATGTGCACACGTTGCCGATTTCCTGCAGAACTGCAGCTTTTTTTTCCGCGCAGAAACGCTGCAGATCTGCAAGTGATTTAGGCCATGTTCACACAGTGCGTTTTTTACTGCGGAACCGCAGCGTTTTTGCCGCTGCGGTTCCGCAGCTGTTTTCCATGCAGGGTACAGTACAATGTACCCTATGGAAAACAGGAACCGCTGTGCACATGATCCTGAATTTAAAAAAAAAAAGCCGCGCTGAATAGCTGCGGGAAAAAAGAAGGAGCATGTCACTTCTTTTTTCGGAGCCGCAGCGGTTCTGCACCCATAGACCTCCATTGTGAGGTCAAACCCGCAGTAAAACCCGCAGATCAAAAATATATCTGCGGGTTTTATTGCGGTTTGTGGTGCCGAACCGCTGCAGCAGGAAGTGCGGGGAAGCGGGCGGAAGTGCGTGGGCGGAGTGTGGCTGCCCCGATCCCACCCCCCCATGCTCCGATGCCCCACCCCTGTGCTCCGATGCCTCCCCCGTGCTCCGATACCCCCCCCCGTGCCCTAATCTCCCCCCCTTATACTTACCCGGCCTCCCGGTGTCCGTCCGGCCGTCTTCTCCCTGGGCGCCGCCATCTTGCAAAATGGCGGGCGCATACGCAATGCGCCCGCCGAATCTGCCGGCCGGCAGATTCGTTCCAAAGTGCATTTTGATCACTGAGATAGGTTATATCTCAGTGATCAAAATAAAAAAATAGTAAATGACACCCCCCCCCCCCCCCCTTTTGTCACCCCCATAGGTAGGGACAATAAAAAAATTAAGAATTTTTTTTTTTTTCCCACTAAGGTTAGAATAGGGTTAGGGGTAGGGTTAGGGTTAGGGGTAGGGGTAGGGTTAGGGTATTTTCAGCCATTTTAACCCTAAAAAAACTTCCTAGAAAACACACAGACTCTGCATAAAAAAAGGATCAAAAAACGCACCAAAAAAGCACAAAAAAAAGGACCTAAAAAAGGACCTGCGTTTTCTGCCAAGAGCTGCGGTTTCAGTCCTGAAAAAAAAAAGGATGGAAATCGGGAACGTGTGAACATACCCTTACAGTACAATGTAAATCAATGGCAAAATAAAAATGCTGTGCTAATGGTGCAGAAAAATCTGCACAGAAAACGCAGCAGATTCAAAAAAAGGACCATGTCCATTCTTTGTGCAGAACTGCTGCATTTCTGCACCCACTCCATAATGGAAATCTGCAGGGGTAAAAAAAAGGAAGAAATCTGCACAAAAATCTGCAACGTGTGCACAGACCAAAAAAAGGAGCAGATTCTGACCTGTGTTTTCTGCCAAGAAATTCAGAATCTGCACAGGAAATTCCACAGGCAAATCTGCAATGTGTGCACATAGCCTAAACTTTACTGGAAAACTATGCGTTTTTTCTTCTCCCCAATATGCCACATGTGAACATACCCTAACAGAAGTGAATTTGTCTACTAACATAAAGTTGCTTCCTGTTCCATTTGCACACACGCTTTCACAAAAACTGCATAAAAACCTGCATGTGTGAATAGGGTTCAGAAAAGTGGAACGCCAGCTCCGGCAGGGTAAGGGTTAACCGTGGGCTGAGCTTTGTCGTTTGTTCTTGCTCCCCGCCCTCTCTAGGAAGTTGTGCTCAATATGTCGCCATGCAGCAGAGCTGTGTGTCACTCTGTGCTGTTCCTGGGTGCTGTCGTTCTCTGCTGTGCGAATGGGGACCCCGATGGACGCGGCACGAGTCCTCCGCGAAAGCCGGTCAGACTCTTCACGGACGAGGACCTGGCCAGGTATAATGGGGAACAGGTAACTATCCTCCTCTTGCCGGTTTAACAAGTACATTACATACATGCATCGATGGTTTTCTATATGTTTCCATTACTGCAATATGGCACCAGGAGCTGAATGATCAGATATTTTGGATTATTGGACGGTACAGCTAGGTTCACATTGACATTGGAGACGTCCTCCCAAATGATAACATCATAGTGAACAGAGTCCGTCTGACATTATTTGCATCTGTCGTAGGACGGATGTGATTTTCAGGAGTTCCGATCTCTTTCTATAAAGCAACAACAGAATGTCGAACGCTAGCGCGAACCTAAACTAATATATAAAACTCATACAAATGTTGCAAATCGTTTCCAACATAAAATGCACAGCCAATTACAGTCGCAGCAAAGTGGTTGAGACGCTAAGAAATCTCACAAAAGGTGTGAAAAACGTTCCTTTTGAAATTTTCATGCTACAGAATTTTCTTCTATAGATTTACCCTGCAGATTACGGCTAGGGTGAAATCCACAGCAAATCTGAAAAAAAAAATACATTTGGATTTTGCTGCAGATTCTGCATCAAAATCAGTGACAGAATCTGCCATATATTTTTATTTCATCACATGTATCAAGACTAAGGTCACACTTCGTGTATTTTTTACAGATCTCCGCAGCGTACCTGGAGCACAATCTTCAGCAAAATCCATGAGGGTTACATGTTTGGTTCAGATTTAACTCTTTTTCAATGCAAAAAAGGTTAATACACTCTGAATCTGCGCAAAGACATGCTGCAGAACTTTATAATGAGCACCACAGGGTAATTTCCAAATATATTTTAAGCAACCTGTATATAAGAGTTGTTGGAATTTCATCTGATTTGCCAGCGCTATATTACACTGTGGCTTTCAGGTATGCTTAAACTTTCAATGCAGATTTTAGAACAGAATCTGAGTAAAAAAATGGCTACAAAGCAGTTCCCATTGTTCTGAAGGGTGCAGATTCCAAATAATAAGTGACATGTCCCTTACTGAATCTGTAAATCCACCCTAGATGGCGATTTACTCTTCCAAGCCTTTTCTCGGTCCCTCTTGAAGCTATTTTCCTTTGTGTTTGTAAAACCTGAAATGCAGCATTTGACTTTATTCTAAACTAATGTTGACAAATATTTCCTAGTTGTAAAGAATAGTAACCTACTCATGACATGATACAATGTAAGGCTGCCGTCACACTAGCAGTATTTGGTCAGTATTTTACATCAGTATTTGTAGCCAAAACCAGGAGTGGAACAATTAGAGAAAAAGTATAATAGAAACATATGCACCACTTCTGCATTTATCACCCACTCCTGGTTTTGGCTTACAAATACTGATGTAAAATACTGACCAAATACTGCTAGTGTGACGGCAGCCAGACAGACAAGTTGGAAGCTGTTGGGTCTGGAAAGAAATAATGGCAGTCGGAGTAAAGACTTGAAATCTGCAGCAACCTAATAACTCATCAGAAAACAATCAGACACGGTAAAGAAAGGCATTCTTTTCTGCAGCTCTGTCTCCAGGGGATGACTGACAATCCCTGGGTGCAAACCCTTCAGGACCAAACAGCTTGTGGAAGGGGATCTTCTTTCCTCCACCCACCCGTGGAGATCGATCGCTGCCACAGCTCATGTAGCATCAGCTTCCAACCCCACTCTGCCTCCTATCTTCCTGCTACATTCCTCTCTACAGCCAGGTCCGTCCATAATGGCATTAATGTAGTTGTCTCTCTCTTTAGCCATGGTATTTTGAGGAAAGCATTAGCAATTTGGCATCCATATTCCGAAGTCCTCAGGTTCGATTGCCACCTAATCAAAGTAATACCAGCATATGGTGACCAAATAAATGCTCCATACATTCAGGAAGGCAAGATTTGCCGAAAATGAAGAAGGAATAAAAATTGCTGGACCAATCAATAATCTTAAATACGCAGATGATACAACATTGATAACAAGCGTAGATGGAATGAAGGACTTATTACGGAGTGTCAAGATGGAAAGGTCGAACATTAGACTGCTACTCAACACAAAGACAACAAAGATATTGACTATTGCCAAGTACAATCATTTGAGATCGGCGATGACGAACTGTAAGTTGTAAGGGACTTCAACCTAACTGGATCAATGATCGCTCAAGATGCAGTGACAACACCTGAAGACAATAGGAGAATAGTTATGGGCAAATCAACAATGAAGTCATTGGACAAGGTCTTCAAATGGAGGAACATTTCCCTGGCGATGAAGAAAAGACCTAGTTTGGTCTTTTCTGTGGTAACATACAGACGCGAAACCTGGACGATAAAAGAACAAGACAGAAGAAGAATTGACGCCATCGAAATGTGGTGCTGGAGAAGGATGTTATCAATACCATGGATGGCAAGAAGAACAAACAAATGAATCCAGACTTATCACTGGAAGCATGGATCACCAAGCTACGACTTGCCTATTGTGGACACATCATACGAAGAGAGCAATCACTGAAGATGGACATCATGGTTGGAAGAATAGAAAGAACAAGGTGATGAGGAAGACCAGCAAACCAACCGATGGCTTGATACTATCAAGATAACGGCAGAGAAGACCCTGGTGGACCTATCTAGGCTTGTACAAGATCGCTCTTCCTATAGAGCGTTCATCCATCGTGTTGCCATGGCTCAAGATTGCTTCTGTGGACGTGATAACATAATTTTCATGATCCGGCCTCATCGCCGCTCATGTAAATCTGCGCACAAGCGCCGCTCATTCTGGCAGAGTCTCTGCTTATATGAAGCCGGGTGTACGCTTCCTGGCTTCAGAGGGGCGCATTGCACATGACCGGAAGCCATCTTTGGGGGGCATGACAGATTCCCTTTAAGCAAAGGTTAACCTGTGTGACACTCGCTCACCTAGAACTGTCCCTATATTTAATTGATTTTATTGTCAGATCCACTTGTATTGTCTGGATCTTTGTCACCATTCTGACATATTTATCATCTTCTCTACAGGAGGATCAGCCCATATATATGGCAGTAAAAGGAGCCATCTTTGATGTTTCAGCTGGAAAAGGTGATGTTTATTATTTTATGAAATCTTTTCTATTCTCTGTGCATCCTTGGATTAATGCAACCTATGCAGACTTCCTTCCAATAACAACCCTAACCTTGTCCATTGGGCTGTTTTTTAAGGGAATTGAGTTGAGTTGCAGTACCACACACAACCATGGATGAGAGAGGCGCTCTTTCTTGAAGGAAGCAAATATATTTCTTAAAACTCTTTTTAGGGCAGAGTCATATGATCATATAAACCGGATGGAGATCGGACTGGCCGGAGGGCCTCCTGACCCGGGTGTGATAACTTCACTCCGTGTATTGTGGTCCAATCTTGGTGATTAACGGTGACATGTTTTACAGAGTTCTATGGGAAGGGAGCCCCTTATAATGCACTCGCAGGAAAAGACTCTACACGGGCTGTGGCCAAGATGTCTCTGGAACCAGAAGATCTTATTGCTGACACGGTAAGGTCATCAACTAAGTAATGTGCGAGATAAATATAGCATAAAATCAGGAGATTAATGCCAACTCTCAGCGGAGCATTCATGAATTTTCAATGGGGAGAGTGGAGTTTTGGGGCTGTCAGACACCTCTGGAGGCGACGTACCTCCTAAACGGATTAAAAGATTGGATGTTACAATTCAACAAGGCTGTTATTTATTTTCCCCCAAATAATTTGTTGGGCCCCCAAACACATTTTACGGTTGCGCCAAGATAATCGGATTCAGCCTGCTCACGTCTCTCAAGTATATGAGGCCTTCTCTCCAGGCCAGTACATATAATGCTATGTTTATAGACAATAGCAGAACAGTGAGTGCAGCTCTGGGGTGTAATACAGGATGTAACTCAGGATCAGTAATGTAATGTATGCATACAGTGACTGCACCAGCAGAATAGTGAGTGCAGCTCTGGGGTATAATACAGGATGTAACTCAGGATCAGTAATGTAATGTATTTACACAGTGACTGCACCAGCAGAATAGTGAGTGCAGCTCTGGGGTGTAATACAGGATGTAACTCAGGATCAGTAATGTAATGTATGTACACAGTGACTGCACCAGCAGAATAGTGAGTGCAGCTCTGGGGTGTAATACAGGATGTAACTCAGGATCAGTAATGTAATGTATGTACACAGTGACTGCACCAGCAGAATAGCGAGTGCAGCTCTGGGGTATAATACAGGATGTAACTCAGGATCAGTAATGTAATGTATGTACACAGTGACTGCACCAGCAGAATAGTGAGTGCAGCTCTGGGGTATAATACAGGATGTAACTCAGGATCAGTAATGTAATGTATGTACACAGTGACTGCACCAGCAGAATAGTGAGTGCAGCTCTGGGGTATAATACAGGATGTAACTCAGGATCAGTAATGTAATGTATGTACACAGTGACTGCACCAGCAGAATAGTGAGTGCAGCTCTGGGGTATAATACAGGATGTAACTCAGGATCAGTAATGTATGTACACAGTGACTGCACCAGCGGAATAGTGAGTGCAGCTCTGGGGTATAATACAGGATGTAACTCAGGATCAGTAATGTATGTACACAGTGACTGCACCAGCAGAATAGTGAGTGCAGCTCTGGGGTGTAATACAGGATGTAACTCAGGATCAGTAATGTAATGTATGTACACAGTGACTGCACCAGCAGAATAGTGAGTGCAGCTCTGGAGTATAATACAGGATGTAACTCAGGATCAGTAATGTAATGTATGTACACAGTGACTGCACCAGCAGAATAGTGAGTGCAGCTCTGGGGTATAATACAGGATGTAACTCAGGATCAGTAATGTAATGTATGTACACAGTGACTGCACCAGCAGAATAGTGAGTGCAGCTCTGGAATATAATACAGGATGTAACTCAGGATCAGTAATGTAATGTATGTACACAGTGACTGCACCAGCAGAATAGTGAGTGCAGCTCTGGCGTATAATACAGGATGCAACTCAGGATCAGTAATGTAATGTATGTACACAGTGACTGCACCAGCAGAATAGTGAGTGCAGCTCTGGGGTATAATACAGAATGTAGCACAGGATCAGTAATGTAATGTATGTACACAGTGACTGCACCAGCAGAATAGCGAGTGCCGCTCTGGGGTATAATACAGGATGTAACTCAGGATCAGTAATGTACTGTATGTACACAGTGACTGCACCAGCAGAATAGCGAGTGCCGCTCTGGGGTATAATACAGGATGTAACTCAGGATCAGTAATGTACTGTATGTACACAGTGACTGCACCAGCAGAATAGCGAGTGCCGCTCTGGGGTATAATACAGGATGTAACTCAGGATCAGTAATGTACTGTATGTACACAGTGACTGCACCAGCAGAATAGTGAGTGCCGCTCTGGGGTATAATACAGGATGTAGCTCAGGATCAGTAATGTAATGTATGTACACAGTGACTGCACCAGCAGAATAGTGAGTGCCGCTCTGGGGTATAATACAGGATGTAACTCAGGATCAGTAATGTACTGTATGTACACAGTGATTGCATCAGCAGAATAGTGAGTGCACCTCTGGGGTATAATACAGGATGTAGCTCAGGATCAGTAATGTAATGTATGTACACAGTGACTGCACCAGCAGAATAGTGAGTGCAGCTCTGGGGTATAATACAGGATGTAACTCAGGATCAGTAATGTAATGTATGTACACAGTGACTGCACCAGCAGAATAGTGAGTGCAGCTCTGGAGTATAATACAGGATGTAACTCAGGATCAGTAATGTAATGTATGTACACAGTGACTGCACCAGCAGAATAGTGAGTGCAGCTCTGGAGTATAATACAGGATGTAACTCAGGATCAGTAATGTAATGTATGTACACAGTGACTGCACCAGCAGAATAGTGAGTGCAGCTCTGGGGTATAATACAGGATGTAACTCAGGATCAGTGATGTAATGTATGTACACAGTGACTGTACCAGCAGAATAGTGAGTGCAGCTCTGGGGTATAATACAGGATGTAACTCAGGATCAGTGATGTAATGTATGTACACAGTGACTGTACCAGCAGAATAGTGAGTGCAGCTCTGGGGTATAATACAGGATGTAACTCAGGATCAGTAATGTAATCTTGTATTTTTTTTTGTTTTCTTCAGACCGGCCTCACTGGGGAACAGTTGAAGTCTCTTGACGACATTTTTGAAAGCGTTTATAAGAAAAAATACCCAATTGTCGGGTATACTGCTCAGAGGATCTTGAATAAAGATGGCAGCCCCGACTCAAGCTTTAAACCTGAGGACCAACCACACTTTAAGATCAAAGATGAATTTTAAAGATTATCATTGACATAGTATAATGATTTCCCTAAAGAGGTTTGCAAAATTAGAAAAAAAAAGGTGTTCTACCTCTGTTCCTGAAACGGCACCTCTCCTGTCCAGTGGTTGTGTGTGGTATTGCAGCTCGGCACCATTCACTTGAATACTGCAATACCAGATGAAGCCTGTGGACAGGTATAGCGCTGACCACTTTTTTTTTTTCTAGTTCTGGACAACTTTTAAATATGGGAACATTTTTGGTCGCTAAAATACTTTTTCTATTGGCCTGATAGTTGTATCTTGGGAGGGATTTACTGTAGAGTTTACATTTGTTGCGTTTAGGTACTAGTCTAAGTTCTTCTAGTGACTTTATGTCTTCTGGTCCCGAGGAATGGGAAGCAATGGCCGTGTTTCCTTAGGGGAGGGTACTAACACAAAGCACCTTGTGTAGTAGTGCTAAATGCCTACAGGAAAGGGATGTTCTAAAGTCACAATCTTTGGATTACGCAGTTGTGCTTTGGAGACATTTTCGCATTTCCCTCTGTTGTTGCTTGTAACTTTTGCACTGCAAAACATGATTTTCATGTACAGTAAAACCCCATCAAAAGACAAGAGGACACTCTGGGGGAAAAAAAGGTTCAATCTTCAGAGGAGAGAGATCTTTACTATAAAGGTACCGTCACACTAGACGATATCGCTAGCGATCCGTGACGTTGCAGCGTCCTCGCTAGCGATATCGTCCAGTGTGACAGGCAGCAGCGATCAGGCCCCTGCTGGGAGATCGCTGGTCGGGGAAGAAAGTCCAGAACTTTATTTTGTCGCTGGACTCCCCGCAGACATCGCTGAATCGGCGTGTGTGACACCGATTCAGCGATGTCTTCGCTGGTAACCAGGGTAAACATCGGGTAACTAAGCGCAGGGCCGCGCTTAGTAACCCGATGTTTACCCTGGTTACCATCCTAAAAGTAAAAAAAACAAACACTACATACTTACCTACAGCCGTCTGTCCTCCAGCGCTGTGCTCTGCTCTCCTCCTGCACTGTCTGTGAGCGTCGGTCAGCCGGAAAGCAGAGCGGTGACGTCACCGCTCTGCTTTCCGGCCGCTGTGCTCACAGCCAGTACAGGAGGAGTGCAGAGCACAGCGCTGGAGGACAGACGGCTGTAGGTAAGTATGTAGCGTTTGTTTTTTTTACTTTTAGGATGGTAACCAGGGTAAACATCGGGTTACTAAGCGCAGCCCTGCGCTTAGTTACCCGATGTTTACCCTGGTTACCGGCATCGTTGGTCGCTGGAGAGCGGTCTGTGTGACAGCTCTCCAGCGACCAAACAGCGACGCTGCAGCGATCCGGATCGTTGTCGGTATCGCTGCAGCGTCGCTAAGTGTGAAGGTACCTTAAGAGCTATAATTCTGTGGAGTAGTGCTGGTCACAACGGCAGCTGTCAATGTTTTGTTTTGTTTTTTATTAAATGAGGCTCAGATGGTTTTTGAGAAGAAAATAACAAATACTTATGTAAATGTGCAAAATTCTTGTTCCAAATGTCGATCCGGTTGATAGCACCTGGGATCAGGAGGAAAAGATTTTCTTTCAGAGCAATCTGCATCCTGCTTTGTGGTCGCACCTACTGTATAATCCTTCCTCTTGTCCACTCCCTTGGTTGATCTTGATTCACATTTGTCCTTTTTTTTCCAACTGTACTGTGTAAATATGTAAGTCTTCCCCTCTGGTCTCCATAGAATGACTAAGTGCAGGAGAGGAAAAGAAGTGGCTCATAAGTGAAGGAAGCAGATTTCTATAATCAAATTACCGTACAAAGTTTCCTATATTCGCTTACACTATTGGTTTATGAAAAGTTTGTTGAAAGTCCAACTTTCTCTTAAAGGGACTCTGTCACCTGAATTTGGAGGGAACAATCTTCAGCCATGGAGGTGGGGTTTTTGGGTGTTTGATTCACCCTTTCCTTACCCGCTGGCTGCATGCTGGCTGCAATATTGGATTGAAGTTCATTCTCTGTCCTCCATAGTACACGCCTGCGCAAGGCAAGATTACTTTGTGCAGGCATGTACTACGGAGGACAGAGAATGAACTTCAATCCAATATTGCAGCCAGCATGCAGCCAGCGGGTAAGGAAAGGGTGAATCAAACACCCAAAAACCCCGCCCCTATGGCTGAAGATTGTTCCCTCCAAATTCAGGTGACAGTGTCCCTTTAAAGAGTTGCTCTAGGATTAGAAAAGCAATGCTGCTTTCTTCCTAAAACAGCAACACTCCTCCAGAGGATAACTTCCCGATAGCTGGGGGGTCTGACCACTGGGACCCCCCACTGATCCTAAGAATCGGGGCTCTAAAGCCTTGTAAATACAGCAGTGGTCATTCTTATTAGGACCGCCGGAGATAGCTGATCGGTCTCATTAATGGGGCGGCAGCGCGCATAATCAGCCACCGCTCCGTTCATATCGTCTCTCGGGATCGGTGGGGGTCCCGGAGGAAGTCGAGTAGTTATCCCCTTATCCCGCAGATGGGGTATAACGTCCAAACTTGAGACTGCCCCTTTAATTTCCCATTGATAAGATCCAGGTGGTACAAACGTGCAGAATTCCTGTAACTATGATCCATCGTTATTTCACAGTATGGCAGTAGAAGAGACGCCGTCTACAGACTCATATGCCTCATTATGTAGGAGTGGATTGTTTTCAGAGTCATAGTCTGTTGTAACATGCAGCATGTTAACAGATTGGTGCAATCATTTCCGCACTGGAAACTTTTTATTTCTAATATTTGGGTTTTGTGTATTTTTATTTTTTCTTCCAACAGTGGGAGGCATTTGAGTGGATTGATTAGCCTTGGGCATGTTAATAAATACATTGGTCTTTGACTATATTGGTAGTTCAATATTCCGTACTAATCAAATTTATTCTCTGAAAAAAAAAAAAAGTTAAATGGTAAAATTTTGGATGCCTACAACCACCATAGGGGGGCGCTCACTGAACACAAGTATATTACACCTCCATTAACCCGTGTTATGCTTGCGCACTCTAGTGGTTGATTTTATACTCAGACCAAACACACTGTTTTATAAATATCTCTTTTGTTTTCTACCAATGTTGTTGTTGTTTTGGTTTTTTTTTTGTTTGTTTTGTTTTTTCTTAATCCATGATTGTCACTGTCATTTAATGTTTCTTTAAAAACAATAAAAAGGAAAAGATGCCTTATTTCTGCAGATGTTTACTGCTATTCACAAAAAAAGAAATGTTCAGCTCATCTGATGGGGCAATAAAAGCTTTGAACTCCCAAGATATGGATGGATACAAGGATCAAGGTGGGCTCCATCATATGCGTGGGAGGGAGTGACAAAATTGTCTCCTGCCGCCACACAGATCTGTGTGATCATGCTGGTGGCAGGGGTGCACAGGAAGTGACGGTGCACTCCACTGACCTCACAGGTGCAAGGCACGCGGATGGGCATGCCTGAGTGGCATCAGAGGGGTCATGCTGGGAAACATGGCGGTTCCCTACATTGGATTGCTGACTGGGTCATGCGGGTCAAAGGGCGCAACCTGGTAGGCTCACACAGGGGGCAGCTGGCAATGGAGACCAGAAGGAGGCGGATCAGGAAAGAGGCACGGTCGCCTTGTACATGAAAGGAGAGATAATATATCATCAAGTCAGTGCTCTTCCGTTTGTTTTGTCTGAGGCTCCTAGAATCTTCACCAAGGTAATAGCCAAGATGACCGCCGACCTTCGAGTCCAGAACACCATCATTATTCCTTACATAGATGACTTCCTGATAGTGGGGTAATCAGAGGAGCACTATTCTACACAACTGTCAAAGTTAAATCCAGTAAGAACACAGTCATTCCAGAACCTCATTCTAAACTCCGAGCTTCAAACATGCTTTTTACCCAAGGAGAAAAAGGACAAGATGGTAGTAGCCCTTACCTCGGCAGCAATAGATGTTTAGACGTTGACATTGCGGAAAGCAATGTCCTTATTGGGAACGCTAACATCCTATATCCCAGCTATGATGTGGGCCCTGCAACATATGAGCCAGCTTCAGTGGGAAATGTTGTCCGCACAGAGGGCATTTAGAAGAAAAGGTTGGACTTTCTTGGGAAACCAGAAATGCCTTCTGGTGGTGGATAGACAGGACAAACCTAGCATCAGGTGTTCAATGGATGGAGCAAGTAAGCGACGTTATCTCGATGTGAGCAGATCAGGTTGGGGGGAACATCTGAGAGATCAGACAATTTGGGAGTTTTGGTCCCTCTACGAGAGGGTTTAATCGTCAAACCTGAAGGAATTGTGGGCAGTAGAAAGGGCTCTAAAAGGCTTTCTTTCTTCTTTCTTTGGTCAACATCATGTCTCAGCCTTGGGTGCATTGTAAAATCATAATCTCGCAGCTGATAAATGGATATCGAGATTTATAAAGTCCTGTGACAGATCCAGACCCGTTCCAAGGGTTGCCCATGGGACCTAAATTTTAGTTCTAGAGGCATTAACCAAATAACCATTCTAACTGTTACAAGATCTATCGGTTAAGTATCTTACCTTACAAACGGTCATTTTGGTAGCACAAACCTCAGTCCATAGGGTGAGGGATATTCAGTCCCTGTCAATAAACCTGCTTTATATGCAAATATATGAGGATATGATTGTGTTAAGACTGAATCACGCCAAGCTTCCCAAGGTAGCCTTATCATTTCATAGGAGTCAAGAGCTTGTCCTGCCCTCCTGTAATAATCCTAAAAATTCAGGAGAAGAACAGTGTCATAATCTCAATGTTAGATGATCATTGATAGAATACATGTCTATAGCTAGTTGGAGGAGGAGAAGCCACTCCTTGTTTGTATCCTTTCAAAGTACCAGAAAGGGGTATAAGATATCAAAAATTACCATTGCAAGGTGGATCAGGGATGCTATTAGTTTAGCCTACTAAGCTAGCAGTACTCCAGTTCCTGAGGGCATCAAAGTTCACTCCACCCAGACCTCCTGGGCAGAGAAAGTGGAGGTATCTATTGATCAGATTTGTAAGGCCGCTACCTGGTCCTCACCCTCTACTTTTTATTAAGCACTACAGACTGGATCTATCCTCCTCCGCTGACTTACCCTTAGGTAGATGGATGCTGCCAGTGGTGGTCTCTCCCTAAGGTGTCTTGTTTCCCCATAAATCTCTCAGGTGTGCTGTCATGGGTGAAGAGAAAACACCAAGGTTACTTACCGGTAACTGGTTTTTCCGGAACCCATGACGGCACCTGTATATTCCCCCCCCCCCCCTCCCTTTTTTTCATTATGTTGGTGTTCACTATAGATTTGTGAGTTCATGTTGGTCTCTGTTATGCATATAATTTTTTTGAAGGTCCTCTCATACTCTGTAATCCAACTTATGGGAGGAGAGGTGCCGCCCTTTTAATTTCAGTAGGTTTCCTTTCCTTGGTGGGTGGAACCCTCTCTCATCTGTGCTGTCATCCATTCTGAAACTGGCAACTGGTAAGTAACCTTGGTGTTTCTTCAAGTAAAAAAAAAAAAAAAAAAAAAAAAAAGCTTTATTGATCCATTAAAAGATACAACCCCCCCCCCCTCAAGTTTAACCCCTTCGCGACACGCGCCGTACTAGTACTGCGCTGCCGGCACTGCATTAGTGCCAGCAGCAGTACTAGTACGGCGCACCGATCACCGCGGTCTCGCGCTGAGCGCCGCGGTGATCGGGTGCGGGTGTCAGCTGTATATGACAGCTGACACCCCGCAGCAATGCCCACGATCGGCGCTATCGCCGATCGCGGGCATTTAACCCCTCTGATGCCGCTGTCAGTAGTGAAAGCGGCATAGAGGGGGATCGCGCAGGGACGGGGGCTCCCTGCGCTCTCCCACCGGAGCAACGCAATGAGATCGCGTTGCTCCGGTGACCCGGAAGGAGTCCCCGGATCCAAGATAGCCGCCGGACTCCTTCCGGGTCATGAAGTGACCTGGCTAGCCGGCGCCTGCTGAGAGCAGGCGCTGGAAAGCCAGGTAAGCTGCCTGTCAGATCGTTGATCTGACAGTGTGCTATGCACAGTGTCAGATCAACGATCTGATCTAATACAGAGATGTCCCACCCTGGGACAATGTTAGAAAGTAAAAAAAAAAAAAAATAGAATGTGTAAAAAAAAAAAAAAAAAAAAAATCCCCAAATAATAAAAAAAAACATTTCCCAATAAATCCATTTATTTATGTAAAAAAAAAAAATAAAAAAATGTACACATATTTGGTATCGCCGCGTCCGTAACGACCCGCTCTATAAAACTATCCCACTAGTTAACCCCTTCAGTGAACACCGCAAAAAAAAAAAAAAAAACAAGGCAAAAAACAACGCTTTATTATCATACAGGCGAACAAAAAGTGGAATAACACGCGATCAAAACGACGGATATAAATAACCATGGTACCGCTGAAAACGTCATCTTGTCCCGCAAAAAAAAAGCCGCCATACAGCATCATCAGCAGAAAAATAAAAAAGTTATAGCTCTCAGAATAATGCGATGCAAAAACAATTATTTTTTTATATAAAATAGTTTTTATTGTGTAAAAGCGCCAAAACATAAAAAAAATTACATAAATGAGGTATCGCTGTAATCGTACTGACCCGAAGAATAAAACTGCTTTATCCATTTTACCACACGTGGAATGGTATAAACGCCTCCCCCAAAAGAAATTCATGAATAGCTGGTTTTTGTTCATTCCGCCTCCCAAAAATCGGAATAAAAAGCGATCAAAAAATGTCATCTGCCCGAAAATGTTACCAATAAAAACGTCAACTCGTCCCGCAAAAAACAAGACCTCATATGACTGTGGGCCAAAATATGGATAAATTATAGCTCTCAAAATGTGGTGATGCAAAAACTATTTTTTGCAATAAAAAGCGTCTTTTAGTGTGTGACGGCTGCCAATCATAAAAATCCGCCAAAAAAACGCTATAAAAGTAAATCAAACCCCCCTTCATCACCCCCTTAGTTAGGGAAAAATAATAAAATGTAAAAAAATGTATTTATTTCCATTTTCCCATTAGTGCTAGGGCTAGGGCTAGGGCTAGGGTTAGGGTTAGGGTTGGGGCTAGGGTTAGGGCTAGGGTTAGGGCTAGGGTTGGGGTTAGGGTTTCAGTTATAATTGGGGGTTTCCACTGTTTAGGCACATCAGGGGCTCTCCAAACGCGACATGGCGTCCGATCTCAATTCCAGCCAATTCTGCTTTGAAAAAGTAAAACAGGGCTCCTTCCCTTCCGAGTTCTCCTGTGTGCCCAAACAGTGGTTCCCCCCAACATATGGGGTATCAGCGTTCTCAGGACAAGTTGGACAACAACTTTTAGGGTCCAATTTGTCCTGTTACCCTTGGGAAAATAAAAACATAGGGGATAAAATATCATTTTCGTGGAAAAAAAAAAAATTTTTTATTTTCACGGCTCTGCGTTATAAACTGTAGTGAAACACTTGTTAGTTCAAAGCTCTCACAACACATCTAGATAAGTTCCTTGGGGGGTCTAGTTTCCAATATGGGGTCACTTGTGGGGGGTTTCTACTGTTTAGGTACATCAGGGGCTCTGCAAATGCAACATGACACCTGCAGTCCATTCCATCTAAGTCTGCATTTCAAACGGTGCTCCTTCCCTTCCGAGCTCTGCCATGCACTCAAACGGTGGTTCCCCCCAACATGTGGGGTATCAGCGTACTCAGGACAAATTGGACAATAACATTTGTGGTCCAATTTCTCCTGTTACCCTTGGGGAAAAAAAATTGCGGGCTAAAACATCATTTTGTGGAAAGAAAAAATGATTTTTTAATTTTCACAATGCTACATTCTAAACTTTAGTGAAACAATTGGGGGTTAAAAGTGCTCACCACACATCTAGATAAGTTCCTTAGGGGGTCTTCTTTCCAAAATGGGGTCACTTGTGGGGGGTTTCCACTGTTAAGGCACGTCAGGGGCTCTCCAAATGCGACATGGCGTCCGATCTCAATTCCAGCCAATTTTGCATTGAAAAGTCAAATGGCACTCCTTCCCTTCCGAGCTCTGCCATGCGCTCAAACAGTGGTTTATCCCCATATATGAAGTATCGACGTACTCAGGACAAATTGCACAACAACTTTTGGGGTCCAATTTATCCTTTTACCCTTGGGAAAATAAAAAATTTGGGGCAAAAAGATCATTTTTTGTGAAAATTAATAAAAAATTTTTTTTTACGGCTCTACATTATAAACTTCTGTGAAGCACTTGGAGGTTCAAAGTGCTCACCACACATCTAGATTAGTTCCTTAGGGGGTCTACTTTCCAAAATGGTGTCACTTGTGGGGGTTTCCACTGTTTAGGCACATCAGGGGCTCTCCAATCGTGACATGGGCTCCGATCTCAATTCTAGCAAATCTTGCATTGAAAAGTCAAATAGCGCTCCTTCCCTTCCAAGCTCTGCCATGTGCCCAAACAGTGGTTTACCCCCACATATGGGGTATCGGCGTACTCAGGACAAATTGTACAACGACTTTTGTGGTCCAATTTCTCCTGTTACCCTTGGTAAAATGAAACAAATTGGACCTGAAGTAAAAATTTTGTGAAAAAAAAGTTAAATGTTCAATTTTTTTAAACATTCAAAAAATTCCTGTGAAGCACCTGAAGGGTTAATAAACTTTTTGAATGTGGTTTTGAGTACCTTGAGGGGTGCAGTTTTTAGAATGGTGTCACTTTTGGGCATTTTCTGTCATATAGACCCCTCAAAGTCACTTCAAGTGTGAGGTGGTCCGTAAAAAAATGGTTTTGCAAATTTTGTTGCAAAAATGAGAAATCGCTGGTCAACTTTTAACCCTTATAACGTCCTAACAAAAAAAAATTATGTTTCCAAAATTGTGCTGATGTAAAGCAGACATGTGGGAAATGTTGTTTATTAACTATATTATGTGATATAACTCTCTAATTTAAGGGCATAAAAACTAAGAGTTTGAAAATTGCTAAATTTTCATAATTTCCGACAAATTTTTGTATTTTTCACAAATAAATGCAAGTCATATCGAAGAAGTTTTACCACTATCATGAAGTACAATATGTCACGAGAAAACAGTGTCAGAATCACCAGGATCCGTTGAAACGTTTCAGAGTTATAACCTCATAAAGTGACAATGGTCAGAATTGTAAAAATTGGCCCTGTCACTTAGGTGAAAACATGATAAAATATAGTACACCGCACACTCTATGTGTATATTTGCAAGGTGATGGAAAGTTTATTAACAAGTATAATTATAGTACAAGGAAAGCGACCAGAAGTAACTATGACGTTTCGGCCCAACCAGGGCCTTAATCATATAATCGCTTTACTATGTTTATAGTAGGGGAGGAGAAGGTCCTTGTGGACGAAGCTACACACTGGAATGCCAGATAGTGGTGCGTGTAATAACGCAATATCAGCCCTTGGGTGGATGCTGGTGTATAGTGGTATTAAGCGGCGCTCCCGCGCCCTGCTGCCGGTACCGGCAGCAGGGCGCGGGAGCGCCGCTTAATACCACTAATACCACTATACACCAGCATCCACCCAAGGGCTGATATTGCGTTATTACACGCACCACTATCTGGCATTCCAGTGTGTAGCTTCGTCCACAAGGACCTTCTCCTCCCCTACTATAAACATAGTAAAGCGATTATATGATTAAGGCCCTGGTTGGGCCGAAACGTCATAGTTACTTCTGGTCGCTTTCCTTGTACTATAATTATACTTGTTAATAAACTTTCCATCACCTTGCAAATATACACATAGAGTGTGCGGTGTACTATATTTTATCATATACGTAGGGCTTGCACAGCCCACTATACCAGCACCTCGCTCCCCCATTAAACCGAGTGCGCGCCAATTTTTGTTTATACTTAGGTGAAAACAGGCTTTGGGGTGAAGGGGTTAAAGGCAGGACATCCTTCTAAAAAATCCTACGCGTTTCGAACCTAGAAATATGTATGGTTTTTAGGCATGTTCTCTTTAACCCATGTCGTCTCTCCTTACATGTCTGCTTTAGCAAATGCTTGCATCTTAGAAATCTGCCTCGCTCCTTCCCTCTGATATTCCTCATAGAAATTCATGAACAATGGGCCATTTGGTGGTACCATTCCCCTTATTTTTGGTTTGGATCCTTACATATTGTCCAATACGGTAATGACCTTTAGATTTTTATTAGGAACATGTTTTTGATAGCGGTAATGCTGATGTCACTCAATAATAAAATCTCAGACAGAATAACAGAGGAGCTGCTCAATACATAGGGTGGAATTTAACATTCCCTCTATGGAAGTTTTCATAAACTTTGATGCAAGGGGTCTTTTCAATTTTTTTTCTCTACTTTATAACATAAAAAAACTCGAGAGAAGCTAGCAATAGGGGATGGGACCAACAGCTGCATGACAGATACACAATAATGAATGACAGTAAGATGCATACATCTCCAAATATTTTTTGTGCTCCTTACTGTATCAGTTTTGATCCAAAACTTGTGTATGCCATGCTAGTCTTATTTAGCTTACTGCAGAGTTCTCTGAAAAGATGCCGCTTTATAAAAATTAACAGCATTAACATCTGCTCAATGAAGCAATCCGTCAAATTGTCAAAAAAAATCTGCAAAATTTTAGAATGCATTAAGATAAGGGTACCACTAGATGGCGATATAAACATATACTTTGGTTCATGTGCATGCCCTGTAGTCTCATGGACAATGGTTATTGGCTGAAGTATGTTATGCCAGGTCAATAAGATCCTCTTTGTGCCTATAGGCTAGTTGTGCTTAGCACATATAATTATGGGAGTATCAGTTTGGAAAAATGCAGAAAATGTAGAATTTGTTTCATTGCCGTACCACTATTTCCAATGCAATACGCACTGTTGTCAATGTGTTTTTGCTTTTGATAGCACTTTGGCAAATGCAAGAACAGATTGAACAAAGTTGGTAAGAAAAAAAATTATAAGAAAATGAAGTGAGCAATATCAGCAAAATAGGATTGAGTTACTAATATTTGAATGTTTCTATTCAGACAAGCTCTGATAGACTGCCTGGCTAATGGAGGGAGATGAGTTCATATGAGAAGGAGAGTTAGAGGAGTTATCAGTGACTGTTGCTTGGTTTGTATTCTCCTCTGTTTTGGTTTATTCCCCTACCTTCACGCCCCAGTGCATTCCTCTGTTATATTTTGTATGCCTGGAGTTTTCTGTTAACCCTTGTTTGTGTTGCCTTGTTTGTTGGGTTGGTGTACAGTAGCGCCCCTCTTCCCTGGGTGGGGGACGAGAACAGATGGAGGGCTAACTCAGGAGATAAGGCAAGGGTGGAGGCCCCAGGATCTGCACCTTCAGAAGTATCCTGGGGAGTATGGTGAGCTAGGGCGCCCCCTAGTGTAAGGGACAGGGAAGGAGCACCCTGTCATGACAGGGTCCTCTCTCTCCTTCTCTTCTGTACAGTGTAAGCTCTTATGGTCAGTGGGGTCCTCTCTCTTTCTCTCCTGTAGAGTGTAAGCTCTTATGGTCAGCGGGGTCCTCTCTCTCTCTCCTGTAGAGTGTAAGCTCTTATGGTCAGCGGGGTCCTCTCTCTCTCTCCTGTAGAGTGTAAGCTCTTATGGTCAGCGGGGTCCTCGCTCTCTCTCCTGTAGAGTGTAAGCTCTTATGGTCAGCGGGGTCCTCTCTCTCTCCTGTAGAGTGTAAGCTCTTATGGTCAGCGGGGTCCTCTCTCTCCTGTAGAGTGTAAGCTCTTATGGTCAGTGGGGTCCTCTCTCTCCTGTAGAGTGTAAGCTCTTATGGTCAGTGGGGTCCTCTCTCTCCTGTAGAGTGTAAGCTCTTATGGTCAGTGGGGTCCTCTCTCTCCTGTAGAGTGTAAGCTCTTATGGTCAGTGGGGTCCTCTCTCTCCTGTAGAGTGTAAGCTCTTATGGTCAGTGGGGTCCTCTCTCTCCTGTAGAGTGTAAGCTCTTATGGTCAGTGGGATCCTCTCGCTCCTGTAGAGTGTAAGCTCTTATGGTCGGTGGGGTCCTCTCTTCTGTAGAGTGTAAGCTCTTATGGTCAGTGGGGTCCTCTCTCTCTCCTGTAGAGTGTAAGCTCTTATGGTCAGTGGGGTCCTCTCTCTCCTGTAGAGTGTAAGCTCTTATGGTCAGCGGAGTCCTCTCTCTCTCTCTCCTGTAGAGGGTAAGCTCTTATGGTCAGTGGGGTTCTCTCTCTCCTGTAGAGTGTAAGCTCTTATGGTCAGTGGGTTCCTCTCTCTCTCCTGTAGAGTGTAAGCTCTTATGGTCAGTGGGGTCCTCTCTCTCTCTCCTGTAGAGGGTAAGCTCTTATGGTCAGTGGGGTCCTCTCTTTCCTGTAGAGTGTAAGCTCTTATGGTCAGTGGGGTCCTCTCTCTCTCTCCTGTAGAGTGTAAGCTCTTATGGTCAGTGGGGTCCAATCTCTCCTTCTCTTCTGTGGAGTGTAAGCTCTTGTGGTCAGTAGGTTCCTCTCTCTATCGCTCTCATTTCCTCCAAATATATTTTCCCAGCAGTTACAAGCTTTCCAGTATTGAGATTCACACAAATGTATTCATCAGAAATCCAATTTTTGGAGAAAACAGGTAAATTTGAATTTTAAAAGATCCGCTCATCTCTAATATATACCTGTCTACGCAAGGAATTTTGGACTTTTTAATTAAAAATGGAGTGAAGAAGATATATGAAATCACTATAGAATGCTGTCCTTAAAGACAATATGAGATTAAAAGGTGAAGTATCACTTGCAATTAAAATAAGCAAAAATAAATATGTCAAATGGATTTAGGTATTTTGTTTTTATTCTTTTCTTGTATTTTAGAAGTTCTGATGTTTATTATGCAGTGTAGGTTGTGATTGGTGGCACATTTAGGGCTGATGGAAGGTATTTAAACATATCACCATTGTTTCGAGATTTGGCTGCCAAGATGAGGAACATAGCAGACAGAACTTGCTTGATTCTGGATCTCGTGGGTGAAAGGGGTGCACCATATTTTATGTATCAGCTGGCCTGGAGCCTAAGCTTTAGGAGTGTTACTCACCTGTTCCAGCTCCAGGGCAGATTCTTGCTTCTCTACCCTGTGACCCTCTCTCTGTGCACTAGGCACTGTGGTAGACTGGCAATCACCTTTTGACATAATGACCCAATACTTTTTAAATAGGATGCTGTCCCAATACTGTAGCACGATTTCCCGGGGCAATTGACTCCTTCATTGACTCCTAGGTACCCTAGGCTATCCCTGTACCTCAGATTACCATTGAAGGTGGAGATGCTAGGGTTTCATACCTTGCTGTGCTCCTATATGCATGCTAATGTGTTTCCTCCCTCACCCAGGAAGGTGTGGAACAGAAGTGTATAGGAAAACACAAACCTGACAGACAGGGTGAACAGACAGGGATAAAAGAAAACTACAAATGTGCTCATCAAAGGACCAAATGGAAATCAAGAGAACAGTAGGAGTGGTAAACCAAATTGGAGAAGATTAGGATAAACACATAATACCAAATTCATGCAGATATCTCCTGTAAACTACACTAACCGATTGCTCCTAATTCAGAACTCTCCTTCACCACCAAACCAGGAAGTTGTTACAGTCACTGGCAACTCCCAAGTGCCAGTGGCAAGCATATATACCAGAGGGGAGAGGCCAACACAGAACAGCTGAGACAATTCAGGATGGAGAGCTCCAGGAGATCAACTAAACTGATTAAACCTTGCAATGACACAGCAAGGAAAACAGAACAGGAGTTTGTGTAACCAGACGCCGTGATCTTCTGGTCCCTTTCTGATGCGGTATCCCCGTGACAGATGCATAGCTCCGCTATACAATGTGTTTTACAGGACTTTGCTTCATTATCCACTTCATTCAGCTCCTGTGAATCCTAGTCCTACTGCATTCTCAAGTCTGCTGAAAAAGGTATTTGATAATGAACAAATTCCTACCAATACTGGTGCTGTTCACACTTTTGTCTCTGCAAGCAAGGTACCCCATTATTCTTCTTTGCTATTCATAGGCTGCTGACACTTGCAGCCCTTCTGTTCCTATGAGTAACCACATCTAAGACCGAGTTATCAGATTGCCTATACATCTACTATTGCTATGTGTAACCGCATCTCTGCAAGCAAGTTACCAGATTGCCTATACATCTACTGATCTTGTGTGTATTCGCACATTTATCTCAGCTTCACCCAATGCTTCCTGCACTGTTTTTCTATCTGCCTGTCATTCTGCATGGCTGTTCCACGTGCTGTATATTAAGACACACTCTGATATACCATGACTTGAAATGATGTTGCTCTTTTTTTTCCAGACTTGAAAGTAGGAAATGTGCAATTGGAAACAACAGCAAAGTGGATGGAATTTAATCAAATCTTATGCACATGCTGTGAAAATTTTCCATGCACACAGTGACCCATTTGTATTGGGACATTGTAAGAATTCCTCTGTAAGAGATACCATGCCACTCCTTTACCATCAACAGACAGAATATGCAACAATGTACATGAAAACAGTGTTATTTCTCAGAGACCAGTTATATGTATTTATGCTGAGAATACATCTGTGTCATTATGTCAGAGGCCTGATTCTGTGTATCACTTCTGACATCACAGACTATACCAACCTCATGGAAACTTTTGGTCGTGGTTGGCCTGCAGCCATGTGTCCTATGGTCCTAGTGTTTATGACATAGATAACTCTTTAAACTGTAACATGAGTGACTGCTTTGCTGAGTTTGCAGTGTGTTGTGCAAGAGTCAGAAAACCACAAGTTACATCACACAATGACTCTAACCAGTTACTATAGATATATGACCACTGTGTGTTACAAAGTCTGCTAATATGCAGAGAAGGTAAAAGGGTTCTCAGAAGTAATAAAGCTATTGTATAACATCATGACGTATTGAAAAGATATTTTGAGCAGAACTTAAAGGGATTCTCTGTTTTGAACAATCCCTACTTAATAAAAGTAAAAAGAACCCCTTGGCCATAATCTGATTTTGCCTATCTGTGACCTCCACTGATCAGGTGTGATCTTTGGGGATACCTAGAGAAGTGTTCAGTTTCTCTGCGGCACCACCACTGGAAAAATTAAGTATTACATGGTGCCTGTTCAAATGACTGTGTTGTCTGTATGATGCAAGGCAGGAGAGGTCATCCAGACATTTTTTCCAATTCTTGAGAATTCTGATTCGGTTCTATTGAATTATTTCTTCTGGGACGCATGCTCCTCCATCTCTCAGCTTCCTGTTTGCCAGGGACGGTGTGCTCCTAAAGACTGACCGTTCGGAATGGCGGCATGGTCACGCGCCTGATCCAAGATGTGCACTCTTAAATGATGCCAGCAAATGTAGATTGAAGTTTTCCAAATCCAGCTAACGTAAGAGCAGCGCTTACAAGCTCTATGGTATAGAGGCTAGAGAGGATTTTTAATAAGGGTATGTTCACACGTTCAGGATTTCCATCCTTTTTTTTTCCTGACTGTTTTTTAAAAAACTGCAGCTCTTGGCAGAAAACGCAGGTCCTTTTTTTGGTCCTTTTTTGGTCCGTTTTTGATGCGTTTTTTGATGCGTTTTTTGATGCGTTTTTTTGATGCAGTTTTCTAGCCAGAGTCTGTGTGTTTTCTAGGAATTTTTTTAGGGTTAAAATGGCTGAAAATACCCTAACCCTACCCCTAACCCTAACCCTACCCCTAACCCTAACCCTACCCCTAACCCTACCCCTAACCCTAACCCTACCCCTAACCCTAACCCTACCCCTAACCCTACCCCTAACCCTACCCCTAACCCTACCCCTAACCCTACCCCTACCCCTATTCTAACCTTAGTGAAAAAAAAAAAAAAAAAAAATTCTTTATTTTTTTTATTGTCCCTACCTATGGGGGTGACAAAGGGGGGGGGGTGTCATTTACTATTTTTTTATTTTGATCACTGAGATAGGTTATATCTCAGTGATCAAAATGCACTTTGGAACGAATCTGCCGGCCGGCAGATTCGGCGGGCGCACTGCGCATGCGCCCGCCATATCTGCCGGCCGGCAGATTCGGCGGGCGCACTGCGCATGCGCCCGCCATTTTGCAAGATGGCGGCGCCCAGGGAGAAGACGGCCGGACGGACACCGGGACGCCGGGTGAGTATAAGGGGGGGAGATTAGGGCACGGGGGGGGCATCAGAGCACTGGGGGGGGGCATCGGAGCACTGGGGGGGGGCATCGGAGCACGGGGGGGCGGGATCGGAGCACGGGGGGGGCAGCCACACTCCGCCCACGCACTTCCGCCCGCTCCCCGCACTTCCTGCTGCAGCGGTTCTGCACATCAAACCGCAGTAAAACCCGCAGATATATTTTTGATCTGCGGGTTTTACTGCGGTTTGGACCTCACAATGGAGGTCTATGGGTGCAGAACCGCTGCGGCTCCGGAAAAAGAATTGACATGCTCCTTCTTTTTTCCGGGAGCTATTCAGCGCGTCTTTTTTTTTACAATTTCCGGACCATGTGCACAGTGTGTCCTGTTTTCCATAGGGTACAGTGTACTGTACCCTGCATGGAAAACAGCCGCGGAACCGCAGCGGCAAAACCGCCGCGGTTCCGCGGTAAAAAACGCACTGTGTGAACATGGCCTAAGAGGTAATTCAAAAGTTGCTTGTTTTTTTTAAAGCATTTTGCAATTTTATCCCTATAGTATAATGAGATAACCTCTTTAACTTAGAATTCCCTAACAAAGCTTTATGCAAAGTGTGTGACGGGTGTATTTGTTCTAGGTGAGTACATATTTACTACTATGACACATGACTTCTCTATAATCATTGTTTTCAATTTAGTCGCACATGCAATTTTTTTGGTTCTTCAAATACTTTTTCTGCATATCCATTTTCAATGCAGACTGACATCACTACATACAGCGGGTGAAATAGGTATCGAGCACGTCACCAATTTCCTAAGTAAATATACTTCTAAAGGTAGTATTGACATGAAATTCTCACCAGATGTCGGTAACAATCCATGCAATCCACACAGTCCAATAAATCATCCATAGATGTCCATAAATTAAGTTATATGTAATAATGAGAAATGACACAGGTAAAAAGTGAACACATGAAGAAAGAGAGGTGCAAAAGCCACGGAAAGTCATGACACCAGTTGAAATTTATCAGTAATTAGAAATAAATTGTCCACTTAGTGATAAATAATATCAGCTGGTTCAACTAATGGCCTATAAAAAAGGTATCTCATCACCAAAGTGCCCACACAAGAAAAATCTCCTGATGGGTAACACTAGGGAGCTATCTCAAGACCTTTACAGCCTTATTGTTGCAAAACATACTGATGCCATTGGTTACAGAAAAATTTCTAACCTACTGAATGTTCCAATGAGCAATGTTGGATCCATAATCCGGAAGTGGAAATAACATTATTTCACCATAAACCAGCCACTACCAGGTGCTTCATGCAATATTTCAGACATAGAAGTAAAAAGAATTATCAGAAGAGTTGTCCAAGAGTTAAGTGCCCCTGTGAATTAATTCTGTATCTAGGAGTCTTTTTGCTCATATAGCTGATTTATTTCTTTGTGCCTGGTTCTGTATTTGTTTAAAAATATCTTTTTAATTATGTATTAGTAAAGATTTTCTTTAATTGAGATGAATTGAGTTCTGTACCTTTTTTTTTTTTTCCTTTTTTGTATAGGTTTTTCCCCCATAATTTCCGATTAGTATATTATATATGAAACGTTACCCTGTGTAGAAAATTGCTGCTACACATTAACCTGTTATACAAATTGTTTGTTATTCCGCGGTGTCCCTCTAGATGGAGAGCTTCCACCATTTGTATTCTAAAATACAATTCATTCTAAACAATAATAACCAAAGAATGCAATACAACATGCGACAAAATTGACTTTGAGAAATGTATTTATTTCAGCTAGGTAAAGGAAAGCACATATGTTCATGTAGGAAAATCAATAACCAGCATAAACTACAGCAATATTAGCAACATTTATGAAAAGCAGCATGCCTCTGACACATTCAGTTGCCCCCAAAATTTGCATCTAGTGTGACTGATTTATTAATGTTACAATACTACTCAGTAGGGTTTGTCATATTCCCCCAAGAGATCTGAAATGGTGCATGTTATGCCTACACAATAGCGGTGTCACAGTATGCAGATAGTACACAGTGACGTCACAATGCACAGATAATAAGCATAGTGATGTCACAATACAAGTAAAATTGGTTATAACTGTACTGTGACATCATCACTATGTTGTCATAGTAAAAAGATAATTCACGCCGTGATGTCACAGTGCAGGGATAATATACAGAGATGTCACAGTACAGGGATAATATACAAAGTTATGTCACAATATAGGGATAATATACACAGTGATGTAATAATACAGGTTGTGCCAAAGTCACTGGCATAGTACCAGAGGGGAGATTTGTTTCACTGAGGCTATTAGCTTCAGTGATTTGAAATCCAGAAGTTTTGATTCAGCACACTAAGTATTGAGAGGGGTTAAGCAGCCATTTTAAAAGGGCTGTTTTTGTTAGAAAAGCCATTGAGTGAGTGGGAGGTTGTTCTCCATATCTCCACCCCAGGGTGTGGTCTGGGATTTAAACAGTCGTCCTTCTGAGGCACTCGGTGTTCAGTAAGCCTGGAGTGTGGAACTCCAGTGCTATGTGTCCCGACAAGGAAGCTGAACTATTGTTAATTTTCCTGAACAGTTGGATCCCTGAAACAACATGGACTGTGCTGTGCTGTATGTTATGTTTTTTCTTAGGCCAGAAAGGCCACGTTTATTTTTCCTAACACTGCACTGGCTTATGCAGCCCTCCTGATAAACCAGTGGGAGACTTAAAGAGACAGTGTTCCTTTGTCTACCTCCGTGCGCAGCTGAGTGAACCGATCTACCACGAGGGATAATATACACAGTGATGTCATAGCACAGAGATAATATACACAGTGATGTCATAGCACAGAAATAACATACACAGTGATGTCATAGTACAGAGATAATATACATGGTGATGTCATAATACAAAAGTCGCCATGCGCTTCTTTGAAATCACAGCACACGATGATATCAAATGCAGGAGTAAGACACACATGATGTGAATCGAAAAAGCAATGCTAGAGAAGAGCAAACACAGGTCAGGTCTCTTTAGGAAACTGAATGGAGCCATATTGTATTCCCCACACCCTTTTCTTCACTGATTGCACCTATCCTCTGTGTATTGCTGCCCCTTTAGTTGCTGGACCTAGTGAGAGCTGCTGTGCCTGCTACCTTAATAATTAGGCTTATGCCCAGTCGTGTAGTCGGGATTCCTAGGTTATATATGGGCCAAGTATTCTTGTTATCTGCTGAAGTGTTTTTCCTCTGGTCTTTTTTTTATCACTGATGTGCAATAAAGCGGTGTAAATTGCTGATTAACCTTTCCATATATTTGTTGTGTTTCCTTTTTCATTTACCAGCTCTGTGAGTCGGGAAACGACTTGTGAAACTCAGGAGTTTTAAGTTTTCATAAAAAGAAAAAAATGTGAATAATTGTAATAAGTGATTGTGAAATCTTAGGACGCTACTGCGTTTTCATAAGGTGTCTGTTACTAAGCATTAAGCATGCACAGCAATGTCGCTGTACTGAGATAATAACTACAATAATGCCATTATACAGAGACAATAAGCAAAGTAATGTCACAGTACAGGGATAATGCACACAGTGATGTCACAGTGCAGGGATAATAAACACAGTGATGTCACAGTACAGGGATAATAAACACAGTGATGTCACAGTACAGGGATAATAAACACAGTGATGTCACAGTACAGGGATAATACACACAGTGATGTCACAGTGCAGGGATAATAAACACAGTGATGTCACAGTACAGGGATAATAAACACAGTGATGTCACAGTACAGGGATAATAAACACAGTGATGTCACAGTACAGGGATAATACACACAGTGATGTCACAGTACAGGGATAATGCACACAGTGATGTCACAGTGCAGGGATAATAAACACAGTGATGTCACAGTACAGGGATAATAAACACAGTGATGTCACAGTACAGGGATAATAAACACAGTGATGTCACAGTACAGGGATAATACACACAGTGATGTCACAGTACAGGGATAATGCACACAGTGATGTCACAGTACAGGGATAATAAACACAGTGATGTCACAGTACAGGGATAATACACACAGTGATGTCACAGTACAGGGATAATACACACAGTGATGTCACAGTACAGGGATAATACACACAGTGATGTCACAGTACAGGGATAATGCACACAGTGATGTCACAGTGCAGGGATAATAAACACAGTGATGTCACAGTACAGGGATAATAAACACAGTGATGTCACAGTACAGGGATAATAAACACAGTGATGTCACAGTACAGGGATAATACACACAGTGATGTCACAGTACAGGGATAATAAACACAGTGATGTCACAGTACAGGGATAATAAACACAGTGATGTCACAGTACAGGGATAATAAACACAGTGATGTCACAGTACAGGGATAATATACACAGTGATGTCACAGTACAGGGATAATAAGCACAGTGATGTCACAGTGCGGAGATAATAAGCACAGTGATGTCACATTATAGAGATAATAAGCACAGTGATGTCACAGTATAGAGATAATAAGCACAGTGATGTCATAGTATAGAGATAATAAGCCAGTGATGTCATAGTATAGAGATAATAAGCACAGTGATGTCATAGTACAGAGATAATAAGCACAGTGATGTCATAGCACAGAGATAATAAGCCAGTGATGTCATAGTACAGAGCTAATAAGCACAGTGATGTCATAGCACAGAGATAATAAGCCAGTGATGTCATAGTATAGAGATAATAAGCACAGTGATGTCATAGTACAGAGATAATAAGCACAGTGATGTCATAGCACAGAGATAATAAGCCAGTGATGTCATAGTATAGAGATAATAAGCACAGTGATGTCATAGTACAGAGCTAATAAGCACAGTGATGTCATAGCACAGAGATAATAAGCCAGTGATGTCATAGTATAGAGATAATAAGCACAGTGATGTCATAGTACAGAGCTAATAAGCACAGTGATGTCATAGCACAGAGATAATAAGCCAGTGATGTCATAGTATAGAGATAATAAGCACAGTGATGTCATAGTACAGAGCTAATAAGCACAGTGATATCATAGCACAGAGATAATAAGCCAGTGATGTCATAGTATAGAGATAATAAGCACAGTGATGTCATAGTACAGAGATAATAAGCACAGTGATGTCATAGCACAGAGATAATAAGCCAGTGATGTCATAGTACAGAGCTAATAAGCACAGTGATGTCATAGCACAGAGATAATAAGCCAGTGATGTCATAGTATAGAGATAATAAGCACAGTGATGTCATAGTACAGAGATAATAAGCACAGTGATGTCATAGCACAGAGATAATAAGCCAGTGATGTCATAGTATAGAGATAATAAGCACAGTGATGTCATAGTACAGAGCTAATAAGCACAGTGATGTCATAGCACAGAGATAATAAGCCAGTGATGTCATAGTATAGAGATAATAAGCACAGTGATGTCATAGTACAGAGCTAATAAGCACAGTGATGTCATAGCACAGAGATAATAAGCCAGTGATGTCATAGTATAGAGATAATAAGCACAGTGATGTCATAGTACAGAGATAATAAGCACAGTGATGTCATAGCACAGAGATAATAAGCCAGTGATGTCATAGCACAGAGATAATAAGCCAATGATGTCATAGTACAGAGATAATAAGCCAGTGATGTCATAGTACAGAGATAATAAGCCAGTGATGTCATAGTACAGAGATAATAAGCCAGTGATGTCATAGTATAGAGATAATAAGCACAGTGATGTCATAGTACAGAGATAATAAGCCAGTGATGTCATAGTATAGAGATAATAAGCACAGTGATGTCACAGTACAGAGATAATAAGCACAGTGATGTCACAGTACAGGGATAATAAGCACAGTGATGTCACAGTATAGGGATAATAAACACAGTGATGTCACAGTATAGGGATAATAAACACAGTGATGTCACAGTGCAGGAATAATGAACACAGTGATGTCACAGTACAGGGATAATAATAAACTGACCTCACAGTACAGAGATAATGCACACACTAATGTCACTATACAAAGATAATGCACAATGATGTCACAGTACAGAGATAATACACATTGATGTCACAGTACATCTACTATATAATTGTCTAAGGGTCACTTCCATCTTTCTGTCTCTCTTTCTGTCTTTCTGTCTGTCACGGAAATCCCAAGACGCTGATTGGTCGCAGTCAAACAGCCACGACCAATCAGTGACGGGCACATTGCGGCCGCGAAATGGCCACTCCCTACTCCCCTGCTGTCAGTGCCCGCTCCATACTCCCCTCCAGTCAGCGCTCACACAGGGTTAATGGCAGCGTTAACGGACCGCATTATGCCGCTGTGTAACGCGGTCCGTTAACGCTGCTATTAACCCTGTGTGACCAACTTTTTACTGTTGATGCTTCCTATGCAGCATCAATCCTAAGAAGATCTAATGTTAAAAATAATAAAAAATAATTATATACTCACCTTCCGACGCCTTTTCCGCTCCTCATGACGGTCCGGTCCATGCATTGCGGTCTCGCGAGATGAAGACCGCTATGTCATCATCTCGCGAGACCGCAATGCACTCTTGGGACCGGAGCGTCGCGAGGAGCATCGGTAAGCGCCTTGCCTGGATCCGGGGGCCGACGGAAGGTGAATATATAACTATTTTTTATTAAAAAATTTTTTTTAACAGGGATATGGTGCCCACATTGCTATATACTACATAGAGCCATGGGCTGTGTTAGATACTACGTGGCTGTGTTAGATACTACGTGGCTGTTATATACTGCGTGGGCTGTGTTATATACTACATCTCTGTGCTATATACTATGTGGGCTGTGCTATATACTACATGGCTGTGGTATATATTACGTGGCTGGGCAATATACTATGTGACTGTGCTATACACTACGTGTCTGTGCTATATACTACATGGCTGTGCAATATATTACGTGGCTGTGCAATATACTACGTGTCTGTGCTATATACTATGTGGCTGGGCAATATACTACGTGTCTGTGCTATATACTACGTGCTCCATACTATGTGGCCTGGGTTATATACTGCATGGGCAGGGTTATATACTACGTGGCTGGGCAATATACTACGTGGCTGGGCAATATACGTGTGTGCTATACACTACGTGTCTGTGCTATATACTACATGGCTGTGCAATATATTACGTGGCTGTGCAATATACTACGTGTCTGTGCTATGTACTACGTGGCTGGGCAATATACTACGTGTCTGTGCTATATACTACGTGCTCTATACTATGTGGCCTGGGTTATATACTGCATGGGCAGTGTTATATACTACGTGGCTGTGCTATATACTACGTAGCTGTGCAATATATTATGTGGCTGGGCAATATACTACGTGGCTGTGCTATATACTACGTGGCTGGGCAATATACTACGTGTCTGTGCTATATACTACGTGTCTGTGCTACACACTACGTGTCTGTGCTATATACTACATGGCTGTGCAATATACTACGTGTCTGTGCTATATACTACGTGGCTGGGCAATATACTACATGTCTGTGCTATATACTACGTGCTCTATACTATGTGGCCTGGGTTATACACTGCATGGGCAGTGTTATACAGGTCCTTCTCAAAAAATTAGCATATAGTGTTAAATTTCATTATTTACCATAATGTAATGATTACAATTAAACTTTCATATATTATAGATTCATTATCCACCAACTGAAATTTGTCAGGTCTTTTATTGTTTTAATACTGATGATTTTGGCATACAACTCCTGATAACCCAAAAAACCTGTCTCAATAAATTAGCATATTTCACCCATCCAATCAAATAAAAGTGTTTTTTAATAACAAACCAAAAAACCAACAAATAATAATGTTCAGTTATGCACTCAATACTTGGTCGGGAATCCTTTGGCAGAAATGACTGCTTCAATGCGGCGTGGCATGGAGGCAATCAGCCTGTGACACTGCTGAGATGTTATGGAGGCCCAGGATGCTTCAATAGCGGCCTTAAGCTCATCCAGAGTGTTGGGTCTTGCGTCTCTCAACTTTCTCTTCACAATATCCCACAGATTCTCTATGGGGTTCAGGTCAGGAGAGTTGGCAGGCCAATTGAGCACAGTAATACCATGGTCAGTAAACCATTTACCAGTGGTTTTGGCACTGTGAGCAGGTGCCAGGTCGTGCTGAAAAATGAAATCTTCATCTCCATAAAGCATTTCAGCCGATGGAAGCATGAAGTGCTCCAAAATCTCCTGATAGCTAGCTGCATTGACCCTGCCCTTGATGAAACACAGTGGACCAACACCAGCAGCTGACATGGCACCCCACACCATCACTGACTGTGGGTACTTGACACTGGACTTCAGGCATTTTGGCATTTCCTTCTCCCCAGTCTTCCTCCAGACTCTGGCACCTTGATTTCCGAATGACATGCAAAATTTGCTTTCATCAGAAAAAAGTACTTGGGACCACTTAGCAACAGTCCAGTGCTGCTTCTCTGTAGCTCAAAAGTGGCTTTACCTGGGGAATGCGGCACCTGTAGCCCATTTCCTGCACACGCCTGTGCACGGTGGCTCTGGATGTTTCCACACCAGACTCAGTCCACTGCTTCCTCAGGTTCCCCAAGGTCTGGAATCGGTCCTTCTCCACAATCTTCCTCAGGGTCCGGTCTCCTCTTCTCGTTGTACAGCGTTTTCTGCCACATTGTTTCCTTCCAACAGACTTACCATTGAGGTGCCTTGATACAGCACTCTGGGAACAGCCTATTTGTTGAGAAATTTCTTTCTGGGTCTTACCCTCTTGCTTGAGGGTGTCAATGATGGCCTTCTTGACATCTGTCAGGTCGCTAGTCTTACCCATGATGGGGGTTTTGAGTAATGAACCAGGCAGGGAGTTAATAAAAGCCTCAGGTATCTTTTGCATGTGTTTAGAGTTAATTAGTTGATTCAGAAGATTAGGGTAATAGGTCGTTTAGAGAACCTTTTCTTGATATGCTAATTTATTGAGACAGGTTTTTTGGGTTATCAGGAGTTGTATGCCAAAATCATCAGTATTAAAACAATGAAAGACCTGACAAATTTCAGTTGGTGGATAAAGAATCTATAATATATGAAAGTTTAATTGTAATCATTACATTATGGTAAATAATGAAATTTAACACTATATGCTAATTTTTTGAGAAGGACCTGTATACTACATGGCTGTGCTATATACTACGTGGCTGTGCTATATACTATGTGGCTGTGCAATACATTACGTGGCTGGGCAATATACTACGTGTCTGTGCTATATACTACATGGCTGTGCAATATATTATGTGGCTGTGCTATATACTACGTGTCTGTGCTATATACTACGTGGCTGGGCAATATACTATGTGGCTGTGCTATATACTACGTGGCTGTGTTATATACTACGTGGGCTGTGCTATATACTACGTGGCTGGGCAATATACTAAGTGGCTAAGCTATATACTACGTGGCTGTGTTATATACTACGTGGGCTGTGCTATATACTACGTGGCTGGGCAATATACTAAGTGGCTAAGCTATATACTGCGTGGCTGTGTTATATACTACGTGGCTGGGCAATATACTACGTGGCTGGGTAATATACTTCGTGGCTGTGCTATATGCTACGTGGCTGTGTTATATACTACATGGGCTGTGTTATATGCTACTTGGCTGTTGGCTGTGCTATATTTCTCTGCTGTATCTGTGCATCATGAATCGTGGTATGTGTTAAAGAAGGGGGCCCACTGAGACTCTTTCACCCGGAGCCCTCAAAAATCTAGAGCTGGCCCTGGCTTTACTGATTGGTCACGCCCGGCCGCGAACAATCAGCGACAGTTGCAGTCCGCCCGCGTATTGGCGTGGAATTTGAACCACGCTTCGCTAATTGGTCGCGCCCGGCCGGCCGAATCCTCTGTATAAATTGCATTATTCTGAAAACTTCATAAATAAACTACAGACATATTCTAGAATACCCGATTCGTTAGAATCGGGCCACCATCTAGTAATCAATAAACACCGTTATAGTCATAGTCATAGACAGAGGTAATACGCAGTGATGTTACCGTACAGAGTGCGCACTACAGTACTTTGCAGGGCACAGAGAAGTACGCCTGCACAGGAGCGCGATGGGGACGCTGTGTGGATGACCTAGGATGAGGAGGACGGCGATCATAAGATGAGAGAGGAGGCGCAGGAAGAAGGCCATCGATGCCCATCGGACCTGTCATGTCTGTGAGTATAAGAAAAGGTCTTTTTTTGTGTTTTGCAAAGGTGATTGGGGACAGACATGCAGCATACTACTAACAAGCTGCAATCTATAGGATAACGAGAATTTTTAATAATAAAACTAAATTGCAAAGTTGTTTGTTTTTTGCAAGCAATTTTAACCACTTATGGTAAGTACTTGAGACCTTCGCTTGGTCTTAAAACGGTTAAGAAAGTCTGGTTCATGGTACATTAAATTCCTTGAAAACCGTAAGGGTTTTTTTACATTGTGTACATACTGCTTTGTAACTTCTTCTAAATGCTCTGTTTTTCCTTGTTAACTTCCTTGTGTGATGTAACATCATCCCGGGTAGACTGTCTTGTTTTTTTGCCCCCAGGATAAAGCAAAAGTCTGCTGAGAATTTTACAGACCTAAAATAAGTCACAGAAGCTGAAAGAAACAAAAAATAAATTACTCAGTTCACAGATGAACAAGTGTGTAGAACATTGGAGTTTCTAAATTAACCTTCCAAATGGTGCTCTACGTTGTAGCCGCCTTAAAAAATCCCCAAGGAAATTCATACAAGTACATGACTTCTTCCAGATTTCCCCATGTTTACTACCTTGTTTTCCAATCCTATTCAAACTTATATTTTTACATGGTTACATTCGGCGTATAGTCTGGCCCTGCAGTCTTGTGTTCCGTCTTCTTTCTAGCCCACTTAGAACGGCCGGGGTTGTCACTATAGTGGGTGCACAAATTGCAGTCGCACTCTGGCCCTGGAGCCTAGGGGGGCCAAAAAGTCCATATGGCCCATATAAAAAGATTAATATTATTAAAGGCCTGTGATAGATGGTGGAATTGTTAAAAATCCAGCTTCAAGCTGCAACATTGCAGAGATGATTTTATGGGATGGCATTCTAGGCAATTGCCTAGGGCCTGTAGTGCTCTCTTCAGGTCAACCCACAGCTGTTCATAATTCCCTCCACCCTTACTAAAACTCAATTCCCAGCTGCTGAAAAACAGCCCAAACGCATAATGCTGTTTCATCCATGCTTCACTGTGGGCATGGTGTTATTTTGGTGATGTGCAATGTTCTCGATGCTTCACTGTGGGTATGGTTTTCTTTTGGTGATGTGCAATGTTCTCCGTGCTTCACTGTGGGTATGGTGTGATTTTGGTGATGTGCAATGTTCTCGATGCTTCACTGTGGGTATGGTGTTCTTTTTGTGATGTGCAATGTTCTCGATGCTTCACTGTGGGTATGGTTTTCTTTTGGTGATGTGAAATGTTGACTTTGTGCCAAACAAACGTTTTGGGATTATAACCAAAAAGTTTATCCTTAGTCTCATCAGACAGTAACACGTTTTCCCAAGTGCTTTTGGCAGCATTCATTATGGTTTCCGTCTTGTCACCCTACCACACAGGCCAGACATATGAAGAATATGGGAGATTGTTGTCACATACAGTACAAAACCAGTACTTGCGAGAAATTTCTGCAGCTCCTATAATGTTGCTCTTGTCCTCTTGGCAACCTCCTGGACCAATTTTCTTCTTGCCTTTGCATCAAATTTTGAGGGATGTACAGATGTCGTTAATGTCAGTATTGTTCCAAATTTAAGTTGCTTCTTGATGATGTTCCCACAGTGTTCCATGGTAGATACAGTGCCATGGAAATTTTTGTACCTTTCTTCTGACTGATAACGTTTTAACAATTCTATCCCTTTGCTGTGTTGTAAGTTGTTTATGGACAATGGCTTTTGTTGGAAAATGCAACTGATAAAATGTCAGGAAAATGCTCCCAGAACAGCTAAACTTTATATGCGGTTAATCAGAATCCCTGTAAATGACCTCAGCTTTATACTACTATGTAACATGAGTGTTAATGTGATTGGCTGACACTGGACACAGCCACATCCCTAATTATAAGAGGGTGTTCACACTTATGCAATCACATTAACTTAGTTTTGTTATTTGTATTTTCTCCCTCAAAATATTTTCAGTTTGTTTCTCAATGGATCTGTACAGATTATGGGAGATAAAAAAAAGTTCTGAAATGATTGTTCGTGTTATGATTTTTTTTTTACATGGCATAAATCTGGCATTTTAACAGACAGGGGTGTGTATACTTTTGATAGTCACTGTAACTCACTGGGCATTATATATGTATGAAACCGCAGTATTTTTAGTGCCGATCAACTTGTAATCAGCTTCCGTCTCCCGTGATGTCAGCAGCATTTGCTTCGCTTGCATTTCTTGCTCAGCGAGAACGGTGTTTACATTCATAAATCTCCACGGTAACCAGAATCAGAAAGGATTATACTTCTCGCGAGCCCTGCGCATAGGAATGCCAGGCTCGTATCAGTGTCGTCATACTTCCCTCTGTTGTTACACATATTGTTATAACAAGTAAACATTGTAACCAGCAAACATGTAAAGTGCAGGAAAACTTGTTGATTGTTTTGAAATTTCAATTTACAGATGTTTAACGACATACGTCCATTAAATTATTAGAGTGCGTGCACACATTTTTAAATCCGGCTCCCCCCAATATCAAAGACGCAGAGTAGCCAGATGTGAACACAAACGAATATCCATCAAAAAATATCCTTCATCACCCCCTTGCCCTAACCTTCCTACCCCTCTCCACCCCTCCCCCTTTCCTATCCTTCCCAAAGGATGGTACTCTTGGTTTGTTTAATGCCATTAATGTAATGGACATGATTTATTTACGCTAATATAAACTGTGCGATTGTTCTTTGCCTTTACTTTAAATAAAGAATTTACAAAAAAAAAAAATATCCTTCATTATACCATAGTAAACAAATTAGTAAACAAATTAAACACATCAACAATAATTAAAAACAGCGCTGCCCTATGACGTGATTTACCTCCGGTACTCTAGCCCTGCTGAAACGCACAGCGGCCATCACCATGGCTGCACTGCGAGCTTGCGGGCCAACCGCTGGAGGTGACGAGTCATTTTCAGAGGGAGGGAAGATGACATAGTGTGCCCTATCATACTTCCGGCACATCATCTCTTTAGGTCCGGTATCCCTCCTCCCCAAAATGCCCTCTGAGGAAGGATAGATGAAATGCGCGTCGGGGCTGAGGGACGCAGAACAGACACTTCTTTATCACTGTAAGTTGCTAGCACGGACAGTTGTATCTGTACCTACCCTTGTTTCTGGTTGAGTTGCACTGCACTTTAATTACTGTACCAGCCAAGCATACAACATTTGAGGCTCCTTGCTCCTAGCCTCCTAACGGTATAGGCTGACCTAGGGTATGTCTCGATATAAATATAAACCTGAAACTGGTAATTAGATTTACCCTATGACAGCATACATTTTTCAGAGGATATTCCCTGATACTTATGTATACCCCTTTGGATTGTCATCATAGTATTACAACTTTCTTGATTATCCTTCTCATTTAATGTTACGTACAGCTTGATTTTGATTTTACTATTTTACTATTATGCCATCATCAACATTAACAGAAATAAACACTTGAAATAGATCACTGTCTGCAATGACTCTTTATAATATGAGTTTCACTTTTTGCATTGACGAACTGAAATAAATTAACTTTTTGATGATATTCTAATTTAGTGAGAAACACATGTAGATGTCTACTGCCAGTGTCTGATCTGAGCAGCGTATAGCCATAAGCCTACAGTTTATATATTCTGAATATATCAAGTTTGCTACAGGAGTTGAATCTAATATAGCAGTTTATATTGCAGCTAATATCTGACCATCAAGTCCATATTGTCGGAGTGGACCTGGCATTTGGCTTTGGAGCCATATTCAATGTTTTTTTAATCCAAAGCTTTTATAGGACGTAGCGCAACCCTCAGTATATCGGCCACATGAGGATGGTTTTGTCTGTAGGAGCCATCATCATGCAGCTCAATGGTATTCATTAGACTTGAGCAAAAAAAGATTTGCAGGACCCTGGTTGAGCTGACATGTTGGCAGTACTTGGCCACCAGACCAGAGCCTTGTGAACCTCCTCCTACAGAGCCAGCATCCCCAGTGCTTCTTCTGATTAGTAGACATGTTGGAGCGCTGGGCCCATTAATCAGTGGGATGCCGGCCAGCAGAAGTAGGTTTGCATGGTTCTGGACCCGCAGCTATGTACTACTGCTGTGCTGCCTGGTCCAGGGTCCTGCAAAGTCCCGTATTTATATTCGATAGCACCATATCTCCCATGACAATCGGGTATTCGTGATTCCTGTGAATTTCACCCCTTATCTAACTTATCCAACTCCAATTCACCTACCAATCCAAAATACCCAAACCCACAAATAATGACTCATCAAACTTTTATTTGAATAAATTGGCCACAGCAGCCTTTATTAACATTTAACATAACAGTTTATTTACTTTAACATTATCCACGAGGAGGGCGGTCCTTGAAGCCCCAAACTGTTAACAAACTCAGGTCAATGTCCAGAAACTTGGCCCCCAGGTCGAGTCTTGACACTAGCCACTAGGCACCAGCTCAGAGACACTAAGAGACTATATCCGCCAAAAATACCTACAGATCCCAGTTATCTCCTCCGTGTGACCCTTCCGTTCCATTCCATTTTATCCACCCAAGGGAGAGTCCAGGACCTTTGAGATCCTTCCCCCCCTCCGAGCCGCCATTTAACAGCACCACCAAACTCGAGGACCTCCCTTCCCTCGCCTCGCTGCCGTGACAAAAACATTCCACATTGTCGACGGAATATAATTAAGTACCTTTCATCTCATCCCTGAAAACCTTCCCATACCCCAAGTACCCTTAAATTAGTTATTTAACCTCTTCATTACCATTTTAGCTTGTTTTCTCTGTGATGGGGCACCTAAAATGGTTGCCCCACTAAGATGGTGAATAATTCATATACTGCACCCTATAACTCACCTCTTTCCCCTCCTATTCCCCCCACAGCCCTATCCCGGCTCTGCAATTAAAAATCCCTTAACCCTTACTAAACTGATCTATTTTTCCTGTTCAACTCCCTATAGGCCCACTCAACCCTGTCATGTTGCCCTCCCTTCAAAGGCCTGTGGCCCAGTACGGCCTCACTTATCCCCGCTTGGGTTTATGAACACATAATGCCGTGACTAATCATACACTGTAGACATTTGGATGCAATGTGAAGAATTCATTACATTTTTCTTTATATTCTGGACAACATCCGGCCTTGTTATCGCCTTCGCAATCCAGGAGGACAAAAACTGGTCTTCTAACCTGAGCACCAGGAAGAATACAATGCTCTAAGATATGAATTTAGAGTAGGAAATGGCTCTAATGGAGAATTCTAAAAAAAATTCACAATATTCTAGGAGGGTTCCGCAGTCACATTGTCCCTCTCCAGTCCTAGTCTCATGTTGAGGATCTGGACTCGGAATAGTGATGATATGTGCTCTTTACTTAAGGATCTGTCATGGCAATCATCATTTACATATTCCAAACCCTCCATCCCAAGACCAAGAGGAACATCTGGTACCAGAGAGCTCTCACGGCCATTGGATTCGTCTCTTGCCTCAGTATAAGAATCATTGCTGCTTCAGAAAAAAAATAAATAGAAAACATGTGAAAATCAGATCCAAAAACAAAAAATACAGTACAATAGATTCAAATAGTGCGAAATGTTCACAATGCATCCTTCAAGGGGTTTTCTACTGTAAGAAGTGAGATCCAAACTTTCCCTGCCAAGTAAAACAACAAAATCAGATAGTCTGCTTCTTTGCCACCGGTCCGACCTAAGCACCTTTTCTGCAGTTTTCATGCCACACATCACCGCTGCAGCCATTCACTGATCTGAGCACACATCACCGCTGCAGCCATTCACTGACCTTAGCACACATCACCGCTGCAGCCATTCACTGATCTGAGCACACATCACCGCTGCAGCCATTCCCTGATCTCCGCACACATCACCGCTGCAGCCATTCACTGATTTGAGCACACATCACCGCTGCAGCCATTCCCTGATCTCCGCACACATCACCGCTGCAGCCATTCACTGATCTTAGCACACATCACCGCTGCAGCCATTCACTGACCTTAGCACACATCACCGCTGCAGCCATTCACTGATCTGAGCACACATCACCACTGCAGCCATTCCCTGATCTCAGCACACATCACCGCTGCAGCCATTCACTGATCTGAGCACACATCACCGCTGCAGTCATTCCCTGATCTCAGCACACATCACCACTGCAGCCATTCCCTGATCTCAGCACACATCACCACTGCAGCCATTCCCTGATCTCAGCACACATCACCACTGCAGCCATTCCCTGATCTCAGCACACATCACCACTGCAGCCATTCCCTGATCTCAGCACACATCACCGCTGCAGCCATTCCCTGATCTCAGCACACATCACCACTGCAGCCATTCCCTGATCTCAGCACACATTACCACTGCAGCCATTCACTGATCTCAGCACACATCACCGCTGCAGCCATTCCCTGATCTCAGCACACATCACCGCTGTAGCCATTCCCTGATCTCAGCACACATCACCGCTGTAGCCATTCACTGATCTGAGCACACATCACCGCTGCAGTCATTCCCTGATCTCAGCACACATCACCGCTGTAGCCATTCCCTGATCTCAGCACACATCACCACTGCAGCCATTCCCTGATCTCAGCACACATCACCGCTGTAGCCATTCCCTGATCTCAGCACACATCACCGCTGTAGCCATTCCCTGATCTCAGCACACATCACCACTGCAGCCATTCCCTGATCTCAGCACACATCACCGCTGTAGCCATTCCCTGATCTCAGCACACATCACCGCTGTAGCCATTCCCTGATCTCAGCACACATCACCACTGCAGCCATTCCCTGATCTCAGCACACATCACCGCTGTAGCCATTCACTGATCTGAGCACACATCACCGCTGCAGCCATTCCCTGATCTCAGCACACATCACCACTGCAGCCATTCCCTGATCTCAGCACACATCACCACTGCAGCCATTCCCTGATCTCAGCACACATCACCACTGCAGCCATTCACTGATCTGAGCACACATCACCGCTGCAGCCATTCCCTGATCTCAGCACACATCACCACTGCAGTCATTCCCTGATCTCAGCACACATCACCACTGCAGCCATTCCCTGATCTCAGCACACATCACCGCTGCAGCCATTCCCTGATCTCAGCACACATCACCACTGCAGCCATTCCCTGATCTCAGCACACATTACCACTGCAGCCATTCCCTGATCTCAGCACACATCACCACTGCAGCCATTCCCTGATCTCAGCACACATCACCACTGCAGCCATTCCCTGATCTCAGCACACATCACCACTGCAGCCATTCCCTGATCTCAGCACACATCACCACTGCAGCCATTCCCTGATCTCAGCACACATCACCACTGCAGCCATTCCCTGATCTCAGCACACATCACCACTGCAGCCATTCCCTGATCTCAGCACACATCACCGCTGCAGCCATTCCCTGATCTCAGCACACATCACCACTGCAGCCATTCCCTGATCTCAGCACACATTACCACTGCAGCCATTCACTGATCTCAGCACACATCACCGCTGCAGCCATTCCCTGATCTCAGCACACATCACCGCTGCAGCCATTCCCTGATCTCAGCACACATCACCGCTGTAGCCATTCACTGATCTGAGCACACATCACCACTGCAGCCATTCCCTGATCTCAGCACACATCACCGCTGTAGCCATTCCCTGATCTCAGCACACATCACCGCTGTAGCCATTCCCTGATCTCAGCACACATCACCACTGCAGCCATTCCCTGATCTCAGCACACATCACCGCTGTAGCCATTCACTGATCTGAGCACACATCACCGCTGCAGCCATTCCCTGATCTCAGCACACATCACCACTGCAGCCATTCCCTGATCTCAGCACACATCACCACTGCAGCCATTCCCTGATCTCAGCACACATCACCACTGCAGCCATTCACTGATCTGAGCACACATCACCGCTGCAGCCATTCCCTGATCTCAGCACACATCACCACTGCAGTCATTCCCTGATCTCAGCACACATCACCACTGCAGCCATTCCCTGATCTCAGCACACATCACCACTGCAGCCATTCACTGATCTGAGCACACATCACCGCTGCAGCCATTCCCTGATCTCCGCACACATCACCGCTGCAGTCATTCCCTGATCTCAGCACACATCACCGCTGCAGCCATTCCCTGATCTCAGCACACATCACCGCTGCAGCCATTCCCTGATCTGAGCACACATCACCACTGCAGCCATTCCCTGATCTCAGCACACATCACCGCTGCAGCCATTCCCTGATCTCAGCACACATCACCACTGCAGTCATTCCCTGATCTCAGCACACATCACCACTGCAGCCATTCCCTGATCTCAGCACACATCACCGCTGCAGCCATTCCCTGATCTCAGCACACATCACCGCTGCAGTCATTCCCTGATCTCAGCACACATCACCACTGCAGCCATTCCCTGATCTCAGCACACATCACCGCTGTAGCCATTCACTGATCTGAGCACACATCACCACTGCAGCCATTCACTGATCTCAGCACACATCACCGCTGTAGCCATTCCCTGATCTGAGCACACATCACCGCTGCAGTCATTCCCTGATCTCAGCACACATCACCGCTGCAGCCATTCCCTGATCTCAGCACACATCACCGCTGCAGCCATTCCCTGATCTCAGCACACATCACCACTGCAGCCATTCCCTGATCTCAGCACACATCACCGCTGCAGCCATTCCCTGATCTCAGCACACATCACCACTGCAGCCATTCCCTGATCTCAGCACACATCACCGCTGTAGCCATTCACTGATCTTAGCACACATCACCGCTGCAGTCATTCCCTGATCTCAGCACACATCACATCACATCACATTGAAAACAATGAGGAGAGCCTCAAATAGGAGATGGGGCAGCGTTGCTGGTAGTGGTGATGTAGCTTCTGCAGGGACCAAGAGAGTGTTGTCGATTTGTGTCTGCTACACACCATAATGCCTTCCTCTGGTGCAGGCAGGCAACAGGACATTCTCTGTAATTTCGTAGGCCCGAGTACCACTGGATGAATGGTGAGGCCAGAACAAGTAGAGGTTGTTTTAGACTGGTTGGCTTAGAGTGCTTCTGCGCAGGTGTACTTCTCTGTCCTGTTGAGGGCAGAGCAAAGTACTGCAGTGTGCATGTGCCTAGGCTCTTTGACTTAATAAGGCACCTGTGCACTGCAGTATTTTGCGCTGCCCTCAACAGGCCAGTCAAAGTATGCCTGCGCAGGAGCACGATGCCGGGGAGCCTGTGTAGATGATGCAGGGTCGCATCATCCACAAGAAGCAAGCAGGAGGGTGGTGATCATAAGAAGATGGGAGGCGCCAGACCAGCGACAACAAATGGACCAGACCGCCCCACAAGTGAGTATAATAAAAGTTATTTTTCAGTTCTTCCAGGTCGGGTTGGGGGCTTATCTACAGCATTATGCTGTGTATAAGTGGAGCGCCCCCGCGGGCAGTGGGGTACTCGATACTGGGTCCATTGGTTCTCAGGGGGATGTCACGGTGGCTGACCCGGTCCGTGGTCCGTGTTAAAGGGGGAAAGGTCTTTAAAGAGATAAGTTCGTGACGCCACCTGTGGTATTCGGTCAGGGTGACCGACGCTGCTTAAAGGGGTCCGCTGGGGTGATGTTATGGCAGCTAGATGGTATACCTTCCCACAGGTGAAGTATGTCCCCAGGGCTTCCCAGTGAGTAGATGGTGGATGGTGTGAATCGCAGTGAAGAACGAGGACACAAGTTTGCAGTCTCTTTACCTTTACTGAAGGCTTCAGCATCCACAGTCCAGAGCACCAGATCACAGGGCAGGCAGAGTCCGGCCGGTCCGAAGGCAAATTCAGAGTCCCCTTATCCAGGTGGAAATTAGTAGCCTTCCTCTAGCGCCTTGGTGTTGTAGTACCTTACTGCTAAGCATCTCATAAGGTTCTCACAGATGTTGTAGATGTTATCGATGTTATCTCTTTCTCTCTGTCCCCCAGATGGATAGGACAAACCCGTATGACCGGTGGCTTGAGGCTTTTTACAGGGACTCTATCATGCCCTGGCCTCTTGTGATTGCCACCTTGCCTCCTGAGTATGGGGTGGATCAGTAACTTGCAATTAGCTGTCCTGCTGGTCTCTGGAGCAAGGCATAAAGGACTGTTGCTCCCTCGGTGTTCCGGCTACCGGGATCCTGCGCCTCAGAAGGGCAGAACTCCTTCTGATATCCACTCCTTTGCTATGACTTCTTCTCACTCTCTACAATACAGTTCTCTGTTCGTGTCCTTTCTTAGGAACTGCCACACTTAGGGCAGGCGCAGCTCCGTGACCCTCTATCTGGGCCGCTGACAGGCTCCCATCCCTGTCAGCGACCAACTACCTGAGCAAAGCTCAGCCAGCAACTGCGTAACTTCCTCTCCCGGCCAACAGTTTTACCTAAGTGTGAAGAGTGCCCTAATAAATAGGAGCATAGCTCCCCCTGGTGGACTGGAGTATGAAATGTGTTGTATGTTTGTGGTACCTGGTAAAGAGATCTCCTTTATTGCCTCCAAACGTAACATCACTCCTCCCTAGAGGAAAATGACATTACTGCAACGACCAGGGGCGCTGCATAAGCTCTGAAAGGTGATGGCCGTATCTTATACTGACCAAAACTGCTGACAGGTTCACTTTAAAGGTTAGTTCAATTGGGACAAAAAACAACTTTTAATGAATATTAAAAAGTCTTAAAAAAGATCAGTTCTATAAGACGCATAAAAACACGCATTCAACAATTGCACCCTCTGCGGGTACTGCCATATACCAATTATAGTACATGAATCTTGATACAAGTCTCTAAGTGAATGCTTTGAGGAAGTACACTTAGTGTTAAAACTACCCTATGAATCTATCCACCTTTTTAATCACTTTTGTAAGACAATATATAAGAAAGGTCTTACCCAATTTATAATGTGGTTACTCCGGCAAGTAATCAGTAGAGTGAAGCTTTCAAACACATGTGTGAAGAAGGTGACCACGAGTGTTTTCCCAACTTGTTTCGTCCTCTATCGGGATTCATAAGTGGAGTTTCCAGTACATTACTCAGTGGTACTTCACACAAATCATAGGGGTCCCACCGATACTCACAGTAAATCAGGACCAAAAAGCATCTCATACACAAAGAAATCAAATTATTTATTTCCCAGACTACTATAAAACACACACCGGTTTAGAAAAATTATTCTTTTGGCCTAGAAATGGCATCAAGACGGTTGATGTCAATTATTTATTTGCAACACTACTGGAAAACACACAACAGTCTGAAAAAGTATTTATTTGGCCTACAATTGACAACGAGATGGCTGATGCCAGTCATTTATCTCTCAGACTACTATAAAACACACACCGGTTTAGAAAAATTATTTAATTGGCCTATAAATGGCAACGAGGTGGCTTATGCCAAGTATGTATTTGCCACACTACTAGAAAAGATAACGGTCCTGAAAAATTATTTGTTTGGGCTACAAATGGCAACGAGATGGCTGATGTCAGTTACCATATATATTCGAATATAAGCTGAGATTTTCAGCCCCAAAAAATGGGCTGAAGTGTCCCTCTCAGCTTATACTCGAGTGATCGAAGGCGGGGGGTCGGGGGGTGAGGGGGAGCGACGCCTGTCAAATACTCACCTGCTCCCAGCGCTCCTGGCGCGGTCCCCGCATGTCCCACGGTCTCCGGGAGCGGCAGCTTCTTCCCCTGTTCAGCGGTCACTGGTACCACTCATTAAAGTTATGAATATGGACTCCACTCCCATAGGGGTGGAGTCGCATATTCATTACTGTAATGAGCGGTACCATGCGACCGCTCACTACAGGAAGAAGCTGCCGTTCCCGAAGACCGTGGGACATGCAGGGACCGCGTCAGGAGCGCCGGGAGCAGGTGAGTATTTCATATTCACCTTTCCGCGTTCCACCGCCGTCCCGTCTTCCACGTCCTCTGCTGTGACTGTTCAGGTCAGAGGGCGCGATGACGTATTAGTGTGCGCGCCGCCCTCTGCCTGAACAGTCAGTGCGGAGAGACAGGACGCTGAGGAGCAGCGACGAGAGGTGAGTATGTGTTTTTTTTTTTAGTGCAGCAGCAGCATTACGTGTGGCACAATGCTATATGGAGCGTCTATAGGGCCATAAAGAACTGCATGGAGCATTATATGGGGCATCTATGGGGCCATAAAGAACTGCATGGAGGATTATATGGGGCATCTATGGGGCCATAACTGCATGGAGCATTATATGGGGCATCTATGGGGCCATGAAGAACTGCATGGAGCATTATATGGAGCATCTATGGGGACATAACTGCATGGAGCATTATATGGGACATCTATGGGGACATAACTGCATGGAGCATTATATAGGGCATCTATGGGGACATAACTGCATGGAGCATTATATGGGACATCTATGGGGACATAACTGCATGGAGCATTATATGGGGCATCTACGGGGCCATAATGAACTGCATGGAGCATTATATGGAGCATTACATGGGGCCATAAAGAACTGCATTATATGGGGCATATTTGTATATGGAGCATCTTATGGGGCCCATCATGAACTGTATGGAGCATTATATGGGGCTCCTGATTCAGTATGGATATTCAAAAACACTTAACCTACTGATGTCTCAATTAATTTTACTTTTATTGGTATCTATTTTTATTTTTGACATTTACTGGTAGCTGCTGCATTTTCCACCCTAGACTTATACTTGAGTCAATGTGCTTTCCCAGTTTTTTGTTGCAAAATTAGGGGGGTCAGCTTATACTCGAGTATATACGGGCATTTATTTCGCAGACTACTAGCAAACACACAGCGGTCCCAAAAAATTATTTGTTTGACTGTGAAATGGCAATGAGATGGCTGATGCCAATTATTTATTTTCAACACTACTAGAAAACACACGGCGGTCCTGAAAAATTATTTATTTGGCCTAAAAATGGCAATGAGAAGGCCAATGCCAATTACGGTATTTATTTCTCAGAGTACTATAAAACGCACACCAGTTTTGAAAAAAATTATTTCTTTGGCCTACAAATGGCAACGAGACTGCTGATGCCATAATTTATTTCCCAGACTACTATAAAAACACACTGATCCAGAAAAAATATTTCTTTGCCCTAGAAATTAGAACAAGACGGCTGATGCCATTTATTTATTTCAGAATCAGCAAGGTAGAAAGTACTAAAATATAACTTTTAATTTATGTGCAAATAAAATAGCCAGAAGCTAATAAACATACAAAACAAATAGACACACATGTCTCCTCATATAAAACTATCACCCAAATAGAAAAAGTTATACTAATTAAGTCCTCGTGTGTAACAAGGTGCCTTACTAGGAGATGTATAAGAGATTGGACATAAAAATTTAAATAAGGAACGATCTCACCATAAATGCTGGTGGTGTCCTAAAGAAGTTGTCCAGGTCGGACCCCTTGTGTGGTATAGAAGGGGGGGCACACATTTCCCACAATAATTTCCCCAGGATCAAATGTAAATGTGCCCTACAGCACAATACGTGGCACGACTGTGATGACTCCAGAAGTGGCCACAGTCTAAAAGCGTGTTGATTGGCTGCAAACTATGCGAAAATGTATGCAATATTAGATATTGTCCATATATACATACATGTCGATATCTTCACCCATTATATCTCAGAACTGCTCAATCTTGACATGCCTAGAATCTGTAAATGTGCTTTCACACTGCGCTTTGTCCCACATTCATCGGTCCCGTTGGTGCTTATGTCCCCCCCTGCAACACAGAATTGTGCGGACGGAGCCATTGACCCTATATGCCTACTGGAGGAGAACACAGATGCATATTACTACGTCTAAGTGTCTGCCTCCATTAGGCGTTGTAGACTTGCAGCTGGACAGGTACTGGATGGGTGATATGTGTCACCGAAGTGGTTAGCCTTGGTGATGTAAACCTGGAAAAGCAGGCTCCAGCATAGTTAGTATTGAGAGAGTTTTTTTAATGGTCCCAAATTTAGGGTCCAGGTTTCAAGAACGGCAACTAGAGGTGGGTGGGACTGGCCGTTCCCATATCTCTACCTACAGGACTTCGAATGGCCTATTTAAGACAGTTTAGCTGCTTTATTCTTGGTCTGTGAGCAGAGGTCAAAAGATCCCTGATATGTTGGTCAGTCTCTGCCTGAGTCTGACTAAGTGTTTACCTAATTTGCAAACGGGTGAGCCCGTACCTGCTATGGGAATTGTTTTGGTATATTTTTGTCACACTTGTTTTCTGCCAAAGGAGGCTATATTTGTTTGTGTGCTTTCAACATTTGTGGACTTCGTAATAAACAGCACACTGTTTGATATAAGAACTGGATCCCTGTGTCTAAGCTACCGGCTACCAAAAAGCGAAATCCTTACAGTGTATATGCCCAAAAATGATGCATGACACATTGACTCCGTCGGCACCATTATAGTCAATGGTCCCATCTGTGCATACACCCTAATTCCGTTTTGCAGTTGTTTTGGACATAAGCCCCGAGACCCCTGAATGTGGTAAAGAACACAGTGTGAAAGGGCACTAACAAAATATAGTGGCCTGTCACTTTAAAAAAAAAAAAAAAAAAAGAGTGATGCACACGTATCTCCCACAAGAGGGCACTAGAGCGCAGATTAACCCCTCTGTGACCTTAGACGTACTATCCCGTCGAGGTGCCCTGGGCTTATCTGACCCTGGACGGGATAGTACGTCATAGCCGATCGGCCGCGCTCACGGGGGGAGCGCGGCCGATCGCGGCCGGGTGTCAGCTGCTTATCGCAGCTGACATCCGGCACTATGTGCCAGGAGCGGTCACGGACCGCCCCCGGCACATTAACCCCTGGCACACCGCGATCAAAGATGATCGCGATGTGCCGGCGGTACAGGGAAGCACCGCGCAGGGAGGGGGCTCCCTGCGGGCTTCCCTGAGCCCCCCGCAGCAACGCGATGTGATCGCGTTGCTGCGAGGGTCTCCTCACCTCCCTCCCTGCTCGAGCCCCGGATCCAAGATGGCCGCGGATCCGGGTCCTGCAGGGAGGGAGGTGGCTTCACAGAGCCTGCTCAGAGCAGGCACTGTGAAGGCTGCAGCGCTGCATGTCAGATCAGTGATCTGACAGAGTGCTGTGCAAACTGTCAGATCACTGATCTGTGATGTCCCCCCCTGGGACAAAGTAAAAAAGTAAAAAAAAAAATTTCCAAATGTGTAAAAAAAATTAAAAAAAATATTCCAAAATAATGAAAAAAAAAAAAAATATTATTCCCATAAATACATTTCTTCATCTAAATAAAAAAAAAAAACCAATAAAAGTACACATATTTAGTATCGCCGCGTCCGTAACGGCCCGACCTATAAAACTGGCCCACTAGTTAACCCCTTCAGTAAACACCGTAAGAAAAAAAAAAAAAAAACGAGGCAAAAAACAACGCTTTATTATCATACCGCCGAACAAAAAGTGGAATAACACGCGATCAAAAGGACAGATATAAATAACCATGGTACCGCTGAAAGCGTCATATTGTCCCGCAAAAAAAGAGCCGCCATACAGCATCATCAGCAAAAAAATAAAAAAGTTATAGTCCTGAGAATAAAGCGATGCAAAAATAATTATTTTTTCTGTAAAATAGTTTTTATCGTATAAAAGCACCAAACCATAAAAAAATGATATAAATGAGGTATCGCTGTAATCGTACTGACCCGAAGAATAAAACTGATTTATCAATTTTACCAAACGCGGAACGGTATAAACGCCTCCCCCAATAGAAATTCATGAATAGCTGGCTTTTGGTCATTCTTCCTCACAAAAATCGGAATAAAAAGCGATAAAAAAATGTCACGTGCCCAAAAATGTTTTCAATAAAAACGTCAACTCGTCCCGCAAAAAACAAGACCTCACATGACTCTGTAGACCAAAATATGAAAAAATTATAGCTCTCAAAATGTGGTATTGCAAAAAATATTTTTTGCAATAAAAAGGGTCTTTCAGTGTGTGACGGCTGCCAATCATAAAAATCCGCTAAAAAACTCGCTATAAAAGTAAATCAAACCCCCCTTCATCACCCCCTTAGTTAGGGAAAAATAAAAAAAAATGTATTTATTTCCATTTTCCCATTAGGGCTAGGGTTAGGGCTAGGGTTAGGGCTAGGGCTAGGGTTAGGGCTAGGGTTAGGGCTAGGGTTAGGGCTAGGGTTAGGGTTAGGGCTAGGGTTAGGGCTAGGGTTAGGGCTAGGGTTAGGGCTAGGGTTAGGGCTAGGGCTAGGGCTAGGGTTAGGGCTAGGGTTAGGGCTAGGGTTAGGGCTAGGGTTAGGGCTAGGGTTAGGGTTAGGGCTAGGGTTAGGGCTAGGATTAGGGTTAGGGTTAGGGTTGGGGCTACAGTTAGGGTTGGGGCTAAAGTTAGGGTTAGGGTTTAGATTACATTTACAGTTGGGAATAGGGTTGGGATTAGGGTTAGGGGTGTGTCAGGGTTAGAGGTGTGGTTAGGGTTACCGTTGGAATTAGGGTTAGGGGTGTGTTTAGATTAGAGTTTCAGTTATAATTGGGGGGTTTCCACTGTTTCGGCACATCAGGGGCTCTCCAAACACGACATGGCGTCCGATCTCAATTCCAGCCAATTCTGCGTTGAAAAAGTAAAACAGTGCTCCTTCCCTTCCGAGCTCTCCTGTGTGCCCAAACAGGGGTTTACCCCAACATATGGGGTATCAGCGTACTCAGGACAAATTGGACAACAACTTTTGTGGACCAATTTCTCCTGTTACCCTTGGGAAAATACAAAACTGGGGGCTAAAAAATAATTTTTGTGGGAAAACAAAAAGATTTTTTATTTTCACGGCTCTGCGTTATAAACTGTAGTGAAACACTTGGGGGTTCAAAGTTCTCACAACACATCTAGATAAGTTCATTGAGGGGTCTAGTTTCCAATATGGGGTCACTTGTGGGGGGTTTCTACTGTTTAGGTACATTAGGGGCTCTGCAAACGCAATGTGACGCCTGCAGACCAATCCATCTAAGTCTGCATTCCAAATGATGCTCCTTCCCTTCCGAGCCCTCCCATGCGCCCAAACGGTGGTTCCCCCCCACATATCGGGTATCAGCGTACTCAGGACAAATTGGACAACAACTTTTGTGGACCAATTTCTCCTGTTACCCTTGGGAAAATACAAAACTGGGGGCTAAAAAATAATTTTTGTGGGAAAACAAAAAGATTTTTTATTTTCACGGCTCTGCGTTATAAACTGTAGTGAAACACTTGGGGGTTCAAAGTTCTCACAACACATCTAGATAAGTTCATTGAGGGGTCTAGTTTCCAATATGGGGTCACTTGTGGGGGGTTTCTACTGTTTAGGTACATTAGGGGCTCTGCAAACGCAATGTGACGCCTGCAGACCAATCCATCTAAGTCTGCATTCCAAATGATGCTCCTTCCCTTCCGAGCCCTCCCATGCGCCCAAACGGTGGTTCCCCCCCACATATCGGGTATCAGCGTACTCAGGACAAATTGGACAACAACTTTTGTGGACCAATTTCTCCTGTTACCCTTGGGAAAATACAAAACTGGGGGCTAAAAAATAATTTTTGTGGGAAAACAAAAAGATTTTTTATTTTCACGGCTCTGCGTTATAAACTGTAGTGAAACACTTGGGGGTTCAAAGTTCTCACAACACATCTAGATAAGTTCATTGAGGGGTCTAGTTTCCAATATGGGGTCACTTGTGGGGGGTTTCTACTGTTTAGGTACATTAGGGGCTCTGCAAACGCAATGTGACGCCTGCAGACCAATCCATCTAAGTCTGCATTCCAAATGATGCTCCTTCCCTTCCGAGCCCTCCCATGCGCCCAAACGGTGGTTCCCCCCCACATATCGGGTATCAGCGTACTCAGGACAAATTGGACAACAACATTTAGGGTCCAATTTCTCCTGCTAACCTTGGAAAAATACAAAACTGGGGGCTAAAATATAATTTTTGTGGAAAAAAAAATATTTTTTATTTGCATGGCTCTGCGTTATAAACTGTAGTGAAATACTTGGGGGTTCAAAGCTCTCACAACACATCAAGATGAGTTCCTTAGGGGGTCTACTTTCCAAAATGGTGTCACTTGTGGGGGGTTTCTACTGTTTAGGTACATTAGGGGCTCTGCAAACGCAATGTGACGCCTGCAGACCATTCCATCTAAGTCTGCATTCCAAATGGCGCTCCTTCCCTTCCGAACCCTCCCATGCGCCCAAACGGTGGTTCCCCCCCACATATGGGGTATCAGCGTACTCAGGACAAATTGGACAACAACTTTTGTGGTCCAATTTCTCCTCTTACCCTAGGGAAAATACAAAACTGGGGGCTAAAAAATAATTTTTGTGGGAAAAAAATTTTGTTTTATTTTTATGGCTCTGCATTATAAACTTCTGTGAAGCCCTTGGTGGGTCAAAGTGCTCACCACACATCCAGATAAGTTCCTTAGGGGGTCTACTTTCCAAAATGGTGTCACTTGTGGGGGGTTTCAGTGTTTAGGCACATCAGTGGCTCTCCAAACGCAACATGGCGTCCCATCTCAATTCCTGTCAATTTTGCATTGAAAAGTCAAACGGCGCTCCTTCCCTTCCGAGCTCTCCCATGCGCCCAAACAGTGGTTTACTGCCACATATGGGGTATCAGCGTACTCGGGACAAATTGGACAACAACTTTTGAGGTCCAATTTCTTCTCTTACCCTTGGAAAAATAAAAAATTGGGGGCAAAAATATAATTTTTGTGAAAAAATATGATTTTTTATTTTTACGGTTCTGCATTATAAACTTCTGTGAAGCACTTGGTGGGTCAAAGTGCTCACCACACCTCTAGATAAGTTCCTTAGGGGGTCTACTTTCCAAAATGGTGTCACTTGTGGGGGGTTTCAATGTTTAGGCACATCAGTGGCTCTCCAAACGCAACATGGCGTCCCATCTCAATTTCTGTCAATTTTGCATTGAAAAGTCAAACTGCGCTCCTTCCCTTCCGAGCTCTCCCATGCGCCCAAACAGTGGTTTACTGCCACATATGGGGTATCAGCGTACTCAGGACAAATTGGACAACAACTTTTGAGGTCCAATTTCTTCTCTTACCCTTGGAAAAATAAAAAATTGGGGGCAAAAATATAATTTTTGTGAAAAAATATGATTTTTTATTTTTACGGTTCTGCATTATAAACTTCTGTGAAGCACTTGGTGGGTCAAAGTGCTCACCACACATCCAGATAAGTTCCTTAGGGGGTCTACTTTCCAAAATGGTGTCACTTGTGGGGGGTTTCAATGTTTAGGCACATCAGTGGCTCTCCAAACGCAACATGGCGTCCCATCTCAATTCCTGTCAAGTTTGCATTGAAAAGTCAAATAGCGCTCCTTCCCTTCCGAGCTCTCCCATGCGCCCAAACAGTGGTTTACTGCCACATATGGGGTATCAGCGTACTCAGGACAAATTGGACAACAACTTTTTGGGTCCAATTTCTCCTGTTACCCTTGGTAAAATAAAACAAATTGGAGCTGAAGTAAATTTTTTGTGTAAAAAAGTTAAATGTTCATTTTTATTTAAACATTCCAAAAATTCCTATTAAACACCTGAAGGGTTAATAAACTTCTTGAATGTGGTTTTGAGCACCTTGAGGGGTGCAGTTTTTAGAATGGTGTCACACTTGGGCATTTTCTATCATATAGACCCCTCAAAATGACTTCAAATGAGACGTGGTCCCTAAAAAAAAATGGTGTTGTAAAAATGAGAAATTGCTGGTCAACTTTTAACCCTTATAACTCCCTAACAAAAAAAAAAATTGGTTCCAAAATTATGCTGATGTAAAGGAGACATGTGGGAAATGTTACTTATTAAGTATTTTGTGTGACATATCTCTGTGATTTAATTGCATAAAAATTCAAAGTTTGAAAATTGCGAAATTTTCAAAATTTTCGCCAAATTTCCGTTTTTTTCACAAATAAACGCAGGTACTATCAAAGAAATTTTACCACTATCATGAAGTACAATATGTCACGAGAAAACAATGTCAGAATCACCAGGATCCGTTGAAGCGTTTCGGAGTTATAACCTCATAAAGGGACAGTGGTCAGAATTGTAAAAATTGGCCTGGTCATTAACGTGCAAACCACCCTTGGGGGTAAAGGGGTTAAGAAGATACTTTTAGGACAATCTGAAGGCAAAATGTATCTCTTCAAAACTAAGAAAGTCTAATTATCTTAAAAACATAATTGCAGATTATGTACAGATGGATATATCTTCTCTAGTATCAAATACAAATGCCATGAAAACATGTAAAACTAATTAACAACTAAGAAGCTAACATTCAATTCTAGATACGTAAAAAATTCTATTGCCAAAATATTAAAACCATCATAAGAAAATTATTAAACCAGGACAGTACACGCTAGTACCTTAGAACCTACAATATCTTTCACCAGGTGGCTTAATGAGGAATGCTTTCTATTTACTGACAGCATGCAGAGGTCTTAAATGGTACATCAATTGTATTTACTTACAGCTGGAAAACACAGGTAACAGAAAAAAACAAAAAATATTCCAAACATTTTTTTATGTGGCCAGATATTAGATTGAAGTATACAGAGAAATATTAAAAACACAAGACGTGACAAAGACATTTATCTTTTTAAGTATTAGTACTATGGATTCTTCACCGTAAGAGCAGTGAAACTATGGACTCTTTACTGTAAGAGCAGTGAAACTATGGACTCTTTACTGTAAGAGCAGTGAAACTATGGACTCTTTACTGTAAGAGCAGTGAGACTATGGACTCTTTACTGTAAGAGCACTGAAACTATGGATTATTTACTATAAGAGCACTGAAACTATGGATTCTTTACTGTAAGAGCACTGAAACTATGGATTCTTTACTATAAGAGCACTGAAACTATGGATTCTTTACTGTAAGAGCAGTGAAACTATGGACTCTTTACTGTAAGAGCAGTGAGACTATGATCTCTTTACTGTAAGAGCACTGAAACTATGTATTCTTTACTTTAAGAGCAGTGAAACTATGGACTCTTTACTCTAAGAGCACTGAAACTATGGACTCTTTACTGTAAGAGCAGTGAAATTATGGACTCTTTACTGTAAGAACAGTGAAACTATGGATTCTTTACTGTAAGAGCAGTGAAACTATGGACTCTTTACTGTAAGAGCACTGTAACTATGGATTCTTTACTGTAAGAGCAGTGAAACTATGGACTCTTTACTGTAAGAACAGTGAAACTATGGATTCTTTACTGTAAGAGCAGTGAAACTATGGACTCTTTACTGTAAGAGCACTGAAACTATGGACTCTTTACTGTAAGAGCACTGAGACAATGGACTCTTTACTGTAAGAACAGTGAAACTATGGATTCTTTACTGTAAGAATGGTAAGGCTGTGGATTCTTTACTGTAAGAGCAGTGAGACTGTGGATTATTTACTGTAAGAGAAGTAACACTAGGGATTCTTTACGGTAAGAGCAGCGAGACTTTGGATTCTTTACTGTAAGAGCAGTGAAACTATGGACTCTTTATTGTAAGAGCAGTGAGACTATGGACTCTTTACTGTAAGAGCACTGAAACTATGTATTCTTTACTGTAAGAGCAGTGAAACTATGGACTCTTTACTGTAAGAGCACTGAGACAATGGACTCTTTACTGTAAGAACAGTGAAACTATGGATTCTTTACTGTAAGAATGGTAAGGCTGTGGATTCTTTACTGTAAGAGCAGTGAGACTGTGGATTATTTACTGTAAGAGAAGTAACACTAGGGATTCTTTACGGTAAGAGCAGCGAGACTTTGGATTCTTTACTGTAAGAGCAGTGAAACTATGGACTCTTTATTGTAAGAGCAGTGAGACTATGGACTCTTTACTGTAAGAGCACTGAAACTATGTATTCTTTACTGTAAGAGCAGTGAAACTATGGACTCTTTACTCTAAGAGCACTGAAACTATGGACTCTTTACTGTAAGAGCAGTGAAACTATGGACTCTTTACTGTAAGAACAGTGAAACTATGGATTCTTTACTGTAAGAGCAGTGAAACTATGGACTCTTTACTGTAAGAGCACTGTAACTATGGATTCTTTACTGTAAGAGCAGTGAAACTATGGACTCTTTACTGTAAGAACAGTGAAACTATGGATTCTTTACTGTAAGAGCAGTGAAACTATGGACTCTTTACTGTAAGAGCACTGAAACTATGGACTCTTTACTGTAAGAGCACTGAGACAATGGACTCTTTACTGTAAGAACAGTGAAACTATGGATTCTTTACTGTAAGAATGGTAAGGCTGTGGATTCTTTACTGTAAGAGCAGTGAGACTGTGGATTATTTACTGTAAGAGAAGTAACACTAGGGATTCTTTACGGTAAGAGCAGCGAGACTTTGGATTCTTTACTGTAAGAGCAGTGAAACTATGGACTCTTTATTGTAAGAGCAGTGAGACTATGGACTCTTTACTGTAAGAGCACTGAAACTATGGATTCTTTACTGTAAGAGCAGTGAGACTGTGGATTCTTTACGGTAAGTGCAGTGAGACTATGGGTTATTTACTGCAAGAGCAGTGAGACTATGGAACTATCTGCCACATGATATGATAATTCACTACAAAAGTACAAGGAGGTCTGGATGTTTTCTTGAAAAAATATAATATTACAGGTTTTGGGCACTAGATTTTGTGATGGGACATTGATCCAGGGAATTAGTCTGATTACCGTATGTGGAGTTGGGAAGAAATGTATGCCCTAAAATGGGGCAATTAGCATCTGCCTCATTGGGGTTTTTGCCTTTATCTGGATCAACATGTCAGGTAGGTTATAGGCTGAACTCAGTGGACTTATGTCTACTTTCAACCTAAAAATTCCACAGGGAGAGGAAAAGTTTGATCTCTATGGCAGAACGAATGTGGCAGTGGAGGAAACGGGTTTAAAATAGGACAGAGGATGCAAATATAATAACAAAGTACATGACTATGTTCAAATATTTTTCAATTAAAATACAATAAACACATTTTTCTCCTATTGGACAATCCCCTAAACTGTATATAGAGCTCAACATGTTCACTATATGATAAAACTGACTTGGAAATAGGATTATCCGGGTCAGTACAAATACGCAGATATCAAACATATATCTTTTTTTAATTTAAGTGGTGAAAAATTTGGAAGTTTGCAAAAGAAAAAAAAACTCCGGATTTTGGCGGCCATGGCAATGCATTGGCTCCCTGCAACGATCACCTTACGGGGGCGCCAATGGGTTCATGGAATGATGAGCCTCCCTGCTGGTGCTTGTTAAATGCCGCTGACAGATATTGAAGATGGGATTTAACAGGTTAACAGCCGTGGGTGGAGCGGAAAAGGACATGATGGCTGATTAAATGAGCCATCATCTGCCGGGAAAGATGGACACGACATATGACACGTAAAGGACATTTACGAGTGAGGACTCCACTGTCTGGTCCTGATGACTTCTCACGGGTCCTGATGGTCGCTGTAGAAATTTGTGTTGTGTTTTTGTGTTTTTTTTTTACATATTTACAATACTAAATGTAAGGTGAAAAGTACTGTGAATTTCCTCGAACTGAAGCCCGAGGACATCGATGTACTGATAGTTACATAAAAGAATGTTAATGGTACCTCTTCTGTCTCCAAACAGGTCTGTTCGTTTTTCTTTTACTACTGATTTAGTGTTTGGAAAAAGCTTCATAGTTTGTATAAATTGCGTATATAAATGGTAAAGTTTAATAACTTACGGGGTGAATTTTACTGGATAAATGTGAGACCATCTGGACTTCCAATAATATCTGCAAATCTAAGCACCCAAAGCAAGCAAAAATTAGTGTAAAAATATTTATTCATTTCTGTGAGCCACCAATAGCCAATATCTATAGCCACTTTGTATTATTCATAGTGCAGTATTTTATAGTATGGCATTTCTAAATAGGTGGGCTTCTTTTGTTCTTTCAATTTTGACAAATACAGTACTGTTCGAGTTAATCATTACAGTAAGTTTAAAACTCCTAATTTTTTATAAGGAGGGCGGAAGTCTTGCGTGAACGATGGTGAAAAAGGGTGAGAGGAGGAGGAGGAGGTCATTGTTTGGAAAGGGGGTCCACCACCATAATGACTCAAGATAATTCACCTTCTGCAGACTTTTTTTTTCCTGCCTGTTTGCTTCAATCTCATGAAATACCTCTCAATGAAAATCTGTTTTTCTTTTTTTATTGAAGATCATTCTAAAGTGAGATACAAAACGATCCTTCACTATGTTAACGATACGATCTGATCCGGCTCTGTTCAAAAAAGTTTTGCATTTCTGACACATATTTCTTTAAGCACCGGAGTTGGAAGTTCTTCCTTTTGCTCCTCTTCCTCACCTGCAAATTCTTGTTTTGCCATCTCTCGCTATTCCTTCTCGAGGTCCTGCAGTTCTTTGGTCTTTAACTCTTCTCGGGGCTCCTCCACCAATTCGTCAACATCATCAACATTGACGACCAGGCCCATGCACTCCCCCAGAGACATCATCTCCTTGACCACAGTCTTATCCTCATCCTCAAATCTTTAACATTTTCTCCAAGCAGTGTTCATTGTCCTATAGGATACGTCACCCCAAGCCTTGTCTAGAAGACTTATGCAATGGAGAATGTTATAAATGCTCCTTCCAAAACTCTCGGAGGGTCAACTGTGTATCAAACGTGATTTCAAAGCCCCTATGAAAAAGTACTTTTGCTAAAATCTGATATCACCTGCTGGTCCATGGGCTGCATACGGAGAGTTGTATTCGGTGGCAAAAAAATTAACAGAAATGAAATTATATTCCTGCCTCCATGTTTACTCTATTCCTGGAGGGTGTGCAGGTCATTGTCCATGACTAGAAGGGCAATTGTTTTTCCTTTACTAACGGGCCAAAGACTTCGTACACTCATTCATGAAAATTTTGGGGGTTACCCAAGCTTTCTTATGTGCTCTCCACATTACATGAAGCTTGCTTTTTATAACATTTCCGTTAAAAGCTCAAGGTTCTTCGCTATGGTGGACAAGCATTGGCCTCAGTTGTCTCCACTTGCATTCCCACTCAAAAAAGGGTCAGTCTAGGCTTCATTGGCTTGTGCCCTGGCAAATGTTTTTCCTCTTCAGTGAAGAAGGTCCTGTTTGGCACTTTGTACCAAAACTATCCTTCGGCAGAACAAACCCTTCCGCATCTACGTACGCTTTAAATTCTGACTCAAACTATTCTGTGGCCTTTTGGTTGGCAGTGGCACTTGCGGCCTCACCATGTCAAACCACTCTACAAATTCCACTTCTCTTTTTAAATTTCTCAAACCAACCATGGCTGGCGGTGAACGTTTCTGCTTCAGCACTAGGTGCTTGCTTTTAGCAAGATCTGCATATAGTTGCAATGTCTTGTGGCTGATCATGGTCTCTGGAACATTATTACCATCATTTCTCCATCTCTTCCATGATTTGAGACCTTTGCTTTGTTACCACCTTTACTCCTCACACTACATTAGTTTTAATGGCTTCCTTATCCTTCAGTATTGTCAACATGCCATTGCTAATGGCACATATACCATTTTCATACTTTGTTATAAGTACTTTTTTCATTTCAATTGTGGTTCTCACCATTTTCCTCTTTCCTTCACGGTGTTAGGGGTCAAGTTCCCACCTCTGCACAGGGGGAATCTCGGGCCATCTCTGCTGCGGTCTCCCATTCTTCTCCTGCCGCAGTGGAGCCTGCTCAGCGGAGACGTCGGTCCCAGTGTCTTGCTCAGTCTGACTCTGTACAAAGAGTTACTGCTGCTTTTCCTGCTTCTGCCATTGAAGCCAGTGCTGGGCAGCGGCGAGCAGACGCTTCTAGGACTAAGTCCTGCTTTTCTCGTTCTGCGCATGCCCAGAGTAAGATCTCTCAGTGGAGATCGAGGGTCACATGTTCAGATACTGCAGCTAAATCCATTGGTCCTTCAGGAAGGTCCTGTACGTGCTGCAACTATTTAAGGCTCGCATGGCCGCACGGCCATGCAATAGTATCTTTCTAAGTTATGTGCTTTGCGCAAGTGTGGTCACGTGAGAGTGTGTTCAGGGACCCGGCTGATATAAGCCCCTAGAATGCTGGCACCTCCAGCGAGGAGATTGTGTGTGTGTATTCAGGGACCTGGCTGAAATAAGCCCTTAGAATGCTGGCACCTCCGGTGAGGAGTTTTGTGTGCATGCATGACCACTGACTGCTCTCAGTTGGGTAGTTAGCCTGTGCCTCTGTGAAGTCTAACAGGGTGCAGTGCTTTTCTTTCATGGCTACTCTGTGAAATAAAAGAGCTAGTTCATACCGCCATATAGTGCCGCCGTTTGCTAGCAGCACTAGCACTAGCAGCACGGTGAACCCCGGGCTGCGAACGCATCTATAACAATAATACATCTATATTTACTCGGTGTGTTCCGCTAGCCCTAACACACAGTTAGCACTAGAGACCTTCTTGTGTGCAGAGGTGACCATATGGTACAGTACTGTACAGTATATGCAAAATGGTGATCTGTTATTTGCTTCATCCGGAAGCAGCACAACATCGTGAGTTGGGTGCCAAGCAAGTAGTTGAGCACAGAACCAGACTTGCTCAAAAATGTTCGCTGATGACCGAAAAGCTTGGCACTGATTGAGTGCTGATGTACCACTGTAAAGGTGGTATGGCATGTAAAATGGGCATGGCAATGACCTAAACATTCCACTGGCACGTGAAGAAGTTGGCAGGTATGCATAAATGGTTTGTTACAGGTGTCCACAGGTTTTGTGTATCATAACGACTCAAACCCATAGACTTCAATGAAGCATAGCCTAATTATCCGACATTAATCATGGACCTCAGTGGCTGTTTTGGAAATATAGCAGTTATTTTTTTCTGATCGTGGACACCCCTTCTAACTTTGATGTTTTCTCAAGGTTTGGACAAAATCAAGGTTTCCTGGGCATTTAAAAAAATGTCATAATTCGTGAAGATTTTTCGAAAGTGATTGGCAGAGCTCCATATGAATGAAGTGAATAAAGCACCTACACTTTTTCCAGCACATACGAGCGTGTTGGGTAGAGTTGGCCAGATTTCAGATTTGCTCCAAGTGCTACTAATTTGTCATTTATCTTCAGTTTTCACCTTTTCTACTAAAGACAGACCATCGCTTCCAAACTGAAAACTGGTGTGTACAGGTGCGTAATGAGAGCAGCCATCTTCATATATAACAAAGAAATATAGTAGCACTCTGTAGCGATATATATCATGGAAACATGAATATATGAGAGATTAATTGCGCTACTGCTCTAGATAATAGGAAAAAAAAAGAAAATTCTTAGCAAATAAAATGGCCAATTGCTGTATGCCCACCAGCCACGACAAGGCGATCTCCCTTTGCTGGGGACCTATCCTAATGCAAATCCTCCCATAGGCTTAAGTCTGCATTTACTGTATATGGGTAGGTAGGATCCTGCTGTAATTAAAACCGCATGGTGGTACTTACTGTATGAGCTAACTATCTTCATATCTTTACTATTGTGCAGTAACACTCATGCTCTCATAAAGTCAGCATGGCACAAACTTTTCTCCATCTTTTCTGTATCTGGTTCTGTATCCGTATCCTACTATTTCTATATCTGTTGCTCATATTGCTTGCATTGAATGATGGTGGAGAGCCAAAAAAAAATAGTGTTCGATAAATAGGAGAAGATGGAAACAATTTTTTTTTCACATAAAAGAAAAAACGTATGAAAATCGGATGTAAAAAAAAAAAAAAGTTTGAATGAACTCTTAAGCTGTTAGAGGCTGACCACCAGTCCCATGTAAATCCGCAGATAACATTGCACTCAGGTAAAGTTCTTGTTTTTTCGTCTAAGTCACAGCGGAAGGAACATTGCCAAATAGATTTATGGCAGATTATAAAATGACTTATACCATGAGATGATGTAATTAGAAAACACTGTGTTATTTTGTCATCCGTTACCTGGAATACGTCCTATCAGATCCTGGGGAATAATTGGTTTGGTAAAAAAAAAAAAAATTTCCAGCTTCAATAGACTATTATATAATCAGTAGAAAAACACGTAATGTAATAATTCTCCATGTGACTTTATTACATATTATATCATATTATCATTTAATTTTGTTGTGCATTATAAATGCTAATGATATATTTTTATATATGAAAAAAAAAATAATACTATGCCCCTAGATTTTTTTATAAATAGTTTTATCTTCAAATGGGTATTTTTTTTTCTATCTCTCCCACAATATCTATTATAAAAAAAATGCTGAAGAGAAATTTGAGAATTGGACTGTGGCATTTGCCTGCCACCGACATCCTTCTATAACAACCCTGATCATTTAAAAAAAAAAAAATTTTAATTTTATAAAACCGGATGATGGAGGCGGTGAGACCACGATCTATAATGGTACACATATGGCAGAGCTGCATTAGTTATTTGCATGTTATTTACGGCAGCAGCTCCTTAACAGATTAAGGGCTCGTACATACTACTGTTTTAATCGGACGAGTGCTAGCCATCAGGATCAGGACAAGGTATTTTGGTGCCGTGGACAGATGAAGCCGATGGCGCCCCCACATAAACCCTCAGCCCCCATGTAAAGGAATGGGTCAGAGACTAAGGTAGCAGGACCCCTAACACACACCCGCCCTCCGATGGGTCAGGTAACGAGCGCTGACGATCACTTCCACTAGAATTGTTACCTGTTTCACCACAAAATACCAGTAAAAGTTAAAAAAAGAGGTGCACTTTAGAGGTGATGCTCAACAGGGAGTGTGTTTTCATAGTTATGGAATCATTCATTGCTTGCAGACCACTTACATGATTCCAGGGAAAAATAGCGATATTCATCTCTGACATCCTATATATTAAATATCAAACCCAAGGACAGTCATGCAAACTAATATTATTTAACTATAATGGGGACAGTTAGGTTACAATTAAGCTGGGCAGCATTTGGCGGATATCCCAATAGAAGCTAAGCAGACTCCATTATAAAAAGGATATATATGATGGCTTTTATATCCGTCATGCAACAAATACCGTTTGCAACATGTGGTTTTGGTACCAAAGTCCTATGTGGATAGTGGTTCTGTTGACATATTCATATACTGAAGGTGGTTTTGGTCTCGTATTCCTATACTGTTGGGGATTGTGATGACATCTTCATGTAGAGACGTTTGTTCTGGTGCTGTATTCATGTACTATTGATGGCTCTGGTAATGTATTCACGTAGTGATGCTGCTGCTGTTGCGGTATTCATCACCAGAACTGTCATCAGTACATGAATACGAAACTAAAATCATCATCAGTACATGAATACATCACCAGAGCAATCAACAGTACATACAAATGACACCAGAACCATCACCAGTAAATTAATAGGTCATTAGAACCACCAGCAGTACATGAATACATCACCAGAACCACCATCAATAGATAAATGCATCACCAGAACCACTAACAGTACATTACATTAATGCATCACCAGAACCTCCATCAGTACATGAATACATCACAATAGCCACTGTCAGTAAATGAATACACAAGTACATGAATAAATCACCCGAACCACCTTTAGTACATGAATACATCATCAGAATCACCATCAGTACATGAATACATCACCAAGCTTACTACAGCAATAAATTGTAATGTCAGGCCCATGTACATTTGTATCTCATGAACCTACAATTCCCAGTATGTCCTTAACAATAGTAAGGAGATGCTGGGAGTTTTTGGTATTAGTCATTATCAGACTGTAGATCATACAGGAACCACAGTACTGATGCAAATACAAATGAGTGCTGGGAATGAGCAAAGGCCAGGGCGCAGGCAGAGAGAAGGCTGAGCAGTGTCAGTAACTGACACTGCTCCCCTGTATGCCCATGCCCCAGCTGTCACTGTGCTGAATACCTATGGCCGGAGGAACATGATGGGTGGCTGCATTCAGCAATGTCAGGCTTTTTTTTCTCCAAAATGTACCGCCCTCAGGTAGGCAGGAAGTAACAGCCTAGGCAGGTGCCTACCCCTCGACTTTGCTCTGCTATCAGTAGTTTTGACAGATAGCACTTCTACCCATGTTATTCTATAGGGTTTTGCATATGTCTGATTTTTTTTCCTTGGTCCGAAGAAAAAAATTGCAGCATGCATGATTTGCCTTCAAGAATCCGATTGCACTCGCCCATTCATGTCTATGGGTCTGTGAACATTTTTTTCCACGGACTGACATAATGGAGAAGGTGGAGGAACTTTAAATTTTTTTCCACCTCCTAGAAAATGAGATCCCACTCAGATCAGTCGGATTACCATTATCAGACTGTGTGCACCTGCCTGTACAGTAATTCCGCTAATGAAGAGATAAAATTAATATTAATATAAAATAATAGTAATACTTACCCACAACAGTCTGTCTCTCAAGTGGCCCCTCAGGAAAATTGATTACCCACCCTTGCTATAAGGTGAACGCCAAATGAAAAAAAAAATGGCAGAATTGCTGTTTTTCTGACACTTTCAAAAAAATTTAATAAAAAGATATTGGAAAAAAGACATATGGACCTCAAAGCTATAGCTTGTAACACAAAATACAAGCCCAGATACAACTCAAAAATAAAAAAAAATTAGTTCTTGGAAGGCGAAGAGGAGAAAAAAATTGAAAGCAAAGAGTGACCCACTGGGGACAAGGGGGTATTCTGGAGGCCACCCAGCTGCCATGACAATGCAACTATTGGGATGGGGAGGGCAATGACTTCCAGAAGGGACAACCCCCGCCATTTTGAACAATGTGGGATCTAAGGGGTTAAACTGCTGTGATCAGAGCAAACTCCGATTGCTGCAGTTAGACTCAGGTGCCGGCAGAGTAATAAGCCAGCCTACCATCTGGACTGTACGGAGCGGGCTCAGCTCCTGAGCCTGCGCCATAAATACATTACATGTAATGCAACAGAGGTCTGCTACTCAGTTATTAGCCCAGGTGTAGTGGGTCTGGTACTGCCCCGGGTTGCTGATGCCGACCCTCCAATTGAGACCAGATGAAGCAAATTTCACTTCAAATGGCGAAACACACTTTTTAGACTTTCTATTGCTAAGAGAAACAAGAAAAATAGATTCCATTCAGCCGCACAATGTAATATATTATTCTTTAGATCTAGAAATCATATCCCCTTAAGATTGCTGGGAAAATTGTTTCAGCAGGTTAAAGGAAGCTGAAGGTAATTGCTCTGCACAAAATAAACAAAGTTTTTTGGCAGAAGAAAAAGAAAAACCGAGACGGAAGTTGAGCTAAAACTAGCACAGACATGTTCTAAATATCGGACTTATGCAACCTTCCAGCAATCTTTACGGCCACTATCAGGATGGTGTAATGCAGTGAAATGTGCTGTCACTCATGTAAGGACTTGTCAATAATTAATGATTTGGCTTAAAGGGCCACTACAGCCTTTTAAACGAGCAGGATATTTTTTTATAAGGCTCACACTTATGTAATGTTTCTGGGAATTCACAGAGCTAGATATAATGTGCAGAATGTGAAGGGAATATTTTTTTTTTACTGATTACTTTTAATAATCCTTTTAATGAACATCCTCTCTCTATAATAAGGCGTGATTAACCTGCCCTTTTCTTTTTTTTATAGTCCATGTACGGACAGTAATTCATGGCCTGATCATGGAGCTTTTGACTCACACTAACAGCCTCATGTATGCCTGTAAGGTTGTTATTTCAGGCCAGGAAACCTTTTGCTGGGCTGGAAATTGTGGTCCACACATGGATCGGAAAATAGGGATGTGTGAATCTAACCGTAGACTGACCTAAAAGGAACATCGTGGTGATTGTGGACGATGCTGCACCTCTTTAAATAAAGTATTGTAAGCAGTCATCCTTGGTGGTAGATTGCATAACAGCTGCGGGTATACACAGATAACATCTTATTAGCATTACTCACAGACAGGCATCACGCTGGATGGTTACAGTCTTACGTGAGGCAATATGCTTAATGATTACAGAGTCTTACATGAGCCAAGAGGCTTGATGGGTGCAGAGTCTTACATGAGGCAATAAGCTTGATAGTTAAATAGTCTTACATGTGGAAACAGGCTGGACGGTTACAGTCATACATGAGCTAATACACTTGATGGGTACATTGTCTAACATGAGGCAACATACTTGATGGATACAGTGCCTTACATGAGAAAACAAGCCGGATGGTTACAGAGCCTTACATGAGAAAACAAGCTGCATGGTTACCATCTTGCATGAGCCAAGAGGCTTGATTGGTACATTGTCTTAAATGAGGCAACAAACTTGATGGTTACAGAGTCTTACATGAGGCAACAAGCTGGATGCTTACCGTCTTACATGAGCCAAGATGTTTGATGGGTGCAGAGTCTTACATGAGGTAACAAGCTTGATAGGTAAAGAGTCTAACTTGTGGAAACAGGCTGGATGGTTACAATGTCATACATGAGCCAATACACTTGATGGGTACATTGTCTTACATGTGGCAACAAGCTTGATGGTTACAGAGCCTTACATGAGAAAACATGCTGAAAATTTAGTCTTACATGAGGCAATATGCTTGATGATTGCAGAGTCTTACATGAGGCAAGAGGCTTTATGGGTGCAGAGTCTTACATGAGGAAACAAGCTTGATGGTTGCAGAATCTTACTGGAGGCAACAAGCTTGATGGTTACTGTCTTACATGAGCCAAGATCTTTGGGTGCAGAGTCTTACATGAGGCAACAAGCTTGATAGGTAAAGAGCCTAACTTGTGGAAACAGGCTGGATGGTTACAATGTCATACATGAACCAATACACTTTATGGGTACATTGTCTTACATGAGGCAACAAGCTTGATGATTACAGAGCCTTATATGAGGCAACAAGCTTGATGGTTACAGAGCCTTACATGAGAAAACAAGTTAGATGGTTATAGAGTCTTACTTGAGGCAGCAAGCTAAATAGTTAGTCTTACATGAGGCAATATGCTTGATGATTACAGAGTCTTACATGAGCCAAGATGTTTGAAGGGTACAGAGTCTTACATGAGGCAATTTGCTTGATGATTACAGAGTCTTACATGAGCCAAGATGTTTGATGGGTGCAGAGTCTTACATGAGGCAACAAGCTTGATGGTTACAGAGTCTTACATGTGGAAACAGGCTGGACGGTTGCACAGTTTTACATGAGGCAACATGCTTGACTGTTACAGAGTCTTAAGTGAGCCAAGAGGCTTGATGGCTACAGGGTCTTACATGAGGAAACAAGCTTGATGGTTACATAGTCTTTCATGAGCCAACATGCTTGATGAGTACAGAGTCTTGCATGAGCCAAGAGGCTTGATGGGTGCAGAGTCTTACATGAAGCAACGAGCTTGATTATTTCAGAGTCTCACAGTACATGAGCCAAGAGGCTTAATTGGTGCAGAGTGTTACGTGAGGTAACAAGCTTGATAGTTACAGAGTATAACATAAGACAATATGGATGTTTACAATCTTACATGAGGCGACAAGATTATTGGTTACAGAGTCTTACCTGAGGCAACAAGCTTGATAGTTTCAACAGTTCAACATGAGGCAGCAGTTTAAAGAAAATTTGTTACCTGCCTGAGCCCCCTAAATCACCACTGTTATCTCTATCGCACCCTTTTCTGCATTTTAACAAGCCTCATATATGTGGTTTGGCAATCAATGAATGAACTGAAAATGAACTATAAATCCTGAGCTCGCACCATGTAAATCAGTGAGTAATTAGACAGAGACGTTCATTTTCTCAGACTAATCCTACCCCTCATCATTGAAGCATGTCCCTGCGGGCATGACCAACATGATTTATAGGAGCAGTGTGATCTTTGCAAATCTTGTTCATGTGTGTGACATTCTGCCTCCCCGAGAATGCACAATGAAGTAGGGCACACGCTCATTAGCTTCATCAGCGCACCACGCATGCCCATGAAGGCAGCAGTGACGAAGATTTCGGCCATCTGCGTGACTTGCAACAGTGACCATTGTCACCACTCTGTATAGTGATTGGTCAGTAGCAGTCATGTTATTGAGTATATGGTTTTTTTTCACACAACATTAGATGCATTAGTAAGAAAACATGGAATGGACAACCCCTTAAAAAGCCTGAAAAAAAACATTTAAATTAATAAACTCTGTCTGTCTCTGGCTGCCACTAGAGAGCGCTTGCTGTATACAGATTTATACACTTCCCAATTACTTCCAGGGAATAAGGAACTCATGACTCTTCTTTCCAAGATAATCTCAGTTTAAAAAAATTAAGACTCGAGGGGTTGTATTGAGAAATCATATTCCAGAAGTTGAATTTCACTTTTATGTTTATATTCAAGGGTGACGTACCGAATTATCTAGACATTCCTCGCAATCTGTGACAACATTGAAAAGAACAGTATTAAAGTACCGTAAGTTTCAAAACTTTTCCTTGCAAATACAATTTCTGGAATATTTGGAATTACAAAAACTTGTCATTGATATATTTATTTAAAGACTAGAAAAGTAAGGGAAAACGGCCAAGTGCGGATCTAAAGATGAGCGCTGGCAAAACAATCAGGAAATCATTTTTTTTTTAAGAAATATCTGAGTATTTTTTTGCAGAATGCACCTGTCTGTTAACCGGAAAACGCAGATCACTGACATCACGCAATAAAAGACTTCCTTCTATCAACATCTTAGAGCAATGTTGACACGCCATTATGCTAATCTCAATACGAAAAGAAAGGGGTTTTTTAAAGTTCCTTATTATGGCATATGAAAATGTCTTTAATCGCCATAAGTGGTAAGGAACCATTATTTTATTTATTTTAGATTCTAAATTATTAGATTGTCATATAAAGTATTTAAAGGGTAACTGTAGTTTCAAGTAACTTTTCAGAAAGACTAATTTATGAGGAATAACAGCATTTCTGGCCAATATATGACTTGTATCCTGCATTTTCACCACTTTTTCCCTTTATTTCTTAATTTTCAATCCACTGTGAGCTGGTGGGGCAGGAGGGGAGACCACCTGCAGTGATCTCTCCCATACACAGCACAGCACACAGAGAGGGATTCCTGCTTTTCATTTCTTTTTAGCACAAAGAGACAATCAACAGCATCATGTGGAATATTATGCAGCAGAGCCGAGCTGTCTGGATGTGAATCATCTCTGGGATGAGGTAAATGACTTGTTAGAGAGCTCTCTTGGATGTTTCTGTATTCCTCTGCCTGTTTCCTCTCCCTGCTCTTCACTTTTCTTCCCTTCCTGTTAGAGTATAATGGGTTGTGTGTGTCACATGACACCTGCAGTCCATCTTGTGTGAGTAAGATGGAGTTGAGCTGGGTTTTCAGAGTGAATGACAAATTCAGGAGTGTCTCATACATGGAGAAGGAAGCTGATTTCACTAATAAGATACATCACAAAGCTTCTTATATTTACCTGTACTATTGATTTATACAAAGTTTGTTGAAGTAACAGTTGCATTTTTAACCTCACCTATGATGGAAGTGAACCTAATGAAGAAAGCCTAAAATATTATTTTACTAAAAAATCTGTTCCTATAACTTTTTTAGCTTATGTACTTTTTTTAATTTGAAAATTTTCCTGTTGTTAGGGCTAAACTATAATTCAAGTTATAATACATGCTGTATAGAGAGGAGTGATGCAGAGTCTGCACTACAATGAATACCAGACCCGCAGCAATCATCTGATTAGCTATATAGATATTGCTATATATTTTAATATACTAAAAATAAGAAGAAAACCTTGCAATTTATATAAAACCTAATGGTTTTTGTGAAGAGACTCATACCTCTTGATATGGTGATATCACAGCTCACCTCCTCCTGTACAATGACTGATAACACCTCTATATACAGTAGATAACACAGGATCCACCATTCACAATAGGTGATGTCACAGCTCACCTCCTCCTGTACAATGACTGATAACACCTCTATATACAGTAGATAACACAGGATCCACCATTCACAATAGGTGATATCACAGCTCACCTCCTTCTCCTGTATAATGACTGATAACACCTCTATATACAGTAGATAACACAGGATCCACCATTCACAATAGGTGATGTCACAGCTCACCTCCTCCTCCTGTACAATGACTGATAGCACCTCTATATACAGTAGATAACACAGGATCCACCATTCACAATAGGTGATGTCACAGCTCCCCTCCTCCTCCTGTACAATGACTGATAACACCTCTATATACAGTAGATAACACAGGATCCACCATTCATAATAGGCGATATCACAGCTCACCTCCTCCTGTACAATGACTGATAACACCTCTATATGCAGTAGATAACATAGGATCCCCCATTCACAATAGGTAATGTCACAGCTCACCTCCTCCTCCTGTACAATGACTGATAGCACCTCTATATACAGTAGATAACACAGGATCCACCATTCACAATAGGTGATGTCACAGCTCCCCTCCTCCTCCTGTACAATGACTGATAACACCTCTATATACAGTAGATAACACAGGATCCACCATTCATAATAGGCGATATCACAGCTCACCTCCTCCTGTACAATGACTGATAACACCTCTATATACAGTAGATAACAGGATCCATCATTCACAATAGGTGATATCACAGCTCACCTCCTCCTCATGTACAATGACTGATAATACCTCTATATACAGTAGATAACACAGAATCCACCATTCACAATAGGTGATATCACAGCTCACCCCCTCCTCCTGTACAATGACTGATAACACCTCTATATACAGTAGATAACACAGGATCCACCATTCACAATAGGTGATGTCACAGCTCACCTCCTCCTCCTATACAATGATTGATAACACCTCTGTATGCAGTAAATAACACAGGATCGACCATTCACAATAGTTAATATCACAGCTCACCTTCTCCCCCTTCACAATGATCTGTGTCATTATAGGCCCATGCTTAGATTAGAAGCTTAGAGGGTTTCTATATAAAAGATGTGATCTGAGTCAGTCTACTGATGCTGATGTCCATAAGCCAAACAAGAAGTATGAGTCTTAACTGTGAAAGTGGAAAGATTTTTTAAAACATAGAATATGAATAATGAAAATGAACAATGTCAAAAATATTTTGTAAAAATATATTTAAAACCAAAAACCTGATTTAAACAATAGATCTTTTCCTGATGACACAATGCTTTTCAAGTCAAGGAGAGACCTCAGTCAGAAGCCAGAGAATTCATGCCCAACATTCAATGCGTCTTTAATGGAATAATTGTGTCCTAAATCAGCCAGGAAACTATTTACTGTGTATAATGTGTTCTCTGTATAGTGTTTCCAAAAAGTGTGCACCTTTTACTCTGATGGAAAGCTGAAGACAATTGCACAAGGCTATTCTTCCAGTGAAGGAACCATGTTTTTTTCATACTGTGTATAAGATTTACAGGTGAGTAATCTACATGGATTGTATGAGATGAGCTGATCAGGAGATGAGGTAAGAGACAGCCTGGACCTGTGAGTCAGAATATGTCCTCAACTCCCTGACTGTGCAGTCACTGGGAGAATGGATCTATCTATCTATCTATCTATCTATCTATCTATCTATCTATCTATCTATCTATCTATTATCTATCTATCTATCTATCTATTTATCTATCTATCATATATCTATTATCTATCTATTATCTATCTATTATCTATTCTATCTATCATCTATTTATTATCTATCTATCTATCATCTATCTATCTATCTATCTATCTATCTGTCTATCTATCTATCTATTATCTATCTATCTATCTATCTATCCATTATCTATCTATCTATTATCTATCTATCTATCTATCTATCTGTCTGTCTGTCTATTATCTATCTATCTATCTATTATCTATCTATCTATCCATTATCTATCTATCATATATCTATTATCTATCTATTATCTATCTATTATCTATTCTATCTATCATCTATTTATTATCTATCTATCTATCATCTATCTATCTATCTATCTATCTGTCTATCTATCTATCTATTATCTATCTATCTATCTATCTATCTATCCATTATCTATCTATCTATTATCTATCTATCTATCTATCTATCTATCTATCTGTCTGTCTGTCTATTATCTATCTATCTATCTATCTATTATCTATCTATCTATCCATTATCTATCTATCATATATCTATTATCTATCTATTATCTATCTATTATCTATTCTATCTATCATCTATTTATTATCTATCTATCTATCATCTATCTATCTATTATCTATCTATATATCTATCATTTATTAATCTATCAATTATCAATTTATTATCTATCTATTATCTATCATCTATTTATTATCTATCTATATATCTTCCTATCTATTATCTTTCTATCTATCATCTATCTATTATCTACAGTATCTATCTATCTATTGCTATCTGTCTATTATCTATGTATTATCCATCTATTATCTATCTATTATCTATATATCTCTCTACCCCTTCACCCTGCTGCGCTCAGATGGGGTAGCAAAAACCTGTTGACAGAATCCCTTTAAATATCTATCTATTATCTATCTATCTATTATCTGTCTATCTATTATCTATCTATCTATCTATCTATCTATCTATCTATCTATCAGAACATGACAGTGCAATAATCAGCGCTCAGGTGCATCACGTGAGTCATCCTATTGCAATATGTGGCTATTGTCCTGTTCTAATAGATTCTTTAATACCGCCATCTCATGGTCTGTGATGTAAGACGTCATGTGCTGGGGATTTCTCATCAGCTCCTTGTAAACAATGACAGTGGAGAAACAGCAGGATGCATAGAGCCGGCTGACTATAAGAATGACACACGGCCATGATAGTAATGTTACCGGACTGTGGATGGAGGGTGTAAACCCTGATCCTGAGGACCCAGGAGGAGACACAATGGCTGCAGCTTCATTGTCAGTGAGATTAGTTTCAGGAAACGCTGGCTGACAACCGCTGCGGCTACAATTATTGCTTCCGTCTGAGTTGTCACAGACTCGTTTTACCTTTATCATTACCTCGTCCTCTGCAACGTGACTGGGCTCTGTTTAATTATGCACCTGTGTCTCAGCCTGTCGCACCCTTTATCTGTGGTGCTGGATGGGCAGTGTGGAGGTTGGACCTGAAATGTCTATGCCTGGACCTGGTCAACCTTTATCCTTACCTGCCCCTCTGACGCCATGGGAGTGATTCAGTAATGCTCCAGGTACAGCTTGCATTTAATGTGGTCTTGCTTTAATTTATTTAGGAGGCCTTTATGGCACAGCGAATATAAAAAACGTAGAGTAGGACTGCCCCATTATGAGAATGCCGTGAAGTGGCGGGGTAGCTCAAAGAATTGATCAATTGTTTGCTAAATGTCTCATTTTAAATACAGTAAGAAATCAATATGTGCATTTGCACTTTATGTATTGCGTTCTGACCATAGGCAGCGCTCGCTTCTCCCCTTTCTTGCTTAGAGCTTCTTACTGCACAATAAGGGAGGGGTGCAGCTTTCTACTGCACAGTAATGAAGGGGCGGAGCTTTATACTGAACAGATAGGGAGGGGTGGAGCGCCCGCTAGGACTGTGGGGTACTCAGTACTGGGCCGGTTCTTAAAGGGATGTGTCATGGCAGCAATGACCCAGACAGTGGCCCTGGGCATCCAAAAAAAGGGGATAAATGCAAGTGGAAATAAAGTCTAATTTAGGAGTGTTTGTGTAGCCACCTGTGGTACTCGGCCAGGGATGGCCGACGCTGCTTAAAGGGATCCACTGGGGATGATGTTATTGCAGCAGAGGTGGTATAGCTCCCCACAGGTTAGTTTAGTCCCCAGGGCTCCCGGTGCAGTTGGTAAGGATGATAGATGGTGAAGTGCAGGAAAGAGTTGGAGGACACAAGGTTGCAGCTTCTTTACCTTTTACTGATGTGGTGAAGTTCAGGTACAGGTAACAGGTGATCTTTGGAATCCGGGCCGCCTGGAAGCGATTCAGAATCCCACTAGCCAGGTGGGGTTGTAAGCCTTCCTTACTGCGCTGTGTTCTCAGTCCCTTGCTGCCTGAGGCTTCACACAAGGTCCTCTCTCACTCTGTCCCTTTAGGTGGACACTACCGGCATGGCAGGCAACTTGAGCCTTTTTACAGGTGTCCCTTCTCATGGTTGCTCTAATCTGCTGCTGTGCCTTCGGGTGTAATTGTGGCCAGGAGACTTGGAGTCTCCTGCCCACCGGTTTCTGCAGTGGGGCATACAGTTCCCCCACAACCTCAGACATCCGGCCTCCGGTTTCTTGCTCTTGAACCTGGAGGGAGCCCAGTCGCAGCTCCACTCCAGTTTCTCTCTCCTTCTTTGCTCCTTCTCCCCTCACTGTCTCCTACAGACTGATAAATCCTCCTCCAGCCAGAATATATAGGGAAGCTACCCTTAAACTGGGTCCAGTGCTCCCCCTTCTGGCCTGGAGTCATAACAGTGTTGTATGTACATGTTACCTGTTAAAGGGATCCTTGTCACTTCCAGGCATGGCATCCCCCTCCCCGTGAGGAAGACAATACCACTGTGACAACCTGCTTCCTGGGGTGTCACAGGGGTAGAGCTTCCTATTGCACAACCGGGGTGGGGCGGAGCTTCCTACTGCATATAAAAAGAGGGGCGGAGCTTTCTAGTGCATGAGATGGGAGTGGCAGAGTTCCTACTGCACATGCTCATTGGCCTCTCTCCTTCTAACATTCTAGGACAGGTTTCTGTCAGTGCAACATTGTAATTCTATAGTGATTACCTGCCTAGATAAAATGTTATTTTGTCTGTGGACTGTTATCATCTAGATGTGATTGTGCATCTCGTCCTGTAACTAACAACCATGAGGTGCCATCATTTATACAGGATCTGAGGGGGGAAGTTATTTGGAAACCGTGGAATATTCTCGTCCCATTAAGTTACATAAGGGTCTGATGATCCCATATATTATGGATTGAACATGGAGCCCCCCAAGATCTTTACTAAAGTCGTAAAACCTCCCTCTATATCGGGGTCCAGTTTAATATTAGCTGATAAAGGGTTTTGCATAAGATATCAGCTATATCTTATAAAAAAAGACTAAAAAAAAACCTGACCAATGACTTTTTTTTCCAAAACATCATTTTCCATTCAAAAGAATTAGGTTTCCCCATTTCTAAAAAAAAATTCTCTGGCTCTTCCTTGTAGAAAAGAGGAAAAACAATTCCAAGGTCGAGTGACTAAGACGTCGACATTCTTGTTATTACAGTTCTTACAAACAAATAGGATTGTTGTTACCAACGTTGCTTCACCGCCTCCTAAGGTCATCGTACTCTTATTTAGGTTCCCAGTAAGGACCGGAGACCATACCCCGTGAACTTTTCCCCTTCTTTCACGTTACACCCACAAACTTCAATATATTTTATTGGTATTTTATATGATATAACAACCCAAGATTGTGTGAAGTGTAAAGAAATGATACATGGTTTCTAATTGTTTAAAAACATAAATCTGAAAATTGTGACCCCCGAGTCTATACTTTGTAGGACCACCTTAGCAATTACTGCTTTTGGTCTTTTGGTGTCTGTCTCTACCAGCTTTGCCCATCTAGAGGTGACATTTTTGCCCCTTCTACTTTGCACTCTCGCTGTCGCTCAGTGACATTGGATAGAGACGTCTGTGATCAGCAATTTTCAAGTCTTGTGACAGATTTTCATTGGGATATAGGTCTGGACTGTGACGGGGCCGTTCACTCACATGAATATGCTTTGATCTAAACCATCCATTGTAGCCCCGGTAGGATGTTTAAGGTCGTTGTCCTGCTGGAAGGTGAACCTATGCCCCAGTCTCAAGGGTTTTGCGGCCTCTAACAGGGTTTCCTCCAGGATTGTCCCATATTTAGCTCCATCCATCTTCCCATCAACTCTGACCAGCTTCCCTGTCCCTGCTGAAGAAAAGCCTCCCCACAGCATGATGCTGCCACCACCATGTGTGACGGTGGGTATGGTGTTTTCAGAGTGATATGTAGTGTCAGTTTTCTGCAACATGTAACATTTTGCATTTAACCCCAAAAGTTCTTTGGTTTCCTCTGACCATAGGGCCTTCTTCCACAAGCTCGCTGTGTCCTCTACATCCCAACCTTTGCAAGACACCTTAATTGCTTTCTAAACGAAAGTCAGTGCTTTCGAGAATAGGGAGTACACCACTGATAGGATGCAGTAGCAGGAAATATACACCGTTCTATCCAGTGACTCACGGGACATCTCTGATTGTGCACAGTCTTTTTCATTATCTTCACTTTTCAGCCCATACAACCACAACGATTCTCTGCACAAACATCTCATACTCCTTGCTTTTCCATCATCCTCTCTTCCTTCTTAAGTCAAAGTTCTCATCCTGGTGTCCTCACCTGGTGCCATCCTACTTCTAGTCCCAATACTGTACCTGAAGTGTTGCCCAGTGCCCCCAAAATGAGTGCTGAAATAATAGTGGCATATCTATAGTCACACTCACAGTCAAACTCACATTTAGTGGCCAGTGTCAGGCAGCTGCTACAAAGGCAAATAAAATAATGGGATGCATTAAAAGAGGCATAGATGCTCATGAGGAGAACATAATTTTACCTCTATACAAGTCACTAGTTCGACCACACTTAGAATACTGTGCACAGTTCTGGTCTCCGGTGTTTAAGAAAGACATAGCTGAACTGGAGCGGGTGCAGAGAAGAGCGACCAAGGTTATTAGAGGACTGGGGGGTCTGCAATACCAAGATAGGTTATTACACTTGAGGTTATTTAGTTTGGAAAAACAAAGACTAAGGGGTGATCTTATGTTAATGTATAAATATATGAGGGGACAGTACAAAGACCTTTCTGATGATCTTTTTAATCATAGACCTGAGACAGGGACAAGGGGGCACCTTCTACGTCTGGAGGAAAGAAGGTTTAAGCATAATAACAGACGCAGATTCTTTACTGTAAGAGCAGTGAGACTATGGAACTCTCTGCTGTATGATGTTGTAATGAGTGATTCATTACTTAAATTTGAGAGGAGACTGGTTGCCTTTCTTGAAAAGTATAATGTTACAGGGTATATATACTAGATTCCTTGATAGGGCGTTGATCCAGGGAACTAGTCTGATGCCGTATGTGGAGTCGGGAAGGAATTTTTTTCTGCAATGTGGAGCTCACTCTTTGCCACATGTTTTTTTTTTTTTTTTTTGCCTTCCTCTGGATCAACATGTTAGGGCATGTTAGGTTAGGCTATGGGTTGAACTAGATGGACTTAAAGTCTTCCTTCAACCTTAATAACTATGTTACTATGTTACCTAGTGCCTCCAACAATAATGGTGGCAAGCAGCTAGTGCCCAGACAGTAATCATAGTGCCCCCAATAATAACCCTACCAACAGCTAGTGAACAGATTAGTAATAGTACCACACTGCAACCCAAAAATAATTGTGCTCAGCAGATATTGTTCTACATCAGCGACAGTGCCTATAAAATGACTGTACCAACCAGAGGACTAGGAGGTGTTTACCTAATAAAGTGCCAATATAACGCCCATGAAATAATATGGCCAACTGGAGGGCACTCACAGGACTTAAGAAGGCAGTGGTCTATGAGGCTGAAGGGTCAGGGAAGAATGGCCAATAATTGGAGAGCTACTCAGGATGTATTGGGGATTTACTGCAACTGAGGAGCAGCTGACCTGAGACAGCGGGAAACTGTAATGTAGGATTTATAGTTGTGTCTGTTCCATGAATAACATGGTCCACGGACCTACTCTGTACTGTTTATACAGACATGGAGAAGACAGGAATAGGAGGGTGACAGTCTGACAGCCAACCTGCAGCCACCTTTTTGCTATGCTGTTTATACAAAGTTGTAGGCTGAGGTTCCTTAAAGGGGTACTACCCCAAATTAGCAAGTTGTCATCAATCTATGGGAACTGTTCAATAAATAAATTCACTTTTTTTACCTTTAAGCTATGGAATACTGCCTCTACTTTTTTGATATCTATCTATCTATCTATCTATCTATCTATCTATCTATCTATCTATCTATCTATCTAATACAGTGTTCCCCAACTCCAGTGCTTAAGAGCCACCAACAGATAATTCTGTCAGGATTTCCTAGGCAATACTAAAGAAATCATGAAAACATGACCTGTTGGTGGTCCTTGAGGACTGGAGTTGGGGAACACTGATCTAATTTCTTCGTTCTTTCCTTTCTTTTCTCTGTTTTTCCTTTTGTTTTTCTCTTTCTTTTCTTTACATTTCTCATTTATCTTTTGTTCTTTCTCTCCCTTTCTCATTTGTCTTTCTTTCCTTCTGTCTTTCCTTATTTGTCTTTCATTCTTTCTTTTCTTTTCTCATTTGTTTTTCGCTCTTTTTTCTTTCTTTCCTTTTCTTATGCATTTTGTTCTTTCTTCCTTTTCTCATTTCTCTTTCGTTCTTTCTTTCTTTTTCTCTGTCTTTCCTCTTCTCATTTGTCTTTATTTCTTTCCTTATTTGTCTTTCATTCTTTCTTTCATTTTCTCATGTCTTTCTTTTTCTCATTTCTCTTTCTTTTTCTCATTTCTCTTTCGTCTTTCTTTTTCTTTCTTTCATATTCTCATTTGTCTTTTATTCTTTCTTTCCTTTTTGTTATGATAAGGTAATTCAGTACCACAATGGACATAGAGGTCAGAGCACATACAGTGACCTGACAATAACCCAAAAACATAGAACGAGCTCTGAGATGTGGGAACTCTGCTGACCGCAATCCCTAATCCTCTCCAACCACACTAGAGGCAGCCGTGGATTGCGCCTAATGCTCCCTATGCAACTCGGCACAGCCTGAGAAACTAGCTAGCCTGAAGATAGAAAATAAGCCTACCTTGCCTCAGAGAAATACCCCAAAGGAAAAGGCAGCCCCCACATATAATGACTGTGAGTTAAGATGAAAAGACAAATGTAGAGATGAAATAGATTTAGCAAAGTGAGGCCCGACTTTCTGAACAGAGCGAGGATAGGAAAGGCAAGTTTGCGGTCAACACAAAACCCTACAAAAACCACGCAAAGGGGGCAAAAAAGACCCTCTGTACCGAACTAACGGCACGGAGGTACACCCTCTGCGTCCCAGAGCTTCCAGCAAGCAGGAAAAAACAAATAGACAGGCTGGACAGAAAAAACAGCAAACAAAATAGCAAAGCGGAACTTAGCTATGCAGAGCAGCAGGCCACAGGAACGATCCAGGAGGAAACAGGTCCAATACTAGAACATTGACTGGAGGCCAGGATCAAAGCACTAGGTGGAGTTAAATAGAGCAGCACCTAACGACTTCACCACATCACCTGAGGAAGGAAACTCAGAAGCCGCAGTACCACTTTCCTCCACCAACGGAAGCTCACAGAGAGAATCAGCCGAAGTACCACTTGTGACCACAGGAGGGAGCTCTGCCACAGAATTCACAACAGTACCCCCCCCTTGAGGAGGGGTCACCGAACCCTCACCAGAGCCCCCAGGACGACCAGGATGAGCCAAATGAAAGGCACGAACAAGATCGGGAGCATGGACATCAGAGGCAAAGACCCAGGAATTATCTTTCTGAGCATAACCCTTGCACTTAACCAGATACTGGAGTCTCCGTCTTGAAACACGAGAATACAAAATCTTCTCCACAATATACTCCAACTCCCCCTCCACCAAAACCGGGGCAGGAGGATCAACAGATGGAACCATAGGTGCCACGTATCTCCGCAACAATGACCTATGGAATACGTTATGTATGGAAAAAGAATCTGGAAGGGTCAGACGAAAAGACACAGGATTAAGAACCTCAGAAATCCTATACGGACCAATGAAACGAGGTTTAAACTTAGGAGAGGAAACCTTCATAGGAATATGACGAGAAGATAACCAAACCAAATCCCCAACACGAAGTCGGGGACCCACACAGCGTCTGCGATTAGCGAAACGTTGAGCCTTCTCCTGGGACAAGGTCAAATTGTCCACTACATGAGTCCAAATCTGCTGCAACCTGTCCACCACAGTATCCACACCAGGACAGTCCGAAGACTCAACCTGCCCTGAAGAGAAACGAGGATGGAACCCAGAGTTGCAGAAAAACGGCGAAACCAAGGTAGCCGAGCTGGCCCGATTATTAAGGGCGAACTCAGCCAAAGGCAAAAAGGACACCCAGTCATCCTGATCAGCAGAAACAAAGCATCTCAGATATGTTTCCAAGGTCTGATTGATTCGTTCGGTCTGGCCATTAGTCTGAGGATGGAAAGCCGAGGAAAAAGACAAGTCAATGCCCATCCTACCACAAAAGGCTCGCCAAAACCTTGAAACAAACTGGGAACCTCTGTCAGAAACGATATTCTCTGGAATGCCATGTAAACGAACCACATGCTGGAAGAACAATGGCACCAAATCAGAGGAGGAAGGTAATTTAGACAAGGGTACCAAATGGACCATCTTAGAGAAGCGATCACAGACCACCCAAATGACTGACATCTTTTGAGAGACGGGAAGATCTGAAATAAAATCCATAGAGATATGTGTCCAAGGCCTCTATGGGACCGGCAAGGGAAAAAGCAACCCACTGGCACGAGAACAGCAGGGCTTAGCCCGAGCACAAATCCCACAGGACTGCACAAAAGTACGCACATCCCGCGACAGAGATGGCCACCAAAAGGATCTAGCCACTAACTCTCTGGTACCAAAGATTCCAGGATGACCAGCCAACACCGAACAATGAACCTCAGAGATAACTTTATTCGTCCACCTATCAGGGACAAACAGTTTCTCCGCTAGGCAACGATCAGGTTTATTAGCCTGAAATTTTTGCAGCACCCGCCGCAAATCAGGGGAGATGGCAGACACAATTACTCCCTCTTTGAGGATACCCGCCGGCTCAGATAAACCCGGAGAGTCGGGCACAAAACTCCTAGACAGAGCATCCGCCTTCACATTTTTAGAGCCCGGAAGGTACGAAATCACAAAGTCAAAACGGGCAAAAAACAGCGACCAACGAGCCTGTCTAGGATTCAACCGCTTGGCAGACTCGAGATAAGTCAAGTTCTTATGATCAGTCAAGACCACCACGCGATGCTTAGCTCCTTCAAGCCAATGACGCCACTCCTCGAATGCCCACTTCATGGCCAGCAACTCTCGATTGCCCACATCATAATTTCGCTCAGCAGGCGAAAACTTCCTGGAAAAGAAGGCGCATGGTTTCATCACCGAGCAATCAGAACTTCTCTGCGACAAAACAGCCCCTGCTCCAATCTCAGAAGCATCAACCTCGACCTGGAACGGAAGCGAAACATCTGGTTGACACAACACAGGGGCAGAAGACAAACGACGCTTCAACTCTTGAAAAGCTTCCACAGCAGCAGAAGACCAATTGACCACATCAGCACCCTTCTTGGTCAAATCGGTCAATGGTTTAGTAATACTAGAAAAATTGCAGATGAAGCGACGATAAAAATTAGCAAAGCCCAGGAACTTTTGCAGACTTTTCAGAGATGTCGGCTGAGTCCAATCATGAATGGCTTGGACCTTAACAGGGTCCATCTCGATAGTAGAAGGGGAAAAGATGAACCCCAAAAATGAAACCTTCTGAACACCAAAGAGACACTTTGATCCCTTCACAAACAAAGAATTAGCACGCAGGACCTGAAAAACCGTTCTGACCTGCTTCACATGAGACTCCCAATCATCCGAGAAGATCAAAATGTCATCCAAGTACACAATCAGAAATTTATCCAGGTACTCTCGGAAGATGTCATGCATAAAGGACTGAAACACTGATGGAGCATTGGCAAGTCCGAATGGCATTACTAGATACTCAAAATGGCCCTCGGGCGTATTAAATGCAGTTTTCCATTCATCGCCTCGCTTAATACGCACAAGATTATACGCACCACGAAGATCTATCTTGGTGAACCAACTAGCCCCCTTAATCCGAGCAAACAAATCAGATAACAACGGCAAGGTGTACTGAAATTTAACCGTGATCTTATTTAGAAGGCGGTAATCTATACAAGGTCTCAGTGAACCATCCTTCTTGGCTACAAAAAAGAACCCTGCTCCTAATGGCGACGATGACGGGCGAATATGCCCCTTCTCCAAGGACTCCTTCACATAACTCCGCATAGCGGCGTGTTCAGGCACAGACAAATTAAACAGTCGACCTTTTGGGAATTTACTACCAGGAATCAAATCGATACCACAATCACAATCCCTATGCGGAGGTAGGGTATCGGACTTGGGCTCATCAAATACATCCCGGTAATCAGACAAGAACTCTGGAACCTCAGAAGGGGTGGATGACGAAATAGTCAGAAATGGGACATCACCATGTACCCCCTGACAACCCCAGCTGGACACAGACATGGATTTCCAATCTAATACTGGATTATGGACTTGTAGCCATGGCAACCCCAACACGACCACATCATGCAGATTATGCAACACCAGAAAGCGAATAACCTCCTGATGTGCAGGAGCCATGCACATGGTCAGCTGGGTCCAGTACTGAGGCTTATTCTTGGCCAAAGGTGTAGCATCAATTCCTCTCAATGGAATAGGACACTGCAAGGGCTCCAAGAAAAACCCACAACGCCTAGCATTCTCCAAGTCCATCAAATTCAGGGCAGCGCCTGAATCCACAAATGCCATGACAGAATACGATGACAAAGAGCAGATCAAGGTAACGGACAGAAGAAATTTTGACTGTACCGTACCAATGGTGGCAGACCTAGCGAACCGCTTAGTGCGCTTAGGACAATCAGAGATAGCATGAGTGGAATCACCACAGTAGAAACACAGCCCATTCAGACGTCTGTGTTCTTGCCGTTCAACTCTGGTCAAAGTCCTATTGCACTGCATAGGCTCAGGTTTAAGCTCAGGTAATACCGCCAAATGGTGCACAGATTTACGCTCACGCAAGCGTCGACCGATCTGAATGGCCAAAGACATAGTCTCATTCAGACCAGCAGGCATAGGAAATCCCACCATGACATCTTTAAGGGCTTCAGAGAGACCTTTTCTGAAAATAGCTGCGAGCGCACCTTCATTCCATTGAGTGAGTACGGACCACTTTCTAAATTTCTGACAATATACCTCTATCTCATCCTGACCCTGACACAGAGCCAGCAAATTTTTCTCTGCCTGATCCACTGAATTAGGTTCATCGTACAGCAATCCGAGCGCCAGGAAAAACGCATCGATATTACTTAATGCAGGATCTCCTGACGCAAGAGAAAATGCCCAGTCCTGAGGGTCGCCACGTAAAAAAGAAATAATGATCCTAACTTGTTGAACTGGGTCACCAGAGGAGCGAGGTTTCAAAGCCAGAAATAGTTTACAATTATTTTTGAAACTCAGAAATTTAGTTCTAGCTCCAAAAAACAAATCAGGAATAGGAATTCTCGGTTCTAACATAGAATTCTGAACCACAAAGTCTTGAATATTTTGTACTCTTGCCGTGAGCTGATCCACACATGAAGACAGACCTTTAATGTCCATCGCTACACCTGTGTCCTGAACCACCCAAATGTCTAGGGGAAAAAAAAGGCAAAACACAGTGCAGAGAAAAAAAAAATGGTCTCAGAACTTCTTTTTTCCCTCTATTGAAAATCATTAGTACTTTGGGCCTCCAGTACTGTTATGAGAAGGTAATTCAGTACCACAATGGACATAGAGGTCAGAGCACATACAGTGACCTGACAATAACCCAAAAACATAGAACGAGCTCTGAGATGTGGGAACTCTGCTGACCGCAATCCCTAATCCTCTCCAACCACACTAGAGGCAGCCGTGGATTGCGCCTAACGCTCCCTATGCAACTCGGCACAGCCTGAGAAACTAGCTAGCCTGAAGATAGAAAATAAGCCTACCTTGCCTCAGAGAAATACCCCAAATGAAAAGGCAGCCCCCACATATAATGACTGTGCAGAGGCGTAGCTAGAGCTTTTGCCGCCCGGGGCTGATCCCGAGTTTGGCGCCCCCCCCCCATCCCCCCCCCCCCCCAGCTCAATACACACAAAGGTTACCAAAAATGGTTTTCCTGTTTTGTAGAACTTAAACTGGGCCTAATGGTGTCACCCCCACATGCCACACCTGTGACTTAATACCACCACACCATGACCAGGCCACATAGTGACCGAATAATACTACATACAAGGGACAAATACCACCGCACCATTTCCAGACCACATATTACCACCACATAGTGACTGAATACTACAATACTGATCAGTAATAAAAAAAAACCCACAATACTATCACCATAAGTGCCAGTATTCACAGGAGATCTGTACTTAGTATGCAGTGTCTGTGTAGAGGTAATACAGAGATCACTGGTGACATTATACACAGGACCTCTATATAGTATACAGTGTATAGTGCCAGTGTATAGGTAACACTGACTCACCAGTGACGTCTCTAGGTGAAGTCCTTCATCTTTCATCCAGCACAGACCGCCATCATTCCTTCCAGCCAGGACTCGTTTCTGCAGGAAATAACACAGTTATCTCGAGCTCCGCTTGCAGAACACATTACTTAATTTTTCACAACTTCTACATTACACCACATGAAGAAAAAAAGGTGATATAGTGTCACTCTGCACAGTAACAGGACCGCCCCCCCATTTAAAACAGTATACTCAAAAAATAAAATAAATACATCACTGCAGTAATAATATCCCTTAATTATCCCCTATGGTAATAATATTCCCCACCCTGGCCCCGTTTATCTCATTCCTGGCTCCAGCCATATGTTGTCGTATCCTGCCCTCATGAGTATCCATTCTACCCCATATGATCTCCCCATACTGCCCCACCAGCCTCCATCGTATCCGTCCTGCCCCATGATCCAATCCTGCCCCGTGTCTCCAATCATGCCCCGTATCTACATTCTGCCCATGCCTCAAGTCCTGCCCCCAGTGTGTCCAGCATATTACCCCCAGTGTGTCCAGCAATCTGCCCCAGTGTGTCCAGCATATTACCCCCATGTTGTCCAGCAATCTGCCCCAGTGTGTCCAGCATATTACCCCCAGTGTGTCCAGCAATCTGCCCCAGTATGTCCAGCATATTACCCCCAGTGTGTCCAGCAATCTGCCCTCAGTGTGTCCAGCAATCTGCCCCAGTGTCCAGCCTTTCCCCAGTGTGTCCAGCAGTCTGCCCCAGTGTGTCCAGCATATTACCCCCAGTGTCCAGCATTGCCCCAGTGTGTCCAGTATATTACCCCCAGTGTGTCCAGCAATCTGCCCCAGTGTCCAGCATTGCCCCAGTGTGTCCAGAAGTCTGCCCCAGGGTCTCCAGCATTGCCTCAATGTGTCCAGAAATCTGCCCCAGGGTCTCCAGTATTGCCCCAGTGTGTCCAGCAATCTGCCCCAGGGTCTCCAGTATTGCCCCAGTGTGTCCAGCAATCTGCCCCATGGTCTCCTGTATTGCCCCAGTGTGTCCAGCATTCTGCCCCATGGTCTCCAGTATTGCCCCGGTGTGTCCAGCAATCTGCCCCATGGTCTCCAGTATTGCCCCAGTATGTCCAGAAATCTGCCCCAGGGTCTCCAGTATTGCCCCAGTGTGTCCAGCAATCTGCCCCAGGGTCTCCAGTATTGCCCCAGTGTGTCCAGCAATCTGCCCCATGGTCTCCTGTATTGCCCCAGTGTGTCCAGCATTCTGCCCCATGGTCTCCAGTATTGCCCCGGTGTGTCCAGCAATCTGCCCCATGGTCTCCAGTATTGCCCCAGTATGTCCAGAAGTCTGCCCCAGGGTCTCCAGCATTGCCTCAATGTGTCCTGAAATCTGCCCCATGGTCTCCAGTATTCAGTGTGTCCAGCATTCTGCCCCATAGTCTCCTGTACTGCCCCAGTGTGTCCAGCATTCTGCCCCATGGTCTCCAGTATTGCCCCAGTGTGTCCAGCAATCTGCCCCATGGTCTCCTGTATTGCCCCAGTGTGTCCAGCATTCTGCCCCATGGTCTCCAGTATTGCCCCGGTGTGTCCAGCAATCTGCCCCATGGTCTCCAGTATTGCCCCAGTATGTCCAGCATTCTGCCCCATAGTCTCCTGTATTGCCCCAGTGTGTCCAGCAATCTGCCCCATGGTCTCCTGTATTGCCCCAGTGTGTCCAGCAATCTGCCCCATGGTCTCCAGTATTGCCCCAGTGTGTCCAGCATTCTGCCCCATGGTCTCCAGTATTGCCCCAGTGTGACCAGCAATCTGCCCCATAGTCTCCTGTATTGCCCCAGTGTGTCCAGCAATCTGCCCCATGGTCTCCTGTATTGCCCCAGTGTGTCCAGCAATCTGCCCCATAGTCTCCTGTATTGCCCCAGTGTGTCCAGCAATCTGCCCCATGGTCTCCAGTATTCAGTGTGTCCAGCAATCTGCCCCATAGTCTCCTGTATTGCCCCAGTGTGTCCAGCAATCTGCCCCATGGTCTCCAGTACTGCCCCAGTGTGTCCAGCAATCTGCCCCATGGTCTCCAGTATTGCCCCAGTGTGTCCAGCAATCTGCCCCATGGTCTCCAGTACTGCCCCAGTGTGTCCAGCAATCTGCCCCATGGTCTCCAGTATTGCCCCAGTGTGTCCAGCAATCTGCCCCATGGTCTCCTGTATTGCCCCAGTGTGTCCAGCATTCTGCCCCATGGTCTCCTGTACTGCCCCAGTGTGTCCAGCATTCTGCCCCATGGTCTCCAGTACTGCCCCAGTGTGTCCAGCAATCTGCCCCATGGTCTCCAGTATTGCCCCAGTGTGTCCAGCATTGCCCCAGCCCCAGACAGTCAGACATAAAGAAAAAAAAAAAAAAAGTAAAATCCTCACCTCTCCCGTTCCCAGCGCAGGTCCGGTGCAGTCAGCGTCTCTCCGGCTCTGCGACGCTCAGGACAGAGAGGCAGAGCGGCGCGCACAGTAGTGACGTCATCGCGCCCTCTGCTCTGAGACGTCGCAGAGTCAGAGGACGCTGCAGCTGCCGGCGCCGCAGGAACCAGGAGAGGTGAGTATAGAGCGGGGGCGGGGGCGGGGGCAGGACCCGGGGGTGGGGGGAGCTGGCCCTGGTCGTGGCGGCGGACGGCACCGCCCGAAGATTTAAAGGGGCGTCTTTTTTTTTTTTTTTTTTTTTTTTTTCAATCTTCTTCTCCTGCAGCGCCGGCCGCCCCCAGCATTGTGCCGCCCGGGGCGGACCGCCCCCCCCCGCACCCCCCTTCCTACGCCACTGCCCCAGTGTGTCCAGCAATCTGCCCCATAGTCTCCTGTATTGCCCCAGTGTGTCCAGCAATCTGCCCCATGGTCTCCAGTATTGCCCCAGTGTGTCCAGCATTCTGCCCCATGGTCTCCAGTATTGCCCCAGTGTGTCCAGCATTCTGCCCCATGGTCTCCAGTATTGCCCCAGTGTGACCAGCAATCTGCCCCATAGTCTCCTGTATTGCCCCAGTGTGTCCAGCAATCTGCCCCATGGTCTCCTGTATTGCCCCAGTGTGTCCAGCAATCTGCCCCATAGTCTCCTGTATTGCCCCAGTGTGTCCAGCAATCTGCCCCATGGTCTCCAGTATTGCCCCAGTGTGACCAGCAATCTGCCCCATAGTCTCCTGTATTGCCCCAGTGTGTCCAGCAATCTGCCCCATAGTCTCCTGTATTGCCCCAGTGTGTCCAGCAATCTGCCCCATAGTCTCTTGTATTGCCCCAGTGTGTCCAGCAATCTGCCCCATGGTCTCCAGTACTGCCCCAGTGTGTCCAGCAATCTGCCCCATGGTCTCCAGTACTGCCCCAGTGTGTCCAGCAATCTGCCCCATGGTCTCCTGTATTGCCCCAGTGTGTCCAGCAATCTGCCCCATAGTCTCCTGTATTGCCCCAGTGTGTCCAGCAATCTGCCCCATGGACTCCAGTATTCAGTGTGTCCAGCAATCTGCCCCATAGTCTCCTGTATTGCCCCAGTGTGTCCAGCAATCTGCCCCATGGTCTCCAGTACTGCCCCAGTGTGTCCAGCAATCTGCCCCATGGTCTCCAGTACTGCCCCAGTGTGTCCAGCAATCTGCCCCATGGTCTCCTGTATTGCCCCAGTGTGTCCAGCATTCTGCCCCATGGTCTCCTGTACTGCCCCAGTGTGTCCAGCATTCTGCCCCATGGTCTCCAGTACTGCCCCAGTGTGTCCAGCAATCTGCCCCATGGTCTCCAGTATTGCCCCAGTGTGTCCAGCATTGCCCCAGCCCCAGACAGTCAGACATATAGAAAAAAAAAAAAAAAGTAAAATCCTCACCTCTCCCGTTCCCAGCGCAGGTCCGGTGCAGTCAGCGTCTCTCCGGCTCTGCGATGCTCAGGACAGAGAGGCAGAGCGGCGCGCACAGTAGTGACGTCATCGCGCCCTCTGCTCTGAGACGTCGCAGAGTCAGAGGACGCTGCAGCTGCCGGCGCCGCAGGAACCAGGAGAGGTGAGTATAGAGCGGGGGCGGGGGCGGGGGCGGGACCCGGGGGTGGGGGGAGCTGGCCCTGGTCGTGGCGGCGGACGGCACCGCCCGAAGATTTAAAGGGGCGTCTTTTTTTTTTTTTTTTTTTTTTTTCAATCTTCTTCTCCTGCAGCGCCGGCCGCCCCCAGCATTGTGCCGCCCGGGGCGGACCGCCCCCCCCGCACCCCACTTCCTACGCCACTGTGACTGTGAGTTAAGATGAAAAGACAAACGTAGAGATGAAATAGATTTAGCAAAGTGAGGCCCGACTTTCTGAACAGAGCGAGGATAGGAAAGGCAACTTTGCGGTCAACACAAAACCCTACAAAAACCACGCAAAGGGGGCAAAAAAGACCCTCCGTACCGAACTAACGGCACGGAGGTACACCCTCTGCGTCCCAGAGCTTCCAGCAAGCAGGAAAAAACAAATAGACAAGCTGGACAGAAAAAACAGCAAACAAAATAGCAAAGCGGAACTTAGCTATGCAGAGCAGCAGGCCACAGGGACGATCCAGGAGGAAACAGGTCCAATCTAGAACATTGACTGGAGGCCAGGATCAAAGCACTAGGTGGAGTTAAATAGAGCAGCACCTAACGACTTCACCACATCACCTGAGGAAGGAAACTCAGAAGCCGCAGTACCACTTTTCTCCACCAACGGAAGCTCACAGAGAGAATCAGCCGAAGTACCACTTGTGACCACAGGAGGGAGCTATGCCACAGAATTCACAACACCTTTTGTCATTTGTCTTTATTTTTTTCCATCTCTAATTTATCTTTTGTTCCTTCCTTTTCTCATTTGTCTCTTTTGTAACAATTTGTAGAAATGGTCCTATGATTGTCATATGTCACACCATTCATTCTCAGCAGCTGTTCTACAGAAAACATCATACTTTTTACCGTGGAAAAATATACTCATTGTTGATTACTTATATACTGAATCTAAGGAACTGCAATAATTAAAGGGATCTGTCACCCCCTGGGGCGTATATGACCTATTAATATGGGCATACAGGTGACAGAAATGTAAACTAGTCCTACCTGTATGCCTCATATCTGCGGTCTTGTTGACAAATTGTCTTTTATTTCTTTAGGCTATTGATTTCCTCCAGACTCCGGGGCATGCGGTGCCTGGAAGAAATCTCTGCCTCCTGTCTCTATTTGCATATCTCACCCCTCCAATCAATGTCACCACGCCCCGTGACACGTCATGGTTGCCCGGAATCCCGCACCTGCACTCTGCAATAGCGCGATTATACAGCACCTATTCCGGCCTTCTATGGGCATTGGCTGCAGCGTTCTTCGAGCCTTTGTCAGCTTTGCCTGCCTAATGAAGCTTGCGGTCTAACATCTTATGTTACCTACTAGATGGTGGCCCGATTCTAACGCATCGGGTATTCTAGAATATGTATGTAGTTTATGAAGATTTCAGAATAATGCACTGAATACACAGGATCCGGCCGGCCGGGCGCGACCAATTAGCGAAGCGTGGTTCAAATCCCGCGCCAATTCAAAGACGGACTGCATCTGTCGCTGATTGCGGCTGGCCAGGCCAGGGCGAGCTCCAGGTTTTTGAGGGCCCGGGGCAAAAGAGTCTCACAGCCCATGTAGCATATAACACAGCCCACATAGTATATAGCACAGCCATGTAGTATATAGCACAGCCACGTAGTATATAGCACAGCTACATAGTATATGACACAGCCACATAGTATATAGCACAGCCACGTAGTATATATCACAGCCCACGCAGTATATAACACAGCCCACGTTGTATATAACATAGCCCACATAGTATATAGCACAGCCCACGTAGTATATAGCACAGCCCACACATTATATAACACAGCCCACGTAGTATATAACACAGCCCATGTAGTATATAGCACAGCCCACACAGTATATAGCACAGCCCATGCAGTATATAACATAGCCCACGTAGTATATAACACAGCCACGTAGTATATAGCACAGCCACGTAGTATATTGCACAGCCACGTAGTATATAGCACAGCAACGTAGTATATAACACAGCCCACGCAGTATATAACACAGCCCACGCAGTATATAACAGCCCACGTAGTATATAACACAGCCTACGTAGTACATAGCAATGTGCGCACCATATCCCTGTTAAAAAAAGAATTTAAATAAAAAATAGTTATGTACTCACCTTCCAGTGGCCCCCGGATCCAGCCCAGGCCTTTAGCGATGCTCCTCGCGATGCTCCATTCCCAGTAATGCCTTGCGGCAATAACCCGTGATGATGTAGTGGTCTCGCGAGACCACTACGTCATCTGGGGTCATTGCCGCAATGCATTCTTGGGACCGGAGCGTTGCGAGGAGCAGGAAAGGCTGCCGCGGATGCCAGAAGGTGAGAATATAATGATTTTTTTATTATTATTATTTTTAACATTATATGGTTTTTTACTATATAACTGGATGGACAAATGTCTTTTTTCGGCCTTACTAACTATGTTACTATGTTACTATGTTACTATTGATGCTGCATAAGCAGCGTCAAGAGTAAAAAGTTGGTCACACTTACAGGGTTAATGGCAGCATTAACGGACTGCGTTACACCGCGTTATGTACGGTGTAATGCAGTCCGTTTAACGAATTGCTAAAACGCTATGTGGGCGCTGACTGGAGGGGTGTATGGAGGGGGCACTGACTGGAGGGGAGTAGGGAGGGGCCAATTCGCGGCCGGACTGTGCCTGTTGCTGATAGGTCGCGCCCAGCGACGCGGGATTTCCGTGACAGACAGACATACAAACAGACGGAAGTGGACCTTAGACAATTATATATATACTAGATGGCAGCCCGATTCTAAAGAATCGGGAGTCTAGAATCCATATATACTTTATTTATTCAGATGTAAGAATAATACAATTAATAAATAATAGTAAGAAAGAACAAAAATAATAGGCAGTATATGGAGAAAACACCAAACAAAAGTTCAAAATTGGTGTGAAAATGTCACTGAACCACTTCACAACTAAATATATATAGTTTTGGTAAATGGTATTATAATTTTTTTTACGAAATTCGGCAGGAGCTTGAAGAGCAACGTCACTGGGCCCGCCTCCACGCAGTAGAAACTTGCTGTGAGGTAAAAATTCAAAAATCACACCAAAATGGCGGGCGGAGTGTGTCACAGTACGGCACGTTTCTGATTGGTCGCTCGCAGCAGGCGGCAACCAATCAGACACTGGACACTGTTGACGTCACTTATCTCCGGACATTAGCTCCGGACATTAGCTCCGGACATTAGCTCCGGACAAAGCCACGGAAGTTTGCACAAATTGCAGGAAGTAGTATTCTAGGCAATTAATCTCCGGACATTGGCTCCGGACATTAGCTCCGGACATTAGCTCCGGACATTAGCTCCGGACAAAGCCACGGAAGTTGGCACAAATTGCAGGAAGTAGTATTCTAGGCAATTAATCTCCGGACATTAGCTCCGGACATTAGCTCCGGACATTAGCTCCGGACATTAGCTCCGGACAAAGCCACGGAAGTTGGCACAAATTGCAGGAAGTAGTATTCTAGGCAATTATATATTAGATAGATAGACAGACATACTGGGAGCAGTTTTAATACAAGACAAATGATATGACAAGAACTTCATTTTTTAGGGAGAAAGTCCAAAGAAAGTCACATAAACACTGGGAGAAAGTTTAGCAGTATGAGATGTGTGAATTTTTCATACGCGTGCTATGTATGGTTTTCACGGATAGTACATATGATACTCTATGAGGCCATTTACATGTCTGTGATTTTTCATGGACCAATGGTCTGCGGAAAATTGTGGAGTCATGTTCGATTTTGATCTGAGCATCAGAATCGACAAATGCAAGTCTTTGGGTCCGTGAAACATCGGACCGCACCAATAACATAATTTTTACAGACTGTTAAACAGGAGAAGGTGGAGAATCTTTTCTTCCCAAGGTACGAGAAAAGCCTGATGACACTCGGATCACACTCTGATCCAACTCTGATTAGAATCTGATCAAAATAATTTTGTAAAACTTGTACTTGAGAAAATCGGATGTCTGAATGAGGCCTAAAGATGTTTACTTTAAATGATAGAGGCCCTAAGGCAAATCGGTTGGAGCTGTACCCTCAAACATCAAGCTCTAGGTCCACTAAAGCTAGTGGTGATCTCAGGAGGAGCTGGTATAATTATCTGCTTGCAGTGGCGCCCCTACGTAGAAGTGGCGCTGGTCAGATACAAACTCAAGACTTAAAAATTTGCAAGGAAAGTCTGCTAATATCAATGATCTCACGATATCTCATCACCGTGATGAATGTTAATATTGTAATGGGCATTTAGCTCAATTATTTCCTTCTTGGAAATAATGGGGAAGTGAAGTAGAGGAAGACAATCCCAAGGGGTTTTCCAGATTCATGTAAATATATCATAACCATTGTATAATCAAAAGTTCAGTAACCTTTAATATGTGAAGACTTCTTTTTTTGGAGGGTTGAGCTATAATTTCTAATTACACAATTTTGGCTAACATAAAACACTTTGGTTGCTTTTTATTGCATTTGTTTTAACATGCGGAAGCAATTCTAGCGTTTTATTTTTGTCCATCTTTAGGTAATTTTCCAATTTTGGTTAACTAGTGGTATCTTTTTATAGACACAGACTTTTTTTTGGACATGGTTGACAATTATTAATTTTTATTATTGATTTGTTTTTAATTTTTTATTTTGTAAAAAAATGTTTTAAACTTTTTGTATTAATTTTTACTTTATTTTTAAGCCCCTATAGGGGAGTTGAACCTGGAATCCTTTTATCATTTGCACCATTTACTGCAATACTACAATATTTCTGTATATAGTGAAATTGACATTTACCTATAAAGCACAACCACATAGGGGGACCAAGATGGCAGCAATGGGGCACCTTATCATGGAGAAAAGGGGGCTTGGGCACAGGTACACGTGCAAACTGGCAAGCCGACCATTTAAATGCTGCTGTCAGTGACTGACAGGGGCATCTAAATAAATAAACAGCAGCGATCAGCACTAGCTCCGGTTGCTACACGGTAGGTACTGGCTGTATTACACAGCTGGCACCTGCCCAGTATGGAGAGGGCTGAGTTCCTGAGACCACTCTGTACAGGTGAAACATGACTTTAATGTAATATTATGTAAGCTGTGAATGTAAACCAGTATGTTTTTACTGACAGTGAGTAGGTATCTTGAAAAATAATGAAAAACATATTGAAACATAACTTTTTATTACGCAACGTATTAAATACGACTTATGTTGAAATTAGCAAACGGCACCAATAATGTAATGCATGTTATAATTGATGATGTGCAGCGGAGGGCTGCGCCTAATGTTGCTCTCTAGGTCGGGGGGTCTTGATGAATCTAAGCATGACTCACAATGCAGCGCTAGATCTAAATAGAGGACAAGTGCGTGAAGTAGTTGTGCACTAAGTGCTAAAGGTGTCACAATGACTCACAGATCATATTAAGTCTCCCTATGGCAATGCCGTTCCGTCATTACTGAGCTTATTACTTTAGGGTTTTATTGTACATCGTTGTCATCTGCATATTAATTCTTTCTTTTCTCTTGGGTACATACTCAATGACACACACACAAAATATATGTTAAAGGAGTAGGGCAAAAATATATTATAAAAGCATACTTTAGCGTTGGGAACAAAGATGTGTTTCTGGCTCCTAATGTTCCTAGTTGCACAAACCTTTACAAAGTTGAGTTATTTCTGTTATGTACCTTCATCTGTTAGATTTTCATGTGCTAGCCTCCACGTCAGGCTTTGCAAGTAGCTTGACATGCTCCCATGTGCTGTATTTTCTAGACCTGTGTATGGCATCCTGAGATACACACCTGTGTTTAGTATTGTGTAAAGACTTTCTAGTAAATCTTTTAGTTTGTCTGTGCACAGTTCCTGTCCGCAGGCTCCAAGCCGTCTCCTGATTACCTGTGCTCCTGTAATTTCCAGTATCTGAGTTATTTGTCTGCAGCCTTCAATAGCCCTGCTTCCTGTCACTGGTCTTAAGGACCCCTTTAAGACTTTCAGTTTGCCTCTACGTGTCCGCCTGCAGTTTCCAGGATGTCTTCTGTCCTCTTGCGGCTTCCAGGATACTGTTAAGACTTTCAGTTTGCCTCTCTATGTCCACCTGAAGCTTACAGAACTTCTCCTGTCCACTTGTGGCTTCCAGGACCCCGTTAAGACTTTCACTTTGTCTCTACGTGTCTGCCTGCAGTTTCCAGGATGTCTTCTGTCTGCCTGGAGCTTCCAGGACATCTCCTGTCCACTTGCGGCTTCCAGGACACCGTTAAGACTTTCAGTTTGCCTCTCCATGTCCACCTGAAGCTTACAGTATGTCTCCTGTCCCCTTGTGATTTCCAGGACCCATTAAGACTTTCACTTTGTCTCTACGTGTCTGCCTGCAGCATCCAAAACATCTCCTGTCCGCTTGCAGTTTCCAGGATCCCAATAAGACTTTCACTATGCCTCTGGATGTCCGCCTGCAGCTTTTTGTAACTCTGCTAGGTGTTTCCCGCGTGCTTCACTCGCATGCTGCCTAATCCCCATGGCCTGTGTGCTTAGAGGATCCACATTACCTAGTATGACCGCTTTGTGTAAGAACTTCATAAGGTCCATCGTTAAGTAGATTATGGTCACAACCAAAAGATTTCTCAATAATGCACTGAAATACCAACCAGCTCTTCCAGTCATTTACCAATAGGGACATTTCTACTAGGATGCAAAAAAATAATAGGAAAAGTTATTTCAATCATAGGAGAATAAAACTTTGTTTATAGGAGTGTTCTCAGAACTAGAACTTATTACCTATTCACGGTTGGTTACCTGGGGTCCCTCTACTGGGACGCCTTCTTTTTATTACAATAAGGTTGGTATGTCACCCACTAAACTAAAGAAACTGGTCAGGTGCATGTGCTCACACTCCATTCAAAGTCTATGGTACTGGTGGAGATGCATCAGCAGTGAATTGAATATCAGATGGGTGCACCACCATCGAGGCGGAAGGAAGAAGCACACTGTAAGTGTGTACTGACGATTCCCAGATATCACAGCACGGGTGCTATCACGGGTACTGGGCTGGGGGACAGGGAAACAAGTATACCCTGGGCCGGCCAGTGCCCGCTTAGATATTTAGGGTCAGAATAGCTGAATATAATTAACTCGTCAATTAAAGGTGGCAAGAAGCCACAGCCCCAAACTCATTATTCTCTGGGGATGATGGGGTCCATGATGGGTCCCCTGGCCGGCCCCCATAAAATCTGGCTATACTATGTGTGACAGATTCTACAGATAGCTCATCAATAACTCAGTCCTATATAATCCCTTTAAAAGAGTATTTTACAATGGTATTTCTATAACCTCTGGAACTTCAGATAATATTTAGAACCTAATGAAGCCATCAGGGAACATGGGAAATTACGGCGAGGGCACGACCTAAATAAAATTATGAAATTAACTGGAAATGAGAATAGAAATGCAATAATCCCGACCACATAAGGGTATATGAAAGAGCCAAAATGCACACTTCACAAAGCATTACAGGAAGAAGTGGCCGTAAAATGGGGAATGAGGATAGGAAGTGGGCTAGGTGGGCGTCAGAAGGAAATGGTTCACAATTTCAAGGAAAGAGATGGACGGCCCAGATGTGATACATATCCATTCTCTGCCTTACATAATCATTGAAGATTTATGTTACTTATCGGAAGTTGAAGAGGGAATTCCTTAACCACAATGGAAAGATGTGTACTGACGTAGAAGTGTTCTCCCTAGACTTGTATAAAGTGGGATTTAAAGGGTCTCCTTTGTGCCACCGCTACCCGATCCTTTAAGTTGTCTTCACATTCACTAGCAGAAGTGATTTAAAAAAAAAAGTATTTTATGTTTTGTATGTAAATTAGCTTTCTGGCATCAAGGAGGTGGAGCCATTTCGTAGAAGAGTCAAGGATGGCAGTATCCAAAACCTGCCCAGTCTTCTAGTTCCGGAACCTCACGTCGTGAATCAAGGCAGACTGGGTAGGAGAATCCTTGATTCTTCTCAGAGGCTCCACCATCTCATTCCTACTACTAAATATGCAGACAGCTTTAGAAAGCCAAAGAACTAATAAATAAATCTGAATAATTCGTACATATAAAGTTAACCCCTTAACGATATTCACTGCACTCACAGCTGAGCATGGTCCATACACTATTGGTGCAACGGTGCTATACAGCTGGCACCTGCCTGTAACAGTTGCAGCGACAGTAGCTCTGATTGCAGAAGATAAACCCCTTAGATGCCACGGTCAATAACAACCAGGACGTTTAAGTGGTTAGACAGTGAGTAAGAGGTCCTCTTTCATCCAGACGCCCAACGCAATTTATGGGTGCAGATGGGTTACCAAGTTACTACTCCTATGAAGTAGTATATACTTCTATGTAGATAATATTGCAGTATATTATACATGTGATTGTAGATTCCCACTAAAAAAGAATAATAATAATAATGTTAAAATATTTAAAAAAGACCCCATAAAATTCAAATCACCTTCCTTTTTCCATTATATAACTGTTTTTGTTAAAAATATATATACAGTACAGACCAAAAGTTTGGACACACCTTCTCATTTAAAGATTTTTCTGTATTTTCATGACTATGAAAATTGTACATTCACACTGAAGGCATCAAAACTATAAATTAACACATGTGGAATTATATACTTAACAAAAAAGTGTGAAACAACTGAAATTATGTCTTATATTCTAGGTTCTTCAAAGTAGCCACCTTTTGCTTTGGTCTGTACTGTATATATATAAATTACATATTTGGTATCAACACATACAAACTAATAAAGTGCATATATTATAATATATTTATCTCGGCATAAAAATAATAATAAAAGAATGCTAGAACCACTGATTTTTGGTTCTCTCGTCAATTTTCTTAAGGTTCTTTTATTTTTTAAATGGCATTGAAACATAAAAAAGCTACATTTTTTTCAACTCCACCAATTTTTTTCTGCTTTCCAATGCATCATTCAGTAAATAACTTAGCACTACTAAAAAACTACAATGTGTCCCATAAAACACCAAGCCTTTATGTTACGTTCCCACATTGAAAAAAAATGCAGTGGATTATTTTTTCGGTGTATGAGAACTTCAGAAATTCCAAGCACAAGCTGCAAAAAATACCCATACAATGTCAGTTTTTGCTGCAGATGTAGGTGTGTATATGTGTCGCTTTTTTCTTCATCTGGCGCAGTGTAGAAGTTAGGCAAGTAGTGGGGAATGTGCTCTGGAAGTGGTGCTCTAGATAACTGTGTATTATTTTCTGTAGAGACGAGACCTGGCTGGAATAAGTGATGGTGGTCTGTGCTGGAAGAAGAAGTAAAGCGAAGATGAGGAACTTCAACAAGAGACGTCACTAGTGAGTCAGTGTATTACCTGTACACTGACACTATACACTATATACTGTGTACAGAGCTCCTGTGTATAATGCCACTGGTAATCACTGTATTTCCTGTACATTGACACTATCTGCAGAACTCCTGTGTATAATGTCACTGGTGATCAATGTATTTCCTGTACACTGACACTATATACAGAGCTCCTGTGTGTAATATCACTGGTGATCACTGTATTATCTGTGCACTGACACTATATACAGAGCTCCTGTGTATAATGTCACCGGTGATCCCTGTATTACCTGTACACTGACACTATACACTGTATACTATATACAGAGCTCCTGCATATAATGTCACTGGTGATCACTGTATTACCTATACACTGACACTATATACAGAGCTCCTAAGTATAAAGTCACTGGTGATCACTGTATTACCTGTACGCTATATACTATATACAGAGGTCCTGTGTATAATGTCACTGGTGATCACTTTATTACCTGTACAGTGACACTATATACAGAGCTCCTGTGTATAATGTCACTGGTGATCACTGTATTACCTGTACAGTGACACTATATACAGAGCTCCTGTGTATAATGTCACTGTGATCACTGTATTACCTGTACACTATGCACTATATACAGAGCTCCTGTATATAATGTCACTGGTGATCCCTGTATTACCTGAACACTGACACTATACACTGTATACTATATACAGAGCTCCTGTGTATAATGGCACTTATTGTAATATTAGTATTTTAATTTTTTATTAATGATCAGTATTGTAGTATTCAGTCACCATGTGGTGGTAATATGTTGTCTGGTCATGGTGTGGCGCTATTTCTTCCTTGTATGTGGTATTATTCGGTCACTATACGATATTATTGGTCATTTTTAAAAATGTATGTGATAAATTCCATTAAAGAAAAATAAAGAAAAATTTACCTAAAAAGCGTATTGGATATTTTAAGAAATGTTTAATAGGATAGAGTAGGGTAGGGCCCAGCCAACAGAATTTACCTTGTTGTCGTGGTGGCTTAAAAATATGTTTTGATCAGAATAAAAGCTGCTGGCTATGTATGTGATCTGGTGATCGAAACTGTTAATGTGTGATTGGTGAGGACAGGGTGCAGAAGTGGATGGGAAGGGAAGGTTTAAAAGGTGGAGGCGGAGCTGAGGTGGAGCCTGGGTGGAGTCTCAAGGGGCCCAAAAATATTGTCAGTATAGGGCTCTAAAATTCCTGGTGGCAGCCATGCCTGGAAACCTCGGCTATGGGAAGTCCACATTAAATAAGTTCAATGGGAAAGTAGTCTTATACGGCTATGCTAATGGGAAAAAAAAATATGGCTCTTATGAGGCAGGAAAAAAACAGCTGCAAAAAAAAAAAAAAGTTTGTATCCTAAAGGGGTTAATATTTAATGCCTTAATAATACTACAACATTGGCATACTATGTAAGAAAATCTGCCTGTTTACTTTTTATTCTTGTGTAATGTATTATTGTGTCGGATAATTTCAGCCTGTATTGATTTATACGCTGCAGTTGCATTAATTCATTAATTACTAATTAATGTATAGAATGATAGAAGCAACTAATGTATAGAGGTGAGTCACTACGATACCAAAACCTATACGACCTCGCATTATCATCCTCGCTCTGGATGATGTTCTCCCTGATGCTGCGTTACATAATAGTCATCCATATCTGTTTCACAGTATCATCAATAATTCCTCGGCACGTGATGTGAGATCCGCTGCCCCAGGACCTCACGTCTGACTCATCCAATATTATTGGATATACCCTCATGTTCAGCCCTGGGACTGTAAGTATAAAGTGGATTCATGAGAAAGTGTCATAATCAATTACATGTATATGGACTAAATGCTGTGATGTTTCATACGCGCTGCAGATGGATTTTATTCTTTCTTGGCTGAATAATTGTACGGGTTAAGTCCGGTCCCGTTATGAAAATATATTCTCTCTGTATAGAGAAGATCGAATTAAGCTCGCTATTATCTGATGACTATTTGATAAATTATGTGATCTGCACTTTACTTTATATAATTATGGTATGTTGCTTCATCCCCTCCAAAAAAAAAATCACTTCAAAGAGCCGGCCACTAGGTGTCTCCCTTCTGTGTAAGTTGCTGTCCACCGCCTGTTGTAAAGTACAATCCATGTGTAGCAGCAGAGACGTCAAGATGGATTACAGGTCTTTTTCTTCCCACAGCAAGTGGGGATGAGTCTGCAGAAAGTCGGGATTAGTCTTTTTATTTTTCCAGGAAGTGGGGGCCAACCTTAGTCTCAGCAGAAAGTGGGGATTGGGTCTTCATCCCTCTACAAGAAGTAGGGGCAGGTCTTTATCTCTATGCTGCTGCCTTTCTGTCAAACAGCACACAAGCATAAAAGTGAGGTAGACTTTCAGTTCAGGTCAGGCAAGCTATAGGACAATGGCAAGTGCAGTGGAGGGAGGGAGTTCCAGCACATATAGTGCTGTAAAAATGCACATAAAAAAGTAGATAGCAATTTACAGAGCATGAGAATCAGGACAGTTCCTGTACATATAAGACTGGTATGTGTACCAAAAACAGGATTATCTTGTTGAGGGCAGTGAGATGCTTTTTATAAAGGTTTTATGTGAAAGGACAGGAATGCTTTAGTACTTTGGCCAAAATACTTTGGAATTTCATCTGTATAGGTTCCAATGGACAGGTGACTGAACAGTCGGGGAGCCTGTCCTGCTCTGCCCCTATTCACATTGAGGTCGGCTGACACAAGTCAAGGTTTTAATACTAGAGACAGGATAGGACCGTCCCGTTTGGGTCACCTTGTCGCGGTGGGATGGCTTTTATGCTTTTTTCATCAAAATAGTGGTTACTCAATACCCTATTTATTTAAATGTACTATTTCTATTTATTTACTATAGGGTATTTGCTCATTTTGGTTTTTTTTCTTGGATTTTGTGTATGAAATTGCCACAATGTGAACGTGCTCTTACAGTTGTCACATATACCAACTTATGTTCCAGCTCAATTCTTTGGTTTTGGTCAAGATAGAGTTGCTTGTTGGTGTCCTGACAACTTGCATCCAGTGCACATGCCCCAGGTGGTGCCGAGTTCTTTGGTACCAGGTACACTGTGGCTCGTCACTGCTCTGACTAATGAAGGTGGTGTGGAGGCTCACTAGAATTTCCAAATACCCTATAGGTATAATATACAATATACACCCCTGGCAAAAATGATGGAATCACCGTCCCTGGAGGATGTTCATTCAGTTGTTTAATTTTGTAGAAAAAAAGTAGATCACAGACATGGCACAAAACTACAGTCATTTCAAATGACAACTTTCTGGCTTTAACCCCTTCCCGACCCATGACGCCACGTAGGCGTCATGAAAGTCGGTGCCAATCCGACCCATGACGCCTATGTGGCGTCATGGAAAGATCGCGTCCCTGCAGATCGGGTGAAAGGGTTAACTCCCATTTCACCCGATCTGCAGGGACAGGGGGAGTGGTAGTTTAGCCCAGGGGGGGTGGCTTCACCCCCTCGTGGCTACGATCGCTCTGATTGGCTGTTGAAAGTGAAACTGCCAATCAGAGCGATTTGTAATATTTCACCTATTATAACGGGTGAAATATTACAATCCAGCCATGGCCGATGCTGCAATATCATCGGCCATGGCTGGAAATACTAATGTGCCCCCACCCCACCGATCGCCCCCCCAGCCCCCCGATCTGGCCGGTACACTGCTCCGGCTCCCCTCCGTCCAGTGCTCCGCTCCCCCCCGTGCTTTTGTCCGCTCCCCCCGTGCTCCAATCACCCCCCGTGCTCCAATCACCCCCCCTGCACTCCGATCCACCCCCCCGTGCTCCGTTCCAGCCCCCCATGCTCCGTTACAGCCCCCCGTGCTCCGTTCCACGCCCCCCGTGCTCCGTTCCACGCCTGCCGCACTCCGATTCCCCCCCGTGCTCCGATCCCCCCCCCCGTGGTCCCCCCCACCCTATCATACTTACCGATCCTGCCGGGGTCCCGTCCGTCTTCTGCCTGGGCGCCGCCATCTTCCAAAATGGCGGGCGCATGCGCAGTGCGCCCGCCGAATCTGCCGGCCGGCAGATTCGTTCCAAAGTGCATTTTGATCACTGAGATAGATTATATCTCAGTGATCAAAATAAAAAAATAATAAATGACCCCCCCTTTGTCACCCCCATAGGTAGGGACAATAAACAAATAAAGAAATTTTTTTTTCCCACTAATGTTAGAATAGGGTTAGGGTTAGGGGTAGGGTTAAAGTTAGGGGTAGGGTTAGGGGTAGGGTTAGGGTTAGGGGTAGGGTTAGGGGTAGGGGTAGGGTTAGGGTTAGGGCTAGGGTTAGGGGTAGGGCTAGGGGTAGGGTTAGGGTTAGGGCTAGGGTTAGGGTTTCGGTATGTGCACACGTATTCTGGTCCTCTGCGGATTTTTCCGCTGCGGATTTGATAAATCCGCAGTGCTAAACCGCTGCGGATTTATGGCGGATTTACCGCGTTTTTTCTGCGCATTTCACTGCGGTTTTACAATTGCGATTTTCTATTGGAGCAGTTGTAAAACTGCTGCAGAATCCGCACAAAGAAGTGACATGCTGCGGAATGTAAACCGCTGCATTTCCGTGCAGTTTTTCCGCAGCATGTGTACAGCGATTTTTGTTTCCCGTAGGTTTACATTGAACTGTAAACTCATGGGAAACTGCTGCGGATCCGCAGCGTGTGCACATACCTTTAGAATTAGGCTATGTGCACACGGTGCGGATTTGGCTGCGGATTGGCCGCTGCGGATTCGCAGCAGTGTTCCATCAGGTTTACAGTACCATGTAAACATATGAAAAACCAAATCCGCTGTGCCCATGGTGCGGAAAATACCGTGCGGAAACGCTGCGTTGTATTTTCCGCAGCATGTCAATTCTTTGTGCGGATTCCGCAGCGTTTTACACCTGTTCCTCAATAGGAATCCGCAGGTGAAATCCGCACAAAAAACACTGGAAATCCGCGGAAAATCCGCAGGTAAAACACAGTGCCTTTTACTCGCGGATTTTTCAAAAATGGTGCGGAAATATGTCACACGAATCCGCAACGTGGGCACATAGCCTTAGGGCTAGGGTTGGAATTAGGGTTGTGGTTAGGGTTGTGATTAGGGTTATGGCTACAGTTGGGATTAGGGTTAGGGGTGTATTGGGGTTAGTGTTGGAGGTAGAATTGAGGGGTTACCACTGTTTAGGCACATCAGGGGTCTCCAAACGCAACATGGCACCACCATTGATTCCAGCCAATCTCGTATTCAAAAAGTCAAATGGTGCTCCCTCACTTCCGAGCCCCGACGTGTGCCCAAACAGTGGTTTACCCCCACATATGGGGTATCAGCATGCTCAGGACAAACTGCGCAACAATTACTGGGGTCCAATTTCTCCTGTTACCCTTGTGAATCTAAAAAAATGCTTGCTAAAACATCATTTTTGAGGAAAGAAAAATGATTTTTTATTTTCACAGCTCTGCGTTGTAAACGTCTGTGAAGCACTTCGGGGTTCAAAGTGCTCACCACATATCTAAATAAGTTCCTTGGGGGGTCTAGTTTCTAAAATGGGGTTACTTGTGGGGGGTTTCTACTGTTTAGGCACACCAGGGGCTCTGCAAACGCAATGTGACGCCCGCAGACCATTCCATCAAAGTCTGCATTTCAAAAGTCACTACTTCCCTTCTGAGCCCCGGCATGTGCCCAAACAGTTGTTTACCCCCACATATGGGGTATCAGCGTACTCAGGAGAAACTGGACAACAACTTTTGGGGTCCAATTTCTCCTGTAACCCTTGGGAAAATAAAAAATTCTGGGCTAAATAATTATTTTTGAGGAAAGAAAACGTATTTATTATTTTCACGGCTCTGCATTATAAACTTCTATGAAGCACTTGGGGGTTCAAAGTGCTCACCACACATCTAGATAAGTTCCTTTCGGGGTCTAGTTTCCAAAATGGGGTCACTTGTGGGGGGTTTCTACTGTTAAGCCACATCAGGGGCTCTGCAAACGCAACGTGACACCCACAGAGCATTCTATCAAAGTCTGCATTTCAAAACGTCACTACTTCACTTCCGAAGATTAGATTAGATTAGTTCCTTTGGGGGTCTAGTTTCCAAAATGGGGTCATTTCTGGGGGATCTCCAATGTTTAGGCACACAGGGGCTCTCCAAACGTGACATGGTGTCCGCTAATGATTGGAGCTCATTTTCCATTTAAAAAGCCAAATGGCGTGCCTTCCCTTCCGAGCCCTGCCGTGCATCCAAACAGTGGTTTACCCCCACATATGGGGTATCAGCGTACTCAGGACAAACTGGACAACAATATTTGGGGTCCAATTTCTCCTATTATCCTTGGCAAAATAGGAAATTCCAGGCTAAAAAATCATTTTTGAGGAAAGAAAAATTATTTTTTATTTTCATGGCTCTGCGTTATAAACTTCTGTGAAGCACCTGGGGGTTTAAAGTGCTCAATATACATCTAGATAAGTTCCTTGGGGGGTCTAGTTTCCAAAATGGGGTCACTTGTGGGGGAGCTCCAATGTTTAGGCACACAGGGGCTCTCCAAACGCGACATGGTGTCCGCTAACAATTGGAGCTAATTTTCCATTCAAAAAGTCAAATGGCGCGCCTTCCCTTCCGAGCCCTGCCGAGTGCCCAAACAGTGGTTGACCCCCACATATGAGGTATCGGCGTACTCAGGAGAAATTGCCCAACAAATTTTATGATCCATTTTATCCTACTGCCCATGTGAAAATGAAAAAATTGAGGCGAAAAGAATTTTTTTGTGAAAAAAAAGTACTTTTTCATTTTTACAGATCAATTTGTGAAGCACCTGAGGGTTTAAAGTGCTCACTAGGCATCTAAATAAGTTCCTTGGGGGGTCTAGTTTCCAAAATGGGGTCACTTGTGGGGGAGCGCCAATGTTTAGGCACACAGGAGCTATCCAAACGCGACATGGTGTCCGCTAACGATGGAAAAAATTTTTAATTCAAAAAGTCAAATGGCGCTCCTTCCCTTCCGAGCCTTACCATGTGCCCAAACAGTGGTTTACCCCCACATGTGAGGTATTGGTGTACTCAGGAGAAATTGCCCAACACATTTTAGGATCCATTTTATCCTGTTGCCCATGTGAAAATGAAAAAATTGAGGCTAAAATAATTTTTTGGTGAAAAAAAAGTACTTTTTCATTTTTACGGATCAATTTGTGGAGCACCTGGGGGTTCAAAGTGCTCACTATGCATCTAGATAAGTTCCTTGGGGTGTCTAGTTTCCAAAATGGGGTCACTTGTGGGGGAGCTCCAATTTTTAGGCACACGGGGGCTCTCCAAACGTGACATGGTGTCCGCTAAAGAGTGGAGCCAATTTTTTATTCAAAAAGTCAAATGGCGCTCCTTCCCTTCCAAGCCCTGCTGTGCGCCCAAACAGTGGTTTACCCCCACATATGAGGTATCAGCGTACTCAGGACAAATTGGACAACAACTATCGTGGTTCAGTTTCTCCTTTTACCATTGGGAAAATAAAAAAATTGTTGCTAAAAGATAATTTTTGTGACTAAAAAGTTAAATGTTCATTTTTTCCTTCCATGTTGCTTCTGCTGCTGTGAAGCACCTGAAGGGTTAATAAACTTCTTGAATGTGGTTTTGAGTACCTTGAGGGGTGCAGTTTTTAGAATGGTGTCACTTTTGGGTATTTTCAGCCATATAGACCCCTCAAATTGACTTCAAATGTGAGGTGGTCCCTAAAAAAAATGGTTTTGTAAATTTCGTTGTAAAAATGATAAATCGCTGGTCAAATTTTAACCCTTATAACTTCCTAACAAAAAAAAATTTTGTTTCCAAAATTGTGCTGATGTAAAGTAAACATGTGGGAAATGTTATTTATTAACTATTTTGTGTCACATATCTCTCTGGTTTAACAGAATAAAAATTCAAAATGTGAAAATTGCAAAATTTTCAAAATTTTCGCCAAATTTCCATTTTTATCACAAATAAATGCAGAATTTATTGACCTAAATTTACCACTAACATGAAGCCCAATATGTCACGAAAAAACAATCTCAGAACCGCTAGGATCCGTTGAAGCGTTCCTGAGTTATTACCTCATAAAGGGACACTGGTCAGAATTGCAAAAAACGGCAAGGTCTTTAAGGTCAAAATAGGCTGGGTCATGAAGGGGTTAAGAAACACTATAATAAATCAAGAACAAAAAATGTTGTTGTCAGTAATGGTTACTTTTTTAGAACAAGCAGAGGGAAAAAATATGGAATCACCCTCTAAATTTCAATTCCCAAAACTAACACCTGCATCAAATTAGATCTGCTTGTTAGTCTGCATCTAAAAAGGAGCGATCACACCTTGGAGAGCTGTTCCACCAAGTGGACTGACATGAATCATGGCTCCAACACGAGAGATGTCAATTGAAACAAAGGAAAGGATTTTTAAACTCTTAAAATAGGGTAAATCATCACGCAATGTTGCAAAAGATGTTGGTTGTTCACAGTGAGCTGTGTCTAAAATCTGGACCAAATACAAACAAAATGGGAAGGTTGTTAAAGGCAAACATACTGGTAGACCAAGGAAGACATCAAGGTGTCAAGACCGGAAACTTAAAGCAATATGTCTCCAAAACAGGAAATGCAAAGCCAAACAAATGAGGAACGAATGGGTGGAAACTGGAGTCAACGTCTGTGACCGAACTGTAAGAAACCGCCTAAAGGAAATGGGATTTACATACAGAAAAGCTAAGCGAAACCCATCATTAACACCTAAATAGAAAAAAACAAGGTTACAATGGGCTAAGGAAAAGCAATCGTGGACTGTGGATGACTGGGTGAAAGTCATATTCAGTGATGAATCGCGAATCTGCATTGGGCAAGGTGATGATGCTGGAACTTTTGTTTGGTGCCGTTCCAATGAGATTTATAAAGATGACTGCCTGAAGAGAGCATGCAAATTTCACAGTCATTGATGAGATGGGGCTGCATGTCAGGTAAAGGCACTGGGGAGATGGCTGTCATCACATCTTCAATAAATGCACAAGTTTATGTTGATATCTTGGACACTTTTCTTATCCCATCAATTGAAAGGATGTTTGGGGAAGATGAAATCATTTTTCAAGATGATAATGCATCCTGCCATAGAGCAAAAACTGTGAAAACATTCCTTGAAAAAAGACATAAGGTCAATGTCATGGCTGCAAATAGTCCGGATCTCAATCCAATTGAAAATCTTTGGTGGAAGTTGAAGAAAATGGTCCATGACAAGAATCCAACCTGCAAAGCTGATCTGGCAACAGCAATCAGAGAAAGTTGGAGCCAGATTGATGAAGAGTCCTGTGTGACACTCATTAAGTCCAGGCCTCAGAGACTGCAAGCTGTAAGAAAAGCCAGAGGTGGTGCAACAAAATACTAGTGATGTGTTGGAGTGGTTTTTTGTTTGTTTTTCATGATTCCATCATTTTTTCCTCAGAATTGAGTGATTCCATAATTTTTTTCCTATGCTTGGATGAAAAAGTAACCATTACAGACTACCACATTTTTTTGTTCTTTATTTCTTTTAGTGTTTCTTAAAACCAGAAAGTTGCCATTTGAAATGACTGTAGTTTTGTGCAACGTTTGTGATCTGCTTTTTTTCTGCAAAATTAAACAACTGAATGAACATCCTCCCAGGATGGTGATTCCATAATTTTTGCCAGGGGTTGTAATACACCAGTACAAAATAGGTTATGTGGGAAGTTTTTTTTTTTTCTAGTTGGTTGTCTAGGACTAAAAATAAAAAAAGTCTTCCTTCTTCCAGAGACAGTGCCACTCATGTCCTCTGGCTGTATTTGGTATTGCAACTTAGAAACAAACCTTTAATAAGATTACGCTTCAAAACTGAAGACAAAATGGACAAAACAGGCTCCTCTTCTAATCCTGGACAAGCCCTTTATGTAGAAGACCTCACAGTTTTGCCAGCGATTGATTTTAGCGTTTTCCTAAAGTCACTTTGTGACAATTCTGAAAATCCGGATCATGTTTAGATCAGTTATAATGGTCATTGGTCACGTGATACTTTTTTTTTTTTACCCATAGGGGAACATTAAAGTAGTGACAAGGTCCAAATTGTTTTGCCATTGTCAGCACTTTCAGGAATATTGCGATCGTAAGTAATAAGAATTACTAGACGGTGTCTGGGATCAGATATATTAGATCCAGATCACATGTGGTGTCTCGCTGCTGAGCAATGGAAATCCCGACCAAACATAAAACTGACAACTCACCAAACTCAGATGTGATCAAGCGATAATACCGGGCTCCTGTGTGTTGGGTTCCAGATCCTCAACAGCGAGCTGGCCAAATCGGGAATTAACCTCGTCGATGCCAGAATGTGCTGCAATATTGTACAATTAATTAATTAAAGGGACAGTCTTCCCACTGACAACCACTATAGCATGGGCTGTGGCACACCCAGGAGATGGGACAATGGGTCCAGAATCACCCTGCAAATGTCCTAATGAAAACATTTTTTGTAATTTTTTTTATTTTTTAGACTAACTAAATTTTGCTATTTAAAAAAAAAATAGTTACTAGGGTTTTGAATTCTTTGTAGATCAGCGGGGGTTGGGGTCCTGAGATCCCCATTGATCGCTCAAAGGAGCGCAGCTCAGGAGGCAAAAGTGCAGAACTGAGCAGAACCCACCCAGACAGAACAGTGAGCAGCGCAAAGACTTCTCAGGAGCCAGTCACAGCTCTGGTGGCTTATGTGTCCCTTTCTTGCCCCACCATGAAACCCACTTTGGAGACTCTCTGTCCATTAGATGCTGGTTTTCCAAACTTAATAACTAAGGGTGGTTTCTCATAATCACAAGTTATCCCCTACACATAAGGTGTGGGATAACTTACTAAGTCCAACTACTGGGACATTCAGCGACCCAAGAGTGGACATCTGCGGAGTTCTGTCTTGTTGGCACAGTGGTGCTCCTCCATTCATAGCCTATGAGACTGTCGGAGAAAGCCGAGTACACCTGTCCGCTAATGGAGCATAGGTAACATCACTCCAACCAATGGAGGCCCGGCAGTGCACGGACCTTGGGGTTCCAGAGCCCCGTTTTCAGGATTGTTTTATTCTTCGATGCAAATTATGTCCACAACCCTTAGTCTGTCTCAGTCCTTACTTTAATTTTGACACCAAATTCATGAACCAGCAAGATTAGGATGATCAGAGCCCTAAACCATTTTTTTCAAAAAGGTAATGCAGTAGACATATGAAATTAAATGCATATGGTACTCACCAACAACCCCCTTTTTGCCTGAACAGGAGGGTGCGAGACTTAGCAAAGTCACATTGAAAAGTGAACATACCCAATTTGGGGACTTTTAAAAAGAGTCCTGGGGGTGGGGCTTAAAAAGGGGCTCTTAGCATAAATAGGTCATATTTTTACCTACTATAAATGTCGCTGTTCTCCTGAGTCCGAGGATGTTTCTCTTTTGTTCCTGCTCCTCTCCGTTCCTGAGATACGGCTTTCTTTTCCCTGTATACTCATTTTAGCCAAGTGGGCGTAGATTTTGAGGATCACACCCACTTGGCTAACAGGACAAGATTTATATGCAGAATAGGAGCATTTCCATATCTCGGGAACGGAGAGGAGCAGGAAGAAAAGTGAAACATCGCCGGATTCGGGAGAAGAGCGGCATTTACACCGGGTAAAGAAAAAAGATCCATATTTATGGCAATCTGGTCCTTTTTTAAATGTTCTGATTTTTTTTTTGTTTTATTTTAAGTAGTAACAGGTATGTAAATTACTTCCTGGAAAGGAGTTTAAAAAAAAAATGAAGATGTGGGCAAACATCCTCAATAAAGGGAAGGAGTGAGCTTGTATACAGCTCCTTTTTCTTGGCAGGGTTTGATGGAGTGTGCACGGAAATGAGCCGGTGGAGCCGGACACACCATTCCACTTCCCTGAAATCCTGGCTGTTTCCTGGTACTTGGCGCATCTTCTGCAAGGATGACACATCCGGAACGGCAGAGTAAAATATGTCACTTCTCATCAGCCGGGAGGGCAGTAAATGTTATTGCCGCTATTGATCGCTTTCAATTTGAACCTATAACCCGTTTTGTGGATGAAGTGCTCACGGCAGAGCATTAATCTTGCATGGGGCTGAGCTGGGAGCAGTCACGCCATCATCTCGCTCGCTGGCGTCACAGGACGCACAGCTCCCATTGGCCGGCAGCACTGACAGCTCATCCGGAGGGACTCATCATCTTCCAGTCGGATGCTGCAGATTCAGTTTACAAACAATCACATGCCTTGTGTACGGCGATGACTTACAAATTTACTATAAAGTCCTCTGCTGATATCATCCCCGCTCAGTCACCGCTGCAGAAAACTCTCCGCTTACTGTACGGACAGATGTTCTGCTAAAAGCCCGCATTCAATTATCTTTAATTAGCGATAATGCCTTCACTCATCCTAATCGCAAATCAATACGAAAGTCGTTTTAACTTCTTCACTGCTGGACTGCGAGGATAAAAGTTTTATCAGCAGATGCACTTCTGTAACGTTATACAAGAGATAGATGATAATGAAAAGATAGAAATGGAAAGATGTTAGATAAGCAGATATGAGGTCGATACGAAAAAGAGATTTGAAATGAATAGGTAAATTCTGAAAATAGATAGGAACGAGAGAGATGGGCAGAGATATATAGAGATGAGATAATACATACATAGGGAGAAAGGAAGAAAAAGAATTAAAGTATAAAAAAAAAAAAAAACAGAAAGAGAGGCAAAAAAAATGAAAAAAAGGAAGAAAGAGGGAAAGAAGTAGAAAAGAGAGAGAGAATGATAGCGGGAAAAAAAGGAGACAAAGAAAAAAGAGAAGAGAAAAAGAATGAAAAGAATAAGACAGAAAGATAGTAAGAAAAAAAGAAAAGGAGACAAAGATAAAAGAAGAAAAGAGAAAAGGAAAGAAAAGAAGTAAAGAGAGAAAGTAAGAAAGAAAGAGAAAAAGAAGAAAGAAGTAAAGAGAGAAGCAAATAGAGAACCAAAAATAGTAAAAACGAAAGAAAGAAGGGAAGAGACAGAGAAAAAAAAGAAAATATATCTTTAGAACCTGTGCATACATTATTACATATACCCTTAAAGCACCACTTCAGCCGTGGAGTTTAGCCCCGGAGCGGCGCTTTAAATGTAAGTCTCCTGCTCCCGGTCATATACTCTCACTCCGACGTATTTCCCGTTTTTCAGTGCCGCTCCGGTCCCCCCGCGCCATCTTGTGAGCGCAGCTTCTCACTGTCCGGATGTCAGAAGCTGCAACACAAGCTCTCAATGCAAGTCTATGAGAGCCAGAAGGAGGCCAGAGGGAGGCCAGAATGAGGCCTTGTCTGAAAAGTGACCTCCGCGCCGTTCCATGCAACACTGGGGCTGCCGGCAGGTCACTTTTCACCGAAGAGCGATGGGAGCGACGCTGGAAAACGATGTAGGCGGAAGCAGGTGAGTATGAGACGGGGGACAGGGGAATTACATTTACAGCACTACAGTGGTGCAATAAAAAAAACGCCGGAGTGGTGCTTTAAGACCTGATGAATTTGGTGTGCTTGCTTTGAAATAAAATATTTTTTTCAGATACTATGTTATGCCATGGCTAATGTGAGACCTAAGTAGCGACAAATTTGTCCATATAGTCAGATATCAGACTATCATCAGGTGGGCTCCCGGCCCAAAGGTCCAGTTTTCCTCTATGGTCTTCCTTCATAGTGTTTTCGGGACTGTATCAGGCAATTCCGCTGTAGTCCAGCTCTACAAATATTTATTCCCAATGCCAAATTATCAGGAAGTAGCTGGTGATGCTGGAACTATGACCGTGCACTCTCCACTCACTAATAAGGTCGAGTAATTCATGGCTTCCATACTTGAAACAATCGTGTTAGAAGAAAACGTTCAGATTTTGTGAGCAGCCTGACACGGGGGTCCTGAGTCACAGGTGGAAAAAGATGGTTCTACTTTTCGTGAACCTTCACATCCTTGCTTGATCATCATGTGCCAGCGAACAGCGCAGAATCATGACACAAGTCACACGGACGGTTTTCCACCATATGTGCTGGCCTGACATGTGACACTTTCCTAAAATAGTGTTAACATCAGGGCGGTGTTTATATGTATGAAGCTTTGGCACATTTTGGGGTAAATTTTCAAAAGAAATTGCTGAAATTAAAAAGGACTTTATTATTTTGGCATCTCACTTCCCAGTTGTAGAAATAATCATATAGGAAAGAATTAAAGGGGTTGTCAAGGATTTACATATTAATGGCCTATCCTTAAAAATTGTTTTAAAGAAGACACACAACCTCATTCCCTCATTCTTTTCAGTCCATTTGAAGCTAAGAAAACAGCTGCAGGTTCTGAAACAGACACCCACCCAATTTCAATTATTTATTACTATTATTTCTGGGAGAATGATAGAAGTTAGCTTAACATGCCCCTCGACAAGGATGAAAGACGCCCTTAAAGATCTCTAATCAAATACACAAATACATCAACAGACCGACCATCAGTACTTGACTATGCACCAGAACCATCATCAGTAAATGAATAAGTCATCAGAACCTCTATCAGTACATGAATACGTCACCAAAACCACCATAAGTACATGAATACATCACCATAGCTAAGAATAATTGAATACAAGAACCAAGCTTAGTACAACGATCAAATCATAATTTCAAGTCAGCTCGATAAACAATTGCATCGCATAAACCTACAACCCTACAACTCCCAGTATGTTTTTTAACAATGGTAAGGAGATACTGGGAGTTGTTACTAACAGCCATCATCAGACTGCGGACCATACAGGAACCATAGTACTGATGAGAATTGGTGTCACAAATAAACATTTACATCCAGGTACCTTATAGATTAGGCCGGATTCACATTAGCGTTTGAGTCCGCAGCGTGGTGCTGCGGACTTCTTTCCTTAAGCTCCGCTTACTTCCGCATGTGTCCTGCGTACCTATCTTTAACATTGTGTACACAGGGACATGCGTTGTATGCGATGCGTCCGCGTGCGTCATTTTGATGTGCCCTCCGAACGCAACATGTTTGCCTGTTAAATGCCTCTGCTAATCTCTGACAGAGGCATGTAGCAAGCCCATCGGCGAGCCTGTGATCTGGTCAGGGGGCGCAAATGGCTTGCCATAACAGCCGGGGGTCTGCTGAAGACCGCTACGCCTGTCATGACGATTCTCCTGTAAAAACCAGCCCATGGTGGGCGTTCATAGGAGATCGTGATTTTCTCTATACGCAGCAGTGCTGATGAACTGCCCTATATAGTACAAACAATAAGACGATCACAGCTTCAAGTCCCGTAAGGGGACTATTAAATACAGTAAACAGTTAAAAATATGAAAAAAAAATTACAAAAAAATCACAAAATTTTAAATCACACCCCATTAAAAATAAAACAAACAACAAATAAAAACACATGTCTGGTATCGCCGCATTCAGAAAAGGCCAATCTACCAAAATATAAAGTAAACTAATCCAATCGGTAAACGGCATAAGGAGTAATAAAAAGCAAAACACCAGAAGTCTCAGAAAATGGCTACAAAAGCAAAAATGTATTTTTTTTTTTTTACAAATTTCCCAATTAAATGAAAAAAAAAAAATTCAGTATATACATGTTTGGTGTCTGCGTACTTGTAATGACCTGGAGAATCATACTGCCTGCTCAGTTGTACCATATAGTGAACATGGTAAATATAACCCCTCAAAACACGGGTAGAATTGCACTATTTCTTTTGCAATTTCAGCGCACCTGGATTTTTCCCCCCACTTTCCAGAGGATTACATGAGAAAATAAATGGTGTCATTCAAAACTACAACTCGTCCCCCCAAAAAACTATATGGATGGGAAAAACAAAAAGTTATGGCTCTTGGAAGAAGGGGAGGAAAAAAAACAAAAAAAAAAAAACGAAAAGACCGGAAAATAGTCAGGTCATGAAGCGGTTAAAGCTATATAGCCTATTATATACAGGTCCTTCTCAAAAAATTAGCATATAGTGTTAAATTTCATTATTTACCATAATGTAATGATTACAATTAAACTTTCATATATTATAGATTCATTATCCACCAACTGAAATTTGTCAGGTCTTTTATTGTTTTAATACTGATGATTTTGGCATACAACTCCTGATAACACAAAAAACCTGTCTCAATAAATTAGCATATTTCACCCATCCAATCAAATAAAAGTGTTTTTTAATAACAAACAAAAAAACCATCAAATAATAATGTTCAGTTATGCACTCAATACTTGGTCGGGAATCCTTTGGCAGAAATGACTGCTTCAATGCGGCGTGGCATGGAGGCAATCAGCCTGTGACACTGCTGAGATGTTATGGAGGCCCAGGATGCTTCAATAGCGGCCTTAAGCTCATCCAGAGTGTTGGGTCTTGCGTCTCTCAACTTTCTCTTCACAATATCCCACAGATTCTCTATGGGGTTCAGGTCAGGAGAGTTGGCAGGCCAATTGAGCACAGTAATACCATGGTCAGTAAACCATTTACCAGTGGTTTTGGCACTGTGAGCAGGTGCCAGGTCGTGCTGAAAAATGAAATCTTCATCTCCATAAAGCATTTCAGCCGATGGAAGCATGAAGTGCTCCAAAATCTCCTGATAGCTAGCTGCATTGACCCTGCCCTTGATGAAACACAGTGGACCAACACCAGCAGCTGACATGACACCCCACACCATCACTGACTGTGGGTGCTTGACACTGGACTTCAGGCATTTTGGCATTTCCTTCTCCCCAGTCTTCCTCCAGACTCTGGCACCTTGATTTCCGAATGACATGCAAAATTTGCTTTCATCAGAAAAAAGTACTTGGGACCACTTAGCAACAGTCCAGTGCTGCTTCTCTGTAGCCCAGGTCAGGCGCCTCTGCCGCTGTTTATGGTTCAAAAGTGGCTTTACCTGGGGAATGCGGCACCTGTAGCCCATTTCCTGCACACGCCTGTGCACGGTGGCTCTGGATGTTTCCACACCAGACTCAGTCCACTGCTTCCTCAGGTTCCCCAAGGTCTGGAATCGGTCCTTCTCCACAATCTTCCTCAGGGTCCGGTCTCCTCTTCTCGTTGATCAGCGTTTTCTGCCACATTGTTTCCTTCCAACAGACTTACCATTGAGGTGCCTTGATACAGCACTCTGGGAACAGCCTATTTGTTGAGAAATTTCTTTCTGGGTCTTACCCTCTTGCTTGAGGGTGTCAATGATGGCCTTCTTGACATCTGTCAGGTCGCTAGTCTTACCCATGATGGGGGTTTTGAGTAATGAACCAGGCAGGGAGTTTATAAAAGCCTCAGGTATCTTTTGCATGTGTTTAGAGTTCATTAGTTGATTCAGAAGATTAGGGTAATAGGTCGTTTAGAGAACCTTTTCTTAATATGCTAATTTATTGAGACAGGTTTTTTGGGTTATCAGGAGTTGTATGCCAAAATCATCAGTATTAAAACAATAAAAGACCTGACAAATTTCAGTTGGTGGATAATGAATCTATAATATATGAAAGTTTAATTGTAATCATTACATTATGGTAAATAATGAAATTTAACACTATATGCTAATTTTTTGAGAAGGACCTGTAATTGTTTAGGTTGCATTATGGGAAATAAAACTCTGAACTGGATACTTATAATAAAATATTTTTTTTAGAGGAAAAAAAAAAATCGAAAATGTAGCTAATAGAAATACATGGGAATGTAGACAATATATTGCCACATACCGGTAAGTGGAAACCCGTTGTCTGCAACAGAATATCCAGAGTCCATGGAGATTTCCCATCACAGCAACGCACTAAGGAAAGATGAGCAACGTTTCCGGCATTGATATCCGCGCTGGTTTCTATTACGGTATTTCCCGGGATATCGTACATTATACCGATACTTTATCACATATAACATAGTGCTGAATTTAACCCCTTCCAGAAACAGCCTTTTTTATTTTTCATCCCCATATTCCAAGAACTAAAAGCGCAATTCATCATTTGATAGGGTTTTTTTGTGACTTTTTTTTTCCAGGGCTATTTATTGATTGTTTCTATTCTACATTTTTCTTGAAAGTGACGTCCTCGGTTCATGTCTATTGCGTAAAAAATAAATAAAAAGTGCTTTATATTTTCTATTAAAAAAAATATAAAAAATACAGATGGAAATAAAATCACAATTCACTCCAGGAGGAGACTGAAATATATTTGAAAAAGTCCAAATGAACCCCATGTCTGCAGATTAATAGCGGTTTTGGGACACAAGTTCCCCTTAAACATAAAAGAAAAAATCCCACTGGAACATATAAAAGAATAGACGTAAAAAAATGTGTATGTTAAATGAAGAAAAAGGCCAAAAAAATCCCACGTAAAAAGCAGTGATTGTAAGCTGCGAAAAAGGCCAAAAAAATCCCACGTAAAAAGCTGTGACTGTAAGCTACGAGCAAGGACCTCACTCCTCCTGTGTATGTGTGGCTTTGTGATGTCTTTATTGTTTGTACATGTCACTGCTTAATTGTAAAGTGCCGCGGATTATGTTGGCGCCATAGAAATAAAATGATTATTATTATTATTTCAAAAAGGAGCAAATGCAAAAATGAATCAGGTCCTAAAACTTATTTTTTTCCCATCGACATAAAAACTTTGTTTTTTTGTGGGGAGAGTTGTATTTTTCAACAGCACCATTTAATGTCTGGGAAAAAAAAAAACAGAAAAACAATTTTTTTTTTGTAGGGTGGAATGAAAAACATTTCCACCATTGTTTTTGGGATGGGTTTCAATGTGCAGTAATAATGACAGGTAAACTTTACTCTGTGGGTCAATGGACACGATAGCAAATATTTATAGTGTAATTAAATAATATCAAATGGCTGCACAATGGCCAAAAAACACCCAACTATGTACTTTTCCTTTCCGTACCTCCTTTATACTCTCACTAGATGGTGGCCTGATTCTAACGTATCGGGTATTCTAGAATATGTAGGTAATATATAGCACAGGCTACGTACTATATTGCACAGTGACGTAGTATATAACATAGCTACGTAGTATATAAGAGAGCTACGTAGTATTTAACACAGCGTATGTAGTATATAGCAGAGCTACGTAGTATATAACACAGCCACGTAGTATATAACATAGCCATGTAGTGTATTGCACAGGTATGTAGTATATTGGTCAGCCACGTAGTATATAGCAGAGCCACGTACTATATAACATAGCCACGTAGTATATTGTAGAGCCACGTAGTATATTGCACAGGCACATAGTATACTGCACAGCCACTTAGTATATAACACAGTCACATAGTGTATTGCACAGCTATGTAGTATATTGGTCAGCGACGTAGTATATAGCAGAGCCACGTAGTGTATAACATAGCCACGTAGTATATTTGTAGAGGCACGTAGTATATTGCATAGCATAGCCACGTAGTATATTGTAGAGGCACGTAGTATATTGCATAGCTAGATAGTATATTGCACAGCCACGTAGTATATAACAGAGCCACGTACTATATTGCGCAGTCGACGTAGTATATTGCACAGTCACGTTGTATATTGGACAGTCACGTTGTATATTGGACAGTCACGTTGTATATTGCACAGTCACGTTGTATATTGCCCAGCTACATAGTATATAGCACAGAGATGTAGTATGTAACAGAGCACACGCAGTATGTAACACAGCCCACGTAGTATATAGCAATGTGGGCTCTATATGCGGGGTTAAAAAAGACTTAAAATAAAAAATAAACATATACTCACCCTCCGAAGGCCCCTTGAAGTCCTGGCCCTGTGTGCGGTGCAGACGGCAGCTTCCAGTCCCAGGGTTGGTATGAGCGCAGGACCTGTGATGACGTCGCAGTCATATGACCGTGACATCATGGCAGGTCCTTCTCGCATAGCATCCTTGGCACCGGAACCTGCTGCTTGCACTGCCGAGGACAGCGCCACGTCGGAGGGTGAGAATAACCTTTTTTTTTCTATTATTATTATTTGTAACATTAGAACTTTTTACTATTGATGCTGCATACGCAGCATCAATAGTAAAAAGTTGGTCACACAGGGTTAATAGCTGCGGTAATGGAGTGCGTTACACCGCGGTCCGTTAACACTGGCATTAACCCTGTGTGAGCGCTCACCGCTGACTGCTGGGCACTAAAGCAGCGGCCATTTCGCTGCCAGACTATGGCCGTCGCTTATTGGTCTTAGCAAAACGCCCACGACCATTGCCACGACCAATCAGCGACTTGGATTTCCATGACAAACAGAGGCCGCCACCAATGAATATCCGTGACAGACAGACAGATGGAAGTGACCCTTAGACAATTATATAGATTATGTAGATTGTGAGGGGCTGCAAGGAAGACGTGAGACAGGGACTGAGGGACAGAAAAGCAGCTTCTTGATATGTTATAAAAGTGAAAGATACTTTATGGCAAACTGTGGAACTTTGTGGCTGGGAGTTTGCTTTACGTGGAAATTCAACAAACTTTGCATAAGTCAGCAGTACAAGTGAAAATAAAGGTAGCGTCACACTCAGCAACTTTCCAACGATCACGATCAGCGATACGACCTGGCCGTGATCGTTGGTAACGGTAAGTCATTGCGTGGTCGCTGGAGAGCTGTCAGACAGACAGCTCTCCAGCGACCAACGATGCCGAAGTCCCCGGGTAACCAGGGTAAACATCGGGTTACTAAGCGAAGGGCCGCGCTTAGTAACCTGATGTTTACCCTGGTTACCATTGTAAATGTAAAAAAAAAACACTACATACTCACATTCCGGTGTCTGTCACGTCAGATTACAGCAAGAGAGTGTGTGAAAGAAAAGCAGAATCACACGCATACTTGGTGTTGCGGCTTTCTAGTAAGTGTTTTATCTCATCCTAGAGCTGGACTCACGGCTACACTGTTCAATACTTTTGTATTATATCCTCCATGCTTTTGTTGCTTCTGAATATGTGCTGCAAAGAGACAGTAGAGCAGGAATAGATCATCTATGAGTGTGAAGTATTTAGGAAACATTATGGCAGCCAGTCTCCACCCACTATCTCAGCGATATGTGAAAATTAAAGATAAAGTCGGCAGAGAGAAAAACTGGTAAAAAAAAATATACAGGTCATATAATGGCCAGAAATAATGTTATTCCCCATGAACAAACATGACAACTTATTGTGAAAATTTACCAGAAAGGAAACAAACGCATAAACTTACCTAATAAAAAAAAAGTCATGTGATTGCACCATTGTTGCATCAGTCCAGTTTTTACAAACATGTCAATAATAAATCTCTGCCATTTTTGGTTTATTATATCTTCAGCTGGGAGTCTGGTAATTTACAGGCTATTTTGCGGAGTCACAATGTTAATTATGGGAAGTTCTCGTGCACCTTTCCCCGCTCGAGGCGGTGCGAGCCTGCGATGGAGCTAGAATGTGAGCGCATGATGCCGCACCACACAGGTGGTAGGAGATGCTGCGTAAAGGTACCGACATAACGGACTTGACATTCAAAAAAATAGGAAATATATGTATAATTTGACTATAGACCTGCGCTAAATACTAGAAATTGATTAATGCCGGCTTCATTCTACATTCTGGACATACAGTTAGGTCCATATATATTTGGACAGAGACAACATTTTTCTAATTTTGGTTATAGACCTTACCACAATGAATTTTAAACAAAACAATTCAGATGCAGTTGAAGTTCAGACTTTCAGCTTTCATTTGAGGGTTTCCACATAAAAATTGGATGAAGGGTTTAGGAGTTTCAGCTCCGTAACATGTGCAACCCTGTTTTTAAAGGGACCAAAAGTAATTGGACAATTGACTCCAAGGCTATTTCATGGACAGGTGTGGGCAATCCCTTCGTTATGTAATTCTCAATTAAGCAGATAAAAGGCCTGGAGTTGATTTGAGATGTGGTGCTGCATTTGGAAGGTTTTGTTCTGAAGTAAACATGCGGTCATAGGAGCTCTCCATGCAGGTGAAACAAGCCATCCTTAAGCTGTGAAAACAGAAAAAAAACCATCCGAGAAATTGCTACAATATTGGGAGTGGCAAAATCTACAGTTTGGTACATCCTGAGAAAGAAAGAAAGCACTGGAACTCATCAATGCAAAAAGATCTGGGCGCCCACGGAAGACAACAGTGGTGGAAAATCGTAGAATAATCTCCATGGTGAAGAGAAATCCCTTCACAACAGCCACCCAAGTGAACAACACTCTCCAGGAGGTCGGCGTATCAATATCCAAATCTACCATAAAGAGAAGACTGCATGAAAGTAACTACAGAGGGTTCACTGCACGGTGCAGCCACTCATAAGCATCAAGAATAAAAAGGCTAGACTGGACTTTGCAAAAAACATCTAAAAAAGCCAGCAGAGTTTTGGAAGAACATTCTTTGGACAGATGAAACCAAGATCAACCTCTACCAGAATGATGGAAAGAGAAAAGTATGGCGAAGGCGTGGTACAGCTCATGATCCAAAGCATACCACATCATCTGTAAAACACGGCGGAGGCAATGTGATGGCGCGGGCATGCATGGCTGCCAGTGGCACTGGGTCACTAGTGTTTATGGATGATGTGACACAGGACAGAAGCAGCCGAATGAATTCTGAGGTATTCAGAGACATACTGTGTGCTCAGATCCAGCCAAATGCAGCCAAACTGATTGGTCGTCGTTTCATTCTACAGATGGACAATAACCCAAAACATAAAGCCAAAGCAACCCAGGAGTTTATTAAAGCAAAGAAGTGGAATATTCTTGAATGGCCAAGTCAGTCACCTGATCTCAACCCAATAGAGCAGCATTTCACTTGTTAAAGACTAAACTTCAGACAGAAAGGCCCACAATTAAACAGCAACAGAAAACCACCGCAGTGAAGGCCTGGCAGAGCTTCAAAAAGGAGGGAACACAGCATCTGGTGATGTCCATGAGTTCAAGACTTCAGGCAGTCATTGACAACAAAGGGTTTTCAACCAAGTACTAGAAATGAACATTTTATTTAAAATTATTTAATCTGTCCAATTACTTTTGGTCCCTTTAAAAACAGGGTGGCACATGTTAAGGAGCTGATACTCCTAAACCCTTCATCCAATTTTAATGTGGATACCCTCAAATGAAAGCTGAAAGTCTGAACTTCAACTGCATCTGAATTGTTTTGTTTAAAATTCATTGTGGTGATGTCTATAACCAAAATTAGAAAAATGTTGTCTCTGTCCAAATATATATGGACCTAACTGTATTGTTTTATCTGTTTTTTTTTTTTTTTAAATTGTAGATTATTTTAGACTATTTTATGTACATGTTTTCCTACGCAGCTTTTCTATTCTATGAAATGCGTTCTCTGCTGCCGTCCGTGTAAAAGGTAAAAGGAACCTGTCAGCAGATTGTTAGACCCCCAAAGTAGCGTCATCTATCTAAAGTCCCTTTAATGAAGGTGGATCGACATTCCCTGAAATGAGGTGGTGCTCGTGGAGAAACTCAAATGCATATTTCAATAAAGTTCCGGCGCTCAGCGTGAGCTCACAGTTACTTCCTCCCTCGCCCTAGTTCTCGCGCCAGAGCCATCATTGCACAGTTAGGTCCCGATGATGTTTGGGAGCCAGACTATCGATCTGCGCATGCGCCGCCCCTGGGAATGACAGCTCTTGTGCAAGATCTCTGGCAAGGGGTCGGGCAACAGGTGGGAAAGGAGGGAGTCAGGCCGCAGAGCTGTCTGTGCAGGGTCAAGCATAAAAATTTTTAGATACATTTCTATAAAACAGAGGCAGGGACTTATTAAAAAGTATGGACGTATTCAACATTACAGGGACTTTACGTAGATGACGTTAGTTTGGGGTCTAAAAATCTGCTGGCAAGTTCCATGAGCCCAGAGCAGTGTAAGATAACAAAAAACCTATATCAATTCCCTAACCAGCAACGTTCCTCCTCACTCCATACTGTGCCCCCTGCCATTATCAGTTTATTCCTGATCTGACTGAATGCGAAGGCTGCAGCTGATCAGTGACTGCTGATTGGCTGCAGGGGTCAAGTGATGCTTCTTGTGGAATGTTGGAGGAGAGGGACACATACGGGGTACAGAGGGTCCGGAAGGTGACTAGATTTTTTTTTCTTATATTGCACTGGGCCCATTAGGATTAACTTGTATATTAGTAGATAACTCCTTTAACCAAGCACTCCGGCTTGTGGAGGTACCAATGTCTATCATAACCTTGTACTAACAAATTGCTCCTGATTCAATGTCAATGATTGAATTGTTTCCAAATTAAAGCGTCATGAAATATAACGCACCAACGCTCAATGGTATGATGTGTAAAGACCGTATACACTTATGCAATTATTTTTCTTCCATTGCACCCAAAATATAGAATTCAGTTGTTTTGAGTCTGTAGCTATGTTTATGTGTTTCCATGGCTACAGACTACATATGAACCATTTGTGTAGTCAGATGTTACTCCATCCCATCAAATGTTACTCCATATCATCTGTGCCTTTTTCCAACATCTGTAAATTTTGTAAAGATGGACAGAAGGTAACACTTCTCTATGGCCTCTACATCTATGTAGTAGCTCACATATTTTTTTTTCCAGGTATAGGTGAACATTTGTGGCATCTATTATGTCTGCTAATATCCCTGAAGGACGGCTAACTGGTTAAATCTTGTAGAAGTGAGATCTGGTACATTCTTTGGATTTTCTTTGCTGTCATCATCACTCTTCAAATCGGCCACTTTCATTACACAAATAATAGTAAAAGGACGACTTAGAAGAGTTTCATAAGCTTGCTAGTAAACAAGATCACAAGATGAAGCAACCTTGGGAAAGTTCTCAGAATTGCAGAACATACCGTAAATTATTGTTTACCAGCACAATACTCTGGGATCTAACACTGATATATTATAAAGTTGCAGTAAAAATGATTACCCCCTCCCTCATTACAAATCACTTAGGTTTATTAGTAAAGTTTACATACTTTCCGTCATTTGCAATAAACCAAACAAGAAGAATTTCAATAGCCCAACACAACTAAGATAACAAGTGGTTTCTACAAATTCTTGACAAAATTCCACTTGTACTGACTACTGCAGTCCCAGAATTATTCAGCCCCTCCATAAGTGTTTTTAGTAGTTAGCAGAGCCTCTATGGCTGTTATGACCTGCTGCAGACGTGATGTATATTCAGACAACGGCTTCTGGCAGCATTCTTGAGGAATCTCTGTTTACTTCTCATGGGCAATGGTCTGCGGGTCACTAATATCTTTGGGTCGTCAAGAGAGTAGTACAAAAAGAGAAGAGATCATTACCTTGTACCATTAAGGAAAATAATATAAAAAGATAGTAAATGCATGGGATTTTCTTAGAGATACAATTGGAAGCAAATTTTGCAAGTTCAAAGAGACACTGCCTATATCATCTGGACATGGCAGGAAGAAGAAGCTATCACCGGCTCCCATCAATGTCTCCATGTCCGAACTCCAATACTTCGCATCAACTGACCCAAAAGCACAAGAAAAGTCATCTCCAATATTCTCTAAACCATATGACAGAAGCTTTGGGAGCAATAAACAAAACTGGAACTTTTCTAGCCTATGGATCAGCGCTATGTCTGGAAGAGAAAGAATGAAGCATATGCTGAAAAGTAGATTCCACCTTCGATGAAGCATGGTGGAGGCTTGGCAATGCCTACAATTAACCATAGAAGTGGCTCGATGATGCCTATAATAAAACATAGTGGTGGCTTGGTGATGCCTGCAGTGAAGTATGGCGGGGTTCAGTGATTACTTCACTTAAATTGAACCTGTCAGCAGGACTAAGCTCAGTAAACTACAGACATACTTAGACCTGCGAACTTTCGTCATCTATCTAAAGTCCCTTTAATAAAGGTAGATGGACATTCGGTGAATTGAGGTGGTGCTCAAATATGTATTTCAATAAAGTCCCGGCTCTGTGAGCACCAGAGCTTCACTGAAATACATTCTTCTCACAATTACGTGTCCCCCCCAGCTCGAGTTTTCTCGCAAGCGCCATCATTCCTTGGGGCGGCACGTGCGTAGTTAGGTCCCAATGACATTTGAGAGCTGGACAATTGGTCTGAGCATGCACCGCCTCTGGGAATGACAGTACTTTTGCAAGATCTCCTGCATGGGTTCTAGCAATGGGTGGGAAATTACTGACTGAGGCCATAGAACTGTATGTGCAGGGATAAGCATAAGAATTTGCAGATGGATTTCTATAAAATAGAGTCACGGACTTATTAAAAAGTATGGATGTATTCAACATTACAGGGACTTTACATAGATGACATTAGCTTGGGGTCTAAAAATCTGCCCAGAGCAGTCCAAGATAACAAAAACCTGCATCACTTATCTAACCAGCATCGTTCCTCCACACTCCATATTGCGCCCCCTGCCATTATCAGTTTATTCCTGTTCTGACTGAATGTGAAGGCTGCAGCTGATCAGTGACTGCTGATTGGCTGCAGGGGTCAAGTGATGCCGCTTGTGGAATGTTGATGAGAGGGACACATATGGGGTGCAGAGGGCCCGGAAGGTGACTAGTTTTTTTTTTTTGTTTTCTTACATTGCACTGGGCCCATTAGGATTAACTTGCATATTAGTAGAGAACTCCTTTAAAACCAGTTTACACGTATGCTTTACAGTAGTCACATAAATTTAGAAAACTTGTGTCTGGAAATGATTGTCTTCTACTGGGGAGTTTTGTGGGCATGCTCTGTCACCTGGGCGGAGGTCACTGTGATGTAAGCTGATTCATTTATCTATTGACAATCGTGGTTCTGATATTAGCCGCCTCTTGGTTTATATCAGTGATCATAAGATCACTGCTGAGAAGTGATCTCTACAGAACAGGTAGTGATTACCGCTGATCATAATTAGATGACTACTGAGAAGTGATCTCTACAGAACAGGGAGTGATTACCGCTGATCATGATGAGATGACTACTGAGAAGTGATCTCTACAGAACAGGGAGTAATTACCGCTGATCATGATGAGATGACTACTGAGAAGTGATCTCTACAGAACAGGGAGTGATCACCGCTGATCATGATGAGATGACTACTGAGAAGTGATCTCTATAGAACAGGAAATGATCACCACTGATCATGATGAGATGACTACTGAGAAGTGATCTCTACAGAACAGGTAGTGATTACCGCTGATCATAATTAGATGACTACTGAGAAGTGATCTCTACAGAACAGGGAGTGATTACCGCTGATCATGATGAGATGACTACTGAGAAGTGATCTCTACAGAACAGGTAGTGATTACCGCTGATCATAATTAGATGACTACTGAGAAGTGATCTCTACAGAACAGGGAGTGATTACCGCTGATCATGATGAGATGACTACTGAGAAGTGATCTCTACAGAACAGGGAGTGATCACCGCTGATCATGATGAGATGACTACTGAGAAGTGATCTCTATAGAACAGGAAGTGATCACCAACTGATCATGACGAGATGACTACTGAGAAGTGATCTCTACAGAACAGGGAGTGATCACCACTGATCATGACGAGATGACTACTGAGAAGTGATCTCTACAGAACAGGGAGTGATCACCGCTGATCATGATGAGATGACTACTGAGAAGTGATCTCTATAGAACAGGAAGTGATCACCACTGATCATGACGAGATGACTACTGAGAAGTGATCTCTACAGAACAGGGAGTGATCACCGCTGATCATGATGAGATGACTACTGAGAAGTGATCTCTATAGAACAGGAAGTGATCACCACTGATCATGATGAGATGACTACTGAGAAGTGATCTCTACAGAACAGGGAGTGATTACCACTGATCATGATGAGATGACTACTGAGAAGTGATCTCTACAGAACAGGGAGTGATTACCGCTGATCATGATGAGATGGCTACTGAGAAGTGATCTCTACAGAACAGGGAGTGATCACCGCTGATCATGATGAGATGACTACTGAGAAGTGATCTCTACAGAACAGGGAGTGATCACCACTGATCATGATGAGATGACTACTGAGAAGTGATCTCTACAGAACAGGAAGTGATCACCACTGATCATGATGAGATGACTACTGAGAAGTGATCTCTACAGAACAGGGAGTGATTACCGCTGATCATGATGAGATGGCTACTGAGAAGTGATCTCTACAGAACAGGAAGTGATCACCACTGATCATGATGAGATGACTACTGAGAAGTGATCTCTACAGAACAGGGAGTGATCACCGCTGATCATGATGAGATGACTACTGAGAAGTGATCTCTACAGAACAGGAAGTGATCACCACTGATCATGATGAGATGACTACTGAGAAGTGATCTCTACAGAACAGGGAGTGATCACCGCTGATCATAATGAGATGACTACTGAGCAGTGACCTCTACAGAACAGGGAGTGATCACCGCTGATCATGATGAGATGACTACTGAGAAGTGATCTCTACAGAACAGGGAGTGATTACCGCTGATCATAATTAGATGACTACTGAGAAGTTACTTCTACAGAACAGGGAGTGATTACCGCTGATCATGATGAGATGGCTACTGAGAAGTGATCTCTACAGAACAGGGAGTGATCACCACTGATCATGATGAGATAACTACTGAGAAGTGATCTCTACAGAACAGGGAGTGATCACCGCTGATCATGATGGGATGACTACTGAGAAGTGATCTCTACAGAACAGGGAGTGATTACCACTGATCATGATGAGATAACTACTGAGAAGTGATCTCTACAGAACAGGGAGTGATCACCGCTGATCATGATGGGATGACTACTGAGAAGTGATCTCTACAGAACAGGGAGTGATCACCACTGATCATGATGAGATGACTACTGAGAAGTGATCTCTACAGAACAGGGAGTGATTACCGCTGATCATAATTAGATGACTACTGAGAAGTTACTTCTACAGAACAGGGAGTGATTACCGCTGATCGTGATGAGATGGCTACTGAGAAGTGACCTCTACAGAACAGGGAGTGATTACCGCTGATCATGATGAGATGACTACTGAGAAGTGATCTCTACAGAACAGGGAGTGATTACCGCTGATCATGATGAGATGACTACTGAGAAGTGATCTCTACAGAACAGGGAGTGATTACCGCTGATCATGATGAGATGACTACTGAGAAGTGATCTCTACAGAACAGGGAGTGATTAAGGCTGATCATGATGAGATGGCTACTGAGAAGTGATCTCTACAGATCAGAGAGTGATAGCTTCTGATCATAATGAGATGATTACTGAGAAGTCATCTCTACAGAACAGGGAGTGATTACCGCTGATCATGATGAGATAACTACTGAGAAGTGATCTCTACAGAACAGGGAGTGATCACCACTGATCATGATGAGATAACTACTGAGAAGTGATCTCTACAGAACAGGGAGTGATCACCGCTGATCATGATGGGATGACTACTGAGAAGTGATCTCTACAGAACAGGGAGTGATCACCACTGATCATGATAAGATGACTACTGAGAAGTGATCTCTACAGAACAGGGAGTGATTACCGCTGATCATGATGAGATAACTACTGAGAAGTGATCTCTACAGAACAGGGAGTGATTACCGCTGATCATGATGAGATGACTACTGAGAAGTGATCTCTACAGAACAGGGAGTGATTACCGCTGATCATGATGAGATGACTACTGAGACATCATCTCTACAGAACAGGGAGTGATTACCGCTGATCAAGATGAGATGATTACTGAGAAGTGATCTCTACAGAACAGGGAGTGACAGCCTCTGAACATAATAAGATGACTACCGAGAAGTGATCTCTACAGATCAGAGAGTGACAGCTTCTGATCATAATGAGATGATTACTGAGAAGTCCTCCCTACAGAACAGGGAGTGACAGCTCCTGATCCTTCAGCTTGTGATTAGGGATGAGTAGACCGTGGAAGTTCAGGTTCTGGTACCCGACCAACACTTTATTCCAGAGTTCGGTTTGGTATCAGAACTGTACCTGAAGTCAGGGCCGCCATCAGGGCATTACGGCCGTGACTGGCGTATGGGACCCAGTGGGCAGAGGGGGCCCGTCTTATCTGCTCACTGGGCCCCTACCGGCAGCCGCAGGCTAAACCGGGCCCTTAGCGGCGCTGCAGCTGTTTAACACTATTGATGTGCGGGCCCGCCAGTCAATCTGAGGCTGGCAGCTGACGTCAGCTGCAGAGTGCATGTCGCCGGCGTCTGACATCATTGTCAGTCGCCGGCGAGTGCGAACTTCAGCTGCGTGGAGAGAGCTTCGCCCGCCGCAGGAGAGCGGTCAGGTGACAAGAACTTTTTTTTTTTTTATTGAGAGCGGCGATCCTGGGGGCCCAGGGCAGAATGCTGGACACAGGGGCAGAATGCTGGACACAGGGGCAGAACGCTGGATACAGGGGCAGAATGCCGCTGGACAAAGGGGCAGAACGCTGGACAAAGGGGCAGAATGCTGGACATAGGGGCAGAAAGCTGAACACAGGGGCAGTACGCTGGACACAGGGGCAGAAAGTTGGACACAGGGGCAGAACGCTGGACACAGTGGGGCAGAATGCTGGACAAAGGGGCAGAAAGTTGGACACACTGGGGCAGAACGCTGGACACAGGGGCAGAAAGCTGGACACAGGGGAAGAAAGTTGGACACAGGGGCAGAACGCTGGACACAGGGGCAGAGCGCTGGACACACTGGGGCAAAATGCTGGACACAGGGGCAGAAAGCTGGACACAGGGGCAGAACGCTGGACACGGGCAGAACGCTGGACACAGGGGCAGGACGCTGGGCACAAGGGCAGAACGCTGGACACAGGGGCAGAAAGCTGGACACAGAGGCAGAACGCTGGAGACAGAGGCAGAACGCTGGACACAGAGGCAAAACGCTGGACACACTGGGGCAGAATGCTGGACACAGGGGCAGAAAGCTGGACACAGGGGCAGAACGCTGGACACGGGCAGAACGCTGGACACAGGGGCAGAAAGCTGGACACAGAGGCAGATCGCTGGACACAGAGGCAGAACGCTGGACACAGAGGCAGAACGCTGGACACAGAGGCAGAACGCTGGACACAGAGGCAGAACGCTGGACACAGGGGCAGAAAGTTGGACACGGGTAGAACGCTGGGCACAAGGGCAGAACGCTGGGCACAGGGGCAGAACGCTGGACACGGGCAGAACGCTGGACACAGGGGCAGAACACTGGACACAGGGGCAGAACACTGGACACAGGGGCAGAAAACTGGACATGGGCAGAAAGCTGAACACAGGGGCAGAACACTGGACACAGGGCCAGAATGCTGGACACGGGGCAGAACGTTGGATACAGGGGCAGAATGCCTCTGGACAAAGGGGCAGAACCCTGGACAAAGGGGCAGAATGCTGGACATAGGGGCAGTACGCTGGACACAGGGGCAGAAAGTTGGACACAGGGGCAGAACGCTGGACACACTGGGGCAGAATGCTGGACAAAGGGGCAGAAAGTTGGACACACTGGGGCAGAACGCTGGACACAGGGGCAGAAAGCTGGACACAGGGGAAGAAAGTTGGACACGGGGCAGAACGCTGGACACAGGGGCAGAGCGCTGGACACACTGGGGCAAAATGCTGGACACAGGGGCAGAAAGCTGGACACAGGGGCAGAACGCTGGACACGGGCAGAACGCTGGACACAGGGGCAGGACGCTGGACACAAGGGCAGAACGCTGGACACAGGGGCAGAAAGCTGGAGACAGAGGCAGAACGCTGGAGACAGAGGCAGAACGCTGGACACAGAGGCAAAACGCTGGACACACTGGGGCAGAATGCTGGACACAGGGGCAGAAAGCTGGACACAGGGGCAGAACGCTGGAGACGGGCAGAACGCTGGACACAGGGGCAGAAAGCTGGACACAGAGGCAGATCGCTGGACACAGAGGCAGAACGCTGGACACAGAGGCAGAACGCTGGACACAGAGGCAGAACGCTGGACACAGAGGCAGAACGCTGGACACAGGGGCAGAAAGTTGGACACGGGTAGAACGCTGGGCACAGGGGCAGAACGCTGGACACAGGGGCAGAACGCTGGACACAGGGGCAGAACGCTGGACACAGGGGCAGAAAACTGGACATGGGCAGAAAGCTGAACACAGGGGCAGAACACTGGACACAGGGCCAGAATGCTGGACACGGGGTAGAATCGAGATACGGGGCATGATTGGAGACACAGGGGGCAGGATGAAAGACATGGCGGCATGACTGGAGACATTGGGGCATGACTGGAGACAGATGGGGCAGGATTGGAAACAGATGGGGCAGAATGGAGACACAGGGGGCATGATTGGAGACATGGGGGCATGATTGGAGACGGGGCAGAATGGAGATACGGGCATGATTGGAAACACTGGGGCAGGATTGGAGACAGATGGGGCAGGATCATGGGGCAGGATGGATACGATGGAGACAGATGGGGCAGGATGGGGAGATCATATGGGGCAGAATGGATACTCATGAGGGCAGGATGGGAGAACATATGGCTGACGCCAGGAATGAGACACACGGGGGCTAGGATGGCGAATATTATTACCATAGGGGCTAATTAAGGGATATTATTACTGCAGTGATGTATTTATTTTATTTTTTGAGTATACTGTTTTAAATGGGGGGCAGTCCTGTTACTGTGTAGAGTGATACTATGTCGCCTTCTTCATGTGGTGTAATGTAGGAGTTGGGAAAATTAAGTAATGTGTTCTGCAAGCGGAACTCGAGATAACAGTGTTATTTCCTGCAGAGATGAGTCCTGGCTGCATGAAGTGATGGCGGTCTGTGCTGGATGAAAGATGAAAAACAAAGATGAAGGACTTCACCTGGAGATGTCACTGGTGAGTCAGTGTGTTACCTATACACTGACGCTATACACTGTATACTATATACAGCGGTCCTGTGTATAATGTCACCAGTGATCACTGTATTACCTATACACTATATACAGAGCTCCTGTGTATAATGTCACTGGTGATCACTGTATTACCTGTACACGGACACTGCATACTAAGTACAGATCTCCTGTGTATAATGGCACTGATGGTGACAATATTGTGGTTTTTTTTTATTACTGATCAGTATTGTAGTATTCAGTCACTATGTGGTGGTAATATGTGGTCTGGTCATGATGTTGTGGTATTTGTTCCTTGTATGTGATATTATTCGGTCACTGGTGGTAATATGTCATCTGGTCATAGTGCTGTGGTATTTGTTCCTTGTATGTGGTATTATAGGTCATTTTAAAAATTGAAAAATAAATAAAAATATACCTAAATTGTATTGCATATTTTAACAAATATTTAATAGGTTACAGTAGAGTAGGGCCTGGCCAAAAGTGTCTACCTTGTCATTTTGGTGGCTTAAAAAAATCTTTTGGCCAAAACAAAAGTTGCCGGCTATATGTGTGATCTGGTGATGGGAACTGTCAATGTGTGATAGGTGAGAAGTGGAGATTTTCCAATAGAGAGCAGTGGGACTGTGGACAGTTCGAGGGGCGGAGCGTGGAGGTGGGGCTGGGGTGGAGCCTGGGCGGAGTCTCAAGGGGGCCCCAAAAATGTTGCCAGTATGGGGCCCCGAAATTTCTAGTGGCAGCCCTGCCTGAAGTTTAACCAGAACTCGAACCCGAACCTCACTGAAAACAATGGAGACTCGAACTTTTGAGCTGGAAAATTCTCTCTCCTCTTGGACTTCCCCCGGAATTCTGAACATTGCAACAAACTTCTGGGAGAAGTCAGTGTTCAGCATTTAGCACCGGACACTAACTGGCTGGTACAAACCCCGAATATTTGAGTTCCATCATCTCCACTTGTGTTGTGATGATAATGAGATGACTAAACTCCACAGAACAGAAAGTATCAGCCTATTGTTAGACTTGTACTTAGTGAAAAAACTGCAAGTGTCTTGTCCCACGACTTGGAAATCATACAGTATTGTATTATCATTTTATTGCTGTTATACTGCTGTGCAATCAGTTTGCCTTTCAGAAGTTTGTCTTGTCTCTCTCCCTGTAGACCAGCTCTGATATCAGTAACCCCTCCCTTCTTCCCCAGGTTGCATTTTTCAGCCAACTTTCTGGGTTCATCTCTGTATATCTCTGGTTCAGAATTGTTTTTTTTTTACCTACTGCTACTATTACTATTGTCCATAATACAAGAATTCAGCCTGAGAATAAACTTTTTCTGGAATCTTCATACGTAACTCTGCAGTAGAATTGAAGCAATCTGATGAAATGTCCTTGTGTGAGTACTGGTTCAATACAGACATCCATAGAAATGTTGTCTAAAGAGCTCCACACTCACCTCACAGCCTCGTTATGGAGGCAGAATAGCAAGTTTTCAGAATGGTTTTAAAGATATATAGCGTCATACAAAAATTGGACAAAAACATAAATACATGTTTGTGAAGGGATTAATTTCTATCATAACCATATACTAATAAATTGCTCCTGATTCAATGTCCTAATATGACTAAATTGGTTCCAAATTAGGGCGTCACTAAATATAACGCACCGATGCTCAATAGTATGATGTGTAAAGCCCGTATACACTTTTGCAATTATTTTTCTTCCAATGCATCCAAAATATAGAATTCATACAAAAATGAGCTGTGTGTGCAAAAGTGAGTATCTTGTTTATGTCCTCCACATCTACTTTATATAGTAGCTCATGTTTTTTTTCCAGATATAGGTGTCATGGGTGTGTCAGATGCTACAGTCTCTCTGCATCTGGCTGCAGAAGGTCTCTGCGTTTGGCATTGCAGATGCCGTCTTGATCCTTCTGACTTTTGGACCCAGTGGCAACCTCCCTCCGTCTCTAATTGACACACCTGGACCTGGGTGTTTATAGACTCCCAGTCTGCTTCAGGGAGTCGCCGGTGATATTCACATTTTCCCTTGTGAAAGCTTGAAGAGATAGCAGTTGACTAACTTCCTCTCTGGAGCTGTTGAATGACGTTTGTTGTTACCTCTCTGAGTCTGCTCAAGTTAAGTTGCTTCCCCCTTGTTTGTCTCCCTTCTTTTCTTTAGTGTACAGTGAGGACTGACCAGTTCTCATCCCCCCTTCCTTATTCAGGGCCTAGCTCTAGGGATATACAGGGCTTAGGTTCCTGCTCAGTGATTGGTGCGGAACCAATATAGGGATGGTAGGGGAGGCAGGATGCTATTGGATCTGCCTAGGGGTCTCCACTCCCTATTTCTCTAGCGGTTCGGTTTCCTTCCCCTCGTATTGCACATAGTCTTCCCACACTGTGCGTGACAATAGCTGTCCATTTTTGGCATCTAATATGTCAACTAATATCCCTGAAGGACATCTAACTGGTTAAATCTTGTAGAAGTGAGATCTGGTACATTCTTTGAATTTTCTTTGCTGTAATCATCACTCTTCAGATCGGCCACTTTCATTACACAAATAATAGTAAAAAGACGACTTAGAAGAGCTTCATAGGCTTTCTAGAAAACAAGATCACAAGATGAATTAACCTTGGGAAAGTTCTCAGAATGGCAGAACATAAATTATTATTTACTAGGGATGAGCAAATAGTGAAATATTCGAATTTGGGAAAATCGGCACAAATAATTGCTAATATGCGCGAATCCAATGCAAGTCAATGGGAAAGCCGAATATTTTTCTGCTGGACCCAACAAACAGGTCTGGGGGCCTGAGAAAAAGCTGAAATGCATGGGAAAGAGCTAAAACTAAATGGGAACAGCATGGAGAAGATACTCACATATGGTATCTGGGAATAATGTCAGACTATTGCGCTGGTTTTACAGATTTTTAAAAAGACCTACCAAGCCAACATTTTTTTTTAAAGGGAAAAATGCTAAGAAACATTTTTTCCTTCATAATTACATGTATATAATGCAAAATAAAAAAAATAAAAAAATAAAAATTATACCTCCCCTTTAGCTTATGTTCACACTGAGCGTTTTGGCATTAGTTTTTCCTTTAACGTTTGGGCTCTCACTCCTACATTTGGGCGGACCCTCCCTCATGCCAAATAGTTAGCAAGATAGTGGAATACATATTCCCCATCCCTTAACAATGCCATTTCAAACATGCCCATTTAAATTTTGGGATTCGCCCGCCACCAGCACCATGTCCACCACGTCATTATGCGGCCCTCGCTTACAATTTGCAGTGTGCCAGTAGGTGCCGTGAAACCTCGGTGATGCCTATAGTGAAGTATGGTGGTGGTTCATGTGATTACTTCACTTAAAGGGAACCTGTCAGCAGGACTGTGCTCAGTAAACTACAGACACTGTCAGGTCAGCGCCGTTATACTGATTAAAATGATACCTTGGTTGATGAAGTCCGTCTTGTGGTTGTTTAATCTTTATTTGCAGTTTTCAGTTAATGATATTCTCCTGCTTGTGCCTGTGGGCGGGGCTGAGACACGCCTGTGGGCGGGGCTGTGAGGGGGCTTTATGTGGTGCTCTGCTTACATATGCATGTTTATTGGCTTATGACGGGTCACTGACCTCAGTCACCTGCCCCTATTTTACATACTGCATGGAATATTGTGTGAGAATCTCATTAATTGAAAATCACACATGCAGATTAAACAACAACCACAAGATGGATTTCATCAAACCAGGGATCATTTTTATTAGTATTACAGTGTCAAACTGACACTGTTTGTAGTTTACAGAGCACAATCCTGTTGACAGGTTTGCTTAAAGCATGATGAGGACTCTTCGATGTCTACAGTGAAACATGGCAGTGGTTAGGTGATGCCTACAATCAAGCATAGCGGTAGCTTGGTGATGCCTAAAGTGAAGCATGGCTCCATGATACCTACAGTAAAGCATGGCGGTGGCTTAGCGATACTCTGGATCTGCTTTTGCTTCCTTTGACACTGAAACCTTGCAAAGTGTGGAGGACAAGATGGATTTAATTATCAGGAAATGTTAGGAGAAAACATGTCTACTGCGAGGAATCTGAAACTTGGGTGTCATTGGACTTTCCAACAGGACAATGCAGGCTCCACTAAGGTTTTGTGTCAGACATCCTGGAAGATTCTGGAATGGATATTGGCCTCATTTGCATGGCAAATCAAACACTGATTTCTCAGTAACAGAGGAAAGAACTGGCACTGTATAGGCATTGCTGGACTTGTTGAAAGAGCGACATGCACATATTTCAGTGGTGAAATCCTGCTGACAGATTCCACACATTGCTTGTTATCTGTGTAAGGCAGCACAGGACAAGTCCCCCAGAGTGAGAGATGCACTTTTTTTAACTGCTCTTCACTTGGTCCAATAGATAAGGATTTTGAACTCCAGACCATTTCCCTCAATTAAAGGGATTTTATGGGATTTATCAAAATGGACTCAAAAGCCAGGAATAAGTTAAAGCGAAGCGGTTGAGATGTTTTACACATGGAAATAGTAGGTGTTGTCCTCTAACAAAAATTGTACTTTTTTTTTGCAGCGTTCCAATGTGACGGTCATGGTAAATCCAGCATAGGAGTCATATGCAAATCAAGGTATAAGTGGAATAAGTCATCATTGCACTCAAAAGAAACAGTCCAGGTGCACTGACACCACCCCAGTGCACTTCAAGCCTGATTTGCATATGACTTGTAAGCTGATTTCCCATGACAGGATCTCTAAAAAAAAAAAAAGGTACAATTTTTATTGGGGGACAAGTGCCTATATAGCCGTACCACTACTTCCATATAATAAAAACTTGTTGACGTCCCGTATAAATAAAAAGATATGCCCACCTCTAACAATCCAGCACTGCAGCTCTGGTGGTTCCAGAGGATCTAAGCTTACTGTCTGAACAGTCGGGCATTGGTCCTGTTCTGCCCTTAACTATATTGAGGTCGACTGACACAAGGTGAGGTTTTAATACTAGAGATAGGATAGGATCGTCCCTATTGGGTCACCTTGTGGTGGTGGAATCTTTTTTACACTTTTTTGATAAAAATAGTGTTAACCAAATACTCTATGTTAGTTAGACACACCATTACTACTTACTTGCTACAGTATATACGCTCATTTTGTTTTTTCTTGTTTTGTTTCTGTGACATGGCCACAGTGTTAATGTGCTCTTACACATTGCACATACAGTGGGGAAAAACAGTAGTCAGCCACCAATTGTGCAAGTTCTCCCACTTAAAAAAATGAGAGAGGCCTGTAATTAACATCATAGGTAGACCATAACTATGAGAGTCAAAATGAGAAAACAAATCCAGAAAATCACTTTGTCTGATTTGGCAAGATTTATTTTGCTAATTATGGTGAAAAATAAGTATTTGGTCACCTAAAAACATGCACGATTTCTGTCTCTCACAGACCTGTAACTTCTTCTTTAAGAGGCTCCTCTGTCCTCCACTCATTACCTGTAGTAATGGCACCTTTTTGACCTTGTTATCAATATAAAAGACACCTGTCCACAACCTCAAGCAGTCACACTCCAAACTCAACTATGGTGAAGACCAAAAAGCTGTCGAAGGACACCAGAAACAAAATTGTAGCCCTGCACCAGGCTGGGAAGACTGAATCTGCAATAGGCAAGCAGCTTGGTGTGATGAAATCAACTGTGGGAGCAATAATAAGAAAATGGAAGACATACAAGACCACTGATAATCTCCCTCAATCTGGGGCTCCACGCAAGATCTCACCCCGTGGGGTCAAAAGGATCACAAGAACGGTGAGCAAAAATCCCAGAACCACACGGGGAGGTGAATGACCTGCATAGAGCTGGGACCACCATAACAAAGGCTACCGTCAGTAACACACTACGCCGCCAGGGACTCATATCCTGCAGTGTCAGATGTGTCCCCCTGGTTAAGCCAGTACATGTCCGGGGCCATCTGAAGTTTGCTAGAGAGCATTTGGATTACCCAGAAGAATATTGGGAGAATGTCATATGGTCTGATGAAACCAAAGAAGCACTGTTTGGTAGAAACAAAACTCGTCATGTTTGGAGGAGACAGAATACTGAGTTGCATCCAAAGAACACCATACCTACTGTGAAGCATGGGGGTGGCAACATCAAACTTTGGGGCTGTTTCTCTGAAAAGGGACCAGGATGACTGATCCGTGTACATGAAAGAATGAATGGGGCCATGTATCGTGAGATTTTGAGTGCAAACCTCCTTCCATCAGCATGGGCATTAAAGATGAAACGTGGATGGTCTTTCAGCATGACAATGATCCCAAGCACACTGCCAGGGCAATGAAGAAGTGGCTTCGTAAAAAGCATATGAAGGTCCTGGAGTGGCCTAGCCAGTCTCCAGATCTCAACCCCATGGAAAACCTTTGGAAGGAGTTGAAAGTCCATGTTGCCAAGCGACAGGCCCAAAACATCACTGCTCTAGAGGACATCTGCATGGAGGAATTGGCCAACATACCAACAACAGTGTGTGCCAACCTTGTGAAGCCTTACAGAAAACGTTTGACCACTGTCAGTACCAACAAAGGATATAGAACAAAATATTGAGATGAACTTTAGTTAATGACCAAATTCTTATTTTCCACCATAATTTGTCAAATAAATCTTGTCATATCAAACAAGGTGGTTTTCTGGTTTTGTTTTCTCATTTTGACTCTCATAGTTGTGGTCTACCTATGATGTCAATTACAGGCCTCTCTTTTTAAGTGGGAGAACTTGCACAATTGGTGGTTGACTAAATACTTTTCTCCCCACTGCATATAAACTTATGTTCTAGCTCATTTTCTTGATTTTGCTGTAGTTTTTTTGTACCTTGTACACACAGGGTCGTGACTCGCCTGTTTGGGCTAGGCTTTTCATCTACGGTATATAACTTCCCATGGACAGGTGGCTGCACAGTCGGGGCCCCTGTCCTGCTCTGCCCTTATCTATACTGAGATTGGCTGATACGTCATAAGGTTTTAATGCTAGAGATAGGATAGGACCGTCCCGATTGGGTCACCTTGTCGTGGTGGCATGGCTTTTATGTTGTTTTTTTAAATCAAAATAGTGTTTACTAAGTTCTCTATGTTATTTACATGTACTATTACTCTTTACTTACTGCAGGGCATATACTGTTCTTATTTTTTTTCTTGCATTCGGTCTATGCTTCCTTCCTGCACTGATCACGTGGCGCACATTAATTATGGCTGCAGCGATCATGTGAACAACGCAACAAAGCAGCAGTCGGTGGGGACCACCAGCGCTGTGGTGCCATAGCAGAGAGAGATTAAAAAAATAAAATTAATTTTGATTTAACCCTTTCATGGCTCCTATCGACATTTTTATAACCCCCTATTAATTTAGAAATTCCCAAATAGGGCACACGAAAACGAAGTTTCTAAATTGGACAAACAGGGGATGAAATAAGTCGCTGGAAATGTTTTTCTTTCCCTCTGTCATTAGTATCAGATAATGACTATGCCGTAATTAATCGGATTACTAAATCTTGGATTGCGGGAAATACTTCTAAATATAACCCGTCTGGCAGCACGCTCACTATATAAACTCTATAAATGGGGTCTGTCCATCAAACTATCTTTTGCGGCGACTTGTCATTTTCGGGTCCCCATTAGTGCGGATCTGTGGATCTATTCATCCAGGCACAATGCTTCTATTAAGGAGCTGCTCTCCGACATGAGATACAAAGGAGGAAGCCGTATGAGAAAACAGCTTAGTCACCGCACGTGGTTTCTGGTCCACCTACCGAGCCCCGTGCGCTGTGGTTGTCAACAAATGATGTCACGCTGTACAATACATGCTCCAAACAAAGGACCCTCACTGTGCTCTGGTTTATTTCCCAGACGATGCTTAAAAGTTGCCGTCATCCAACCCTACCCCACCCCCATTCCTATCACACTTGCATAAAAATGTCATATAGATTTTTATTTTCCTCCATATTCTTTTTTTTTTCATTGTATAATTTTGCAATCTATTTTGGAAGTACAAACAGAAAAAAAAGGCAGAATTAAGATATCATAATCGGCGAATAGCCATAAAGGGTGCAGCTCATGAAACGTAAGTATAAAATAAATGATGTAATAGGTCCGAACCTTCAAAAGAAATTCTGAACATGATAGTAGCAGGAAAACTAATTAGAACAGAAAGGAAAAATAAATAAGTATAGAGAAAGGAGAGAAGGGACATGGATGTAGGACGGCAGGGTGACATAAAAAGAAATCACAAGATTTTTAAAGGGGATCTGTAGGTTTTTGCTATATAATCCCACAGCAGCACGATGTAGAGGCTGAGACCCTGATTCCGGCGATGTGTCACTTAGTTTACTGCTCGCAGCAGTGGTGATACAAGCACAGTTTTTTCTGCTGCAGATCTAGCAGAGCTCAGAATGCTGAGCTCTGTATTACCCCGCCCACACCGATTGGCAGATTTCTGTTTACACTGTGCATAGGCATAAAGCTGGCAATCAGTGGTGGGAGGTGGGATTACACAGAGCAGGATGCCTATATAGCACGAGACATCTAGTCCTGTATTGATAATCTCCTGCTGATAAAACACTGATTTAACAGAAACCAAAACATACAGTCTAGTGAGGCTACTTTCACACTTGCATCGGGCCGACGTACCGACGCACGTTGTGAAAAAAAATGAACAACGGGGGCAGCGGATGCAGTTTTTCAATGCATCCGCTGCCCCATTGTAATTTTCGGAGGAGGAGGGGGCGGAGTTCCGGCCGCGCATGCGCGATCGGAAATGGCGGACACGACGACAAAAAAACGTTACATGTAACGCTTTTTTTGTGCCGACGGTCCGCCAAAACACGACGCATCCATCGCACAATGCGTCGGCTAATGCAAGTCTATGGAGAAAAAACGCATCCTGCGGGCAAATTTGCAGGATGCGTTTTTTCTCCAAAACGACGCATTGCGACGTACGTCACACAACGCAAGTGTGAAAGTAGCCTAAGTTACACATTTCTGGAATCAGAGTTTCCGCTCCTACAACATGCTGCTCTCAGATTTGAAAGCAAAAAACTTGCTGACAGATTCCTTTTAAAGGGATAGGTGACATACAGGTGCTTCTCACAAAATTAGAATATCATCAAAAAGTTTATTTCAGTTCTTCAATATGAAAAGTGAAACTCAGATATTATATAGTCATTACAAACAGAGCGATCTATTTCAAGTGTTTATTTCTTTTAATGTTGATGATTATGGCTTACAGCCAATGAAAAACCCAGAAGTCATTATCTCAGTAAATTAGAATAATTAACAAAAACAGCCGCAAAGTTTTCCTAAGTGTTTACAAGGGTCCCTTAGTCTTTTTCAGTAGCTCCACAATCATGGGGAAGACTGCTGACATGACAGATATCCAGAAGGCAGTCACTGACACACTCCACAAGGAGGGGAAGCCACAAAAGGTCATTGGTAAAGAAGCCGGTTGTTCACAGAGCGCTGTATCCAAGCATATTAACCCCTTCATCCCCGGAGCTTTTTCCGTTTTTGTTTTTTGCTCCCCTTACTTCCAGAGCCATAACTTTTTTTATTTTTCTGTCAATATGGCCATGTGAGGGCTTATTTTTTGCGGGACGAGTTGTACTTTTGAACGACTCCATTGGTTTTACCATGTCGTGTAACAGAAAACGGAAAAAAAATTCCAAGTGCAATGAAATTGAAAAAAAAGTGCAATCAAACACTTGTTTTTTGTTTGGCTTTTTTGCTAGGTTCACTAAATGCTAAAACTGACCTGCCATTATGATTCTCCAGGTCATTATGAGTTCATAGACACCAAACATGTAAAGGTTCTTTTTTATCTAAGTGGTAAAAAAAACAAAATTTAATTTAAAAAAAAAATTGCGCAATTTTCCGATAACGGTAACGTCTCCAATTTTCGTGATCTGGGGTCAGGTGAGGGCTGATTTTTTGCGTGCCGAGTTTTTAATGATCTATTTTGGTGCAGATCGGTTCTTTTGATCGCCCGTTATTGCATTTTAATGCAATGTTGCAGTGACCAAAAAAACCCATAATTTTGGCGTTTTGATTTTTTTCTCGCTACACCATTTAGCGATCAGGTTAATCCTTTGTTTTTATCGCTAGATCGGGCAATTCTGAACGCGGCGGTACCAAATATGTGTAGGTTTGATTTTTTTTTTGATTGTTATATTTTGATTGGGGCGAAAGGGGGATTTATGGCAATGCACCGATGACCCCAATCATGTGACGGGGGTCAGCGGTCCGAGCACTTCCGGCCGCACAGCCGGGAGCGCTAGTTAAATGCCGCTGTCAGCGTTTGACGGCGGCATTTAACTAGTTAATGGGCGCAGGCGGATCGCGATTCCGCTCGCGCTCATTGCGCGCACATGTCAGCTGTACAAAACAGCTGACATGTCGCGGCTTTGAGGTGGGCTCACCGCCGGAGCCCAACCGCAGCCTTAAAAGGATTGTAAAGAAAAGGCCATTCACAAATTTGGGGATATTCACAAGGAGTGGACTGCTGCTGGAGTCATTGCTTCAAGAGCCACCACACACAGACGTATCCAGGACATGGGCTACAAGTGTCACATTCCTTGTGTCAGCCACTCATGACCAATAGACAACGCCATAAGTGTCCTACCTGGGCCAAGGAGATAAAGAACTGGACTGTTGTCAGTGGTCCAAGGTCTCATTTTCAGATAAAAGTAAATTTTGCATTTCATTTGGAAATCAAGGTCCCAGAGTCTGGAGGAAGAGTGGAGGCCACAATCCAAGCTGCTGGAGGTCTAGTGTGAAGTCTCCACAATCAGTGATGGTTTGGGAGCCATGTCATCTGCTGGTGTAGGTCCACTGTGTTTTATCAAGACCAAAGTCAGCGCAGCCGTCTACCAGGAAACTTTAGAGCACTTCATGCTTCACTCTGCCGACAAGTTTTTTGGAGATGGAAATTTCATTCTCCAGCAGGACATGGCACTGTCCACACTGCCAAAAGTACCAATACCTGGTTTACAAACAACAGTATCACTGAGCTTGATTGGCAGCAAACTCGCCTGACCTTAACCCCATAGAGAATCTATGGAGTATTGTCAAGAGGAAGATCAGACCCAACAACATCAGACCCAACAATGCAGACGAGCTGAAGGCTGCTATCAAAGCAACCTGGGCATCCATAACCCCTCAGCAGCGCCACAGGCTGATCGCCTCCATGCCACAGCGCATTGATGCAGTAATTGATGCAGAAGGATCCCCGACCAAGTATTGAGTGCAGTTACATACATTTCAGTAGGCCAACATTTCCAATTTTAAAATCTTTTTTTCAAGCTGGTGTTATAAAGTATTCTAATTTACAGAGATAATGACTTTTGGGCTTTCATTGGCTGTAAGCAATAATCATCAACATTAACAGAAATAAACACATGAAATAGATCACTCTGTAATGACTCTCTATAATATATGAGTTTCAGTTTTTGTATTGAAGAACTGAAATAAATTAACTTTTTAATGATATTCTAATTTTGTGTGAAGCACCTGTATATACTCAAATACAAAAATTATGATAAAAAGTATATTTATGTTGTTACACCGTTGGTTTTCTGGATTTATTTTATTGTTTGTTTAGTCATCGTTTGATATGAGCATTGTGCCTAGTCCTACCAATCAGTATTCTGCTCTTGTATCAGAACTTAGGTTGAGCTTCATGATCAGTTTAAAGCTATGGGGCTTCTCAAAAAAAGGTCCCGTAATATATTTATCATTAGCCCACTCCATACCATGTAGACTTGTGTGCAAAAAGTGTTTGCCCCCTTCCTGATTTCCTCTTCTTTTGCATGCTTGTCACACGTAAATGTTTCAGATCAACAAACAAATGTAAATATTAGATAAAGATAACACAAAATACAGTTTATAAATGAAGGTCTTTATTATTGAGGAAAAAAGAAATCCAAACCTACAGGGCCCTGTGTGAAAAAGTGATTGCCGCCCTAGTACAACCAGTCTTACATTATTTTACCCTCTTCATATACAATATTAAAGCACAGACTGGAAATCCTACTGAAATCTTAAATCTGGCAATCGAGCGCATTCAAGACCAGCGATGTACAATACCAACAACTGGCCGGACCAGCATATCTCTAGCTTAACTATTTTCCAAACTTGATGTGGAAATGAGTATTTGAATATCGCTCCCCCCAATATCGCTGCCTGGAAAGCCGACTTTCAGATATGAAGGAATATGAACTGGTAGAGCGGGTCATCTCTTAAAACATGTCAGCTACAAGGAATCTCTTGCTCTGGAATCATATAGACAGCAGATTGCCTTCAATCAGAACTATGTAATGCTCCACATCCCCTGTAGGGGCACTACAGGGAAATTTACCACTTGCTCTGTCATCATCTGATCCCTTCTTTAACGGGAACCTATCAACTGATTCATGCTCCCTAAACCACAGGCAGCATGAATCAGAGACCATGTTTTACTGTGGAACCAGGGCTGTGGAGTCAGAATTGTGGAGTCGGTGACCATTTTGGTGGAGTCGGTATAAAATGGACCAACTGCGAATACTAAAATATGTAATCACTGGGTGCAGTAGTACAATGCAGGATGCGCTGTAACTGTTTTCATAAGAATTTGGAAAATGTACAAAATGTCCTGTAAATGTCTGTACTGTTGGATCTCTGCTTTTAGTTCAGATGAGTCTGTGCTGCACTTTATGTACATGGTCAGTAGAGTCGGGAGTCAAGGAAAGTGAAGAGTTGGAGGTTTGGCTGACCCACTCCACAGTCCTGTGTGGAACGCCGTAGAGTTTCACAGAAAACATAGTTTGAAAAGCTATATGCCTCGGATAACTAGTCTGAGCAGGGCTGTGGAGTCGATAAGACAAACCTCTGACTCCGACTCCTCAAGTTCCATGACATCGACTCCGACTCTACCAAAATGGGCTCCGACTCCACGACTCCGACTTCACAGCCCTGACAGGACTGTGGAGTCGGTAAACCAAACCTCCGACTCCGACTCCACCAAAATGGGCTCCGACTCCACAACTCCGACTCCGCAGCCCTGACAGGACTGTGGAGTCGGTAAACCAAACCTCCGACTCCACCAAAATGGGCTTCGACTCCACAACTCCGCAGCCCTGATCTGAGGCATAGTTTGCGGGGACTAGTCATCTCAGCCACAAAGCCCTTTCTGGCTTTTAAAAGTATGTTTTCTACTAAACGCCGCAGGGTTTCAGAGTAAAACACAATCGGCTGCAATAACACATCCAGACGCTAATTCACGCTGCCTGTGGTTTAGGCAGAGTGCATCAGTGGACAGGTTCACTTTAAGGACTTTACTCCCACTCAGTGCAAAGCGTATAAATGTTAATAACTGATCATAAAAGTCTAAAATTACATTCAACTTCCCTGTTGTATAATTTTCAAATTCCTTTCCTGTCAAAGCCTTGTAAGAAAACGGAAGGTAAACTTAGAAATGTATGTCTACACCTCAAATTTACAACTCCCAGCAAGCTGATTTCACTTTCTAGATGACTATTGCAATTGGCTCAACAGATCCCTTTACAGGAATTGCACATTCCAGCCCAGTTATGAAAAGCAATATATGCATTAACCTGAGCAGTGTACATGTGCCGCCTGTGCCATACCCTGACCTGTGCCCCCTGTGCCTTATCCTGACCTGTGCCCCCTGTGCCATACCCTGACCTGTGCCCCCTGTGCCTTATCCTGACCTGTGCCATACCCTGACTTGTGCCCCCTGTGCCTTATCCTGACCTGTGCCATACCCTGACTTGTGCCCCCTGTGCCACGTCCTGACCTGTGCCCCCTGTGCAATACCCTGACCTGTGCCCCCTGTGCCATATCCTGACCTGTGCCCCCCTGTGCCATATCCTGACCTGTGCCCCGTGTCATACCCTGACCTGTGCCCCCTGTGCCATATCCTGACCTGTGCCCCCTGTGCCATACCCTGACTTGTGCCCCCTGTGCCTTATCCTGACCTGTGCCATACCCTGACTTGTGCCCCCTGTGCCTTATCCTGACCTGTGCCATACCCTGACTTGTGCCCCCTGTGCCACGTCCTGACCTGTGCCCCCTGTGCAATACCCTGACCTGTGCCCCCTGTGCCATATCCTGACCTGTGCCCCCCTGTGCCATATCCTGACCTGTGCCCCGTGTCATACCCTGACCTGTGCCCCCTGTGCCATATCCTGACCTGTGCCCCCTGTGCCATTCCCTGACCTGTGCCCCCTGTTCCATACCCTGACCTGTGCCCCCTGTGCCATATCCTGACTTGTGCCCCCTGTGCCATACCCTGACCTGTGCCCCCTGTGCCTTATCCTGACCTGTGCCATACCCTGACTTGTGCCCCCTGTGCCACGTCCTGACCTGTGCCCCCTGTGCAATACCCTGACCTGTGCCATATCCTGACCTGTGCCCCCCTGTGCCATATCCTGACCTGTGCCCCGTGTCATACCCTGACCTGTGCCCCCTGTGCCATATCCTGACCTGTGCCCCCTGTGCCATTCCCTGACCTGTGCCCCGTTCCATACCCTGACCTATGCCCCCTGTGCCATACCCTGACCTGTGCCATATCCTGACTTGTGCCCCCTGTGCCATATCCTGACCTGTGCCATATCCTGACCTGTGGCCCCTGTGCCATATCCTGACCTGTGGCCCCTGTGCCATATCCGGACCTGTGCCCCCTGTGCCACATCCTGACCTGTGGCCCCTGTGCCATATCCTGACCTGTGGCCCCTGTGCCATATCCGGACCTGTGCCCCCTGTGCCATATCCTGACCTGTGGCCCCTGTGCCATATCCGGACCTGTGCCCCCTGTGCCATATCCTGACCTGTGGCCCCTGTGCCATATCCTGACCTGTGCCATATCCTGACTTGTGCCCCCTGTGCCATATCCTGACCAGTGCCCCATGTGCCATATCCTGACCTGTGCCATATCCTGACCTGTGGCCCCTGTGCCATATCCTGACCTGTGGCCCCTGTGCCATATCCTGACCTGTGCCATATCCTGACTTGTGCCCCCTGTGCCATACCCTGACCTGTGCCATATCCTGACCTGTGCCCCGTGCCATACCCTGACCTGTGCCCCCGTGCCATATCCTCACCTGTGCCCCCTGTGCCATACCCGGACCTGTGTCCCCTGTGCCATACTGACCTGTGCCATTTCCTGACTTGTGCCCCCTGTGCCATACCCTGACCTGTGCCCCCTGTGCCATATCCTGACCTGTGCCCCCTGTGTCATACCCTGACCTGTGCCATACCCTGACCTGTGCCCCCTGTGCCATATCCTGACCTGTGCCCCTGCGCTATATCCTGACCTGTGCCCCCTGCGCCATACCCTGACCTGTGCCCCGTGCCATACCCTGACCTGTGCCCCCTGTGCCATATCCTGACCTGTGCCCCCTGTGCCATATCCTGACCTGTGCCCCTGCGCCATATCCTGACCTGTGCCCCCCTGTGCCATACCCTGACCTGTGCCCCCTGTCATACCCTGACCTGTGCCCCATGTACCATACCCTGACCTGTGCCCTCTGTGTCATACCCTGACCTGTGCCCCCTGTGCCATATCCTGACCTGTGCCATATACTGACCTGTGCCCCTTGTGCCATACCCTAACCTGTGCCCCCTGTGCCATACCCTGACCTGTTCCCCGTGTCATACCCTGACCTGTGCCCCCTTTGCCATATGCTGACCTGTGCCCCCTGTGCCATATCCTGACCTGTGCCTCTGCGCCATATTTTGACCTGTGTCCCCCTGTGCCATACCCTGACCTGTGCCCCGTGTCATACCGACCTGTGCCATACCCTGACCTGTGCCCCCTGTGCCACATCCTGACCTGTGCCATATCCTTACCTGTTCCCCTGTGCAATACCCTGACCTGTGCCCCTTGTTCCATATCCTGGCCTGTGATCCTTGTGCCATATCCTGACCTGTGCCCCCTGTGCCATACCCTGACCTGTGCTCCCTGTACCATACCCTACCCTGTGCCCTCTGTGTCATACCCTGACCTGTGTCCCCTGTGCCATATCCTGACCTGTGCCCCCTGTGCCATATCCTGACCTGTGGTCATTGTACCATAGCCTGCCCTGTGCCCTCTGTGTCATACTCTGACCTGTGCCCTCTGTGCCACATCCTGATCTGTGCCCCTGTGCCATATCCTGACCTGTGACATATACTGACCTGTGCCATACCCTGACCTGTGCCCCCTGTGCCACATCCTGACCTGCGCCCCTGCGCCATATCCTGACCTGTGCCCCCTGTGGCATATCCTGACCTGTGCCCGCCTGTGCCATACCCTGACCTGTGCCCCCTGTGTCATACCCTGACCTGTGCTCCATGTACCATACCCTGCCCTGTGCCCTCTGTGTCATACCCTGACCTGTGCCCCCTGTGCCACATCCTGACCTGTGCACCTGTGCCATATCCTGACCTGTGACATATACTGACCTGTGCCATACCCTGACCTGTGCCCCCTGTGCCACATCCTGACCTGCACCCCTGCGCCATATCCTGACCTGTGCCCCCTGTGCCATACCCTGACCTGTGCCCCCTGTCATACCCTGACCTGTGCCATATCCTGACCTGTGCCCCCTGTGCCATACCCTGACCTGTGCCCCCTGTCATACCCTGACCTATGCCATACCCTGACCTGTGCCATACCTACCTGTGCCATATCCTGACCTGTGCCATATCCTGACCTGTGCCCCCTGTGCCATACCCTGACCTGTGCCCCCTGTGCCATACCCTGACCTGTGCCCCCTGTGCCATACCCTGACCTGTGCCCCCTGTGTCATATCCTGACCTGTGCCATATCCTGACCTATGCCCCCTGTGCCATACCCTGACCTGTGCCCCCTGTGCCATACCCTGACCTGTGCCCCCTGTGCCATACCCTTACCTGTGCCCACTGTGCCATACCCTGACCTGTGCCCCCTGTGCCATATCCTGACCTGTGCTCCTCTGTGCCATATCCTGACCTGTGCCCCTCTGTGCCATATCCTGACCTGTGCCCCTCTGTGCCATATCCTGACCTGTGCCCCTCTGTGCCATATCCTGACCTGTGCCCCTGTGCCATATCCTGACCAGTGCCCCCTGTGCCATATCCTGACCTGTGCCCCCTGTGCAATACCCTGACCTGTGCCCCCTGTGCCATATCCTGAACTGTGCCCCCTGTGCCATACCCTGACTTGTGCCCCCTGTGCCATACCCTGACCTGTGCCCCTCTGTGCCATATCCTGACCTGTGCCCCTCTGTGCCATATCCTGACCTGTGCCCCTCTGTGCCATATCCTGACCTGTGCCCCTGTGCCATATCCTGACCTATGCCCCCTGTGCCATACCCTGACCTGTGCCCCCTGTGCCATACCCTGACCTGTGCCATACCCTGACCTGTGCCCACTGTGCCATACCCTGACCTGTGCCCCTCTGTGCCATACCCTGACTTGTGCCCCCTGTGCCATATCCTGACCTGTGCCCCTCTGTGCCATATCCTGACCTGTGCCCCTCTGTGCCATATCCTGACCTGTGCCCCTCTGTGCCATATCCTGACCTGTGCCCCCTGTGCCATATCCTGACCTGTGCCCCCTGTGCCATACCCTGACCTGTGCCCCCTGTGCCATACCCTGAACTGTGCCCCCTGTGCCATACCCTGAACTGTGCCCCCTGTGCCATATCCTGAACTGTGCCCCCTGTGCCATATCCTGAACTGTGCCCCCTGTGCCATACCCTGACCTGTGCCCCCTGTGCCATATCCTGAACTGTGCCCCCTGTGCCATACCCTGACCTGTGCCCCTGTGCCATATCCTGAACTGTGCCCCCTGTGCCATACCCTGACCTGTGCCCCCTGTGCCATATCCTGAACTGTGCCCCCTGTGCCATATCCTGAACTGTGCCCCCTGTGCCATACCCTGACCTGTGCCCCCTGTGCCATATCCTGAACTGTGCCCCCTGTGCCATACCCTGACCTGTGCCCCCTGTGCCATATCCTGAACTGTGCCCCCTGTGCCATTATCCTGACTGGTGCCCTCTGTGCCATATCCTGACCTGTGGCTCATGCACTATATCCTGTGCTAGTAAAATAAGTTAGTGAGTTTTTTCACAGTTACCCCACTTAGGATTTTTTCCTGATTTTCAGGACAAGGTATGGTAACGATTGGTGTAATTTAAAACTACAATTCATCCTGCAACGAACAAGCCCTAATACGGGAATATCGGTTGAAAAATAAAAAAAAATATGGCTCTTCGAAGAAGAGGAGGAAAATGACGACTTCTTAAAAAGCCACAAAAATATGGCACAAATGTCCTCTAGTCCCCAACCCTATTCAATTTTTTTTGTTTTACCATACCATACAATTTTTTTCTGATGAAAATGATTGATTTTGCGCAAATTTGAAGGATTAGGTGCAAAACGCATCAACAAAAAAACAACAAAAAACTGACTTAATAAAAAAAAACAAAAAACTCAAATGATGAGTAAAACCTTTGGTCTTTTTCTATTTAAAAAAATCAATTCAATATGTAGCCATAAAATAAATGTAAAAAACATACAAAAAAATACACGAATGTGGCTATGACAGAAAAAAAAGAGAAAAAAAATACCTATGCCTGTCATTAAGTGGTTAAAATTACCTTAGTAAATAATAAATATATGGAATAATTTAGTGAAAAAAATGTACAAAAAAATAAATTATGAAAAAAATACAATAAAATAAATCAACATAAAATCCGCCTGTAACGTCCAATGTGTCCTCTAATAACAACCTGCAGCCACACATAAATCTCCTGATTTTCCGACAACAGCTCATTCTATAGAGAAGTGGATATTTCCGGAATCCGTTCTCTCTTCCGGAAATTCTCACGTTCTGCACTTCCAGTAAACGGCAGCAGCCGGCAGAACCTCCTCGAGCTGGAGAATCAAGAGAACAATCGTTACTAGGCAACAGGATTCCAAAGCAAAATAGTAACCACCAGGATTCGCATCACGTGACCGCCGCTCTCTCCTCACCTGCCTCCGGCGTGCGCTGTGACGTCACGAGGCTTCGTTTCAGTACGAAGAGTAAATCCCCTTGCGCATGCGCGGTTGCAGCCTCTTCCCTTTCGCATTGTCCCTGTGGCTGTGACGTGTCTGGTTTTCCGGGCAGTAACGTGTCATTCGGAGGAGGAGGGAAGGGGCGGGGCTTGCGAGAGGCATTAACCCCTCATTGTACTGCCGTAACGGGAACAGGAATTTTCAGGCAGAATATTTAAAAGAAATTATTAAAAAGAATATTTAAAAGACAATACCAGGAGTGCTATAAAACTTGTGTAGGTTTTTTTTTTATTGTGATTAAAAAAATTCAAAACTTTGTAAAAATTAAAAATGAAAAAAAAAAAATGTATGGTCACCGTATCTTTTACATTTTTCCATTCAGGGGCATTTACAACATTTTAATCAATTTTATTGCGTTTTTAGGGGAATTGAAATCCATCTTTTGGTGTTTCCGTTTTTTTTCTTTGCAGCGTTTACCTTATGGTTTAAATCGTTTTATATTTTCATAGATGTGACGTTTACAGATGCGGCGATATTGATTATTCATATACAGATATAATTTTTTATTTTAATTTTGTTAAGGAGAGGAAGAGGTGATTACATTTTTGGTTTTTTTTTAAATTTGTCTTATTATTTATATTATTATTTTGATTACATTTCAGTTTATATTCAGTCTCCTCACAGGAGCACTTAGATACCAACGACAGGAGCACCAGATGGCAATGTCAGGAGCGCCAAGATGGTGGTGACAGGAGCACCAAGATAGCGACGATGGGAGCACCAGATGGGGGTGACAGGAGCGCCAAGATGGTGGTGACAGGAGCACCAAGATGGTGGTGACAGGAGCACCAAGATGGTGGTGACAGGAGCACCAAGATGACGGTGTCAGGAGCACCAAGATGACGGTGACAGGAGCACCAAGATGGTGGTGACAGGAGCACCAAGATGACGGTGACATGAGCACCAAGATGACAGTGACAGGAGCACCAAGATGGTGGTGACAGGAGCACCAAGATGATGGTGACAGGAGCACCAAGATGGTGGTGACAGGAGCACCAAGATGACAGTGACATGAGCACCAAGATGGTGGTGACAGGAGCACCAAGATGACGGTGACAGGAGCACCAAGATGACAGTGACAGGAGCACCAAGATGGTGGTGACAGGAGCACCAAGATGACGGTGTCAGGAGCACCAAGATGGTGGTGACAGGAGCACCAAGATGGTGGTGACAGGGGCACCAAGATGACGGTGACAGGAGCACCAAGATGACAGTGACAGGAGCACCAAGATGGTGGTGACAGGAGCACCAAGATGGTGGTGACAGGTGCACCAAGATGACGGTGACACGAGCTCCAAGATGGTGGTGACAGGAGCACCAAGATGACGGTGTCAGGAGCACCAAGATGGTGGTGACAGGAGCACCAAGATGACGGTGACAGGAGCACCAAGATGACGGTGACAGGAGCACCAAGATGGCGGTGACAGGAGCACCAAGATGGTGGTGACAGGAGCACCAAGATGACGGTGACAGGAGCACCAAGATGGCGGTGACAGGAGCACCAAGATGGTGGTGACAGGAGCACCAAGATGACAGTGACAGGAGCACCAAGAGGTGGTGACAGGAGCACCAAGATGACGGTGACAGGAGTACCAAGATGACGGTGACAGGAGCTCCAAGATGACGGTGACGGGAGCACCAGATGGCGGTGACAGGAGCACCAAGATGGCGGTGACAGGAGCACCAAGATGGTGCTGACAGGAGGACCAAGATGATGGTCACAGGAGCACCAAGATGGTGGTGACAGGAGCACCAAGATGACGGTAACAGGAGCTCCAAGATGACGGTGACAGGAGCACCAGATGGCGGTGACAGGAGCACCAAGATGGTGGTGACAGGAGCACCAAGATGGTGGTGACAGGAGCAACAAGATAGTGACGATGGGAGCACCAGATGGCGGTGACAGGAGCACCAAGATAGCGATGATGGGAGCACCAGATGGCGGTGACAGGAGCACCAAGATGGCAGCATCAGGAGCACCAAATGGCGGTGACAGGAGCACCAAGATAGCGATGGCGGGAGCAATAGATGGCGGCATCTGGAGCACCAAGATGGCGGTGACAGGAGCACCAAGATGGCAGTGACAGGAGCACCAAGATGGTGGCATCAGGAGCACTAGGGGATTTCACCAGGCTCCCTGCTGCTTTGGCAACACATCAGCTCCCAGGGATCGCGATTTGGGCTGTGAATAATTGTATTAATAATGGGACCAATGAGATGAGAATATTGGGTTGTGGCTGTGTAAAAGGGTGGTGCTGTTATGGACAGTAAGGAACACGCTGTCACTTTAAGAGGCTGCACCCCCTTGTCTGGCGTGATGGAATGTTCTGCTTCTCCCCTGCAATAATCGTTTTAATGAACCAGTCTGTGCAGAGTGCAGGTGTGGAGCTGGAGCAGCATGTGTGGAGCTGGAGCAGCATGTGTGAGCTGAGGCTGCTGCACAGAGGACTTTTGTGCTGATAGCTGAAAGAGAGAACTGTGTCCTGATATAGCTGCAAGAGAGCCACGAAGATACAGAGAGAGGGATTTACAGTGTCCAGGAGCATCCCTAGGATCAAGAAGCAAGGAGAAGACCACGTTTCACAGAGCTGACAGAAAGCCGTGCGCACCACTGTATTGGACTGCTGGGGGCCCCCCTGGGACTGGACCTGATTCTCCAACATCACCATGAGTTTGTTCCTGTTTTGTTGCACCTGTTAGGGCCTAGTGTAGGCTTCAATAGTCAGTACACGGGAGCCATGTGGCCTGCTTAGTAAAGGCCAGGGAGGTTATACGTAAAGTAGCATCATCACTTGTTTATTGTTTACATTTGCTTGTTAGACATATTTTGAGTCTGCAATAGTTGTAGCACCGTGCTGTTTTACGGAAAAGTTAAAGTTCATAACTCTTGTAAATTGTCTGTTGCCATTTTATACCCGTTTGCATCTTCCTCATTCCCTTCATTCCTTGCCCTCCAATAAATCTTCCCTTTGTTGTTTGCACCTGCCACCTCATCTTGTGTACAGTAGTCTTCCTGCACCGTGGTGGTCCCCCGGCCATCGCTTCAGCTGAACGTTGCGACCTTTGTGCATCTGTTTAACAGTACAAAAAAAACACATTAAAAAATAGAATAAAAAACACAGCAGTTTTCTACATGTATTTTTGACCACCAAACAGTCTCCACCAACCATCTCCCCTTATATCACAAGGCCCCTATTGTAGATATACCTGCAGGAAGTCACGGGATCGAATCGCCGTTATGTCACAATTTATGTTGATCCCTACAGGAACTAAAGGTCTCAAAAATCCCAACATTTAGTCAACATTTTTTCAGACTTTTTACAAAAGTAGTAAGCATCTTCATAAAACAACTGTGATTTCCATAGTTCCAAGCTTCATGTCACTGTGTAGTCCCAGCCTTACATAGGACTGCAGCTTCATGTCACTGTGTAGTCCCAGCCTTACATAGGACTGCAGCTTCATGTCACTGTGTAGTCCCAGCCTTACATAGGATTGCAGCTTCATGTCACTGTGTAGTCCCAACCTTACATAGGACTGCAGCTCACATCTCCCATTTGTGTCGCCCAACAGGAAGTAGGGACAGAACAATCATAATGATGATTCTGTTCTAGATGGGACGGACATATCATTGGTGCAACCCATGCAGCCATACAGGGGCCCTAGGGGTAAGAGGGCCACATCCACCACCAATGCAGGTGAAACTGTGCATTATGATGAGTTATTGGACTATAAAGGGCCCATATATGGTTCTTACACAGGGGCCCTTTTCTGTCTGTGTCCACTAATGATTCTAGACTTGGGGCAAATCTTTTTGCACAACCCATTTGCAGCACCCCGGGGTCCTGGTCGTTGCAGTAATATAATTTTCCTCTAGGGGGAAGTGATGTTACGTTTGGAGGCAATAAAGGAGATCTCTTTGCCAGGTACCACAAACATACAACACATTTCATACTCCAGTCCGCGAGGGGGAGCTATACTCCTATTTATTAGGGCACTCTTCACACTTAGGTAAAAATGGTGGCCTGGAAAGGAAGTTAGGCAGTTGCTGGCTGAGCTTTGCTCAGGTAGTTGGTCCCTGACAGGGGTGGGAGCCTGTCAGAGGCCCAGACGGAAGGTCACGGAGCTGCGCCTGCCCCACGTGCGGCAGTTCCTAAGAAAGGACACGAACAGAGAACTGTATTGTAGAGAGGGTGAAGAAGTCATAGCAAAAGATTGGATACCACTCCTGCACATCCTGCACAGGCTGCCTCCTTCTGAGGTGCAGGATCCCGGTAGCCGGAACACTGAGGGAGCAACAGTCCTTTATGCCTTGCCCGAGAGACCGGCAGGACAGCTAATTGCAAGTTACTAATCCGCCCTATACCCAGGAGGCACGGTGGCACCCACAAGAGGCCGGGGCATGATAGAGTCCCTGTAAAAAGCCTCAAGCCACCGGTCATACGGGTTGTCCTATCCATCTGGGGGACAGAGAGAGAGACATAACATCGATAACATCTACAACATCTGTGAGGACCTTATGAGAGGCTTAGCAGTAAGGTACTACAACATCAAGGTGCTAGAGGAAGGCTACTGATTTCCACCTGGATAAGGAGACTCTGGATTTGCCTCCAAACCGGCCGGACTCTGCCTTCCCTGTAGTCTGGTACCCTGGACTGTGGATGCTGAAGTCTTCAGTAAAATGGTAAAGAGACTGCAACCTTGTGTCCTCGTTCTTCACTGCGCCTCACACCATCCACCATCTACACACCGGGAGCCCTGGGGACACTCTTCACCTGTGGGAAGGTATACCATCTAGCTGCCGTAACATCACCCCAGCGGACCCATTAAAGCAGCGTCGGTCACCCTGACCAAAAACCGCAGGTGGCGTCACAAACATTCCCTTTAAAGACCTTTCCCCCTTTTTACAACAGACGTCCCGAGGGCCACGGACTGGATCAGCTACCGTGACATCCCCCTGTGAACCGAAGGACCCGGTTCCGAGTATTCTGCTGCCCTCGGGGGCGCTCCACATTCTTTGAGCCACAAAAGTGGTCGCTGGCTGCAGGATGGGAGCCCTGAGGACCACCTCCTACCTTCTGACATCTATGGGTCTTACTTTCATTAGCCAACCTGGCACGACGCCACATGAGCGATGATGTCGACCCAGGCCGGCTAATCTCAAGAAGATAGACATATAAGAAAAAATAGTAATCCAGCACCAAGGAAAATTGAAAAATATTCATTAAAAACAGGAAAAACCCTAAAGCGAGAATGAGAAAGCGTATTTGAAGCTCACGCGTTTCGGAAACTAGTGCCAGGTAACCTAGGAGTGAGGACTCGCTATAGTCCGAAATGCATGAGATCAAATATGCTTTTATTCCTCTTTTTAGTTTTACCTGTTTTTATTGAATATTTTTGAGTAAATTAGATTTTTTTTAACTTTTCCATGGTGCTGGATTACAATATTTTCCTATCTTCCTACTTCCTTCGAGCAGCTCAATCAGGAGATTTTTCATTATTTCTTTCGGTAACGGGTGAGCTGATGCACCTTACCTAACTACAAGAAGAGACGCAGATGCCAGGAAGGTAGGAGGCGATTCTCAACGCTCCTGTCCTGCGGCCACAGAATACCGATACGGCCTCGGTTGTGCAAATTATTTCACACTCTATTCTGTTCCCAACGGTTTTATTTGTACTGTGTGAATAGGCGCTGTTGACTTATAGGTGAGCAAAAAGATTGGCAGGACCCTTATCCGGCGGCCGCGAGGGTAGCATATGGTCAACGGACCGGAGTCCTGCAAAACCTCCCCGATGCGGCTACTGAAAAGTAATGACTCTGCAGGGTCTACTAGTCGCGTGGCCGGTCCGTCTAGGGCTATTACCCTTTCTGTGAAACTTCATCCTCAATTAGACTCTCGTGGACGAGTTTTACTACCAGAATCTGTATTTATCCGCGGCGGTGACTGTGCCACATTTAGCAGCTGACGGTACAGATGTCCACATGGCCGCGATTACACATCTCGTCTGTTCCTATTTATAACATTTCGGATTACTTTACTATCTAGAAAGAATCAGCTTTTTCGGCTGGATTGTAATTGTTTGCGGTAAGACCCGGGAACAATGAGGTCCCATTAGCATTACTCATCCCATACACAACAAAAGATGCCTTTTCTCCCCTCTCTTACGTGAGAGAGAAATCTGGAGAGCACGGCTCTTTTTTTTTTTTTTATTTTTTTTTTTACTTTTATTGTAGGTTTTTTTTTTTGTTAGCTTCAGTAATTGGCCCTTTGGGCTATGAGTCACCGCGGCTTACTCATGTTTATTATTGAAAAATATGATCCCGGTTAAATTTATGTATATATTCTGAAAATGATTCTCCCGCCCGATTGCTACGGATAGAATCTTTTTTCCTCCTCTTTCACTCCCCTCCTCGCACCCAGATTGCAGTTCTCACTGCTACGACTCATGAGTTTTTCCATCAGACGTAACTCCTGTGAAATTATGTCACCTTCAGCCGACCGAAAAGAAAGAAAGAAAGAAAAAAAAAGCCCGGTTAAGACATATGGAAGGAATGAGTCGTAATAAAATATTAATTGCTAGCACAGCTGTACGCGGCTCTAATCCGCACCAGTTATGTCGAAAATTTGAGAGCATTAAAATAAAAACCTCTCCATCTCATCTGTTATTACGGGCCCGATGAGCTGTGTGGCTCTTACTCACAGGTCTATGGAGTCATGTTTTGGTCTTACATCATGATCTTTCTTACATTCTGTGACTGCGGTGAGGGTGTATGTCATGTACAAAGTACTTTCTACTCACATAAGTGGTAGCAGATCCACGTTGGAGCCAGATGTATGTGCAGGTGGAGACAGAAGCCATACAGAGCCGGTACTGGGGGCGCCCGCCCGGGTCATGTAAGTAGATATCAGTCTTTATTTTATATGTGCTTGGTAAGATCTGTGGGAAAGCTTATGTTAAGGCTAACGCTCTCTTTCCACAGTCAGTATTCACAGCACTTTGGATGAAGCACATGTCCGATCCGTCCAAAGCGCTGCCAGCTTTTGTCCGCAGAATCACCGCATCCTATACATTGGACTGTGATATTTATCTTGCGGAGACTGAGCGTCTCCGCAAGATAAATAGACATGCTGCAGTCTAGAAAGACGCGCCGCATGTGCGTATACGCAGTCCCTGCACACATAATGGAGATGGGATTTCATAAAATCCCATCCACTATGCAGTAACATCTGGCCGCTGCGGATTGGATGTTGCGGATGTACGAACCTTCAAATCACAGCATTTACTGACCATGGAAACATACCCTAAGGGCCTATTCACACGTCAGTGTTTGTCATCCATTTTTTTTTATCCCCAGACAGAAATTTTGGGGTAAATCACATGGATGTTTTTTACATAAAAAAAAAAAAGAAAGCGTCTTACTTTGGTCCATATTGTGGACAGAACTATGCTATTTGAAGGAATGGGTTCGGTAAAAAAACGGACAGCACACAGGCGGCATCTACGTGTGGTCAGTTTTTCATGGACCAGTTGGTAAGGGAAACTTGGGAAACCTTAAGTGAAAAACCCGTTTGAGAAAGACGGATGACAGATGGATGGTAAAAATGGATGAAGAATTAACCATCACACAGAGGGACCGTCACATGGATGAAAAATGGACCATAACACAGAGATGAAAAATGGACCGTCACATGGATGAAAAATGGACCGTCATATGGATGAAAAATGGACCGTCACATGGATGAAAAATGGACGGTCACAAGGATGAAAAATGGAACGTCACATGGATGAAAAATGGACGGTCACAAGGATGAAAAATGGATCGTCACATGGATGAAAAATGGACTGTCACATGGATGAAAAATGGACTGTTACATGGATGAAAAATGGACTGTCACATGGATGAAAAATGGACCGTCATATGGATGAAAAATGGACCGTCACATGGATGAAAAATGGACCGTCACATGGATGAAAAATGGACGGTCACAAGGATGAAAAATGGAACGTCACATGGATGAAAAATGGACGGTCACAAGGATGAAAAATGGATCGTCACATGGATGAAAAATGGACTGTCACATGGATGAAAAATGGACTGTTACATGGATGAAAAATGGACTGTCACATGGATGAAAAATGGACCGTCATATGGATGAAAAATGGACCGTCACATGGATGAAAAATGGACCGTCACATGGATGAAAAATGGACCGTCACATGGATGAAAAATGGATGGTCACAAGGATGAAAAATGGATCGTCACATGGATGAAAAATGGACGGTCACAAGGATGAAAAATGGATCGTCACATGGATGAAAAATGGACCGTCACATGGATGAAAAATGGACCGTCACATGGATGAAAAATGGACCGTCACATGGATGAAAAATGGACGGTCACAAGGATGAAAAATGGATTGTCACATGGATGAAAAATGGACCGTCATATGGATGAAAAATGGACCGTCACATGGATGAAAAATGGACCGTCACATGGATGAAAAATGGACTGTCACATGGATGAAAAATGGACCGTCAGAGATGAAAAATGGATTGTCACATGGATGAAAAATGGATCGTCACATGGATGAAAAAAGGACCGTCATATGGATGAAAAATGGACTGTCACAAGGATGAAAAATGGATTGTCACATGGATGAAAAATGGACTGTCACATGGATGAAAAATGGACTGTCACAAGGATGAAAAATGGATCGTCACATGGATGAAAAAAGGACCGTCATATGGATGAAAAATGGACTGTCACAAGGATGAAAAATGGACTGTCACATGGATGAAAAATGGACTGTCACATGGATGAAAAATGGACTGTCACATGGATGAAAAATGGACCGTCAGAGATGAAAAATGGACTGTCACATGGATGAAAAATGGACTGTCAGATGGATGAAAAATGGACCGTCAGAGATGAAAAATGGACCGTCACATGGATGAAAAATGGACGGTCACATGGATGAAAAGTGATCGGTCACATGGATGAAAACCAAACCATGACACAGGAGAAAAACAGATCGTCACTCGGATGAAAAATGGTTCTTTTTTTTTGTGGCTGGAAAACCCTTCACAGATATCTGAACAAGACCTATATTTCTCGTATGTGTTCTCTCTGTGTCTTTTGCGGAGTAGAATACGAACCCAATAGAGATTTTGAGTCTGTCTGTCACACTATCAGTATTTGGTCAGTATTTTACATCAGTATTTGTAAGCTTAAACCAGGAGTGGAACAATCAGAGGAAAAATATAATAATATAAACACGTCACCTCTTCTGTATTTATCACCCACTCCTGATTTTGGCTTACAATACTGATGAACAATACTGACCAAATACTGACCGTGTGAATGTAGCATAACATTTATTTAAAAGAAAAAATAGACTGAATGAGGCCCAATGCTGAGATTTTGCACACCGAACCTGAACCCATCTGACATTGCGTCATCTGATTGTGGGGTATCTGCTGCGGTCAAGGGGTGACATTGTGTAATTGCTGATCTTGGTTGTAGTTCTCCGCTTTGCCTCATATCGAGAAGGGGGCGCTCCGATCCCAGATAATCTGCCCAATACGGCAGAAGGGAAAAAGACCATATAAACCAGGGAACGTTTTTAAAAGTTTTTCTGAAATTTTGTAGGATTTTAATTTACTGTCATAATGAAATTGTGACGTGTGTTTGGGGTTCATAAGGTGAGAATTCACCGAAAATCATATTCATGCCTATTTACATTAGTTTGATGGAGATTTGTTATTATTATTACGGTTTTAAATTTAGACTGCATAAAACATCACTGGACAGAAGATGCGGCAAACTTCTCACTGGTTCACACTGCGTTAGAGATTTGCACCATCTCCCGAGACGTGCTGGTGAATTTCTCCACCGTGCGGCACTTCTTGGTCGGCCTACTCTAGGCTGGTAATAATTTGGCACATTTTAAGACTTTAATGAGCCCTGCTTACCTTTTCTTACTTTTTACTATCTGGTAAGGTGCTAACGCTGTGTAAAATAATACATCTAGTACATCCGTTTTTTTAGTGCACTTTGAGCCACAATTTTTCTGAATTTTGCTATATTCACACTGAATTATTTTCTGCCAGGAAAATTTTCCACTGAGAACTATAGAGGTTTTTGGTGCTTTTTTTCTGCTTGTGATTTATTAAGGGTATTTTTACACTTTGCTTATTTGCTGTAGATTATGTTACAGAAAATTCTGCTACTGTCCCATTCATCAGAGGCACTGTCCCATTAATCTGAGGCACTGTCCCAATTATCTGAGGCACTGTCCCATTCATCTGAGGCACTGTCCCAATTATCTGAGGCACTGTCCCAATTATCTGAGGCACTCTCCCATTTATCTGAGGCACTCTCCCATCCATCTGAGGCACTGTCCCATTTATTTGAGGCACTCTCCCAATTATCTGAGGCACTGTCCCAATTATCTGAGGCACTGTCCCAATTATCTGAGGCACTGTCCCAATTATCTGAGGCACTGTCCCAATTATCTGAGGCACTGTCCCATTTATCTGAGGCACTCTTCCATTTATCTGAGGCACTGTCCCATTTATCTGAGGCACTGTACCAATTATCTGAGGCACTGTCCAAATTATCTGAGGCACTGTCCCAATTATCTGAGGCACTGTCCCATTTATCTGAGGCACTGTCCCATTTATCTGAGGCACTGTCCCATTTATCTGAGGCACTCTCCCATTTATCTGAGGCACTCTCCCATTTATCTGAGGCACTGTCCCATTTATCGAGACACTGTCCCATTTATCTGAGGCACTGTCCCATTTATCTGAGACACTGTACCATTAATCTGAGGCACTGTCCCATTTATCTGAGGCACTGTCCCATTTATCTGAGGCACTGTCCCATTTATCTGAGGCACTGTCCCATTTATCTGAGGCACTGTCCCACTAATCTGAGGCACTGTCCCATTTATCTGAGACACTGTCCCATTTATCTGAGGCACTGTCCCATTAATCTGAGGCACTGTCCCATTAATCTGAGACACTGTGCCATTAATCTGAGGCACTGTCCCATTAATCTGAGACACTGTCCCATTAATCTGAGACACTCTCCCATTTATCTGAGGCACTCTCCCATTTATCTGAGGCACTGTCCCATTAATCTGAGGCACTGTCCCATTAATCTGAGACACTGTCCCATTAATCTGAGACACTCTCCCATTTATCTGAGGCACTCTCCCATTTATCTGAGGCACTCTCCCATTTATCTGAGGCACTGTCCCATTTATCTGAGACAAACCCATTCAGATGAAAAGAACCAATTTTCAGTCACCAATTTTTGCCGCAAAATCAGCAGTTTGTGAATTCTCCTTAATTTCGAGGGTTTTTGTTGTTGTTCAGACAACAAGAAATTGACACTTTTGTTTTCTACAAGAAAAAAAAACACCTCTTAAAAAAACATCAGCAGGTGCGAAATAGGTGTGTTTTCGTTTTCACATTTAAATTAATATAAAGTTTATTCAACGAGCATTTTTGCATAATCTGCTCCAAAATCCACCCAAAAAATGCTCTGTGTGAACATATACTAAAAACCCCCCATTGTGTTCTAGCATTGCTGTGAAAATCTCCAAGGTTGGAATATGGGAAGCAGCACCACGGAGGGTCCGGGCATTGGGAAGGGGGGGTCCATCTGCGTTTACAGAATGTTAGATTTTAGCTGGATTCTCTGTGACATATAATATACTGGTTTCAAATAAAAAAAAATATTAATTGTCTCTAATCCTACAATATGCAGTAATATATCATTTAGGAGATGAAAAAAATATCATAAAACTGATTTCTGGTCTTCTCCAGCATGAATTACAGTAAAACATCATTTTTAAAATGTAAAACAATTGTTAAAGTTGTAGTATATGATACGAGAACATTTGTGGTGCCGAAGATTCCAGATGGAAATTTAGTCCAGTGATTACTTTCCTTGATTCTGACATGACAGTAGAGTTTTGTAGATTTATCCGAAAACATAGGAGTTCCAAAAAAATATTTCATCTTCAAATCCAGTGTTGGAAAAATAGTTTTGACCCTGCGGATCTCCGACATGATGGATGACGAATATGTTGTATGTGAGGCCCCATTTCCAAACAAAGGGCAAAAGTTTCAGTAACTACAGGATAGGTGATAAGTGTACGATCGCCGGGAGTCAGACCGCTCATCCAGAGAACAGGGGTCCCTAAGTCCCCTATGTGAATGGTCAGGGAGTGAACATTTGCCACCAATGTTCCATTGATTTTTTATTAAAAGGGAGTCAGAGTGTTTTACATCCGGAACATCGATGTACATAATTCCGCACTTCGGCCTCTATTACATTCCGTGTCCAGTTCAGCATGAAAAATTTGGTGAAAGACCCTCTAAAGCCTTGTTCCCACGTAATGTAAACTCTGGGATTTTTTTTTTATGTTGAAAATCCACTGTGTTTTAACAGCTCAAAGACAATGGACATGATTTCATAAAATCTCACGTCCTCTGTTCATTAGAGTAGCTGTTGACCTGTGTTTTTTATGCCTTTTTCCTCTATAGCCTTTTATTTCTAAACTGAAAACAAAAAGCGCAGTTGCATTTTTATCTGTTGGATCCCACTGTTTTTGTGCTAAAAGCGCATGAAAAAAAAAAAATCTTCAAATCTGCACCAAAAAGGTATAAAAAAAATTGGAAAAGGCATAAAAAATGCAGCAAAAATGCAATATCCAAAGCAGATTACTATTGCGTATTTTGGAGAATAAACAGCAGAGAAAAAGCAGAGTTTTTGCAGGTGGTAACATGGCCTTATTGAACACAATTAAGGCTATGTGCACACGTCAGGATTTTTTGCGGATTTTGTGCGGATTTTCCCGATAAAAACGCTATAAAATCGCTAAAAAAAAACGCAAACAATATGCATCCTATCATTTAGAATGCATTCTGCATGTTTTGTGCACATGTTTGCATTTTTTTCCGCAAAAAAAAAAACGCATTCCGCAAAAAGAAGTAGCATGTTCATTATTTTTGTGGATTTTTTGCGGATTTCCCATTAAATTGGAGTGTCCGGAAAAAAACGCAAAAAATCCGCTAAAAAAACGCGTAAAATCTGCACAAAAACGCGCAAAAGACGCATGCGGATTTCTGGCAGAAATGTCCTGATTTTGTTTTACTGTTTTCTTCTGGAAACCAGGGGATCATTCATTACAGATTATCGTAGCACAAACACATTGATCCTGGAATAGTATATGCTATATACTTACGGTATATTAAAACATAATAAATATTACATATATGTATACATACATTTTACTTATAATACCTTAAAAAATATATTTTTCAAAACATGTAGAAATCAGAAATTAGTAACAGGTTTTTACCTATCAGGGGGTTGACATTTTTTGAGATATATCCATAGAATAGGAATTAGCCCTTTAAGGACACAGCTTCTTTCGTCCTTGAGGACCTTAAAAATAGTTTTATTTTTGACTCCTGGCATTTTGTTAGCCATAGTTGTGTTATTTTAACAAGCTGTATAAAGGTTTGTCTTTTTGTCAGATGGGAAGTAGACTTTTTAGGAATTATTTTTGGGGTGTAGCGCCGCACCGCTGATCTTTGTTAGGACTCAGTATAACACCAGCAGCAGCCCCAGCGATCACTATGCCAGGGCTGACATACACAGTCACATAGGCAATAAATGGAGAGGGGGGTGCTTGCATGACTTTTCTTAATAACCCTTTAAAAACCAAATACTAAGGGTATGCTCTCACCGTTTTTGGATGTGGATTTTGCAGCAGAAACTCTTCAAAATCCAAGACAAATAACCAGGGGTGTAACAATCACAAGCGCAGTGCGGGTAAAGGGCCCACCGACACCAGTGCAAACTTCAACCAGATGCACAATCAGCTGAAGTGTATTGCAGTGCAGAGACCCGCCGGGTCTGTGCACTGCAATACACACTGCCGGCCAATCAGAGGCCAGCAGCTGACGTCAGCGTGCATGTGATTGGGGGAGCATGGCAGTGGCGTCGTGCAATCCCATCGCTTGCACTCCGAAGTCAGCTGTCAGCTTCAGAAGAGGACCTCACATGGCAAGGGAGCGAGGGAAGATCGTTAGAATCATTTTTTTTCTATGCATTGAAGAACAGTGGCAGAATGGGAGACATATTCCAGGATGGAGGACATGCAAGTGTTTCTCACAAAATTAGAATATAATCAAAAAGTTAATTTATTTCAGTTCTTCAATACAAAAAGTGAAACTCATATATTATATAGAGTCATTACAAATTGAGTGATCTATTTCACGTGTTCATTTCTGTTAATGTTGATGATTATGGCTTACAGCCAATGGCTTACAGCTGCTGTTTTTCTCTGATGTTTTTTCCCTGTCTTAGGCTGCCGTCACACTATCAGTATTTGGTCAGTATTTTACCTCAGTATTTGTAAGCCAAAACCAGGAGTGGGTGATAAATGCTGAAGTGGTGCATATGTTTCTATTATACTTTTCCTCTATTTGTTGCACTCCTGGTTTTGGCTTACAAATACTGATGTAAAATACTGACGAAATACTGATAGTGTGATGGCAGCCTTTGTCTGTCAGATTGGCACCGGTTTTAATCTTCCCCAAAATAGGATAGGGAGCCATGTGTACGGTCTGACCTACGCCTCTTCTGCCTTTCCATTGGTAAGGGACGAACCAGCACTGATGACTAGGGATGAGCGAAAGGTGTTATCTGAGCATGCTCATGTACTAACCGAGTGTCTTCATAGTGCTTGAAAAATATGTTTGAGTCCCAGCGGCTGATCAACAGCTGCAACATATGCAGGGATTACCTGTGGAAAAGCCGCGAGACATGCAACCGCGGGGACTCAAACATATTTTTCGAGCAAACCGAAGACACTCCGTCATCACTACTAATGACCTTTGTGTTATGTCCCACAACAGAGAACATGTGGCGGAGGTGTGGGTCACAGTGCACCCTATGACTCTGTACAGAGGAGGAAAAATGGGAGTTGATCAGCAGCAAAGAGGAGGACACTAAATACGGCATACATTACATTACAGCAGTATTATATTGGTCCTAGCAAATTAAAGGGGTCCACTGCCCTATTTGCCAACTATCTGTAAAATTCCTGGACAGACGGTAAAAAGGGCAAATTTTTTCCAGTGCCTGTAAAAAAATTGATGCAGCCATTATTTTTATTATAAGTCTGAGAAGCTTGTGTAAATTATTGTGATAGTCATTATTATCATATATTTCGTTATATTATTACTAATCTGTGTTATAAACATATACCCATCACAGTCCAGCCCTGGTTTCAGGAGTAAATTAAAACAGTAAAAGCTCAAACCAAAGTAAAAGATATGGACAACTGTTCCATTTTCTCTTCTGCAGCTTTAACATTGTGTTCTTTACCACGATCAGTGGCCTTATGTTCAAACCACCCGCAAAATTGGATCAGGAGTATGTCTGCCACGTCTGGGTGTCCAAGTTCAGTAGGTATATACGCCTGAAAATGATGGAAGGCAGAGCACACGCTGACTCCTTCTGCACCATCAATGGCCCCGTCGGCTCATACTCCCCAAACCCGTTTTGCCGGGGAGATTGAATGTAAGAGCCGAAGGGACACCAGAAAGTGGTGAAGAACATTGTGTAAATGGGGCCTTACTTTAATGGAGTTGTCCAGGTTTGGGGATCAAGTCTGCAGATCCTCTATGTGACTGCTGACTTGTGAATCCTTACAGTGTGCAGTGTGCGCTCTGTCAAGACTCTCCGGTGCCGGGAGTAGGCGGGCGCGTGACCAGGAAAAACAAAAGTGCAAAAGTGAAAAGTGCTGTCGAGAAGGGGATAAACAGTATTATTATTATTATTATTTATTTATACAGCACCATTGATTCCATGGTGCTGTACATGAGGAGTATGCAGCAAGCTCCCCGCTGACGGCAGCAGGATGTTATTATTTACCTTTCTGTGTCTATTCTGAAAGCTATAAGATATATTGCAAAAAATTATCACAAATCTGGTGTTAAAGAGGAACCATCGTTTTAATTTTCATGTCATAAATCAATACTACACAAGAAAATAAGCAAATTTAAAACAATTCTTATCAGAGAAATCAGCTTCTTTCTCCTCCTGGATTAATCTTTTACTCCCAGTTCACCGGGGTAATGTCTGTGCTGGGTCCTGCACCCTCTGTTTCCAATTCGGTCGCTGTGCCTTTATTGTGGGGGACACTTTACAGCGACAGTCCTGTTTTATTCCTGATTTTTTTTCCCTGATGTAACCTAGTGGTATGAACCCTGTGTGATTACCTTTCTTCTTACCAGCGTGCTCCACCGGTCCGCAGCTTATCCCATGGCCCCAACCCAGAGGTCGCTGTGTAAGTCCAGATCCATCTATAGAGGATGTATAAGAATCCGGTAAACAGAGTATCTCGCACTAAACCTGTCCGTGGAACTCTATTAACAGCTGCCAGGCTTCCACAAACAGTAACTGTGACAATGGGTACAATCTTCAGTGAAGAAAATGTTTTCAAATTTCTGAGATAGAAGATGACACTTGGTGCTTTTAAAATTCTATGGAGAAGGGAGTAGCTAGAGGCCGACACGAACAGTCTGATGGCGCAGTCAAACGGCTGTATAGCACGGACGACATCACAATACTTTGGCTAGCCGTCAGCTAGCATAGAAATACATGCTGCCACACTCGGGTCAGGAGAGCCACCGGCCAGTTCGAGCATTACAAAGCGCTCATCGTCCTTGTTATACGTCTGAGTGCTCACTGATTCTAGTTCTCCTGACACCACAGTCACGGTTCTCCATAGACCTTTATGAGCACTAATTGTCATCTATCTCGATAACATAAAAGTATTCATTATGCACTGATAGATTTTACTCGTGAATTGAGAATTTTGAGAGTGAAAGATTAGTCTAGAAAGAGAAGGTATCATGCTATGACGGTCTTCGGTAAGGAAAGGGGACTTCAAAGTGTCCCTAGAACTGGGACCCTAACTATCCCTGTCCCATCCCAAGGGTACTTTTAAAGGTAGAGAAGCCGGAGTCTCTGACCTTACTATGCCCCTTAATGTCCTAATCTGTCTCCTCCCCCAGGGGGTATGGGACAGATATGTTAGGGTATATACACGTAAGACCTTACTATGTTCCTTAATGTCCTAATCTATCCCCTCCCCCAGGGGGTATGGGACAGATATGTTAGGGTATATACACGTAAAGGTACCGTCACACTAAGCGACGCTGCAGCGATACAGACAACGATGTCGATCGCTGCAGCGTCACTGTTTGGTCGCTGGAGAGCTGTCACACAGACAGCTCTCCAGCGACCAGCGATCCTGAAGTCCCCGGGTAACCAGGGTAAACATCGGGTTACTAAGCGCAGGGCCGCGCTTAGTAACCCGATGTTTACCCTGGTTACCGTTGTAAATGTAAAAAAACAAACACTACATACTTACATTCCTGGTGTCTGGTCAGGTCCCTCGCCTTCAGCTTCCAGCACTGACTGAGCGCCGGCCGTAAAGTACAGCGGTGACGTCACCGCTGTGCTTTGCTTTACGGCTGGCCGGCGCTCACCAGTCAGTGCTGGAAGCTGACGGCGAGGGACATGACCAGACACCGGGAATGTAAGTATGTAGTGTTTGTTTTTTTACATTTACAACGGTAACCAGGGTAAACATCGGGTTACTAAGCGCGGCCCTGCGCTTAGTAACCCGATGTTTACCCTGGTTACCAGTGACGACACCGCTGAATCGGCGTCACACACGCCAATTCAGCGATGTCAGCGGGAGATCCAGCGACAAAATAAAGTTCTGGACTTTCCCCAGCGACCAACAATCTCCCAGCAGGGGCCTGATCGTTGGTCGCTGTCACACATAACGATTTAGTTAACGATATCGATGCTACGTCACAAAAACCAACGATATCGTTAACGATATCATTCAGTGTGACGGTACCTTAAGACTTTACTATGTTCCTTAATGTCCTAATCTGTACCCTCCCCCAGGGGGTATGGGACAGATATGTTAGGGTATAAACACGTAAGACCTTACCATGTTCCTTAATGTCCTAATCTGTCCCCTCCCCTAGGAGGCCTGGGACAGATATGTTAGTGTATATACACATAAGACAAACAGGGATAACAAAAAGCAAGTAAAAGAGAAAAATGTTCCAGCTTCTTGATAAAATGTTAAACTTTAATCCATCATATAAAATAGTAGAAGACACACTCCTGGGACAATGCCATATCACAAGTGAAGAAAGCTACGCGTTTCGACCATACGGTCTTTGTCACAGCTGTGACAAAGACCGTATGGTCGAAACGCGTAGCTTTCTTCACTTATCACAAGTGAAGAAAGCTACGCGTTTCGACCATACGGTCTTTGTCACAGCTGTGACAAAGACCGTATGGTCGAAACGCGTAGCTTTCTTCACTTGTGATATGGCATTGTCCCAGGAGTGTGTCTTCTACTATTTTATATGATGGATTAAAGTTTTACATTTTATCAAGAAGCTGGAACATTTTTCTCTTTTACTTGGATTTGCACTACGTCGAGTCAGGACGAAGTTCCGTGCTCCTTGCACATATCGGTGAGCTGGCTTTTTTCTTTCTTTGTGCATAACAAAAAGCAACTTGCATACAAAAACTATTTCCAAGGGTAGAGAAGAATAAAGAGAAGGATAGGAATGGAATAGGTTAATGGAGAAAGCATACACCCAAAAACAGCAAGCAATAATCTCCAGCAGCAACTACGAACTCCAGCTTCAGCACACCAACTCCAGCAAGCCAGGAAGCAAAACTTTCACAGGCAGGGATGAGAAGGTTTGGCCAGGTTTTATAGAGAAAGAAAACAAGCAGGTCAGGAGCATCTGTGCGATGGAGCTGCATGTCTCTAACCAGCATAAAGAGTCGTTAGCCTCTTCAGTGCCAAAGAAAGCAAAGTACATTTAACATGAGGAACAAAACGTCTAAATGGATAAACTGTGATTCACAATACGTAATGATCACCTAACCCCAAATCTCTCAGGAGGACGTAACATAGTAACATAGTAACATAGTTAGTAAGGCCGAAAAAAGACATTTGTCCATCCAGTTCAGCCTATATTCCATCATAATAAATCCCCAGATCTACGTCCTTCTACAGAACCTAATAATTGTATGATACAATATTGTTCTGCTCCAGGAAGACATCCAGGCCTCTCTTGAACCCCTCGACTGAGTTCGCCATCACCACCTCCTCAGGCAAGCAATTCCAGATTCTCACTGCCCTAACAGTAAAGAATCCTCTTCTATGTTGGTGGAAAAACCTTCTCTCCTCCAGACGCAAAGAATGCCCCCTTGTGCCCGTCACCTTCCTTGGTATAAACAGATCCTCAGCGAGATATTTGTATTGTCCCCTTATATACTTATACATGGTTATTAGATCGCCCCTCAGTCGTCTTTTTTCTAGACTAAATAATCCTAATTTCGCTAATCTATCTGGGTATTGTAGTTCTCCCATCCCCTTTATTAATTTTGTTGCCCTCCTTTGTACTCTCTCTAGTTCCATTATATCCTTCCTGAGCACCGGTGCCCAAAACTGGACACAGTACTCCATGTGCGGTCTAACTAGGGATTTGTACAGAGGCAGTAGACGTGACACTCTTGTGACAGAAGGAAGCAGACTTCTCTGATAAAATATATTACAAAGTTTCTTATTTTCACGTGTATTATTGATTTATAGAAAAATAAATAAAACTCTTTAATTACTCTTTAATAAAAATTAGTAGCTTCATCACGGGCTACTTTTTAGAGATGAGCAGCGCCTGGAATCCTTCCCTGCGTGTCTAGAAACCTGTTAAATTGTTTGGATTGGTGTGGACGGTTTTCCAGTATTAATCACACGTCTTATACAGATCTGTGAACACCGACTCTTATCATTAAGTTTTATTTTTAAGCAATAGACCATCGGAGTGACATTCAACAACCCCTTCTAATCTGGTGATAATACCCCTTGGCTTTTCTAGGAAAAGCTCGCCATGAATTAGAGCAAATGTTAAGTTCTGAAAGTGACACCAAGGTGGTCCTGCCGCCGACCGGGGCTGTTCTGTGACTCATTTGACATTAAGAAAACATCATTAGGTGACATAAGTCAAACTGAAACCTACTGTATGACTAAGAGAATACGAGAGAAAGTATTTTACAGGCAGAGGCGCATATCAGCAGGCTGAAGTAAGACACTGCCGATAACAGCTGAAGTAGAGGCTGAGGAATATACTCAGGAGTTATGTGAGCGGGGTCATCGGATTTCATTGAATAGGTTTAATAACACATAGGAAGCTATAAATAATGGAATAGACTAATAGCGCAATAATAGAATCCGCTGTATAATAATATAGAATTCCACATGGCGTAAGATAATAAGGATAGTTGGCCACGACATGTCCACGTAAACCTTTCTTATATTGTCATTACGGAACATACTCTTGAAACTTTAACAACATAAAAAATGTAAAGGGTAAGTAAAGTTGTAAACAATTTTTTATATGGGGGTTCCGCCAATCACTAAAATGTCTATGGATCTGTTCTCCATTCAGCTGGCATCCAAGGATTAACTTCTTCACGTTGATTAGTTGGGGGGGGGGGGGGGGGGTCAAAGAATCGAGACCAAAAATGCAATAACATGCCAAAAAGTATCTAAAAGTTAAAATTCCATGCAAGCTCTACAGGCAGTTTTGATCTGATATAAAGTTGGTGCAAATCGATCCACAAGATCAGGTCCAGCGGCCATGTTAGTGATCTGTGGCCGTTGGATGGAAGCCCTGGGAACTGTCTTTTACCTGTCGGCATCCATGGCTCTTCTTTTGATTAGCCAGCATGAGGAGACGTCTTAGGTACTTTATGACCCAACGATGATGGCTAATCGAAAGAGAAGCCATAAATGCCATCAGGTAAGAGGAGATTCTCAAGCTTCACGTCTAGCAGCCACAGACTACTGCCACGGCCAATGGACCGGGTCCTGAGAATTGGTGCACACCAACTCTCGTCTGAAGTAGAGATGAGCAATTCAATTCGCTCTGCCTTGGTCCGTTGTCCTGTTTGGTCCACCGAGACACCCGGTCCACCCGGTCATCACCTCCGCACCCGGAATCCTGGCCAACTATGGCGCTTACTAAAGGCCGTGACATCATTGACTCACGAGAGATCTAGTCATTAAACCATTATGACGTACATTGTGCTATAGGACCCATTAAGCACCTGAGGTGCCGGGGATGACATGGCAGAAGTAAGAGATGGCGGAGGATCAAACTGGACACCAGGCCAGGGAAGAACAAATAGAATTACTCATCTTTGGTCTGTAGTGATTTTTTTTTTTTTTACTTTTTGCCTTAGGCTGCCGTCACACTAGCAGTATTTGGTCAGTATTTTACATCAGTATTTGTAAGCCAAAACCAGGAGTGGAACAAATAGAGAAAAAGTATAATAGAAACATAGACACCACTTCTGCATTTATCACCCACTCCTGGTTTTGGCTTACACATGCTGATGTAAAATACTGACCAAATACTGCTAGTGTGACGGCAGCCTTATACTCACATGTTATGCTCTCATGTTGAATTTTTGCAGCATCTCTTGACAGGGAGATGCGTTTTTATGCTTTTTATCCCCTTGCATTTTCATTGTTTTTCAGCTGCGTTTTTCCCAATCATGTGAATGTGTGAAATAAGCTGCAAGAATTGACACAATGCAGATTTGAAATAAAAAGCAACAAAAACATTTAGATGGTTGAAATAAACAAGAAAAAAGCAACATGCACATGAGATTTCAGAAATCTCATTCATTGTGCTTGTACTGTAAAACGAGTAAAGAGCGTATTGCAAAAGAAAAAAGAACTCCGCAAAAAATGCAGCATGTGAACAAACCCTGGTACAGCTTGACCACAAAATAAGAAAAGACATGGCTCTTGAAATGTGATGCTAAAAAGATTTACTCCGTGCTTGACCAAAAGATGCATTAGAAAGTGGATAAAATGTGATGCGGCAGCCGTAGTCCTGTATAATGATACAATATGAAAGTGCTTGGTCATGTTGTAGGTACATGTATATACAGTTAGGTCCATATATATTTGGACAGAGACAACATTTTTCTAATTTTGGTTATAGACATTACCACAATGAATTTTAAACAAAACAATTCAGATGCAGTTGAAGTTCAGACTTTCAGCTTTCATTTAAGGGTATCCACAATAAAATTGGATGAAGGGTTTAGGAGTTTCAGCTCCTTAACATGTGCCACCCTGTTTTTAAAGGGACCAAAAGTAATTGGACAATTGACTCCAAGGCTATTTCATGGACACGTGTGGGCAATCCCTTTGTTATGTCATTCTCAATCAAGCAGATAAAAGGCCTGGAGTTGATTTGAGGTGTGGTGCTTGCATTTGGAAGGTTTTGCTGTGAAGTAAACATGCGGTCAAAGGAGCTCTCCATGCAGGGGAAACAAGCCATCCTTAAGCTGCGAAAACAGAAAAAAAAAAAACGATCCGAGAAATTGCTACAATATTAGGAGTGGCAAAATCTACAGTTTGGTACATCCTGAGAAAGAAATAAAGCACTGGAGAACTCACCAATGCAAAAAGACCTGGGCGCCCACGGAAGACAACAGTGGTGGATGATCGCAGAATAATCTCCATGGTGAAGAGAAATCCCTTCACAACAGCCAACCAAGTGACCAACACTCTCCAGGAGGTCGGCGTATCAATATCCAAATCTACCATAAAGAGAAGACTGCATGAAAGTAACTACAGAGGGTTCACTGCATGGTGCAAGCCACTCATAAGCATCAAGAATAAAAAGGCTAGACTGGACTTTGCTAAAAAACATCTAAAAAAGTCAACACAGTTCTGGAAGAACATTCTTTGTACAGATGAAACCAAGATCAACCTCTACCAGAATGATGGAAAGAGAAAAGTATGGCGAAGGCGTGGTACAGCTCATGATCCAAAGCATACCACATCATCTGTAAAACACGGCGGAGGCAGTGTGATGGCTTGGGCATGCATGGCTGCCAGTGGCACTGGGTCACTAGTGTTTATGGATGATGTGACACAGGACAGAAGCAGCCGAATGAATTCTGAGGTATTCAGAGCCGACATACTGTGTGCTCAGATCCAGCCAAATGCAGCCAAACTGATTGGTCGTCGTTTCATACTACAGATGGACAATGACCCAAAACATAAAGCCAAAGCAACCCAGGAGTTTATTAAAGCAAAGAAGTGGAATATTCTTGAATGGCCAAGTCAGTCATCTGATCTCAACCCAATTGAGCATGCATTTCCCTTGTTAAAGACTAAACTTCAGACAGAACGGCCCACAAACAAACAGCAACTGAAGACCACCGCAGTGAAGGCCTGGCAGAGCATCGAAAAGGAGGAAACACAGCGTCTGGTGATGTCCATGAGTTCAAGACTTCAGGCAGTCTTTGCCAACAAAGGGTTTTCAACCAAGTACTAAAAATGAACATTTTATTTAAAATTATTGAATCTGTCCAATTACTTTTGGTCCGTTTAAAAACAGGGTGGCACATGTTAAGGAGCTAAAACTCCTAAACCCTTCCTCTAATTTTATTGTAGATACCCTCAAATGAAAGCTGAAAGTCTGAACTTCAACTGCATCTGAATTGTTTTGTTTAAAATTCATTGTGGTAATGTCTATAACCAAAATTAGAAAAAACGTTGTCTCTGTCCAAATATATATGGACCTAACTGTAACTGACGTTGCGCCATTATCTTTCCCGCTCCTGATTACTTTGTGCTTACCCTCTTGTTGGTAGGGTCATGCTCTCCAGCTTTTAGCACCCTATATTCTTATTTATTAGTGTAAAATATGGATGTTTTCCAGAAACAAGCAGTAGTGTATGTTGCTGAGTGAAAATTGCACACTGTCATTTTAGTGATCAGTGCCTAGTGACCAGTACGTTGTAGTGACCAGTACCTTATAGTGACCAGTATGCTGAAGTGACCAGTATGCTGTAGTGACCAGTATGTTGTAGCACCCAGTACATTAGGAACAGCTCATTCTTCTGTAGACACCAAGCGTAAATTAGGCGGGCTCTATTCAGTACAGAAATGCCAAACATGTGGGCTTTAAATGTGGTTTAGACACACTGGGGCTCAGACGGGAAAGGGCGTAAGATTTGGGAGCGCAGAATTTGCTGAATTTATCCTTAGGCCATCAATGTTAAAATCCTGGACAACCCCTTTAAACGAACGGCATCAGAGAGAGGTATATAAACCTCCATAAGTTACCATTACACCCATAATGTGGTTGTGCACATGGCGTCTCCTGCTACGTCTCTACCAATCAGAGTATTCCCTATGCTGACTTCCTGCTGACCGCCATCCTGCTTCCCACCAGGGACAGGGCAGCTGTACTCGCCGAATCTCATGTGCACAGTACGTTACCCAATCACAAAATCTCTCTTTTTTGCAATCTGCAGAAATGATGCAATGCAACCTCAGTTTCACTTTATGCCAAGGGAAGAAGAACTGTAGTAACCCTGAAATGATGCTCATGTTTTTTGCACTTTCTTGTCAGCTACAATGGGGTCTCTGTTTCCAGCCCATCAATATCACTGCGGTTATTTGCTTCTTTATGGTCCATATTATAATGACACTTGTAGATTTCACTTTCAGTGGTCCCAAGTTTTTGACTGAGACAAAGATCTTTATTGTTTGCTGAATTAAGTAAGGTAATTAATAACTTATATGGATTTAGTCGTTAGAGCTTGACAGGAGGGGGTTCAGGTTTAAAGTCTTGTACAGAATGAAGATATTGATTTTATACCCTTTTTATAGGCCATCAATCTCCTATCAGGGTGAATCCGACACTCAGCAGCTCCATGATCAGTTGTTTGCAGGTCCCATGGCCATTGGAATAAATGGTGTAGGAAAGCACAGCTCCAAACTCTGCGTAGTCACAGGGGCTCTTCTCAAGTATTGCAGCTCAGATAACAATAACTTCAATGAGAGCTGAGCTGCAGTACCTGAGATCAGCCATTACGTACTGGATGGCGCTGTGCTGTTCCAGCTATGAACACTTCTTGTGGACAGACCTGCTAACATCTCATCAGGGACTTTGCCAGGTGTTGGATCCCCACTGACCTGACAGTGATGACCTAGCCTATGTTAGCTAAGTCCTTGACAATTATGAGGACAGAATGGAGTAGGCTTGATCACACTGGTAGTCCTGAACTGTTATACCCTCAATCACACTTGTTAAAGCCAGGGCTACACGGTGACTTTGGCCACGACACCTATCGTGCAACCATAGTTTTGTACATTGTTGCACAATACAAATGAGCAGGGTCGCATTGCACCCCCAAGGTACTACGATTGTGACAAGCAAGTCACAGAAAAACCATCACGTTCACAGTACCCTCAGAACCGCAATGCGACCCTGTTCACTTGTATTGTGCCGCGATATAGCAAGAACACCCAGCGACCAAAGTCGTGGAAAAAGTCACCTTGTATTCTCAGTCAAAAGGAAACCTGTTACTGGATTCATCCTGGCCAAACCATGGGCAGCACGAATCGGAGTCTGGCTGCACAATGGCACCCAGGAATATTTTTCTTTGAAACACTTTGGCAAATTCAGAGAAAATATACTTTAAAAATCCATCCGGGTCCAAGGCTGGAGACATGAGACTAGTCCGGTGTTGACCCCAGCTGGCTATTCCCAGTGCTATACCGGGTGATTGACAGGTCTCTTGTTATGGAATAGACCTGTCATTCACCTGAGACCTATTGGGAGAGGCCAGCCGTGGGAGATGTCGGACCAGTCAGGCCTCTCCCTAGAGTCCCTGGCCGGAGCATTTAACTATATTTTATCTGAGCTGCCAGAGAAAAACATACCTGGCTGCAATCATACAGCCAGACTCATGCCGCCCGTGGTTTGAATCAAGGGACAGATTCCCTTTAATTACTTGTGCAGATAGTCAGGCTTAGGCATGCTTCCACTCATGCAGTCCGGACAAGTGAGTGCTCCTCACACTCATCAGGCATGTGCTCCCTGCAACATTCATACCAAAGCCTAGGCATGTGCACATACATACAATCCTCTCATATGTACGGACAACCAGGGACAGGCATGTAGCTCCTGAACCACACCATGCACCGTACTCAACATTTCAACACCTCCAAACAGGACATGTAAGCCTTTTCCCCTGGACCACCCGAAAGCATCCAGGAGCATCTACTTTTGGGTTAGGTTTCCCTTTTGTGGTTCACAAGATTGTTCTGTCAAAATCGGGATTGGACAAGTTTCCTTCCCCTTAAAATACATATATAACAACTTTTTTTGGTGCATGACAGTCAACTTCCGACATCTTTCATTCGCTGTAAATCAAATGCCCAAGTTGTCACCAACCGTTCATACATGGCGGCAATCTCAAAGTTAAAGCTTGTGCCAAGTAATCTTTACAGTCACAGGTATCTTCTTCTTGCTGGATCACTTCTTCTAACTGCACCTCATTTAATGCATTCGTTACCCCATACACTGTGTGCAGAATTATTAGGCAAGTTGTATTTTAGAGGATTATTTTTATTATTGATCAACAACTATGTTCTCAATCAACCCAAAAGACTCATAAATATCAAAGCTTAATATTTTTGGAAGTTGGAGTGGGTTATTTTTAGGTTTGGCTATCTTAGGAGGATATCTGTTTGTGCAGGTAACTATTACTGTGCAGAATTATTAGGCAACTTAATAAAAACCAAATATATTCCCATGTCACTTGTTTATTTTCACCAGGTAAACCAATATAACTGCACAAAATTTAGAAATAAACATTTCTGACATGCAAGAACAACCCCCCAAAAATTAGTGACCAATATGGCCACCTTTCTTTATGATGACACTCAGCCGCCTCCATCCACAGATTCTGTCAGTTGCTTGATCCGTTTATGACCAACATCGCGTGCAGCAGCCACCACAGCCTCCAGACACTGTTCCGACAGGTGGACTGTTTTCCCTCCCTGTAGATCTCACATTTTATGAGGGACCACAGGTTTTCTATGGGGTTCAGATCAGGTGAACAAGGGGGCCATGTCATTATGTTTTTTCTTTGAGACCTTTACTGGCCAGCCACGCTGTGGAGTAGTTGGAGGCATGTGATGGAGCGTTGTCCTGCATGAAAATCATGTTTTTCTTGAACGATACCGACTTCTTCCTGTACCACTGCTTGAAGAAGTTGTCTTCCAGAAACTGGCAGTAGGTCTGGGAGTTGAGTTTCACTCCATCCTCAACCCGAAAAGGTCTCACAAGTTCATCTTTGATGATACCAGCCCAAACCAGTACCCCACCTCCACCTTGCTGGCGTCTGAGTCTGAGTCTCTGCCGTTAACAGATCCAGCCTCTGGCCCATCAAGAGTCAATCTCATTTCATCAGTCCATAAAACCTTTGAAAAGTCAGTCTGAAGATATTTCTTGGCCCAGTCATGACGTTTTATCTTATGTTTCTTGTTCACAGGTGGTCGTTTTTCAGCCTTCCTCGCCTTGGCCATGTCCCTGAGTATCGCACACCTTGTGCTTTTTGTTACTCCAGTAACGTTGCAGCTCTGAAATATGGCAAAACAGGTGGCAAATGGCATCTTGGCAGCTTCACGCTTGATTTTCCTCAATTCATGGGCAGTTACTTTGCGCCTTTTTTGCCCAACACGCTTCTTGCGACCCTGTTGGCTATTTGCCATGAAACGCTTGATTGTTCGGTGATCACGCTTCAAAAGTTTGTCAATTTCAAGACTGCTGCATCCCTCTGCAAGACATCTCACAATTTTGGACTTTTCAGATCCCGTCAAATCTCTCTTCTGACCCATTTTGCCAAAGGAAAGGAAGTTGCCTAATAATTAAGCACACCTTATATAGGGTTCTGATGTCATTAGACAACACCTCTCCTCATTACAGAGATGCACATCACCTGATTTACTTAATTGGTAGTTGGCTCTCAAGCCTGAACAGCTTGGAGTAGGACAACATGTATAAAAAGTATCATGTGATCAAAATGCAACTTGCCTAATAATTCTGCACATGGTGTACCTATAATTCACAACTGACTTTTCTTTACAATTGCATGCCCCAATTACTAGGGAGGAGCACAGGACCGTTTATATCGGATTAGTGCTATCCAAGATTTCGATGGCTAGCACTAGTACCCATGTTATTCTGTGGGGCCTTGCATATGTCTGATTTTTTTCCTTGGACAGAGTGGTGACATGTTCAATTTTGATCTGAGTGTCAGATCAAAATATGCAACACAAATCTATGGGTCCGAGGAAAACATCGGACCGCACTCATATGACATGAACTGGCTGAATGGAAAAGGTGGAGAAAGTTTTTTTTACTCTTCACCTTTGAGAAAAACTGATTCAACTCTGATCTCTACCTGATCAGCATAATCAAACTCTTTTTCTCGGACGGAGAGAAGATTGTAGCGTGCACCTGCCCTTTGAATACGAACAAATTGAGCTCCTATAGCATGAGCAAATGTATTTCAAGACTTCACCATGGGCATTATTTATCGATTTAATTTTAATACTTGTATTGCGCCATCATATTCCACATCTCTTTACAGGCAGCATCATCACTGTCCCCATTGGGGCTCACAATCTAGATTCCCTATCACTATGTCTTTGGAATGTGGGAAGAAACCGGAGGAAAGCCACACAAACATGGGGAGAACATACAAACTCCTGGCAGATGTTCTCCTTGGTAGGGTTTGAACCCAGGAACCATAAGATACATTAGTAGATAGATATATAGAGAAAATTAGTGACTTGTCTCCAGATAAAAGAGAACAAAAGTAATTAAAAAAAATAAATAAATAAACAAAAAATGCAAAACTTAAAAACAACAACACTGTAACCTGCACACTGTGCGGCTTGAGGCCATATCTAGAAGCATTGCTTACATAGGGTAACACAATACCATAAAGGGTCCATGTGCTGCCAGATGGTGCACTCTTACAAATTGTAATATTTGTGAAATACAACCTGAAATACAACCTGTAGATACAGTATAGACCTATAGATTTCCATTGTACTTATAGCACAGTGCCATTGTCAGCCCCTGCCCTATAGCTGACACTGTGGTCAAATTCGGGGAAGTTTGAGGTTTCACTTGTATGATGAAAAGCAGATCAACTCGCAGTAGTTTCATTTCACTGTAATCATAATTTTATAGATTACAGTTCTATAATGAACAGAAATAAATCTATTCTGTATGTCATATTACAGTTTTGTTTATTTGGTGGTATTTTACTTTTTCACAGAGATCCAGATTTTATGGTTTAAACAGCTGGGGCAAATGAAAACTATCAAGATAGACATTTATTCTACCAAACGATTACCAACTGAATAATACCGCCAAACAATGCTCAAATAATACTGCCACACAATGCTGAAAATAATACTGCCATACAACCCTGAATATAATACTGCCATACAATTCTGAAAATAATACTGCCATACAATGCTGAAAATACTACTGCTAAACAATGCTGAAAATAATACTGCCATACAATGCAGAAAATAATACTGCCTTAGCAGTATTTGGTCAGCATTTTACATCAGTATTTGTAAGCCAAAACCAGGAGTGGAACAATTAGAGGAAAAGTATAATAGAAACATATGCACCACTTCTGTATTTATCACCCACTCCTGGTTTTGGCTTGTAGTTGCAAATACTGATGTAAAATACTGACCAAATACTGCTAGTGTGACGGCAGCCTTACAGTGCTGAAAATAATACTGCCATACAGTGCTGAAAATAATACTTCCATACAGTGCTGAAAATAATACTGCCATACAGTGCTGAAAATAATACTGCCATACAGTGCTGAAAATAATACTGCCATACAACGCTGAATATAATACTGCCATACAATGCTGAAAATAATACTGCCATACAGTGTTAAAAATAATACTGCCATACAATGCTGAAAATAATACTGCCATACAGTGCTGAAAATAATACTGCCATACAATGCTGAAAATAATACTGCTATACAATGCTGAAAGTAATACTGTCTTACAGTGCTGAAAATAATACTGCCATACAATGCTGAAAATAAAACTGCCTTAGGCCGGCGTCACACTCGGCGTAAGACAATACGGTCCCAAAATAGTGGTCCGTAGCTCCTCCGTAGGCAGGGTGTGTCAGCGTATTTTGCGCATGGCATCCTCCGTATGTAATCCATATGGCATCCGTACTGCGAGATTTTCTCGCAGGCTTGCAAAACCGACATACGGATATACAAGGGATCCATGTGCTCAAAAAATAATAAAAACATATATACTGTCTATATACAGTTAGGGCCAGAAATATTTGGACAGTGACACAATTTTCGCGAGTTGGGCTCTGCATGCCACCACATTGGATTTGAAATGAAACCTCTACAACAGAATTCAAGTGCAGATTGTAACGTTTAATTTGAAGGGTTGAACAAAAATATCTGATAGAAAATGTAGGAATTGTACACATTTCTTTACAAACACTCCACATTTTAGGAGGTCAAAAGTAATTGGACAAATAAACATAACCCAAACAAAATATTTTTATTTTCAATATTTTGTTGCAAATCCTTTGGAGGCAATCACTGCCTTAAGTCTGGAACCCATGGACATCACCAAACGCTGGGTTTCCTCCTTCTTAATGCTTTGCCAGGCCTTTACAGCCGCAGCCTTCAGGTCTTGCTTGTTTGTGGGTCTTTCGTCTTAAGTCTGGATTTGAGCAAGTGAAATGCATGCTCAATTGGGTTTAGATCTGGAGATTGACTTGGCCATTGCAGAATGTGCCACTTTTTGGCACTCATGAACTCCTGGGTAGCTTTGGCTGTATGCTTGGGGTCATTGTCCATCTGTACTATGAAGCGCCGTCCAATCAACTTTGCAGCATTTGGCTGAATCTGGGCTGAAAGTATATCCCGGTACACTTCAGAATTCATCCGGCTACTCTTGTCTGCTCTTATGTCATCAATAAACACAAGTGACCCAGTGCCATTGAAAGCCATGCATGCCCATGCCATCACGTTGCCTCCACCATGTTTTACAGAGGATGTGGTGTGCCTTGGATCATGCGCCGTTCCCTTTCTTCTCCAAACTTTTTTCTTCCCATCATTCTGGTACAGGTTGATCTTTGTCTCATCTGTCCATAGAATACTTTTCCAGAACTGAGCTGGCTTCTTGACGTGTTTTTCTGCAAATTTAACTCTGGCCTGTCTATTTTTGGTATTGATGAATGGTTTGCATCTAGATGTGAACCCTTTGTATTTACTGTCATGGAGTCTTCTCTTTACTGTTGACTTAGAGACAGATACACCTACTTCACTGAGAGTGTTCTGGACTTCAGTTGATGTTGTGAACGGGTTCTTCTTCACCAAATTAAGTATGCAGCGATCATCCACCACTGTTGTCATCCGTGGACGCCCAGGCCTTTTTGAGTTCCCAAGCTCACCAGTCAATTCCTTTTTTCTCAGAATGTACCCAACTGTTGATTTTGCTACTCCAAGCATGTCTGCTATCTCTCTGATGGATTTTTTCTTTTTTTTTCAGCCTCAGGATGTTCTGCTTCACCTTAATTGAGAGTTCCTTTGACCGCATGTTGTCTGCTCACAGCAACAGCTTCCAAATGCAAAACCACACACCTGGAATCCACCCCTGACCTTTTAACTACTTCATTGATTACAGGTTAATGAGGGAGTTAATTGCAGCCCTTAGAGTCCATTGTCCAATTACTTTTGGTCCCTTGAAAAAGAGGACGCTATGCATTACAGAGCTATGATTCCTAAACCCTTTCTCCGATTTGGATGTGGAAACTATCATATTGCAGCTGGGAGTGTGCACTTTCAGCCCATATTATATATATAATTGTATTTCTGAACATGTTTTTGTAAACAGCTAAAATAACAAAACTTGTGTCACTGTCCAAATATTTCTGGCCCTAACTGTATATATACTAGATTGTGGCTCGATTCTAACGCATCGGGTATTCTAGAATATGCATGTCCCCGTAGTATATGGACAATGATGATTCCAGAATTCGCGGCACACTGTGCCCGTCGCTGATTGGTCGAGGCAACCTTTATGACATCATCGTCGCCATGGCAACCATTATGACATCTACGTCGATACTGTGCCCGTCGCTGAATCAGAAACGTGAGATGTCTACGTCCTTTATGACATCATCGTCGCTGTGCCCGTTGCTGATTGGTCGAGGCCTGGCGGCCTCGACCAATCAGAGACGCGGGATTTCTACGTCGATGCTGTGCCGGTCTCTGATTGGTCGAGGCCTGGTGGCCTCGACCAATCAGAGAGCCGGGATTTCCAGGACACACAGACAGACAGACAGACGGAAAAACCCTTAGACAATTATATATATAGACTAGATTGTGGCCCGATTCTAACGCATCGGGTATTCTAGAATATGCATGTCCCCGTAGTATATGGACAATGATGATTCCAGAATTCGCGGCAGACTGTGCCCGTCACTGATTGGTCGAGGCAACCTTTATGACATCATCATCGCCATGGCAACCATTATGACATCTACGTCGATACTGTGCCCGTCGCTGAATCAGAAACGTGGGATTTCTACGTCCTTTATGACATCATCGTCGCTGTGCCCGTTGCTGATTGGTCGAAGCCTGGCGGCCTCGACCAATCAGAGACGCGGGATATCTACGTCCTTTATGACATCATCGTCAAGTGTCAGGAGGACTGATCAATATAGAAGTGTCAGGAGGACTGATCAATATAGAAGTGTCAGGAGGACTGATCAATATAGAGGTATCAGGAGGACTGATCAATATAGAGGTATCAGGAGGACTGATCAATATAGAAGTGTCAGGAGGACTGATCAATATAGAAGTGTTAGGAGGACTGATCAATATAGAAGTGTCAGGAGGACTGATCAATATAGAAGTGTCAGGAGGACTGATCAATATTGAAGTGTCAGGAGGACTGATCAATATTGAAGTGTCAGGAGGACTGATCAATATAGAAGTGTCAATCAGACTGGCGGCCTCGACCAATCAGAGACGCGGGATTTCTACGTTGATGCTGTGCCGGTCTCTGATTGGTCGAGGCCGCCAGATCAATATAGAATGTCAGGAGGACTGATCAATATAGAAGTGTCAGGAGGACTGATCAATATAGAAGTGTCAGGAGGACTGATCAATATAGAGGTATCAGGAGGACTGATCAATATAGAGGTATCAGGAGGACTGATCAATATAGAAGTGTCAGGAGGACTGATCAATATAGAAGTGTCAGGAGGACTGATCAATATAGAAGTGTCAGGAGGACTGATCAATATAGAAGTGTCAGGAGGACTGATCAATATTGAAGTGTCAGGAGGACTGATCAATATTGAAGTGTCAGGAGGACTGATCAATATAGAAGTGTCAATCAGACTGGCGGCCTCGACCAATCAGAGACGCGGGATTTCTACGTCGATGCTGTGCCGGTCTCTGATTGGTCGAGGCCTGGCGGCCTCGACCAATCAGAGAGCCGGGATTTCCAGGACAGACAGACAGACAGACAGACAGACAGACGGAAAAACCCTTAGACAATTATATATATAGATATATGTCAGTAGACACATATATGTATACTAGATTGTGGCCCGATTCTAACGCATCGGGTATTCTAGAATATGCATGTCCCCGTAGTATATGGACAATGATGATTCCAGAATTCGCGGCACACTGTGCCCATCGCTGATTGGTCGAGGCAACCTTTATGACATCATCGTCGCCATGGCAACCATTATGACATCTACGTCGATACTGTGCCTGTCGCTGAATCAGAAACATGAGATGTCTATGTCCTTTATGACATCATCGTCGCTGTGCCCGTTGCTGATTGGTCGAGGCCTGGCGGCCTCGACCAATCAGAGACGCAGGATTTCCAGGACAGACAGACAGACAGACAGACAGACGGAAAAACCCTTAGACAATTATATATATCGGGTATTCTAGAATATGCATGTCCCTGTAGTATATGAACAATGATGATTCCAGAATTCGCGGCAGACTGTGCCCGTCGCTGATTTGTCAAGGCAACCTTTATGACATCATCGTCGCCATGGCAACCATTATGACATCATCGTCGCTGTGCCCGTTGCTGATTGGTCGAGGCCTGGCGGCCTCGACCAATCAGAGACGCGGGATATCTACGTCCTTTATGACATCATCGTCGCTGTGCTCGTTGCTGATTGGTCGAGGCCTGGCGGCCTCGACCAATCAGAGAGCCGGGATTTCCAGGACAGACAGACAGACAGACAGACAGACAGACGGAAAAACCCTTAGACAATTATATATATAGATATATTAATATTTCATACAGCGCTAGATAGCTTAAAAGCCGGTAATTCAATTGCCAGCTTTTGCTATCTCCTTCCTAAACCCGACATGATTTGAGACATGGTTTACATACAGTAAACCATCTCATATCCCTTTTTTTTGCATATTCCACACTACTAATGTTAGTAGTGTGTATGTGCAAAATTTGGCCGTTCTAGCTATTAAATTAAAGGGTTAAGTGGCGGAAAAAATTGGCGTGGGCTCCCACGCAATTTTCTCCGCCAGATGTGCCAGATGTGCCTTTTCTGGGGTGGCTGGGGGCAGGTGTTTTTAGCCAGGGGGGGGCCAATAACCATGGACCCTCTCCAGGCTATTAATATCTGCCCCCAGTCACTGGCTTTACTACTCTGGCGGAGAAAATTGCGCGGGAGCCCACGCCAATTTTTTCCGCCATTTAACCCTTTAATTTAATAGCTAGAACGACCAAATTTTGCACATACACACTACTGACATTAGTAGTGTGGAATATGCAAAAAAAATGGGGATATGAGATGGTTTACTGTATGTAAACCAGGTCTCATATCATGTCGGGTTTAGGAAGGAGATAGCAAAAGCCGGCAATTGAATTACCGGCTTTAAAGCTATCTAGCGCTGTATGAAGTAATAATATATATACATATATGTGTCTCACTGACATATATATATATATATATATATATATATATACCTATTCTATGTGTACACATTTATTCCACCTATTCTATTGTAAGCTGTCAGTGTGATTTTACTGTACACGGCACTGAATTGCCAGCTTTTCTCGCTAACACCGCTGCGTATTTCTCGCAAGTCACACTGCTGGTCCGTGTGTAATCCGTATTTTTCAGGCCCCCATAGACTTGCATTGGCGATTTTTTTTGCGCAATACGGTGACAAACGCAGCATGCTGCGATTTTCAACTGCCGTAGAAAGCCGTATAATACTGATCAGTAAAATACGGCAGATAGGAGCTGGGGCATAGAGAATTGGGCCGTGTGTAATGCGTGTTTTACGGACGTATTTAATGCGCTCATACGTCCGTAAAACTCGCTAGTGTGACGCCGGCCTTACAGTGCTGAAAATAATACTGCCATACAGTGCTGAATATACTGCCATACAACTCTGAATATAATACTGCCATACAGTGCTGAAAATAATACTGCCATACAATGCTGAAAATAATACAGCCATACAGTGCTGAAAATATGGTAATACTGCCATACAGTGCTGAAAATAATACTGCCATACAATGCTGAAAATAATACTGCCTAACAGTGCTGAAAATAAAACTGCCTTAGAATGCTGAAAATAATACTGCCATACAATATTGAATACAATACTGCCATACAATGCTGAAAGTAATACTACCATACAATGCTGAAAATAATACGGTCTTAGAATGCTGAAAATAATAGTGTTGAAAATAATACTGCCATACAATGCTGAAAACAATACTGCCTTATAGTGCTGAAAATAATACTGCCATATAATGCTGACAATAACATTGCCATATAGTGCTCAAATAACACCATTATACAATGTGCCAATAACAGTGACATGCAGTGCTCAAATGATACCGCCATACAGTGCTCATAAACTACTATACAGTGCTCAAGTAATATCCCATAAATTTCTCAAATAAAACCGCCATACATTGCTCAATTATACAATTGCTCTGCTATCTAGGGCATGAATAATACTGCCATGTAGTGCTCAAATAATATCAACATGCAACACTCAAACATTATTGACCTATCGACATGCCGTTCTCAAACAATACCATGAAAAATGACTCCTGTGGTTCAGGAAGAGCCGTCCTGCATACCCTCTATATAGTGTACAACACCAATTTCCCAAAAATTGGGACGCTGTGTAAAATATAGAGAATAGCAGTATGCAATTGTGGAGCATCACCTATTCTTTTTACAACAGTCTGTAAACATCTGGCAAGCGAGGAGACCATTGCTGGAGTTTTGGGGGAAGAACGTTGTGGTCTGATGTCGGATTGTCGATGCTCCACAGTCCGGGATCTTCACTTCTTCACAATGAGTTCTGGAAGATTTTCGTGAGAACCCAATAGTGACCGTCGGCCTGGCCGCATGTTCCGAACCCATGAATCTCTTGATGATATTATGTACCATAGATGATGAGATATTTAATATCTTTGCAATTTTACCTTGAGGAATATTGTTCGGGAACGGTTCCTTAATTTTTAGATGTAGTTGTTTTCCCTTTGGTGAACCTCCGATCATCTTTGCTTCTGAAAGATTGAATTAAAATGAGAATTAATGAAAAAATAAATAAATAATTGTCTCCCCCCCCCCCCCCCCCACTTCACCGTCCTCGGCTGTTATCACCGATCTGCCATGTTGATGTTATCTTGACTTTCCCAAAAACAAAAATGATAAAGCTTTAGCTGAATATATAATTTAATAACGTGACTTTTATTTTGTTTAGTTTATGTGGATGATTTTTATTTTATTTGAATTTAGTTTTTGGAGATTTTTTTTAATTTAATTAGGGGATTTTTTTTTTTTATTTTGTTTTTAGGGTCTGATTTTAAGTTTGTAATGTTCTCCCTTAGAACTAAACTAATATATTTATCGTTCAGCGTCTCACATTTTATCTAGCACATACTCGGTCACCTACTCCCCGGAGGAGACTCCGTATCACGACCTTTGTGGTTTGTGGCTTTGGTTTATTCCCCCCATGTGTCTCTTCTAACATTCAGAGTTTGTGGTGTCCCCGGTAGAGTCTGATGTAATCGTAGAGTCACAAGCTGTTTTGTGTCACATCGTCACCTTCTCACTTCTGTCATTTCTGCACCTTCTCACGTAACCTCAAATATCAATGTGGGCGACAATTACTCCTATTGCTAACTGTTAGCCGGCCAGAAATCAGGGTTATACCTATTACAAGTGATTTGTACACTTCTATCAAATTTCACAGCCATTACTGTAAAACCTATTGTAAAGAACAAACATTTTCAGGAATTGTATTTGGGAAATTGGTAAAAGTACACAGAAATTACAGCCGTCGTATTGTCCTTCAAGGGGATTTCCACCAATAACAGTGAGGCCATGTCAATTAGAAACGTCATCAATGTCTGATCGGTGGAGGTTGGACTACCGGGAACAAAAAGCCAAACCTCTCCGTGCCGTGATCTGTACAATGACTGGTAACACCTCTATATGCAGTAGATAACACAGGATCCACCATTCACAATAGTTGATAACACAGCTCACCTCCTCCTCCTGTACAATGACTGATAACACCTCTGTATACAGTAGATAACACAGGAACCACCATTCACAATAGGTGATGTCACAGCTCACCTCCTCCTCCTGTACAATGACTGATAACACCTCTATACAGTAGATAACACAGGATCCACCATTCACAATAGGTGATGTCACAGCTCACCTCCTCCTCCTGTACAATGACTGATAACACCTCTATACAGTAGATAACACAGGATCCACCATTCACAATAGGTGATGTCACAGCTCACCTCCTCCTCCTGTACAATGACTGATAACACCTCTATATACAGTAGATAACACAGGATCCACCATTGACAATAGATGATGTCACAGCTCTCCTCCTCCTCCTGTACAATGACTGATAACACCTTTATATACAGTAGATAACACAGGATCCACCATTCACAATAGGTGATATCACAGCTCACCTCCTCCTCTTGTACAATGACTTTTAACACCTCTCGTTGGAGCGCCCCCAGACACAGGGCCACAAGTCACTCGGTACCGGTCCCTTCGCCTTCGGTTCTGCGGTTGTCACGGTGGCTGGACCCGGTCATGACCCTGCTAAGGGGCGTCCAATGAAGGTGGTAGTACAGTCTGTCAGGGGTTCGTGACGCCACCTGTGGTGTTCGGTCAGGGTGACCGACGCTGCTGTGGGGTCCGCTGGGGTGATGGAATGGCAGCTGGATGGTATACCTTCCCACAGGTGAAGTATGTCCCCAGGGCTTCCCGGTAAGGTGGATGGTGATGGTGTGAGGTGCAGGCAATAACGAGGACACAAGGTTGCAGTCTCTACCTTTTTACTGAAGGCTTCAGTACACTCAGTCCAGAGCACGTTCAACAGGGCTATCAGAGACCGGCCGGTCCGATGGGCACATCCAGAGTTTCCCTCGCAGATGGAAATCGTTGCCTACCAATAGCGCCTGTGTGTTGTAGTCCTACCCTGCTGAGCATTCGGAATAGTCCTCACAACTGCTGATCTCGTTCGTTCGTTCTCTACAGCTCTCTCTCTCGTTCTTTGGTTCCAGATGTTGCTAGTTTCTAACGTCCCCCAGGTATATTTTGGCTAGGACGCCACCCGTTTGACGGGAAGGCTTGGAGGTCTTCCGGGACCCTAGAGACGCCCCTCTCCCAATGTTGCCCCCTATGTCTTTGTAGGTGTAGAAGGTAGACAGCCAACCTATAATCAACTGTCCAGCGGAATTTGAAGTAAGGCCTGAAGTCAGTTACTCCTACGGTGATCCGGCCACCGACTACGCGCCTCAGTAAGATGTTGCCTGTCTCTCTCGGCACGACTCTTACTGGCTCTCCTTTGTGCTGATCTCGTTTACACTGTTCCACAATATTCTTCCCTTCTTGTCTCTCTCTTAGGATACCGCCGCAAGGTAGTGCAGGCGCGGTTCCGTTACGTTCTGTTCGCTAGGCACCTGCCAGGTTCCCACGCCTGACAGGGACCCCCCTGTGTCTTCTCCCCGCAACACCCCCTGCCACGGGATGTTGCCCGGTTCCAACCCAGTCAGCTTCTGACTAACTTCCTCCCCAGCCCCTAGTTTTACCAGTGTGAGGAGTGGCCCAATAAATAAAGCCTTTTTCTCCCCCTAGTGGCCGGAGTGTGAAGTGTAATGTGTTCTAGTGCTACCTGGTCAGGAGAACTCCTTAGTGCCATCAGACGTACCGCTGCTCCCTTTAGCGGCAGAGCGCCATACTGCAACGACCAGGTCTCTGGGGCGCTGCACTTATACAGTAGATAACACAGGATCCACCATTGACAATAGGTGATGTCACAGCTCACCTCCTCCTCCTGTACAATGACTGATAACACCTCTATACAGTAGATAACACAGGATCCACCATTCACAATAGGTGATGTCACAGCTCACCTCCTCCTCCTGTACAATGACTGATAACACCTCTATACAGTAGATAACACAGGATCCACCATTCACAATAGGTGATGTCACAGCTCACCTCCTCCTCCTGTACAATGACTGATAACACCTCTATATACAGTAGATAACACAGGATCCACCATTGACAATAGATGATGTCACAGCTCTCCTCCTCCTCCTGTACAATGACTGATAACACCTTTATATACAGTAGATAACACAGGATCCACCATTCACAATAGGTGATATCACAGCTCACCTCCTCCTCTTGTACAATGACTTTTAACACCTCTCGTTGGAGCGCCCCCAGACACAGGGCCACAAGTCACTCGGTACCGGTCCCTTCGCCTTCGGTTCTGCGGTTGTCACGGTGGCTGGACCCGGTCATGACCCTGTTAAGGGGCGTCCAATGAAGGTGGTAGTACAGTCTGTCAGAGGTTCGTGACGCCACCTGTGGTGTTCGGTCAGGGTGACCGACGCTGCTGTGGGGTCCGCTGGGGTGATGGAATGGCAGCTGGATGGTATACCTTCCCACAGGTGAAGTATGTCCCCAGGGCTTCCCGGTAAGGTGGATGGTGATGGTGTGAGGTGCAGGCAATAACGAGGACACAAGGTTGCAGTCTCTTTACCTTTTTACTGAAGGCTTCAGTACACTCAGTCCAGAGCACGTTCAACAGGGCTATCAGAGACCGGCCGGTCCGATGGGCACATCCAGAGTTTCCCTCGCAGATGGAAATCGTTGCCTACCAATAGCGCCTGTGTGTTGTAGTCCTACCCTGCTGAGCATTCGGAATAGTCCTCACAACTGCTGATCTCGTTCGTTCGTTCTCTACAGCTTTCTCTCTCTCGTTCTTTGGTTCCAGATGTTGCTAGTTTCTAACGTCCCCCAGGTATATTTTGGCTAGGACGCCACCCGTTTGACGGGAAGGCTTGGAGGTCTTCCGGGACCCTAGAGACGCCCCTCTCCCAATGTTGCCCCCTATGTCTTTGTAGGTGTAGAAGGTAGACAGCCAACCTATAATCAACTGTCCAGCGGAATTTGAAGTAAGGCCTGAAGTCAGTTACTCCTACGGTGATCCGGCCACCGACTACGCGCCTCAGTAAGATGTTGCCTGTCTCTCTCGGCACGACTCTTACTGGCTCTCCTTTGTGCTGATCTCGTTTACACTGTTCCACAATATTCTTCCCTTCTTGTCTCTCTCTTAGGATACCGCCGCAAGGTAGTGCAGGCGCGGTTCCGTTACGTTCTGTTCGCTAGGCACCTGCCAGGTTCCCACGCCTGACAGGGACCCCCCTGTGTCTTCTCCCCGCAACACCCCCTGCCACGGGATGTTGCCCGGTTCCAACCCAGTCAGCTTCTGACTAACTTTCTCCCCAGCCCCTAGTTTTACCAGTGTGAGGAGTGGCCCAATAAATAAAGCCTTTTTCTCCCCCTAGTGGCCGGAGTGTGAAGTGTAATGTGTTCTAGTGATACCTGGTCAGGAGAACTCCTTAGTGCCATCAGACGTACCGCTGCTCCCTTTAGCGGCAGAGCGCCATACTGCAACGACCAGGTCTCTGGGGCGCTGCACTTATACAGTAGATAACACAGGATCCACCATTGACAATAGGTGATGTCACAGCTCACCTCCTCCTCCTGTACAATGACTGATAACACCTCTATATACAGTAGATAACACAGGATCCACCATTCACAATAGGTGATGTCACAGCTCACCTCCTCCTCCTGTACAATGACTGATAACACCTTTATATACAGTAGATAACACAGGATCCACCATTCACAATAGGTGATATCACAGCTCACCTCCTCCTCTTGTACAATGACTGATAACACCTCTATATACAGTAGATAACACAGGATCCACCATACATAATAGGTGATGTCACAGCTCACCTCCTCCTCTTGTACAATGACTGATAACACCTCTATATACAGTAGATAACACAGGATCCACCATTCACAATAGATGATGTCACAGCTCACCTCCTCCTCCTGTACAATGAATGATAACACCTCTATATACAGTAGATAACACAGGACCCACCATTCACAATAGATGATATCACAGCTCACCTCCTCCTCCTCCTCCTGTACAATGACTGATAACACCTCTAGATACAGTAGATAACACAGGAACCACCATTCACAGTAAGTGATGTCACAGCTCTCCTCCTCCTCCTGTACAATGACTGAAAACACCTCTATATACAGTAGATAACACAGGATCCACCATTCACAATAGGTGATATCACAGCTCACCTCCTCCTCCTGTACAATGACAGATAACCTCTATATACAGTAGATAACACAGGATCCACCATTCACAATAGGTGATGTCACAGCTCACCTCCTCTTGTACAATGACTGATAACACCTCTATATACAGTAGATAACACAGGATCCACCATACATAATAGGTGATGTCACAGCTCACCTCCTCCTCTTGTACAATGACTGATAACACCTCTATATACAGTAGATAACACAGGATCCACCATTCACAATAGATGATGTCACAGCTCACCTCCTCCTCCTGTACAATGAATGATAACACCTCTATATACAGTAGATAACACAGGACCCACCATTCACAATAGATGATATCACAGCTCACCTCCTCCTCCTCCTCCTGTACAATGACTGATAACACCTCTAGATACAGTAGATAACACAGGAACCACCATTCACAGTAAGTGATGTCACAGCTCTCCTCCTCCTCCTGTACAATGACTGAAAACACCTCTATATACAGTAGATAACACAGGATCCACCATTCACAATAGGTGATATCACAGCTCACCTCCTCCTCCTGTACAATGACAGATAACCTCTATATACAGTAGATAACACAGGATCCACCATTCACAATAGGTGATGTCACAGCTCACCTCCTCTTGTACAATGACTGATAACACCTCTATATACAGTAGATAACACAGGATCCACCATTCACAATAGTTGATGTCACAGCTCACCTCCTCCTCTTGTACAATGACTGATAACACCTCTATACACAGTAGATAACAAAGGACCCACCATTCACAATAGATGATATCACAGCTCACCTCCTGCTCCTGTACAATGACTGATAACACCTCTATATACAGTAGATAACACAGGATCCACCATTCACAATAGATGATGTCACAGCTCACCTCCTCCTCCTGTACAATGACTGATAACACCTCTATACAGTAGATAACACAGGATCCACCATTCACAATAGGTGATGTCACAGCTCACATCTTCCTCCTGTACAATGACTGATAACACCTCTATATACAGCAGATAACACAGGATCCACCATTCACAATAGGTGATATCACAGCTCACCTCCTCCTCCTGTACAATGACTGATAACACCTCTATATACAGCAGATAACACAGGATCCACCATTCACAATATGTGATGTCACAGCTCACCTCCTCCTCCTGTACAATGACTGATAATACCTCTATATACAGTAGATAACACAGGATCCACCATTCACAATAGGTGATGTCACAGCTCACCTCCTCCTGTACAATGACTGATAACACCTCTATATACAGTAGATAACACAGGATCCACCATTGACAATAGGTGATGTCACAGCTCACCTCCTCCTCCTGTACAATGACTGATAATACCTCTATATACAGTAGATAACACAGGATCCACCATTCACAATAGATGATGTCACAGCTCACCTCCTCCTGTACAATGACTGATAACACCTCTATATACAGGAGATAACACAGGATCTTATATAAATGCTTTATATAGATGATCGTATAAAGAAGTTTATTGATGCTAATGTCCATGAAGTGCAGAAACCAGGAGTTTAATATTAGGCCTAGTGGCAAGTGTTAAAATTATATATTTTTTCTTGTAATATGAAAATTATTAAATCAACATTTAATAAAACTAAAACCCTGAATTAAACAATAGATCATTTTCTGATGACAGTGTCCCCTGTAATAATCGTGGCCGCTCTCCTTTGCACCCGCTTTAGTTTAGCTCTGTCTTTCTTATATTTTGGTTACATTTTATATCCAGATGCTAATTTCACAAATCACAAGAAGTGTTGGGTAAAGTAATCAATATTTTATACTTGTTTTATCTACATGGGAAGGAGAGGAGTGCTGTACATGACATTTATTATGAATACACGCTCCCTTTACAAATAAAAGAAAGTGAAAGTTACGCAGGAATCAATAACCATTTCAAGAAACAGAACTTTTATTATCCAGGTGAAGAGTCCTGTTACAGTTTCCATTTTAAGGGTGTTTTATCTGGTGTTTGCAGTTTTCTATGGCAATTATCAAGATAATGATACTCCCTGTCTGTCCAAAGGTGAGACCCGTCATGTTATTCTGGAGCACGTGTTCCTGCAGACAGCGCTCGTATTAAATGGGAAAGTCTCGTCCCTTACAGTAAACACATCAAAGCGTTATTCCCAACATTACATGTTATCATCAAATCAAAAGATAACTTGCAAATCAATGGGGGTCTGATCGCTGGGACCACCACTGATCCCAAAAGTAGGGAATGCCATGTTGGAATGCTCACACATGCATTCTCTATAAAAGATTAGTTCTGCGCTCGGCTATCCCGACAGTCCCATAGACAATATTCCATTTCAGAACCCTGCTCTCAGGATCAACGGTGGTCCCAGCAATTGGACCCCCAACTATCCACGAGTTATCCTATAGGTAGCTGATACATTTTCATTTTGTGAATAATTCTGAAAAGTGTATTTTCATAACTTTTTTAGGGCTAGGATCACACAATTGATTTTCTCTCATTTGAGAAAATCGGATCGATTATGCTAATCAGAGTTTGATAAGATTTTCTCGGATGCAGAGAATGAAAAAAAAACAACCAAATCTTCATCTTCTCCCTTCACTGTCTCCGTGAATTGGATCAGATGTCATCCGAGTGTGGTCCAATGGACTTAAATGTACTCTGATTATTGGCACGGCCCCATGGGGAGGAGAGCTATCCATCAACACAACGGATAGAACTCGCCCAATTATTAAGGTTGTGTGCACGACTCGCACGAGCCCCAAAGAGTTTGTCTCATGTTCTACTGTTAGAACACTGCCCCCTTGCTTTCCAGCTTCCTTCCTGTTGCCGATGGGCGGTACACACATGCCTGACAGTTTGGGGCAGCATCATCATCCCAAACTGTGCACTCTCTGCTGCTGCAAGCGGATTCAGCCTGGGAATGGCGCAGTGACACTGAAGCTAGCTTTGATCCAATCATCTTTTCAGCTTTAGAGTAGCACTTACAAGCTCTAAGGAAAAGAGCTTGTAAGCGCTGCGCTCTTTTCCTTGGAGTCTTGTCACCCGTGATAGCCTGCAATGAGCAGTGAACAATAACAGATTCGTCTCTGGTGCATGCTGATTAAAGTTTAGTGTTGAAAAAAAATTCTATTCTATAGAATCAGGTTTTGGCTCAAAAAACGCAGCAAAATATGATACCGCGTTTTTGGTGCGTTTGTCACACCCATTCAAGTCAGTGGGTGAAAAACCCTGAAAGTAGTGACATGCTGTATGTCCCAAAAACCATGCAAAGCACAAAATACCGCTGGCAAAAAAAAAACAATGTGTGTGCATGAGATTTCTAAAATCTCATAGGCTTTGCTAGTGCAGCGCCCCAGAGACCTGGTCGTTGGGCCACTCCTCACACTGGTAAAACTAGGGGCTGGGGAGGAAGTTAGTCAGAAGCTGACTGGGTTGGATTCAGGCAACATCCCGTGGCAGGGGGTGTTGCAGGGAGAAGGCACAGGAGGGTCCCTGTCAGGCGTGGGACCCTGGCAGGTGCCTAGCGAACAGAACAGAATGTTACGGGACCGCGCCTGCACACCCTGCGGCGGTATCCTGAGAAAGAGACGCGAAGGGAAGGATATTGTAGAACAGTGTAAACGAGATCAAGCACAAAGGAGAGCCAGTAAGAGTCGTGCCGAGAGAGAGAGAGGCAACATCTTACTGAGGCGCGTAGTCGGTGGCCGGAACACCGTAGGAGTAACTGACTTCAGGCCTTACTTCAAACTCCGCCGGACAGTTAATTATAGGTTGGCTGTCTACCTTAAATTTCCTAAGAAGACATAGGGGGCAACATTGGGAGAGGGGCGTCTCTAGGGTCCCGGAAGACCTCCAAGCCTTCCCGTCATACGGGTGTGTCCTAGCCAAAATATACCTGGGGGACGAGAAACTAGTAACATCTGAAACTAAAGAGAAAGAGACAGAGCTGTAGAGAACGAACGAACAAGAACAGCAGTTGTGAGGACTATTCCGAATGCTCAGCAGGGTAGGACTACAACACACAGGCGCTAGTGGTAGGCAACGATTTCCATCTGCGAGGGAAACTCTGGATGTGCCCATCGGACCGGCCGGTCTCTGATAGCCCTGTTAAACGTACTCTGGATTGCGGATCCTGAAGCCTTCAGTAAAGAGGTAAAGAGACTGCAACCTTGTGTCCTCGTTATTGCCTGCACCTCTCACCATCGCCACCTACACCACTGGGAAGCCCTGGGGACATACTTCACCTGTGGGAAGGTATACCATCCAGCTGCCATTCCATCACCCCAGTGGACCCCACAGCAGCGTCGGTCGCCCTGACCGAACACCACAGGTGGCGTCACGAACCCCAGACTGTGTACCACCTTTATTGGACGCCCCTTAGCAGGGTCGCAGACCGGGCCTAGCCACCGTGACAACCTCAGAACCGAACCAGAGAGGCCCGGTACCGAAACGCGTGGCCCTGTGTCTGGGGGCGCTCCAAGTTGGCGTCATGAACAGGATCGTACTTAAGCCTGAAGAATTGGGTCATGTGTGCCTTGGAACTGTGATTGAAACGTGTTGGACTGTAGTTTATTGCAAAGACTGTGTACTGCTATTGCCGCAAGATTCCCGCCAAAACCGGCACCATTGCAGCGCCACGAGGGGCGCAGGGAAAGAAGAAGGGCGTGAGTAAGCTGGAGAGCGCGAAAGATAATGGCCGCCCAGTCTAAATATTTCTGCACCTTGAGGACGTGTCCGTCAGCAGCAGATATCCGCCTCCTGATCCTCAATGGGGGCGGAGGAACAAGAAACGAAACCGCCCACGAAGGAGAGAGCGGGAAAGAGACCAGGAAGCGACCCACGTGGAGGACGCCATGGCTGACCGCTCAGACCCAGACTGCAGGGTCGAAGCAGAGGGCTCCCCTAGCTACCCGGATGAGCATCACAGCCAGAGCCTCACATCTGGGACCGGTCTCCTACAGGGCGAGATGGAAGATCTTGTGGAGCAGCTTCTCCAGTGGCGGCTTGAGACCGAGGCCTCGTGCAAAGAGGGACCCGCAGAAGAACTCCTGACTCTGGAACCTTCACCACCGTTGGAGTCGGTCGCACCGGAGGAAGCCGCATCGAACGGTGAGTCCGCCGATCCCACCCCGGCCGCGGAAGACCTGCTGATCGGCCCGGTCACGGCGCCCCCTATCCCTGGGACCCACAAGCTCCAGCGCCTTCCACAATGGGACCAACCCACGGGCATGGAGCACTTCCTCAAGGCCCCGATCTCGCCGCTTACCATGCCAGGCGAGGTCTACGCAGAGCGTACGGTGTGCCGCTGGGTGAACCCGGGGTCGAACATCATGGGGTTCCGCGGGGTGCAGACACAGGAGGGAGAGATGGTGGAGGCCCTTAGCTGGGAGCAGTACCAGGCCCTGCTGGATCGGCAGTGGGAGGAGACGGAGAGACAGCACCAGGCTCAGGGGGAAGCCCACTACCGGAGAGACCTTGAAGTGAAGGACCGGGCCCGCAAGGACCGTACCACCCCCTAGGCCCCGCGCAGGCAGGGCACAGTTGTTGAGTTCCAGCTCCGTGGTGGATGGGGCTTCATCAAGGAGCCGGACCTGTATTCCGAGGTTTTCGTAAACCGAAGGGATGTAGAGTCCCATCTCAAAGAAGGCCACCCGGACCGGGATCTGTACAAGGGGGGACGAAGTCACCTACACCCGGCACTTCGGGGAGAGGGGTTGGTTCGCCCTGAATGTGCGCAAGCGACCAGCCCCCATGACATCATCGACCAAGGCGGCGGCGAAGCTGTCCCCCATAGCGAGGGTGCCCCCTTGTGACCGGACCACGACCGTCACCAAGACCACAATGGTGACCCCTACATGCACTGTTGTGAAAACCACCACTTGTACTGTGGACACTGTTACTACGGTGGTGGCAGAGAGCTCGACCTCGGGAGTAGTTGGCGCCTCGGTTGTTGCGAGGTCCAGGACCATCGCCACACAGACTCCTGACTGGAGCCCGGGATCTCCTGTGACCACACCGAGTGCCCGCGAGTACCCGGCGGGGTGGCCCCGTCCACTGTTGCCGGTGGAGTTGTGGCAGCCACTAACGCCGAGGAAATAAACCTTGGAGACCCGAATTGTATATAGTTAACTGTTTCCTGCTGTTGCTGCTACTTTGAACCCGACCAGGGTTAACTCCTAGGGGTCCCTTTGTTTACCCGGGATCCCTATTGTTTTCTATTTCTTTTCTACGTTTGCACAAGGTTCATCATTGTTTTAAAGACTGCCGGATCATGGACGGTGAATGATTCAAAACTGTTTTTGTATATAGTTTGCACCTTCTTAAAGGTGTTTCCTACTGGTTTTACAAGCGAAAGAAGACTTTGCGAAGATAATGCTTCTGGACATGACGCAGAAGGTCTTGCTTTCAGTGGACTTGCAGAAAGAGAAATAATCTGCACTACCTCTTAAAGACTTGGGTCCCTCTTAAAGGGAATGTTACCTGAATGTTGCAATAAAAAGTTGAAACGTTAATAATGTTGAAATTTAGGAAGTTTGATAATGTTGACAGAGACTGAGGACAGGAAAGCTTGAAATGAACCCGTAGGGGTTAGAGAGAGTCCTCCTGAGAGATGTAGAAAGATGGTCGGCACAATGGCAGTAGGCCCAGCCAAGGAGCTAGGCGGTCCTGCATTGGTGAAGTTGGAACGGAAAGAAAGTTGAATTGCTGTTATAGTAGGCCTTTAGTGGGTTCAGCTTATACGCCCTTAAAGGAAAAGTTAAATCAGAGTTTGCACTTAGTAGAATACCCGGCTGGGTACTGAGAGTTATTTATAGTCAAGGTGTTATTTAAAAATATTTAACTTTTATTTGTTTTGTTTGTAACGTTCAAGTGTCCTTACCTCCCATAAAGGGAAGCACCTTTTCTATTTACTTGTTCTAAGCATTTCAAAAATTTTGTATGTCTTTTGCTGTATTATATTGTTGTTCTTCTTCCCAGTCCAGGAGTACTGGATTTAATCGGGGGGGAGTGCAGCGCCCCATAGACCTGGTCGTTGCAGTATGGCACTCTGCCGCTAAGGGGAGTGGCGGTACGTCTGATGGCACTAAGGAGTTCTTCTGACCAGGTATCACCAGAACACATTACACTTCACACTCCGGCCACTAGGGGGAGAAAAAGGCTTTATTTATTGGGCCACTCCTCACACTGGTAAAACTAGGGGCTGGGGAGGAAGTTAGTCAGAAGCTGACTGGGTTGGATTCAGGCAACATCCCGTGGCAGGGGGTGTTGCAGGGAGAAGGCACAGGAGGGTCCCTGTCAGGCGTGGGAACCTGGCAGGTGCCTAGCGAACAGAACAGAACGTAACGGAACCGCGCCTGCACACCCTGCGGCGGTATCCTGAGAAAGAGACACGAAGGGAAGGATATTGTGGAACAGTGTAAACGAGATCAAGCACAAAGGAGAGCCAGTAAGAGTTGTGCCGAGAGAGAGAGGCAACATCTTACTGAGGCGTGTAGTCGGTGGCCGGAACACCGTAGGAGTAACTGACTTCAGGCCTTACTTCAAACTCCGCCGGACAGTTAATTATAGGTTGGCTGTCTACCTTAAATTTCCTAAGAAGACATAGGGGGCAACATTGGGAGAGGGGCGTCTCTAGGATCCCGGAAGACCTCCAAGCCTTCCAGTCATACGGGTGCGTCCTAGCCAAAATATACCTGGGGGACGAGAAACTAGTAACATCTGGAACTAAAGAGAAAGAGAGAGAGCTGTAGAGAACGAACGAACGAGAACAGCAGTTGTGAGGACTATTCCGAATGCTCAGCAGGGTAGGACTACAACACACAGGCGCTAGTGGTAGGCAACGATTTCCATCTGCGAGGGAAACTCTGGATGTGCCCATCGGACCGGCCGGTCTCTGATAGCCCGGTTAAACGTATTCTGGATTGCGGATCCTGAAGCCTTCAGTACAGAGGTAAAGAGACTGCATCTTTGTGTCCTCGTTATTGCCTGCACCTCTCACCATTGCCACCTACACCACTGGGAAGCCCTGGGGACATACTTCACCTGTGGGAAGATATACCATCCAGCTGCCATTCCATCACCCCAGTTGACCCCACAGCAGCGTCGGTCGCCCTGACCGAACACCACAGGTGGCGTCACGAACCCCTGACAGACTGTGTACCACCTTTATTGGATGCCCCTTAGCAGGGTCGCGGACCGGGCCTAGCAGATTTTCATCGCATCCACTGCCCCATTGTGAGGTGCGGGGAGGTGGGGGAGGAGTTCCGGCCGCGCATGTGCGGTCGGAAAAGGCGGTCCGTCGGCAGCAAAAAACGTTACATGTAGCATTTTTTGCTCCCAACAGTTCGCCAAAGCACGACGCATCCGTCGCACGACGGATGCAACGTGTGGCAATCCGTCGCAATGCGTCGTCAATACAAGTCTATGGGGAAAAAACGCATTCTGCAAGCACTTTTGCAGGATGCGTTTTTTCTGCAAAACGACGCATTGTGACGGATTGCAGTTAACGCTAGTGTGAAAGTAGCCTTATAGTCAGAGTTGCAATTTTAACTTCTGCCCTAATGCACAGGAATGAAAGGCAGAGAAGCAGGAAAGATTTACCTAAAATTGGTGGTATATTCTAGTTATAAAAATGTAGAAATACATGAATGTCTAAGCCGGTTGTAATGAACCAGTGTGAACCCTGCTGTAAGATATCAGCGGATCCAAGAATGTAATGAACATAACTTTCATGTATCGTGACATAAGGCGACGGCATCAGTCAGCGCTCTGCTGTTCTTGGCATTGACCGCCTTCCTGCAGATTGCTGCATGCACAAAGTGCTGTCTGACATGTTCATGTTAATCAGGGACATATAGGAAAAGTGTCTTCTCAGAAATTTGGCTCGAGTTTAACCTTTTGTTTGCAACCCCCCCCCCCCCCAAAAAAAAAAAAAAGGGGGCCAAGAATGTAAGGAAATTCTTCAACATTGGCTGCTGCAGAACCGATGTATCACTCTCTAGATACTCGTCTTCGTTTTTTGGCCGTTGGCGAGTTCTACGAAATGTCTGCTATTTCCTCCAATGGGAATTGTTACTAAATTTTACGATTTAATGCCTTCTGCCAGGAGGAATAAGCACATTGCAGTTGAAAAAATCTGTAAAGTTTTCTTGCAATATTTTAATCAATGCAGAGCCTCTGACCTAGCCAAATCAGTTCTCATGCTTTGCACTGACGAGGAGCAATACCCCCTGAAACACCGTGTCTGCAAATTGGGCTTTTACCCTAAGTCATATTGCAAGGTTCGTTTAAAGGGTTGATTGCTGCTTCCAACAGGTGGCGCTATAGAGTTCAAGCTCTGAAGAGGCAATTTGCATATTAAATTTCCCAGAAGAGCATTGCGCGGCAAAAAAAAAGCCTCTTACCTTGGCATGTCAGAGCCGGTATGCCACTCTCCACAAGGAGAGCCCTTTAACCCTTAGACCTCAATTAATGTATAGATAATTTTAAACATTTAGTATAACGTGTCCAATATCTCAGGGAGGATGGAAGATGCTCCTGAAAAAGTGGTCCAATAACCCTGCAGGAAACTTATCGAAATTCCACGGCATTCACCAAATGGAAAAAAATTAGTGGAATGGAACAACAATAAAATGATCTTTTGCTGTAATCAATCTGCCCGCGCTGAGAAATTAAGCTTAAAGTCCCATGCAAATTATCTTAAAAGTGCATTCTTGATGTTCTGCATTGACACGCCCCAATGCACTTCCAGACTAATTTGCATATGGCTTCAAAGCTTGATTTCTCAGCACTGGCACACCGGATTTCTACAAGACGGGTATCATTTTTATTGTTGCGCCAGGAACTTTCACCCAAACCATTACACACAGCATAGCTCAATGGACTGTATAGTGGAAATGACTGGGTACTACACATCCGCCCCCTATTCAAATCAATCAAGAGCGGATGTGTAGCACCCGGCTGCGGCCACTGAGCTGTCCAGCTGTGGAACTGAGCAGATCCAGATGACACCGACACTGGGAACAGCAGATCGGCTGTTGAGAGGAGTGAAAACTAAAGAAGGACGAGGCCAGATAGTCCCGAGATCATCCGGCTGGGTGAGTATACGGTTTATGACCGTTATGGCTGCAAAGCAACATTTCTAACCACTGAGCCACCGCCGTATGTCACATTCTTGAATGGCGTGGCAGGAGACACCGATGGCTCCAGGTCGTGATTTCTGATTGTTCTTCAAGTTTCTCACGAAGAACAGAAGTGAAGCGCTGTTGTGATAAGGTTGTTGGACTACAATGTTCTCCTCAGCTTTGATACCACATAACACTACATCTGGGACATTTTTGGCATACTTCTTCATCGAACACCTCTAAGAAAACATAGTAGTAGATGGAGAAAAGTATGTGCCCCCTCCACATTACATCTACAGGAGCTTTACTGACCTCCCATCCTATATAAAAGGCATTAATATGGAGTCTTTCCCTGTGCAGACAGAACGGCTCCCTCTCTTCTGGGAAGCATTTCTATAAGATTTTGGAGGCTGTGGAAACCTTCTCCCCTTCATCCAGAGGAGCGTTTGTGAGGTCAGTCCCTGATGTTGAGGAGAAGCCGCCGGACTCACAATCTCCAGTCTAGTTTATCCAAAAGGTGTTGGATGTGGATGAGGAATCTGCTTGAAAAGTGATGTTCTTCAACGTCAGATTTACCCAACTTTGTGTTTTTGGACCTTGCGCACTGGGCACAGTCATGGGGAACAGAAAAGGGCCTTCAAATTGTTTCACAAACTTGGAAACTTCAGCTATGTACGATGTCTTGTATGGTGGAGAATTAAGATTTACCTTCACTAGAAATAAGGACCGAGACTGACCCCTGATAACAGCCCATAGCATTATCCTCCTCCACCATCTGTACAGGGGGCACAATGCAGTCAGGGGGTAACGTTCTCCTGGAATCACCAAACCCAGACTCCTCCATCAGACACCAGCTACAGAAGTGTGATCCGTCACTGCGCAGAATACGTCTCCTCCAGAATCCAGTTGTGGCTTCTTTACATCACTCCATCCGACGCTCGGCATCGTGCTTGGTGATGTAAGGCTGCATGCATGTTCATCAGTGGTTAGCCCTGTTACATTGCAGCATGGTGGTCTGGGGTCCATATCCCATCAAAAACAGCATCTGAAAGGAGTTTGTATGTTCTCAACGTGTTTTCGTGGGTTTCCTCCGGGTTCTCTGGTTTCCTCCCGCACTCCAAAGATATACTAATAGCAAATATATATTGTGAGCCCCAATGGGGACAGTGATGATAATGTCTGTAAAGTGCTGTGGAAATTAATGGCGCTATATGAATGAGCAAAATACCTACCCCAGAACTGAGATTATCTTGAACCTTTCTATTAATTTAAATCCCTGTTTATTTTATGTTTAGGAGTCCAGTGGGAGGTCCTATTAAGTGAATATCAACCTTTTCTGTATGACTGTGCATAGAGATATCTGTCAATCACTAGACAGAACCACCCACCGGACTCCTAAGCACTGAAATAGCAACAATTTCAATGAATTCAATTAAATGTAAGTTATAATTAATCTATATATTAATCTGCTAAGCTCCCTGTGATCTCTAATACACTGCCCAACGAAAGTACTGAATGTACAATATGAAAGGTTCCCTTTAAAGCAGTGATTTTTTTTACAATTTGTTATAATGGTCCCTCGACCATGATCTGATCATAGAGGTTTAGCAAACCTTTGCAATGTCTTGTTAAATCTGCCAGAAAGTGTGAAATCCAACTATAGCGCCACCATAGGGGAAATGAAGTATTACACAATCCTCATTGAAGCGTGTAACACTAAGGATCCTTCAGTCATTCGCTTTGTAGCTGTAAACTTCTCAGACTAATTGGTTTTTAAAACTAGAAAACCCCTTTAATGAAGACTAAAAGTCATGGGACTTGAGTCCTATAAGAAAAAAGTAATCAGTAATCTGATTTAGAAGTGATGATCCGGGATTCCTGCTCTCAGCTACTGACTAAGGCTTCTTTCACACTAGCGTCGGAATCTCCCCGTCGCAATGCGTCGGGGAGAGATTCCGACGCTAGCGTTTAACGTACTGCACAATGGAGGCAGCGGATGCATTTCTCCGGCGCATCCGCTGCCCCGTTGTAAGGTGCGGGGAGGTGGGGGCGGAGTTCCGGCCGCGCATGCGCGGTCAGAAAAAGCAGTCCGTCAGGAGCAAAAAACGTTACATGTAGCGTTTTTTTCTCCCGACGGTCCGCAAAAGCACGACGCATCCGTCGTTCGACGGATGCGACTTGTGGCAATCCGTCGCAAATGCGTTGTCAATACAAGTCTATGGGGAAAAAACGCATCCTGCAAGCACTTTTGCAGGATGCGTTTTTTCTGCAAAACGACGCATTGTGACGGATTGCAGAAAACGCTAGTGTGAAAGTAGCCTAATGTGCCCTGATGATAAGTAACGCTGATAGGAGGCTGTGCTCCGGAGATTGTATTAAAGCTCGGACTTGTTGCATCATGTGCACATCAAAGTGAAAGAATCTAATGAGACAAGTACCACTTCTTCTTTATCACTTTTCTAAAAATTTACTTTCACAATATTTTTTTATTTTAAGCTTTATATATCTGTAAAAAAAAAAAAAGGGGGTACGGAGGCTGATTACACTTTTCTTGTTTAAATTTTGGAGATATTGACTTTTCAACCAAAGGGGTGTTAACAGGAATTCTTCTCTTGGGGGCGTTTGCTTTTACCCCTGTATGACAATCATAACAAGACAGCATCATAGACGGGAGACAATAGGAAACGCCTCCAGAGAAGGTCAAAACTGGTGTGATCTGGTACATGATCTGTCCCACTTGATCACATGGAGAAATCCACGTCATTGCAGCTCCAGGAGAGGAGGAGAAGTGATTGGGGGAGCCGTGTTCGTCACAAACAACGTTCTGAATCTACCACATTTATCGGGGAATAATGTCCTGATACCTGAGCGTTTTGTGTAACTACAGTGCAACTCTCCTCCTCTCCCATCGCTGTAATAAAGCGACTGGAGTGAAGAGTTCCCAGCGTGGAAAGGTTAGATACATGAATTCTCACCCGACGACGCAGAAAATGCCTGTTTTGACTTTCTCCGGAGGCGTTTTTTTTTTTTCCCCTGTATAACACTGTTTTCTTTTGATTGGGCAACATTATACAGGGGAAAAAGTAAACGCCCATAAAGAAGAATCTCTGTTACCACCCCCTTAGTTGAAGGTGAAATTATCATATTGGGCACCCTAAACTTCAAGACCCCATATTTCCACAATGAAGTGGAGACAAAAATTTTAATCAGCCCCTTTTTTACTTATACATACAGCTTAAAATAAAAAAAAATATTGTGAAAGGTCAATATCTTTCAGATGTTACACTTATGAGGGTCTAAAATGATGAGCTGTAGGGAGTTGTTTGGTGGGTCATTACCAGAGTTGATCAAATGTATTAACAGTACCCTGGTATCAATAGTTCTTGGCTACCAGACTAGAGCCTTGTCACCTCCACCTCCTTACCAGCATCCCTGGCAGGAGCCCTGGTAGATATTATGAGCGCAGGGCGTCCGTCCTACCAAACAGAAGAGGCATCAGGAGTCTGAGCAGGTAGGAGGAGGTTCGCAGGACTCTGGGCCAGCGGCCATGATCTACTCTAGTGACCAGTGGACCTTTATTATTATTATTATTTAGAAATTATTTTTACTCCCTTTAGAATCAAAAATCTGTGTTTCAGTCCTTGCCCCCTAAAACGGCAACTTATTTTCTAGGAATCCCTTTACAATGCATGGAACTTGTGGAAACGTCTTATAATATTCTGGTATTTTGGGTTAGTGCCCGACATGTACTCTATTACTGCTCTCACAGGGGTCATCACTTGGTTTCTCAATTTTCTTAAAGGTGACTGCTTACCCCAGATGTTAAGTTGATCACATTATGTCCTATTGCTGAGAACCCAGCCGATCGACTCAATTTTACAATCAACCTGGCAAAAAGTGTTTAATTCCTCTACAGCGCCACCACTGGTGAAATAAATCATCACACACTCATATTAAAGGGAACCTGTCACCCCGAAAATCGCGGGTGAGGTAATCCCACCGGCATCAGGGGCTTATCTACAGCATTCTGTAATGCTGTAGATAAGCCCCCGATGTTACCTGAAAAAGGAGAAAAAGACGTTATATTATACTCACCCAGGGGCGGTCCCGCTGCTGGTCACGTCGGATGGGCGTCTCCGGTCCGCTGCGGCGCCTCCTATCTTCTTTCCATGACGTCCTCTTCTGATCTTCAGCCACGGCTCCGGCGCAGGCGTACTTTGCTCTGCCCTGTTGAGGGCAGACAAAGTACTGCAGTGCGCAGGCGCCGGGCCTCTGACCTTTCCAGCGCCTGCGCACTGCAGTACTATCCTCTGCCCTCAACAGGGCAGAGCAAAGTACGCCTGCGCCGGAGCCGTGGCTGAAGATCAGAAGAGGACGTCATGGAAAGAAGATAGGAGGCGCCGCAGCGGACCGGAGACGCCCATCCGACCTGACCAGCAGCGGGACCGCCCCTGGGTGAGTATAATATAACGTCTTTTTCTCCTTTTTCAGGTAACATCGGGGGCTTATCTACAGCATTACAGAATGCTGTAGATAAGCCCCTGATGCCGGTGGGATTACCTCACCCGCGATTTTCGGGGTGACAGGTTCCCTTTAAAATCATATTTATATCAAAATGGGCTGCACATGTAATACAAGGACTTGCTGGGTCCTCCAGTGAAAGTCTGTTAAACAAGGATCCTTAATGAAGTCTCTTCTTTCTCTCTAGCGCTCTTTGAATGACCCTCCAAAAAGTTTTCTAAACTAGTAGTCACTAGGGTTGAGCGAAACGGGTCGAACATTTTCAAAAGTCGCCGACTTTTGGCTAAGTCGGGGTTTCATGAAACCCGATCCGACCCCTGTGCGGGGTCGGCCATGCGGTACGCGACTTTCGCGCCAAAGTCGCGTTTCAATGACGCGAAAAGCGCCATTTCTCAGCCAATGAAGGTAAACGCAGAGTGTGGGCAGCGTGATGACATAGGTCCTGGTCCCCACCATCTTAGAGAAGGGCATTGCAGTGATTGGCTTGCTGTCTGCGACGTCACAGGGGCTATAAAGAGGCGTTCCCGCCGACCGCCATCTTACTGCTGCTGATCTGAGCTTAGGGAGAGGTTGCTGCCGCTTTGTCAGAAGCAGGGATAGCGTTAGGCAGGGTCCATTAACCACAAAACCGCTTGTGCTGCAGCGATTTGCACTGTCCAACACCACCCTCGGTGTGCAGGGACAGTGGAAGTTTTTTTTTTTTTTTTTTTCCCCTCAGCGCTGTAGCTCATTGGGCTGCCCTAGAAGGCTCCCTGATAGCTGCATTGCTGTGTGTACGCCGCTGTGCAAACCAACTGCTTTTTTCAAAGCACAAATCCTCTTGTTCCTTCCTTTCTGCACAGCTATCTTTTTTGTTTGTCCACACTTTTTATTTCATTTGTGCATCAGTCCACTCCTTATTGCTGCCTGCCATACCTGGCTGAGATTACTGCAGGCAGGGAGATAGTAGCTGCCTGCCATACCTGGCTGAGATTACTGCAGGCAGGGAGATAGTAATTGTAGGACATTCCCTGTTTTTTTTTTTGTTTTTTTTTTGGTGGGAGATTAAGATTGGCAATTTGGCATTTCTGCTAGAGTGCCATCCCTGTGTGTGCCATCTCTCTCACATAGTGGGCCATAGAAAGCCTTTTCATTTTTCTGTATTTTTTTTTGTGGGGTGTATAAATTCTCCCTGATAAAAATACAGTGGGAGATTAATATTGGCCTTTGGGCTTGTGTGCCAGTCCTGAGTGTGCCATCTCTCTCACAAATAGTGGGCCATAGAAAGCCTATTTTATTTTTTTTGGGGTTTTATAAATTCTCCCTGAAAAAAAGGGAGATTAATATTGGCCTCTGGGCTTGTGTGCCAGTCCTGAGCGTGCCATCTGTGCCAGCCCTGAGCGTGCCATCTCTCTCACAAATAGTGGGCCATAGAAAGCCTATTTTTTTTTTTTTTTGGTTTTATAAATTCTCCCTGAAAAAAAGGGAGATTAATATTGGCCTCTGGGCTTGTGTGCCAGTCCTGAGCGTGCCATCTGTGCCAGCCCTGAGCGTGCCATCTCTCTCACAAATAGTGGGCCATAGAAAGCCTATTTAATTTTTTTTTTTGTTTTATAAATTTTCCCTGAAAAAAGGGAGATTAATATTGGCCTCTGGGCTTGTGTGCCAGTCCTGAGCGTGCCATCTGTGCCAGCCCTGAGCGTGCCATCTCTCTCACAAATAGTGGGCCATAGAAAGCCTATTTAATTTTTTTTTTTGTTTTATAAATTTTCCCTGAAAAAAGGGAGATTAATATTGGCCTCTGGGCTTGTGTGCCAGTTGTGAGCGTGCCATCTGTGCCAGTCCTGAGCGTGCCATCTCTCTCACAAATAGTGGGCCATAGAAAGCCTATTTAAATTTTTTTTTGGTTTTATAAATTCTCCCAGAAAAAAAGGGAGATTAATATTGGCCTCTGGGCTTCTGTGCCAGTCCTGAGCGTGCCATCTGTGCCAGTCCTGAGCGTCCCATCTCTCTCACAAATAGTGGGCCATAGAAAGCCTATTTTATTTTTTTTGGGGTTTTATAAATTCTCCCTGAAAAAAAGGGAGATTAATATTGGCCTCTGGGCTTGTGTGCCAGTCCTGAGCGTGCCATCTGTGCCAGCCCTGAGCGTGCCATCTCTCTCACAAATAGTGGGCCATAGAAAGCCTATTTTTTTTTTTTTTTGGTTTTATAAATTCTCCCTGAAAAAAAGGGAGATTAATATTGGCCTCTGGGCTTGTGTGCCAGTCCTGAGCGTGCCATCTGTGCCAGCCCTGAGCGTGCCATCTCTCTCACAAATAGTGGGCCATAGAAAGCCTATTTAATTTTTTTTTTTGTTTTATAAATTTTCCCTGAAAAAAGGGAGATTAATATTGGCCTCTGGGCTTGTGTGCCAGTCCTGAGCGTGCCATCTGTGCCAGCCCTGAGCGTGCCATCTCTCTCACAAATAGTGGGCCATAGAAAGCCTATTTAATTTTTTTTTTTGTTTTATAAATTTTCCCTGAAAAAAGGGAGATTAATATTGGCCTCTGGGCTTGTGTGCCAGTTGTGAGCGTGCCATCTGTGCCAGTCCTGAGCGTGCCATCTCTCTCACAAATAGTGGGCCATAGAAAGCCTATTTAAATTTTTTTTTGGTTTTATAAATTCTCCCAGAAAAAAAGGGAGATTAATATTGGCCTCTGGGCTTCTGTGCCAGTCCTGAGCGTGCCATCTGTGCCAGTCCTGAGCGTCCCATCTCTCTCACAAATAGTGGGCCATAGAAAGCCTATTTTATTTTTTTGGGGGGTTTTATAAATTCTCCCTGAAAAAAAGGGAGATTAATATTGGCCTCTGGGCTTGTGTGCCAGTCCTGAGCGTGCCATCTGTGCCAGCCCTGAGCGTGCCATCTCTCTCACAAATAGTGGGCCATAGAAAGCCTATTTATTTTTTTTTTTTGTTTTATAAATTTTCCCTGAAAAAAGGGAGATTAATATTGGCCTCTGGGCTTGTGTGCCAGTTGTGAGCGTGCCATCTGTGCCAGTCCTGAGCGTGCCATCTCTCTCACAAATAGTGGGCCATAGAAAGCCTATTTAAATTTTTTTTTGGTTTTATAAATTCTCCCAGAAAAAAAGGGAGATTAATATTGGCCTCTGGGCTTCTGTGCCAGTCCTGAGCGTGCCATCTGTGCCAGTCCTGAGCGTCCCATCTCTCTCACAAATAGTGGGCCATAGAAAGCCTATTTTATTTTTTTGGGGGGTTTTATAAATTCTCCCTGAAAAAAAGGGAGATTAATATTGGCCTCTGGGCTTGTGTGCCAGTCCTGAGCGTGCCATCTGTGCCAGCCCTGAGCGTGCCATCTCTCTCACAAATAGTGGGCCATAGAAAGCCTATTTATTTTTTTTTTTTGTTTTATAAATTTTCCCTGAAAAAAGGGAGATTAATATTGGCCTCTGGGCTTGTGTGCCAGTTGTGAGCGTGCCATCTGTGCCAGTCCTGAGCGTGCCATCTCTCTCACAAATAGTGGGCCATAGAAAGCCTATTTAAATTTTTTTTTGGTTTTATAAATTCTACCAGAAAAAAAGGGAGATTAATATTGGCCTCTGGGCTTCTGTGCCAGTCCTGAGCGTGCCATCTGTGCCAGTCCTGAGCGTCCCATCTCTCTCACAAATAGTGGGCCATAGAAAGCCTATTTTTTTTTTTTTTTGGGTTTTAGAAATTCTCCCTGGAAAAAAAAAGGGAGATTAATATTGCCCTTTGGGCTTGTGTGCCAGTACTAAGCGTTCCATCTCTCTCTCTCTCTCTCTCAGTCAGTGGGCCATAGAACGCCTATTTTTGGTTTTATTTGTTTTCTAAATTCTCCCTGAAAAAATCATTTTATTTTATTTGGTTTCTAAATTCTTCCTGATAAAATCACATTTTTTTTATTATTTTTTTTTCTAAAGTCTCCCTGAAAAAAAAAAAAAAAAACAGTGGGAGATTAATATTGGCCTTTCTGCTTGTGTGCCAGTCTTGACTCCTGGGTGCGTCATCTCTCAGTCAGTGGGCCATAGAACGCCTATTTTTGGTTTTATTTGTTTTATAAATTCTCCCAGAAAAAATCATTTTATTTTATTTGGTTTCTAAATTCTTCCTGATAAAATCATATTTTTTTTATTATTTTTTTTTCTAAAGTCTCCCTGAAAAAAAAAAAAAAAAAACAACCAAAAAAAACAGTGGGAGATTAATATTGGCCTTTCTGCTTGTGTGCCAGTCTTGACTCCTGGGTGTGCCATCTCTCTCTCTCTCTCTCTCTCTCTCTCTCCAATTGTGGTCCATAGAAAGCCTATATTTTTTTTCCTTGATTTGGGTTCTAAAATCTACCAGAGAAAATAACTACATCAATCATTGGTAGAAAAATATTGGCCTCTGGGTTTGTGTGCCACTCCTGACTCCTGTGTGCGTCATCTCTCAGTCAGTGGGCCATAGAACGCCTATTTTTGTTTTTATTTGTTTTATAAATTCTCCCTGAAAAAATCATTTTATTTTATTTGGTTTCTAAATTCTTCCTGATAAAATCATATTTTTTTTATTATTTTTTTTTCTAAAGTCTCCCTGAAAAAAAAAAAAAAAAAACAAAAACAGTGGGAGATTAATATTGGCCTTTCTGCTTGTGTGCCAGTCTTGACTCCTGGGTGTGCCATCTCTCTCTCTCTCTCTCTCTCTCTCCAATTGTGGTCCATAGAAAGCCTACATTTTTTTTCCTTGATTTGGGTTCCAAAATCTACCAGAGAAAATAACTCCATCAATCATTGGTAGAAAAATATTGGCCTCTGGGCTTGTGTGCCACTCCTGATTCCTGTGTGCGTCATCTCTCACTCAGTGGCCCATAGAAAGCATATAGTTTGTTACATTTGTTTTCTAAATTCTCCCTGCAAAAATCTTTTTTTTTTTTTGGGGGGGGTTTCTAAAGTGTTCCTGAAAAAAATAAAAATAAAAAAAAAATAATAGTGTGACATTAATATTAACATTTGTGCTTCAGTGACAGTCCTGCGTGTGGGGCATCTCTCTAATTTGCAGCCACCAAAAAAAGAGTGTGTAACATTGGGCCTGATTTTCGCTGTGGTCTCACCAACCTGTAAAGGGGTAGCTAAATCATACTGAAGTTATAGCTCACCGTGTAAGTTGTGTGACTGCAACAAATAACGTTAGTTTGGTTACGTTTTTAAAACAATGAGGAAGTCTAGTGGAAGAGGTCGTGGCCGGGGGCGTTCATTGTCAGCTGGTAATGAGGGTAGTGGTAGTGGTGGAGCATCAGGTGGTCGTGGGGGAAAAAATATTGCACCTAAGTCTGGAGCTGTGGAGCCAGGTTCGTCGTCCGGCTACACAAGGCCTCGAACGCTCCCTTTTCTGGGATTAGGAAAACCGCTTTTAAAGCCGGAGCAGCAAGAGCAAGTTTTGGCTTATCTTGCTGACTCAGCCTCTAGCTCTTTTGCCTCATCTCGTGAAACTGGTAAAAGTAAAAGCAGCGCGTCGTTAGTGGATGTTCACGGTCAGGGACAAGTCACTTCCTTGTCCTCTTCAGCAAAAACAACAACAGAGAAGAATGCAGCAGGCGACACAACGGGTTACTCCATGGAGCTCTTTACACATACCGTCCCTGGCTTAGAAAGTGAAGCAGTTAACAGTCCATGCCCATTACAAATTGAATCTGACATGGAGTGCACTGACGCACAGCCACAGCCAGACTACTATGCTGGTCCTTTGACTCAGACCACAACATTGCCCTCGCAGGGTGCTGATCAAGAATCAGACCCTGATGAGACTATGTTGCCCCATCACGAACGCTATACCACCGAACGACACGGTGACACAGACGAAGTTGCGCAGGAGGTACAAGAAGAGTTATTAGATGACCCAGTTCTTGACCCCGATTGGCAGCCATTGGGGGAACAGGGTGCAGGCGGCAGCAGTTCTGAAGCAGAGGAGGAGGAGGGGCCGCAGCAGGCATCAACATCGCCACAGGTTCCATCTGCCGGGCCCGTATCTTGCCCAAAACGCGTGGCAAAGCCAAAACCTGGTGGAGGACAGCGTGGCCATCCGGTTAAAGCTCAGTCTGCAATGCCTGAAAAGGTATCCGATGCTAGAAAGAGTGCAGTCTGGCATTTTTTTAAACAACATCCAATTGATCAGCGCAAAGTCATCTGTCAAAAATGTTCTACTTCCTTAAGCAGAGGTCAGAATCTGAAAAGTCTCAATACTAGTTGCATGCATAGACATTTAACCACCATGCATTTGAAAGCTTGGACTAACTACCAAACGTCCCTTAAGGTTGTTGCACCCTCGGCCAATGAAGCTAGTCATCAACGCAACATCCCTTCCGGCAGTGTAGGACCACCATTTAGCGCACCACCTGCTGTATCTGTGCAGGTATCTTTGCCAGGCCAAAGCAGTCAGGGTCAGGGAATCACCAGTTTCGTAGTAGGAAACACTGCATCTAGGGCACCGGCGGCAACAATACCATCTCCCACCGTCTCTCAGTCTGCCATGTCCACCGGCACCCCCGCTAGTTCCACGATCTCCAGCTCTCCAGTCCAGCTCACCCTACATGAGACTATGGTTAGAAAAAGGAAATACTTAGCCTCGCATCCGCGTACACAGGGTTTGAACGCCCACATAGCTAGACTAATCTCGTTAGAGATGATGCCCTACCGGTTAGTTGAAAGCGAAGCTTTCAAAGACCTGATGGACTACGCTGTACCACGCTACGAGCTACCCAGTCGACACTTTTTTTCCAGAAAAGCCATCCCAGCCCTCCACCAGCATGTTAAAGAGCGCATCGTCCATGCACTCAGGCAATCTGTGAGCACAAAGGTGCACCTGACAACAGATGCATGGACCAGTAGGCATGGCCAGGGACGTTACGTGTCCATCACGGCACACTGGGTAAATGTGGTGGATTCAGGGTCCACAGGGGACAGCAAGTTTGGGACAGTTCTGCCTAGCCCACGGTCTAGTAAACAGTTGTCTGTAGCCGTTCGCACCCCCTCCTCCTCCTCCTCCTCGTCCTCCTGCAGAAGCAAGAGCTCGTCCACAGACCGCAGTCGCACAAACACTCCATCCGCACCTGCCACTGTTGCACACCAGGTCTCCCATTATGGGGCAGCTACTGGCATACGTCAGCAGGCTGTATTGGCTATGAAGTGTTTGGGCGACAATAGACACACCGCGGAAGTTCTGTCCGAGTTCTTGCAGCAAGAAACGCAGTCGTGGCTGGGCACTGTAGATCTTGAGGCAGGCAAGGTAGTGAGTGATAACGGAAGGAATTTCATGGCTGCCATCTCCCTTTCCCAACTGAAACACATTCCTTGCCTGGCTCACACCTTAAACCTGGTGGTGCAGTGCTTCCTGAAAAGTTATCCGGGGTTATCCGACCTGCTCCTCAAAGTGCGTGGACTTTGCGCACATATCCGCCGTTCGCCTGTACACTCCAGCCGTATGCAGACCTATCAGCGTTCTTTGAACCTTCCCCAGCATCGCCTAATCATAGACGTTGCAACAAGGTGGAACTCAACACTGCACATGCTTCAGAGACTGTGCGAACAGAGGCGGGCTGTTATGTTTTTGTGGGAGGATACACATACACGGGCAGGCAGTAGGATGGCAGACATGGAGTTGTCAGGTGTGCAGTGGTCGAAGATTCAAGACATGTGTCAAGTCCTTCAGTGTTTTGAGGAATGCACACGGCTGGTTAGTGCAGACAACGCCATAATAAGCATGAGCATCCCCCTAATGCGTCTGCTGATGCAAAGTTTGACGCACATAAAGGATCAGGCGTCTGCACCAGAGGAAGAGGAAAGCCTTGATGACAGTCAGCGATTGTCTGGTCAGGGCAGTGTACATGACGAGGTACCGGGCGAAGAGGAGGTGGAGGATGAGGAGGATGATGGGGATGAGTATATTTTTAATGAGGAAGCTTTCCCGGGGGCACGGGAAATTGGTGGCGTGGCAAGGCCGGGTTCTGGTTTTTTGAGGGACACAAGTGACGTAGATTTGCCTGCAACTGCCCCTCAACCAAGCACAACCGCAGATTTGACAACGGGAACTTTGGCCCACATGGCGGATTATGCCTTGCGTATCCTCAAAAGGGACACACGCATTACAAAAATGATGAACGATGACGATTACTGGTTGGCCTGCCTCCTTGATCCTCGCTATAAAGGCAAATTGCAAAATATTATGCCACATGAGAACTTGGAACTAATATTAGCAACAAAACAATCAACTCTTGTTGACCGTTTGCTTCTGGCATTCCCTGCACACAGCGCCCGTGATCGTTCTCACACGAGCTCCAGGGGCCAGCAGACCACAGGTGTTAGAGGGGCAGAAATCAGAAGTGGCGTTGGCCAGAGGGGTTTTCTGACCAGGTTGTGGAGTGATTTTTCTATGACCGCAGACAGGACAGGTACTGCAGCATCAATTCAAAGTGACAGGAGACAACATTTGTCCAGTATGGTTACAAACTATTTTTCATCCCTTATCGACGTTCTCCCTCAACCGTCATTCCCATTTGATTACTGGGCATCCAAATTAGACACCTGGCCAGAATTGGCAGAATATGCATTGCAGGAGCTTGCTTGCCCGGCAGCTAGTGTCCTATCAGAAAGAGTATTCAGTGCTGCAGGTTCAATACTAACAGAAAAAAGGACTCGTCTGGCTACCCAAAATGTAGATGATCTAACCTTCATTAAAATGAACCACAACTGGATTTCAAAATCTTTTGCCCCACCCTGCCCGGCTGACACCTAGCTTTCCTATGAAAAGGTCTTGCCTGTGGACTATTCTGAATGACTTTTCCAATCTCGTAATTTTCTTCACCTGATTGTCCAGCATACGACATGTTTCCACCTCACGAAATGGCCAAACTCCCCACACGGGGCCGTGCTATCGCCACTTTGCGCTTGGACCCTTGAGAGTGCTGTTTGTCTGAAGAGGTGGGTGTGGCCGCTTTTGGTCGACGGCACTGCCACTGGGTCCCTCATAGTACAATAAAGTGTCTCTGGCGGTGGTGGTGCGCACCCAACGTCAGACACACCGTTGTAATATGAGGGGCCCTGTGCCTGTAACGCCGGCCACAAGACAGTTCCCCCCCCCAGCTCAAACAGTGCTCTACCACTAGCAAAATTATCTCTCACAGCTTCACCAATGTGTAGTCTAGGCGCTGACATCCTTCAATGCCTGGCACTGACAATACCATTGTTTTGACATTTTTGTTATGTTAGGCCTTCGAAGCCTGTCTGCGGTCCCTTCTTTCTACAACTACTACACTGACCAGGCCACTGCTGGCCGTGTTACCCTGGAACCAATTTAAAAGTGCCTACAGTCAGCCCAATTTTGTTATGTTAGGCCTTCGAAGACTGTCTGCCGTCACTCCTTCCACTAGACTTCCACTGACCATACACTGCTGCCCATGTACCCCTGGAACCAATTTAAAGTGCCTACAGCCAGCCCAATTTTGTTATGTTAGGCCTTGGAAGCCTGTCTGCGGTCACTCCTTCCACTAGACTTCCACTGACCAGACCACTGCTGCCCGTGTACCCCTGGAACCAATTTAAAAGTGCCTACAGCCAGCCCAAGTTTGTTATGTTAGGCCTTGGAAGCCTGTCTGCGGTCACTCCTTCCACTAGGCCTCCACTGACCACACCACTGCTGTCCGTGTACCCCTGGAACCAATTTAAAATTGCCTACAGCCATGTGTTATTATTTTAGGCCTTCGATGCCTGTCTGCGGTCACTCCTTCCACTAGACTTCCACTGACCATACACTGCTGCCCATGTACCCCTGGAACCAATTTAAAGTGCCTACAGCCAGCCCAATTTTGTTATGTTAGGCCTTGGAAGCCTGTCTGCGGTCACTCCTTCCACTAGACTTCCACTGACCAGACCACTGCTGCCCGTGTACCCCTGGAACCAATTTAAAAGTGCCTACAGCCAGCCCAAGTTTGTTATGTTAGGCCTTGGAAGCCTGTCTGCGGTCACTCCTTCCACTAGGCCTCCACTGACCACACCACTGCTGTCCGTGTACCCCTGGAACCAATTTAAAATTGCCTACAGCCATGTGTTATTATTTTAGGCCTTCGATGCCTGTCTGCGGTCACTCCTTCCACTAGGCCTCCACTGACCACACCACTGCTGTCCGTGTACCCCTGGAACCAATTTAAAATTGCCTACAGCCAGCCCAATTTTTTTATTTTAGGCCTTCGATGCCTGTCTGCGGTCCATTCTTTCAACTACTACTACACTGACCAGGTCACTGCTGCCCGTGTACCCCTGGAACCAATTTAAAATTGCCTACAGCCATGTGTTATTATTTTAGGCCTTCGATGCCTGTCTGCGGTCACTCCTTCCACTAGGCCTCCACTGACCACACCACTGCTGTCCGTGTACCCCTGGAACCAATTTAAAATTGCCTACAGCCAGCCCAATTTTTTTATTTTAGGCCTTTGATGCCTGTCTGTGGTCCATTCTTTCAACTACTACTACACTGACCAGGTCACTGCTGCCCGTGTACCCCTGGAACCAATTTAAAATTGCCTACAGCCATGTGTTATTATTTTAGGCCTTCGATGCCTGTCTGCGGTCACTCCTTCCACTAGGCCTCCACTGACCACACCACTGCTGCCCGTGTACCCCTGGAACCAATTTAAAATTGCCTACAGCCAGCCCAATTTTTTTATTTTAGGCCTTCGATGCCTGTCTGCGGTCCATTCTTTCAACTACTACTACACTGACCAGGTCACTGCTGCCCGTGTACCCCTGGAACCAATTTAAAATTGCCTACAGCCATGTGTTATTATTTTAGGCCTTCGATGCCTGTCTGCGGTCACTCCTTCCACTAGGCCTCCACTGACCACACCACTGCTGCCCGTGTACCCCTGGAACCAATTTAAAATTGCCTACAGCCAGCCCAATTTTTTTATTTTAGGCCTTCGATGCCTGTCTGCGGTCCATTCTTTCAACTACTACTACACTGACCAGGTCACTGCTGCCCGTGTACCCCTGGAACCAATTTAAAATTGCCTACAGCCATGTGTTATTATTTTAGGCCTTCGATGCCTGTCTGCGGTCACTCCTTCCACTAGGCCTCCACTGACCACACCACTGCTGTCCGTGTACCCCTGGAACCAATTTAAAATTGCCTACAGCCATGTGTTTTTATTTTAGGCCTTCGATGCCTGTCTGCGGTCCATTCTTTCAACTACTACTACACTGACCAGGGCACTGCTGGCCGTGTTACCCTGGAACCAATTTAAAAGTGCCTACAGTCAGCCCAATTTTGTTATGTTAGGCCTTGGAAGCCTGTCTGCGGTCACTCCTTCCACTAGGCCTCCACTGACCACACCACTGCTGTCCGTGTACCCCTGGAACCAATTTAAAATTGCCTACAGCCATGTGTTATTATTTTAGGCCTTCGATGCCTGTCTGCGGTCACTCCTTCCACTAGGCCTCCACTGACCACACCACTGCTGCCCGTGTACCCCTGGAACCAATTTAAAAGTGCCTACAGCCAGCCCAATTTTTTTATTTTAGGCCTTCGATGCCTGTCTGCGGTCCATTCTTTCAACTACTACTACACTGACCAGGTCACTGCTGCCCGTGTACCCCTGGAACCAATTTAAAATTGCCTACAGCCATGTGTTATTATTTTAGGCCTTCGATGCCTGTCTGCGGTCACTCCTTCCACTAGGCCTCCACTGACCACACCACTGCTGTCCGTGTACCCCTGGAACCAATTTAAAATTGCCTACAGCCATGTGTTTTTATTTTAGGCCTTCGATGCCTGTCTGCGGTCCATTCTTTCAACTACTACTACACTGACCAGGGCACTGCTGGCCGTGTACCCCTGGAACCAACATCAGAAAATATAAAAATAAGTATTTTGCTTATAAAAAAGAAAATACTGGTGAGATATCAAATGCAGACATTTTAACATTAAAAACAAACACACAACTAAAATCTGGTACAGTACTAAAAATGGCCACCAGCTACAATTACTTTCTCCTGCAAGTAGTTAACTGAAAGTTTTTTTAAATTGAAAACACACATATGGCATCCACCGAGTGTTGTCCTGTCGCGTCTTCTTTATATTATTGCCGAGAAGATGCAAAATAATGAAAATAATAAAATCATTAATTACCAAAATAATAGAGAAAGTCAACACCACATTGCAAATAAACATTCATTCCAAATAAAGAAGCAGGGCGCGTCCGAGGGTGAGTATATACCTAATAAGAATCTAATCACCCTCGGACGCGCAATGCTTATTTCCAACAGCCTTCCTTCCTAAGAATCAGCCCTTCCGTCGTGTAGAGAGACGTTGTGTTACACTCCAAGGTGTTCCCCAGGTTGCCTTTCCTGAGCTTCGATCTTCCGGCTCTCGTTTAGTAGTTCTTGGAAACTACACTGCATTAGGCCTTCAAATTGGGTATGGGGTGTAGAGAGAGGGTGTGTTACACTCCAAGGTGTTCCCCAGGTTGCCTTTCCTGAGCTTCGATATTCCGGCTCTCGTTTAGTAGTTGTCGGAAACTACGCTGCATTAGGCCTACAAATTGGGTATGGGGTGTAGAGAGAGGGTTTGTTACACTCCAAGGTGTTCCCCAGGTTGCCTTTCCTGAGCTTCGATCTTCCGGCTCTCGTTTAGTAGTTGTTGGAAACTACGCTGCATTAGGCCTTCAAATTGGGTATGGGGTGTAGAGAGAGGGTGTGTTACACTCTAAGGTGTTCCCCAGGTTTCCTTGCCATTGCTTCGGTCTTCCGACTCTCGTTTAGTAGTTGTAGAAAAGTACACTGCATTAGGCCATACAAAATGGGTATGGGGTGGAGAGAGATGGTGTGTTACACTCCAAGGTGTTCCCCAGGTTGCCTTTCCTGAGCTTCTATCTTCAGGCTCTCATTAAATTGTGGTTAAATGGAACAACTGCATTTGGCGTACTAGTTGGTTTGGGGCCTACTATCGGTGTCTGCCACTCCTTGCTGTTCTCCTCCACTGAACAAAGCTGTGCCGCCTGTTTACTACGGTTGCCAATTTTGAACTGCATTTCGACTACTTACTGATTTGGCCCTACTCTCTGTGTCAGCCTCTCATTCCAGTTGTCCTCCACTGCAATGCCCCCTGGTTATTCCTGTGTTACCAATTTTGAACTGCATTTAGCCCACTTTCTTCTTTGGGCCTATATCTGTGTTTCCACTTCATCGTGCCCATTGCCCAGCCAGTGATAGATGAGTCTGCTGGTACATTGACCCATAACGCAACATTCCCCGTGCACGCTACACAACAACATTGTGACCCTGCTGAAAGTCAGGTTGCTCTTCCCGCATACCATACCACCTTACACGGGGACAAAGAGGAAGGTGCAGATGAAAGTGCAGGTTCCTTCATCAGGTGGGGGGAGGAATACTAGTTGGCGACGTCACTGGCACAGGGCCTCTCATAGTACGCAAAAGTGTTGCTGCCGGTGGGAGGCGCCCCCGCCGTGCAAACACACCGCTGTACTTTGAGGGGCCCTGTGCCAGTGCCAATGCCAACGAGTGGGCCCCCCCTGCTTGCTCAGGTTCACAGCACTTGCAAAGTTGAAATACTTACCTCTCCCTGCTCCACTGCCGTGACGTGGTCCAGATTTCCTGGGCCCACTAATTACTTGAACCAGCCCTACCCCCCACAACTTTAGCCAAATGACCCCCAATTTCAAATGCCTTCCAATTATTATAAGGTAAATTACGCTTGACAAGCTTCATTAAGAAGAATGGATGGTTTTGACATTAAAATGGGCACTCTAGGTGTTTTCCTGGCCCCCACTCACTGCCGACTATGCTGCCCCATTGACTTGCATTGGGTTTCGTGTTTCGGTCGATCCCGACTTTACGTCATAATCGGCCGATTTCACTCGACCCGACTTTGGACATAGTCGGGTTTCGCAAAACCCGGCTCGACTCTAAAAAGGTCAAGGTCGCTCAACTCTAGTAGTCACCAAGACCTCCACAGTATGATTGAGGGGGCTTATATATAGGTTTCAGAAGTCCCACCCTAAATACCCGCCCAAAAAAATACAATTACTTTTTAGAAAGTGTATAGAAGTGAACCTTTAGGCTATGTGCCCACGTTGCGTTTTTTTTTTTTGCGTTTTTTTAAGCGTTTTTGCTTACATTAAGCATCCCATTATTTTAATGCATTCCGCAATTTTTGTGCCCATGCTGCGTTTTTTTTTCCGCAGCGGAAAAGCATTGCCGAAAAAAAAATGCAAGATGTTCATGAATTTTGCGGAAAATCGGCAGTTATGCTGCTATAGAATTGTATTTCGACCATTGGAAAAAAAACGCTAAAAATCCGTGAGAAAACAAAAAAAACACACACAAAAAAAAAGGAAGCGGATTTCCTGCCAATGGAGTCCGGTTTTGATCAGGAAAATTCTGCAACGTGGGCACATAGCCTTAAAGGGACTCTGTCACCTGAATTTGGCGGGACTGGTTTTGGGTCATATGGGCGGAGTTTTCCGGTGTTTGATTCACCCTTTCTTTACCTGCTGGCTGCATGCTGGCTGCAATATTGGATTGAAGTTCATTCTCTGTCCTCCATAGTACACGCCTGCGCAAAGCAATCTTGCCTTGTGCAGGCATGTACTATGGAGGACAGACAATGAACTTCAATCCAATATTGCAGCAAGCATGCAGCCAGCGGGTAAGGAAAGGGTGAATCAAACACCCGAAAACTCCGCCCATATGACCCAAAACCAGTCCCGCCAAATTCAGGTGACAGGTTCCCTTTAATCTGGACCAGACCTACAAACTATGACCTCCCATATCACTTGTGACCATGGCTAACAACTTCTGTTTTCTGATGAGTTTATATTTGGAGAAAAAACAAATGTTCTATTTTTTTTTTCTTCCTCCAAAAGAGAACTTAAACATTACAAAACACGGAAAACAAAGACTTTCAGTTCCAAAGCGAATGTAAACATCCCGGCCCGTCATGTGCCTGTTAAAGGGACATGACGCTTAATATTGACCGCTCGTAAAAAAAAAAAAAGCAGTAGTATTGGACGGGCTGTTGGCATCAGTCGCACACACACGTCTGGTATTGTAACCTCAGTAATGCCACTGCAGAAAAAAGGGAATGCTCACAAAAACACTGCAGCCTTGCAAAAGTGTAGGCGCCCCAAATCAAATCACATTTTCTGTCGTTAACACAAATAACTCTCAGGAACCTGTTTATCATTGACCACACCTGAAAGGGCCTTAATGACCTGACATTTTTTTCTTCATTTTCATTCAGACATCCATTTATCACATATGTAACTAATTTGTGTTTTTTATGCATAGAACGTGTACGTATTACAGTCTATGGACGTGTTCACATCTTTTTTTTTGCGCCCAATAGTCTACAAAATAGTAAACCAAAACTCGCTGGGTCCTTGAAATAGATAGATAGCACATGGATGCCATTTACATGTTTGTTTTTACTGTTTAATGGGTAGGAGGAGATACTTGGAAATAATTATTTTATTTTGTAAATGACAAAAAAAAAACAGATACCGCACTGGTGGTATAAATGGACATACCGACCCCAACAAATAAAGTCGGTGATGAAAAATGGTCCGTTTTTTTTTTGCATGCAGAAATAAAACCCCTAGGCATACGTCGTGTACAATGGCTGTCCATGCACTGATATTACGCACGATCGGTGCGTGCGGAAGGATCGCACCTTTTCCACTAATACTCGGGTGTTAGGTCTCAGAACGAGATTCGCCAGGAAACAATTCCAGAACCTGAATGAAGTGACCCCGAGGCGTCTCCTGGTTTTCTGCCTGCACTCCACAGTCCTGAGCTCTCTGAGCAGCTGACTGCAGAAAATAAAGATAATTGACTCTCATAAAGTAGGAGAAGGCTATAAAAAGCCAACTAAATGCTTCCTGCTCACAATTTCCACTGTCTGTAATGCAAAAAAAAAAAATGGAACTTAAATGAGTTGTTGGGACTGGAAAACCCTTTTTCCAATACCCTGTTAGCAGAGGCGGACACATCATATGTGCAAATGGTGCAGCTACATAGGGGCCCTGCAGGAAAAGGGGCCACTGTTAGCTACCAATTACTGGTAAATTAGTATGGGGGTGTGGGATTTTCTGGAGTGTCCTATGGCTAGCATCATAGAGGTACAGGTATGTCACAAGTCAGTGCAGGTGCCGGCTGTGTTATACAGTCAGCGTGAAATGCGACCAGCAGCAGTCAGAGCTCCGATCACTGCTGGACAACCGCTTACATGCTGATTCCATGTCTAGCAGCAGCATGTATGCGGTTCGGTGATGGTGGAGCGCCCGTTTCAGCTCTCATTGTCTCCTCCACACAAAGTGTGCCATTGGGATGACATAACTGTTGGGGTCCTACTGAAGGACCCCCTGTCACTACCATGTTTGTGCCGCAGTGGCTGAGTTTCATAACCGATTGTGATTTTTACTATGTGCTGCTGTACTGAGCTCTGGCAGCATTTAGTAAAATTGATCAAATCAGATTCAAAGAGGGACTAAAAAGTAAGTGAAAAGTTAAAAAAAAGTTTAAGAAAAACATTAGTCTGCAAGAAGAAAAGCACGAACATGTGAACAGCAGGATCTATCTATTATCTATTTATGTATGTATCATCTATCTATTATCTATCTATCTATCTACTGTATCTATCTATGTCCTATCTATCTATTATATATTATCTATACAGTATATTATCTATCTATCTTCTATCTATTATCTATCTATATATCTATCTCCTATATATCTATTATACATCTATTTATCTATCTTCTATCTATTATCTATCTATCTATTATCTATCATCTAATTATCTATTATCTATCTATTATCCATCCATCTATTACTGCTGTATACTGTCTGTATAGTTAATGGTTTGTAGAGTCCAGTCTCACAAATTTGCTGTTTATTTAATTGTCGTCATATGTTCTCTGCGCTCGTACTGAAGTGTACATCGAGCTATAGGGTCAAATCAGGACACTATTTATATTAGACTTCGGATGTTTGATCCTGGGACCTCCACCAGAAATCTCCGGGCAGTCCCCTTTAGTCGTACCTCTCATGTTTTCCATCTGCTATGCCATGTTACGCTTTAAACAAGAAGCATTTATCATTATTACTAGTGGTGTTTTTTTATAAGGGATAATTGGATCTGAATGTCACTGAATGTCCATACGTTACACGCCATCCTTGTATTTGTGGTGCAGGGACCAGTTATGGCCATTGACAGCTCCCGACTGTCAGGTTCTTTGCAGGACTCTGTGTCTGTTTCACTTATATTCATCGCTCATTAGAGATCAGTATAAGTTTTAAAGACACAGAGTCTCTGGTCAGCGGTGATGTGCTGACATTGTATGGCAATGCAAAGCTCAGCTCATAAGAATAGGTTGGTATATATACATATATACTATACTATACATATATATCATGGAGTTTCAATCACACATTCAAGGGGTAACGTTTCTCTTTGTGAAGAGTGACATGTCAAGCCTGACATGCCAAGGTGAGGAGACTTTTAAGCCGCAATGCTCCATATTGTGACACATTGCTATAGGAGTGAGCACTGCAGGGATATATACAAAGCTGATCTGTGACAAGTATTGTGGTCCCCACCGACAACGAGTCAATGGATCTTCGGTGATTCTATGTTTTATGCCTGCGTGACCTTGAGCTGCTTGCACATTTTTCAAGGTCGGATGACCCCTATTTATATAGAGGTTTTCGGACGCTATTCAATTAGACCTGGCAAGTCATTTCTTGAGATCACAAAGTTCAGTAATTACCTAAATCAAAGCATCGCAAGGGTTCACAAATTGTATGGAGATAATAATAGTTTTCTTAAAAAGGACCTGTCACTTTTGATAAATGTGATTCTTTTTCCCCTTGTGTAAATGCAGCGTGTTCTCCTGAATCCGTCATTATTTTTCTTTTGTTTCTATGTCTATCAGTTCCTGAGATATGACCCTCTCTTTCCTATAGTCTGTTTCATCCAAGTGGGCGTGACCATCAACTATTCTATGTGGGTGTATTCTTGATGACCACACCCCCTTGGTAACAAGACTAGATTTGTATACAGGGAAAAGCGGGCCAGATCTCAGGAATGGAGAGAAGCAGGAAGAAAAGAAAATCTACTCCAGATTCAGGAGAACAGCAGTATTAACACCAAGTGGAAACTATTACATCTTATTAGTAAGTGGCCAGTCCTTTGTAGTTCCTATGAGGGTTTCCAAATCTCAAATATCCTTGGCTCCGTAACTTTAGCATGATAGTAAACCTTCCCCTCCAGTGCCTAGCATTCTTTTTATTCTTTCACCATAAATCAAGGCCTCATTGCCGCCTTAGGCTGCTGCCTATACTGCCTACTCCTCTTTCTGGTTCTGGTAAGAATGTATAAAGCTAATTTATAACCTGCAGTGTTCTACCTAAGATTTCCTGTCCCTGAGCTATAAAAATGTCCCCTAGACCTGCGTTTATCAATATCACTGCGTGATTATCTCTTATTGCATCTGACAAATATTTATTACAGAAAATAGAAATATAATTGATATTCAGGTAACATCTATTGCATGTGAAATATTTATAACATCCGGCACATTTAAGTTCTGATGATGAATAAATGCGGTATGAAATGGGTTGAAGTATGTAAACTATTCTCCTAGGGTCTAGCCTTACGCCTGAGGAAATGATGCTGGAATTTTAAGACTGTGAATATGACTTATTATAACAGTTTTTATTTTTTACAGTCTCTGTAGGTATATGGAACTCACTCTTTATTCAGTGTTTATTAATGTTAGGTTTTAGCTCCATTTCACAATTTTACCATCTAGATCTAATTTCTCAATTGTATTTGCTTTCATTTTTAATAGATTATATTATTTTTAAGGTAATATAACCACTTGGTGTGTATGATGGCATAGTAGGCCTAGGTAGCGTTATTTTACCAATTAACAGCTTCTCCCCAGCTTCTATATGTATTTTGTAGCCTCTTTTTAATTTATTTAACCAATATTTGCCCCATACTTTCCAACTTTTTGACCAGCCTTCTGGAAAAATAGAGTATGAGACGCGTAAAGCAAATTATAATAATCTTCATTTTTATATAGCGCTAACATATTCCGCAGCGCTTTACAGACATTATCTTCGCTGTCTCCGATGGGGCTCACAATCTAAATTCCCTATCAGTATGTCTTTGGAATGTGGGAGGAAACCAGATTACCCGGAGGAAACCCTCGCAAACACGGGGAGAACATACCAACTCCTTGCAGATGTTGTCCTTGGTGGGATTTGAACCCAGGATGCCAACACTGCAATGCTATCCACTGAGCCACCGTGCTGTCCAGAAAATGGATGGAAATTTTCCCATTGTAGACGGCACCATCCCTATGGTTCTTCCATGCTCCCACAACGTTTCTTTCAAACACCCCTTCAGCTGCGTGTGAACACATATTTAATGGGGATCTATTTGGGATCAAAAAGAGCCAGCACTTTTTGGTAATTGGAGCCAAATGATCCAGTTCACCAAAAAGACTGGATAGTCCAGTCTTCAGTCTTTTCGGAGAAACTGGATCATTGGGCTCCAATCAGTGGCGTAACTACCGCGGTCGCAGCGGTCGCCAGTGCGACCGGGCCCGGCGGGTCAGGGGCCCGGGCCCGGCAGGTAGGCTTGGACTGGCAGTGCCTCCCCCCGCTCCAGGGCCCCCCCCCCCCCCGCCGCCGCCGCTGCCTTGAATACTCACCCTGCTCCAGCGATGGTCTCGGCGTCTGCACTGCAGCTCGTTCCTGCTTGAGCGTTCACGTGACACCGCTCATTAAGATCATGAATATGCGCATATTCATGATCTTAATGAACGGTGTCACATGACCGCTCAAGCAGGAAGAAGGTGCTGCACCGGCGCCGCCGCCTGGAGTCGGGACAGAGCGCGAGGGATGTCGGCACGGCCGTGCAGTAGGACAGGTGAGTATGAGGGCCGGGGGGACGGGGGATGAAGGAGGACATAAGCCGGCGCGCCGAGCAGGAGCGGAGAGATAAGCCTGCATACAGGGCGGAATATAAGCCATGCAGGGGGGAATATAAGCCATGCAGGGGGGGATATGAGCCATGCAGGGGGGAATATGAGCCATGCAGGGGGGGATATGAGCCATGCAGGGGGGAATATAAGCCATGCAGGGGGGAATATAAGCCATGCAGGGGGGAATATGAGCCATGCAGGGGGGAATATGAGCCATGCAGGGGGGAATATGAGCCATGCAGGGGGGAATATAAGCCATGCAGGGGGGAATATAAGCCATGCATACAGGGGGGGGGGAATATGAGCCATGCATACAGGGGGGAATATAAGCCATGCATACAGGGGCGGAATATGAGCCATGCATACAGGGGGGGAATATGAGCCATGCATACATGGGGAGATATGAGTCATGCATGCAGGAGGGGTAATATGAGCTATGTATATGGGATAGGAGGGAGATGAGCCATGCATACAGGAGGGGGGTCATTATACAGTATTGAGCATCATGTGTGGCCGTTATACAGTATGGAGCATCATTTGTGGTCATTATACAGTATTGAGCATTATGTGGGATCATTATACAGTATGGAGAACTGTGTGGCCGTTATACACTATGGAGCACTATGTGTGGGTGGTCATTATACAGTATGGAGCACTGTCTGGCCATTATACAGTATGGAGCAATGTGTGGCCATTATACACTATGGAGCATCATGTGTGGCCATTATACACTATGGAGCATCATGTGTGGCCATTATACAGTATGCAGCATCATGTGTGGCCATTATACAGTATGGAGCATCATGTGTGGTGGCCGTTATACAGTATTGAGCATCATGTGTGGCCATTATTCTATGGGGGTTACATTGAGTTGTATGGCAGGGCTGCAGGGGGGGGCCCCATTTGGAAGTTCGCACCGGGGCCCCTAACTTTGTAGTTACGCCACTGGCTCCAATTACCAAAAAGTGCTGGCTCTTTTTGATCCCAAATGGATCCCCATTAAATATGTGTTCACACGCAGGTGAACCCATATTTATGGTAAAATCACTGCATCCCAATCACTGCATTCCTCTGCTTGCCAATACCACCGAAACTCTCCCCACCCAGCCTAAAAAATTCATGCAGGTAGGCAGAATTTCGGTTGTATCGGTAAACAAACACCGTTATTATACACCCAGTGATGCCGGCTCCCATCGTTCACAAAACGTAGCCGACTATTTGTGCTGGATCATGTGCGAACGATCCATCACTGCCCTCTACCGAAGAAACCTTCTAGAACTGCTGATTTCTGAGAGGTTTAGGGAAGATTTATTATATGTGACAGATTTACAGATCTCGTCTTGGATTCCAGAAACTTTTTCCTTATTTTGTGAGCCTTCTTATGCCGGATCCTTAACTCCCCTAATAATGATCTGTAGGAGAGTTGGGGGTCCCCGTAAACATTCAATTATTGACTGAACCTCTTTATATCGGTGGGTATTAGGTTTACCTTGTGTTCTCAATGGGGAGATGGTTATTACTGATGGGCGAGCGTGCTCGGAACTTCTCGATACTCAATCCGGGTGCTCCATCGAGCTAAGCCAAGTATCGTGTGGTGCTCAAGTGCTAGGGTCCCCGTAAGAAGCTGACTTGAATTTTCTGAGTCAGAGAGAGACAAACAGAGAGAGAGTACGTCCTCCGAAAGGAAAAAGGTTCCAGTTTGCTTTTCATTTCCATTTTATGCTCGCTAATCATATTGAACCCATCCAAGCATCCAACAGGCTCGGTTTGAGTACCGAGGACTCGAGCATTCCAGCTCAATCAACACTAATGGTTATAAGCTGCAAAATTACTTTTTATTGTTTGTTGTGAACGTAACCATAACTTGATAAATCTGTCTACAATTTGTTCCCAGTGGAACTTCAGAAATGTATACATTCATTATGGAAAATATGCTGAAACCTTTATTACAGTATTCAGTGAAAGTAATCATTGCAGACTGGGCCATTCATTTATGTAATAATAGTGAGTCTGTTACTAAATATCTAAGTAACATCACGTAAAATAATATTAAATGGTCTGCAATATGTAATATGCTTCCATTATAATAGCTGATTTACATGTATAAGTTGATTATTTTATATGTTAACCTGCCAAATGTAGATTGGTCAGGACCTGGTCCGGCAAATTTTATATATTACATTAGTATTATTTTTCTTTGGGTTTTCTACTGTGCTAATTTCAGCTTCCTGATATGACAGGGGCCTTGGAATAAACAAGGTAGCACCTAATCCTTATTAAGACCATGGGGGTGTCTGGTTTGAGGTCCATTAATCCAGAAGTCCTCCTTCAGTTTCATCTTTTAGTGTTTTATTACCATATAACATACATCTGGTTCTTACTGTATTACCCGAGACTTTACTTGGGAGATACACGTCGTATTCTGCCCCAATTCTTAAATTCACCTTGATAGAAAAAAAAAAACAAGTTCACATTCACATGAACATAAATTGGAAGATCTTGATAAGGTCAGCAGTAGCTTAAAAGGGACATATCATTAGGTCATAAGTGGTCAGATTGTTTTCTAATTTTATTGCTGTTGTTCCTCTGAATATTCAATGTTTTAATTTTTAATTTTTTTTTTAAACCTACCATAGAGTTTCAGAGATATGGACCTTTTAAATTAGTGCTATTTTTTATGGCCTTTACCCATGGGGCGTGGCTTATATGGTAATAATGCAGAGCAGCCTGAAGACACGACCCAGAGGATCCTGTGAGCACCACCCTTTTTTGGCAAAGTCAACAAAAATTAGTAATAAATTAAAAAAGACCATTTCTCTAGAATCATACAGTGAATAAAAAAAGAAAAAACAAAGGAAACCAGCAGGAGTAAGATAAGAGCAAAAACTGGATACTACTGAGCTGGTGACAGGTCCTCTTTAAATATAGAGTCAGTTATCAGTATACCATATCAGGTATTATGTCAAACATGGACTGGATTTGCCACATTTCTATGGAAGTTTTGGGAATTCTGTTCCCTTCTGTAGAACTGTATGCAAAGTACCCATGCATTTGGCAAAAATAGAAAGGGCAATCTTTCGTGAAAAAAACTCATACCGGTAAGTAAATTTTTCTTTTTGTTTCAAAACATTCCAATAGTACAAACTTTTTTTCATGATGATGGTGTATAATAGATGAATTTTTGGGAAGAGTCATATTTTTTTTCTAAACACCTAATTATTCAAATTCATATTTTTTGGCCACTGAACCTTCCCCAAAGCAGGAAATAAAAAGCAAAGAAAACATTGTATATACCATAAAATAAAGCCAACCAAAAATATAGCTTGTCACATACAGTATATATATATATATACAGTATATGCAAGTTTGGCATCGCCATAATTGTACTGAACTGGAGAATCATAATGTTAGGTCATTTTTAGCTGAACGCCATAAAAACAAAACGCAAAAAGCAATGGTAGAATTGAATTTTGTTTGTTTTTTTTCACCACTTCCCCTCTTAGAATTTTAGTACGTTGGGTAAAATGAATGGTGTCATTTAAAACTGCGACTTGTGTTGCAATAAAAATAAACCCTTGTACGATTGTATTAATAGAAAAAAAAAGTTATGGCCCTTGAAAGAACAGGGAAAAAATTAAGTCCGAATCCAAAAATTGTCAGGAATGTGTTATTGACGCTTGTCGGTGAGGTTCTGATGCGCAGTCATCTGCCATGATGGGCTCCGGCAACACCGTATATAAAGAGAGCAATAACAATTTTACATTGCAATTATATATTAAGAACCAAAGGTAATAAAATAAATATTTTTTCCCTACTTTTGTCTCTTTTCTCATGGGACCTAAATTAAGAGTAAGGGCAGCCTTTGAACTCCTGTCCCTGTACCTTGGGTTCCCTTTGGAGCTGCTAGATTAACCACTTAAAAGGGATTTTCCACGCTTGTAAACTAAAATGTGTTTTTTTTAATTTGAATAGGTCCAAACTTCTCCTCTTGAATAATCATACTTAGAGGGTTTTTCCAGTTTCTAAAAGCAAAATTTAAAATCAACATCCCATTATGTGAAACAAAAAATGAATATTTACCGTGCATCTTCTATATTCAGGTTTTCCACAGCTGTAATTAAGACATTTCTATCTCAAAATTCATAAGATCGAGGCCCCTATAATTGTAGATGAAAGTCGTCCTCCTAATCTTTCAATTTCTACAAGACCAGCCGACTATCTGATATTTATGGGGGCTTCCAAACTGTACACTGAAGATGATGTTGGGGAAGAGATGGATCAGGTACTGGGAATTAGAATTCCCGATCCTTTATTTTACGAGGGAGATAAGCCGCAATCAGAGGTATCAGCAGCAAATTTCTCTTCTCTCCCCATTGAAAACACATGAATGCAAATGTGTATGAAGGAGTCGGGAGAGATGGCTGCTGGCCAAATGAACATATGGCTGACTGCTATCTCATGTGGCCGGCTTTACAACAACTTCCTAGACTTTTAAACAACAGATGATGGTGGCCTGAGATATTAGTCATCTCTGAACACGCTACATCAGACGCTTTCACAACCTCAAACCAACTGTGGCCACCGGAGTTACAGAATGGGATTTTAGCAAGATTCCTGCGGGAAGAGTAATTAATCCACTGGGTTAGTGGGTCACCAATCAAGGTAACTGATACATTTGTGGTTTTGGCATGATGACCACAAGCAACATCTGATACTGTATACTGGTGTCCAGTTCAAAGGTGATTCACACATTAGTTAAAGTAGATAGCAGTCACTAATGATGGCACCAGCAGGAGAACCTTAGTGGACCACAAAGGGGAATATCACAGCTAGTATTTAGCTGCCTAATAGATGGTCCTTGATATTGCAAAATGTATTGGTAAAAAAAGTCCTGAGTCCGAGGCACTGATCGGAAGGTAATTGCTACTTAGCTGCTTGTTCTGACGTGAGCCGATGGCTCCCGGCTCAGAGCGGTCACAGAACCGCTCCTGGTGACGATTCATCGACTTTCTGTGATGTCACTTCGACAGAGCAATTCCTTCTCTTCCGCTCTGCTCAGTTTAGGGGACATCATTGCAGATTTCATGTTGATTGACAGCTGTCTCATCACTAAGCCACTAAGTGCAGTAAGTGTGAGAATCTGCACCAGGAGCGGTTTTGTTACTGCACTGTGCTGGGAGAGATCCTTGCACAGGAGAACAGGCTAGGTAGTTAGCACGAACAGATCATCAATTAGATCTAATTGGTTATTTGTGAATTAGCCCATAAAAAATAAACCCTGGAGGCAAGAGATTGACCATCTCCAAATGTTTTCTGATGAACCTTTGAAGCCTACTATTGTATTAGTGCTTGGTCCCAATGGAGGATCTGCTGATACCCTGGTGGGCCAGTCTAAAGCTGGCAGTATATATTAGATGGTTGTTGGCTGAACAATGCTTCGGCTGATCGTTTGGCCAACCGTCATCTCAGCCGACTCCATTATACAGGAGCACTCGTTCAGCCGATTGCTTTCGTGTTCTCTACGAGAAAGCCGCCAGATAACACTTTGGTTTACTGGCTTATCTCTGGGAGAACAATGCGATCAGCATGCCAAAATTGGACATGCGTGATCCACATCTCCCCCGTAGACCAAACCCATTGATATCGGTGGTTCCAGCCAACATTAGTCTAAGGTTTATGGAGTATTTAAAGGATATATGTTAAACTCTGGCCCACAAGGTGAGTATTCTTGGCCAGCAATGCTGAGCAGAAGGGGGGTCTGTTCGGCATCATACTTTCAACTGTATCGGCACACTATTTGGAGCACTATGTGGGGCCCAATATACTGTGGAGCACTATATGGGGCCGTTATACTGTATGGAGCACTATGTAGAGCCCATTATATTGTATGGAACACTATGTGGGGCCATTATACTGTATGGAGCACTATGTAGGGCCCATTATAATGTAAGGAGCACTATATGGGGCCATTATACTGTATCGAGCACTATGTGGACCCATTATACTGTATGGAGCACTATGTGGTGCCATTCTACTGCATTGGGTACTATGTGGGGCTGTTGTACTGTATGTAGCACTATGTGGGGCCCATTAAACTGTATGAAGCACTATGTGGGATCATTATACTGTATGGAGCACTATGTGGTTCCGTTATACTGCATTGAGTACTATGTGGGGTTATTATACTGCATGGAGGACTATTTAGGATCCATTATAATGTGTGGAGGGCTGTGTGGGGAGTACAGTTTGGGAATCATACCGTGATGAGGTCTCCATACTTCTTTTTTATCCTTTGTTATTAGAAGCTTAAATTGGGCAGTATGCTTTTTACTGCTTTTACATTACATATTATATTATTTCAATATTTTATTCTAAGATCTATTAATTAAAACGTACTTTGTAGGACAACTCCTTTAAGTTTGTTAAAGTTCATTGTTACATTTGATGATAAGGGAAAACTTCCTCAATTGTAGACATTTTTTTAACAAATCAAGGTCTGCCCGAGACTTTGTCCAAGTTTTTAGTTTTGTCCCTCTGTGTATTTGGGTTTGACATCTCTGCCTTAAATGTGCTGTTCAAGAAAACTCAACATTGTAATATAGTTTCAACGCAGTTGCATCCTTCATACAATGGCTGGGATTCCATCTATCGATTTCTGCGTTGTAGGACCATTATGTAGCAGTGCGTTGGCCGCACAGGGTGACATGTTACTATGCAGTACAGTTGTTATTAGCAGCTCATCCATATAAACAAATTTAAGGTGAAGTTTGTCCATTCAGCGCCCACACAAACGTCTGGTGGAGTCCACATTGCACCACTGTAATACTTGCACGGTTCACCCATACACGGATATTATATTTTGCTGGATTTTGATAGACGAGCCGCTCTAATCTTTTCATTAATCAATACAACTTGACACTTCAAGTGAGGAAAAGCTCGTATTGTTCTTCTGAGCCCAGTATACAAAGGAACAGCTGTGACATTACCTGGATTGACACCGTTTCACACGGCACATTGCTGTGGATGGGGCACGAACGCAACTTGTACAACGTCAAGAAAAAGACGGCCTTGAGCGGAGAGCGGACATAAGAGCTGAAGTGTTTTCTACATAAATCCTCATCTGATTTATCAGCTGTCATCTACATTACTAAGTAAGGCAGCCAGCACTGCAACATTCCTACAGAAAACAGCCATATGGTAGCCGTGCACGTAGCATCCGCTGCTCCTTGGTGATGGTGACCCCTACGTGGTAGAGGGACCTTTTTGCACCCTACGGCCTTAGCACCGTTTATGTATCACAGCATAACCAGACAGAGTCAACAAAATTGGAATCTTATAAAACATCTTATAAGACACAGCTGAAGACAAATTGGTTCCTCTGCAGAAGCCCCGATATCACTTTAAGGGCTTGTGCACTCGCCATTTAAATCGAGCGAGTGCTATCTTTCGTTTTCACCGATTGCACTCGTACCCATGTTATTCCATGGGGCCGAGCACATGTGTGGCATGCACGATTTCTCTCCGAGAATAAGATGGCACTCGTCCATTCAGTTCTATGGGTCCGTGTAAAAAAAGTGTCCATCTGAGTGCATGGAGTGACATAATGGAGAAACTTTGTTTTTTCTTTCCACCTTCAAGAAAATCGTATCCCACTCTGATCAGAGTCTCATTACAATTATCGGACTATTTTTCTCAGATGGAGCAAAACTGGTTGTGTGACCCTAACATGAGTAATGCCTCACTCCAATGTTCATTTTTCAACTTATTCTATTCATGTTTTTCACGGTTGGAACACATGCCCATTATAGTCTACGGGGCTGCTCTCAGGTCCAAGTGTTTTTGCTGACCGAGTTTCCATGGAAAAAAAAAAAACCAAACAAACCAAAAAGAAGACACGTTGGTCGAATTACTCTTTCAAATCATTTGGACCATGAATAAACAGCACATGGATGCCATCTATATATCAGCCGAGTGGTTTTGTTTATTGTTTAATGAATAGAACTTGGGGGGAAAAAAAATCATACGACAATACCTGATGAAACATTGATGGTAAAAACGGCCACAAAAGGATGAAAACTGGATTCAATACACACGGATGAAAAACATTCCTTATGTTGTATGCAAAAAAATGTCCGAAACATAAAATGAACGCACATGAACAAAGAAAGGAACAAAAGGATGTCCAAACAAAAATGGAAAGAAAGAACAAACAAATAAAAGTCTGAATCAATCCAATGAACAGTGATCAATCATCCAATGAACGCATAAAATGCTCGTTCGTTGTGGATTGGATCATTTAAAAAATCGTTTTCCTCAGCACTTGGTTCTGTGTAAACAGTAGATGTGCTGCATATCACATGATACTGTTTGGAGAGAGAATGATTGCATTAGTGAAAGTTCTGTCTCCATCAATATTCGCTGATGGAGGTTTCTCCATTTTCTCCTGTCAAACAGTCCTTGAAAAACGGACAGGATGGCATCCGAGTACTGTCTGATAATTTTCATAGACCCATAGACTTGCATTGGTGAAATTGATCAAGACTCAGATCAAGATCCGGACATGTCTCTGTGATTTTGCATGGACTACTCGGTCTGAAAAATTCACGGACATGTGCACAGCGCCATAGACTGTAATAGGTGTAAGTTCTATATGTGAAAAATATAGACAGAACTCGTATGGGAAAAACTGAATGCACTCTAACAGCTGATAAAAACAAAATGGTCTGTTCTAGAAATTACAGTAGATCATTTTTTTGGAATATTTCTAGGTTTTCCATTTATCCACCACTTCTATGGAACTTTTGTGTGTGTGCCGCTGATACTAATGGCACTCAAATTTATGGTGCAGTCAGACGTCCGTATAACACAGACAATGCTCGCTTCGCAGAGTACGGACTGGCCGGCGGCTCTCCTGACCGCCGCATAGTAATACATGCTGTCACTCTTGGATCATGAGAGCCGCCGGCCAGTCCGAGCATTGTGATGCGATTGTTGTCCGTGTTATACGGCCGTCTGACTGTGCCCTTAACACCGGACGTTAGATAATTTTTGTTATACTATCCTCAGTAAAGGAACATTCCACCATGATATGTGATTTATACTTTCCATTTTTTTTTGGGAATATCACTTGCTCTGCAGAATGCATCACATGAACATTAATTAACTCAGTTACTGAACCCTGATAAATAAAGATTTCAGGAGGGTTCACATGTACTTTATCTATATTTTTACTGCGACCTTTATAATGTGGAGGCTTAGTACAGATCTGGTCCACTACAATCTTTATTGTGAACATCAATTTAAACCATTGAAATAAGTATTTTTTTCAAATACATCGTTTTTTCATATTAGCCTGTGAGTGGCGCTATCGCTACTCACTCAATGCCGATATGTAACCCCCAGCTGCAGCCGCCACTGATATCCGGTGGTATCACTGAGGGTGACCCAGTCTCACGCAGACTGCGGCCACTCCTCCCATATTGAATGGACTGTCGGCGGTGTTTCATCGCACTTCACGACCGAGTATCGAGTGGCGCCGTAAACGATGCATGTAGTAATTTTCGAGGTGTCAATTTGTTGCCTAGAAACGTATGCGGTTGTTAGCTGAAGCAATGCAGCAAAAAGATGCATTACGGTCTATGTGAAAGCATGCGTTCGCAAGCACATGCGTTTGCTTGCGTTTCTGAACGCATGCGTTGTACGACAGGAAAACCAATTAGCCACCCCCCACATACAAACTGATGAAAGGAGGGAGTGGGCATTGGCAGGCTTGGCTTCCACTAGGAATTTCAGGGCCCCATACTGTCAAAATTTTGGGACCCCCTTGAAACTCTGCTCAGGCACCACCCCCAGTTCCACCTCCACCCCTCAAACCTTCCACAGTTCCTCCACCCTCTCTTGGAAAAGCTCCACTTCTGGCGAATATTGGTCTGCACTTGGACCGTGGTGCATGGACGGACCGCAGGTCTCCTGATCTGAAATTTGCAGCCTCAGAGCATGTATGAGGATGCTGGTCAGGAGATCGGTGCCCGGTCCATGCACTGCTGTGCGAGCGCAGACCGACAGCCCTTCAAAAATTATACTGTCATAATAATATAAGATGTTTCCCGATCATATATAGCCACTTGCATCAATAATTTCCCACCCCCTTCCATACCCCAAAGAAACCAATAAGCTACTGGATGATCCCGAGCTGCTGCCTGATGTTACAATTGGGCTTTTGGTTTTGCAGCAGCTCAGGATCATCCAGTAGCTTATACATTCCACTAGCCTCCGCCTGGGCCCTGTTGGATGCGGCCCCCAGTCCCTACTAGCCTCCCCCTGGGCCCTGTTGGATGCAGCCCCAGTCACCACTAGCCTCCCCCTGGGCCCTGTTGGATGCGGCCCCCAGTCCCTACTAGCCTCCCCCTGGGCCCTGTTGGATGCAGCCCCAGTCACCACTAGCCTCCCCCTGGGCCCTGTTGGATGCGGCCCCCAGTCACCACTAGCCTCCCCCTGGGCCCTGTTGGATGTGGCCCCAGTCCCCACTAGCCTCCCCCTGGGCCCTGTTGGATGCTGCCCCCCCCCAGTCACCACTAGCCTCCCCCTGGGCCCTGTTGGATGCGGCCCCCAGTCCCCACTAGCCTCCCCCTGTGCCCTGTTGGATGTGGCCCCAGTCCCCACTAGCCTCCCCCTGGGCCCTGTTGGATGCTGCCCCCCCAATCACCACTAGCCTCCCCCTGGGCCCTGTTGGATGCGGCCCCCAGTCCCCACTAGCCTCCCCCTGGGCCCTGTCGGATGCGGCCCCCAGTCCCCACTAGCATCCCCCTGGGCCCTGTTGGATGTGGCCCCAGTCCCCACTAGCCTCCCCCTGGGCCCTGTTGGATGCGGCCCCCAGTCACCACTTGCCTTCCTTCATCAGCCACACAATACCAGTACAGACAAAGACACGATGAGCCACCTTAAGCCTGTTTTTGCCAGAGAGACTCACCCTGCTCGCCCGCCCTCCGCCCTTCACCTCCACCTGATCTGCCCTCCGCCTGATCGTCCGTCATCCGCCCCCAGTCAGAAGAACAGAATGGCAGAAGTGACGACCTCCAAGACCACCCAACCTGAAACAGCGAGAAGGGGTTATAGCACAGTGCCCACTGGACGGAGTCACACAGGGGAGAATGAGATACAGCTAAGCACACGGGATCACACAGGAGAGGATTAGATACACAGCTCAGCAGACAGTATCACACAATATAGGATTACGTTTGGTTCCCATTGCGTTAATGGGAACGCGCTAACGGACAGCGTTGCACGGCGAAATTAACGCCGTGCAACGCGTCCGTTAGCGCGCCCATTCACGGCAATGGGAACGCGCAGCACTAGCGCGTGCCATGGTCGGCACGCGCTAGCGACGCGCCAGAGGTTTCCTGGCGCGCCGCGGACGCTGCTTGCAGCGTCCGAGGCGCGCCCGCGGTCTGTTCCCCGCTCTCGCAGATCGGGGATCTGCGAGAGCGAGGACGTTACCGCGACCCCGGGACGCGGCCACATTAAAAACATTGCGTTAGCGCAACCCGCTAGCGCTAAACGGGTTGAACTAACGCAATGTGACCCTAGCCTAAGACACAGCTCAGCAGGCAGTATCACAAGAGAGAGGATGAGATACAGCTCAACAGACAGTATCACGCAGGAGAGGATTAGATACACAGCTCAGCAGACAGTATCACATAGGATAGGATTAGATACACAGCTCAGCAGACAGTATCACACAGGAGAGGATTAGATGCAACTCAGCAGACAGTATCACACAGGATAGGATTATATACAGCTCAGCAGGCAGTATCAAACAGGATAGGATTATATACAGCTCAGTAGACAGTATCACACAGGATAGGATTAGATACACAGCTCAGCAGACATCACATAGGAGAGGATTAGATACAACTCAGCAGACAGAAACACACAGGATAGGATTAGATACACGGCTCAGCAGACAGCATCACACAGGAGAGGATTAGATGCAACTCAGCAGATGGGATCCTCAGAGAGACTCACCCTGCTCGTCTGTCATCTGCTGTCCGCCCCTGCGTGACACACCGCACGCTGCTCTCTCGGCTCCGGAATGAGGAAGTGGAGCAGCGTGTGATGTCAGGCAGGACCATGATGCACCTGGGCCGGCAGCAGCTTTTAAAGGTTCAGTGCCATTTTCCGTTCACCGGATGCATTAACAACACTGTAGGTGTATCTTTAAAACACCACAGTGCTGTTCTGCATAGGGGGTTCGGAAGCTTTGAACAAAATGTCCAGGGGCCCAATGAGGAGAAGCAAAGAGAGGGGGGCCCGAGCTGCCAGCGTGTTTGGGCCCCCCTTTTTGCTCATCACCGGGCCCCATACAGTAGTAAGGGCAGTAATGCCCTGATGGCGGCCCTGTTGGCAGATCACTAATCTCAGCAGACTGGGAACAAGAGCAGAAAGAAGCAGGAACCTGGGAGGAATCAACACTCTGAACAATGTGAGTATCAAAGCCAATGTCTTTATTGTCTATTTTCTGTCTCTATGTCCTAATTTCCGCCATTTTTTTTCTTTCTGCATGCATCAGAATGTCATCTGCTTCTGAGGAGGAGCAACGGCCTGGGCCTGTACAAGGGGAAAATGTCAGTGAAGTGAGTACTCACCTCTTCAGATTGGTAAGTATTCACTGTCACATCTACACATGTGACAATTTTTTTCCTTTTTTTAGAGCAGTTCTTCCACTGCGGCAGAGGCTGAGCAGGAGCAGCAGGGACACGGTCGGGTGGCAAGGCGGCAGTGTGTAAGTATAGCTGACTGTTTATTGTATTCTGACTTTACAATTCTTGAATGTTCATTTCTTTACTTTCTTCTTTCTTTACCTTTTTCTTCTTGACTCCTTTATTTTCTTGACTTTTAATATTCATGCCAGTTTTCTGTCTCTGTTTTCTTTCTTTTCCTTATGTTAATGTCACCAACATTAATGTCTTTATTTATTTTTTAGGTTCCAGAACGGGATGAGGACCTCATTGAAAATAACCTGCTAATCTCCCTGGTCCATGAGCGAGTCCCGTTGGGGGACACCCGGGCTCCGCAGCACTCGGACAACCTATTTTGTATTAATGTATTTTTTTCTTCTTTTTTTCACAGCACATGGAGCAGCACTCTTGACCCTGGTTCTGGGGCGGTCCTTCATCAAGCTGCCACGGACCCATCCCAGCCTTCCAGCAGCGCTGCAGCAAGTGGGCCTGCCACACACACTGGAGACCAGGAAGCTGGTCCATCAGGTGTTCCCCTGTCCCAGTCCTCTGCCTCTTTTTTGGGGGGCTCTTCCCAGAAGCAGCAGAGGGCCTCGGACAGGTCACTCATGCCCGAGTTTTTGCAATTGAGCTCAGTCTTTCATGATGGACTCAAGGCGATGGGTGACCGACTGCATAGTGTCATAAACCATATGAATACATGTATCCAGGAGGTCACCAAAAGCCTTGACCAAGTGAAAGCCGACCTCCAGAGGCCAGCATATCATTTTTTTAATCAAATAGAGAAGGGCATGTCGGAACACCTTAATCCTGATCTCCAGCTTAGTGTCATGCAAGCCTGCAATGCTGCTTACATGCAGGCTATGCAGCAGAGTCGGTATTTTAAGCAGACAGTGGCGGCATATCCACCTGTGTCAACACTGTGACGCTTGACCTCAATGTCGAGCTCTGCTGCATACCACTGCACGGCCACCTCCATTCCAAGCACTGCCGGACACCACTACAGCACCACCACCATGTTGGACAGCCCACCGCCACCACCATGACAACTGCTGCTCCAGCTTGGACCTCCTCCACTGCCACCACCATGCAGCAGCAGGACCCTGGAATGGCCTTCCCTACCACTATGCAGCAGCAGGATACTGGCATGGCCTTCCGCTCCACCACCATAATGCAGCAAGACCCTGTCATGGCCTTCCACTCCACCACCACTACGATGCAGCAGGACCCTAGCATGGCCTTCTGCTCTACGAGCACAATGGACTCTGGCATGGCTGTACGCTCTACGAGCACAATGGACTCTGGCATGGCTGTACGCTCTACGAGCACAATGGACTCTGGCATGGCTGTACGCTCTACGAGCACAATGCAGCAGCCGGACCCTGACAGGTCGCCCACCATGACCAGGTCGCAACAAATGAGCCCACCGAGGCTCCCCAGACCACATAGATCCCAAAAAGGCAAAAAAATAAAAAAAACAGCGTACTATCTGTATTCTTCCCCCATGACCTCCCAATGTGTCTGTAATGTCAGGTTTGTCTCACCCTTCCAGTGTGTCTCAGGCCTCTCATGTGTCAAGCCCCATCCCCGAACTCCCAGACCCCACTACTTTAATTGCCCCTTCTCCTGCCACCCCTGCGTCGTCCACACTTAGCCAGGCCTCACAGCTACACACCCCCCAGTTCCGTCACTCTACCCCAAACAGGCGCAGTTAATTTTTTTTTTTGTTAAAAAATAATGTTTTTGCCCCCAATAATGTTTGGTTATTTGTGTATTTTGCCGCTGGCAACACACAACATGCGCCTAATAAAACACTGCGCCGGACACTATAATTTTTTGCCAACTCATAGCTCCTGTAGTTATTAAGTACAACACTGCAGCTTTGTGTGTTTGGTATAGAGCTATGAGGTGGCAAAAAAAAATAGCTTGTATTTTCTCCATAATCTCTTCAGTCTGATTAATCTGTGTCGCAGACTGAAGAGAAAATGGCGGTAATACAAAGCAGAACTATACTCAACAGGTCATGTGTCATAAATAGTGAGTTCATGATGCATAAAACTCTGTGTCTTGAACTAATTATTTATGACACCTGACCTGGTGAGTAGAGAACTGCCTTGTAAAACATCCATTTTTTCTTCATTGTACGTAATCTATTTCACACAAACTGAAGAGACGATGGAGGTAATACAAGGCATATCTATAGTCACCTGGACATGTGTCAGAAATAGTGAATTCATGAGGCTGTTATTTGTGCATCATGAATTCATTATTTGACACCTGACTTGATGAGTGTAGATCTGCTTTGTATTATACCTCCATCGTCTCTTGAGTCTGCGTCCAATAGATACTGCAGAACAGAATCAGGATGTAATGACATCAACTACCTTATCACTAGCAACTTAAGTGGTTTTTAGAGGAAATACATAGGAGACTCGATCAAGATATCAAAACACGAAGTTTATTAACAAAAAATATTTGTACATTTAAAACATAACTGGTACAGACCCAAACCCAACAGGACATTTTACACAATATTGTCTTGCCATGCCACACGTCCAATATCAGAATCAAAATAGGCAGCAAATTGGTTCCGCATGTGACCAACTTCAACAGTTTACCGCAGCAGGTGATGCTGGTAATCTGGCAATGGGTTTGCAACTGGTTCATCCAGTTCAATGTTGGGTCGCTCCTTAGCCATTATGTAATTGTGGAGAACCACACAGGCTTTGACCACCTCATCGACTGTCTCCATTTTTAGATTAATGGCTGTCCCAAGAATGCGCCATTTTGAAACTAGAATCCCAAAGGTACACTCTACTGTTCTTCGGGCCCTGGTTAGTCTGTAGTTATAAATCTTTTTAGTGTGGTTCAAGTCCCGACTGGAATATGGTTTCAGTAGGTTTTCACACATCTGAAAGGCCTCATCCCCAACCATAACAAATGGCATCAGTGGGCCTTGAGTGTTGGGGAGAGGTCGTGGCAGTGGAAAATTTAAATTTTTGCCATACACACGTCGGCCCATATCAGAGTTCTTGAAAGTCTGTGAGTTATTGTGACGGCTAAAAGCTCCAATGTCCACGGCGATGAAGCGACAGTCCGCATCTGCTATTGCAATGAGCACAGCAGAAAAATATATTTTTTGTAGTTGAAGTACTCTGATCCTGTTCTGGCGGGTTTGATAATGCGTTTGATAATGCGTATGTGCTTTCCATCCACTGCTCGCAAACAATTGGGGAAATCACACACACTCCACACTCCAATTTCCATCCACATGTCCTCCGTGGGTAGGGGTATAAATTCATCCTGGAGAACGTTCCACAAAGCCCGGCAGGTGTCCGCAACTATTCCAGACAGGGTGGAAATTCCAAGCCGGGACTGAAAGTGGAGGGATGACAACCTCTCTGGTTGCCAGAAATCTGAAATAAAATAAAAAAATAAAATTACAATCAATTCCATTTATGGTGGGGTTTATCTAAAGACATAAAGAAAAATACAAATAATACATGGCAGACCAACAATAATTATGCCAGCCATTTGTTTAGAATTATTACGTACCTTAATGTAACCAGGAGACTGGAATCGCTCTACGGAGCTGGGTGTCCTGTCTCCAGATGGCTCCTTGGACACGACCAAGCAAATCCTGAAAAGAGTCTTGAGACATCCTGGTATATTCCAGGAATTTGTCCGGGTTGGCATTAAGCTCGCCATATAGCGTGTGATAGGCTCCACGGCTCTCCCGGAGTTCAATAATGGGGTGTCTCCAAAAACGCCTACGCCGTGTCCTTCTCTGTCGTTCTCTATTTCTTTGTTGCTCCCAAGCAAACGCACAGGCAAGAAACAGCTTGATGCTTAAATCCAGGTTAAAATAAAAGCTCTCCATGTGAAGATCCATCATGACACAGGATACAGTAGCAAACTGCGAAGATTTCAGCAGTCCAAGGGTCTATATATAGAGATGTCATAATACACGCCCATTGGCGGTGTCTGTTTATCTAGATTTTTCTCCTGTTAAATTTTCCACCATGCGCACAGAAAACGCAAAAGCATGCAAAACGCATAAAAAAGCGGGTAAAAGTCGCGTTTTTTTAACTGCATGCGTTACCTTATGCGTTTGTATGCGGTTTATCGTGCGTTTGAGGTTGCGGATTCAACACTGCGGATTGTAACACAAATGTGAAACTAGCCTAAGTCTGTGAATGACAGGTCACTACTGATATTGGGCAGCGGAGGGGAATCACAGACAGGGAGGAGAAGAAGTATGCAAATAAATTTATATACCGTATATACTCGAGTATAAACTGAGATTTTCAGCCCACTTTTTTGGTCTGAAAGTCCCCCTCTCGGCTTATACTCGAGTCATACCCAGGGGTCGGCAGGGGAGGGGGAGCGGGGGCTGTCTAGTTATACTCACCTACTCCTGGCGCGGTCCCTGCACGTCCCTGCTTCTTCCAGCGCTGCAGCTTCTCCCTGTAGTGAGCAGTCACATGGTACCGCTCATTACAGTAATGAATATGCGGCTCCACCTCCCATAGAGGTGGAGCCGAAAATTCATTACTGTAATGAGCGGTAACGGTGACCGCTCACTACAGGAAGAAAATGTGACGCCGGGGAACAGACGTGCAGCGATGGCCCCAGGAGCAGGTAAGTATGACGGGGGGAGTGCGCAATACTCACCTGCTCCTCATTCCACCGTCAGCGCCGCTGTGTCTTCCGCAGTGACGCTCAGGTCAAAGGGCACAGAGATGTGATTAGTGCGCGCCGCCCTCTTCCATAACGTCGGCACAGAGGATGGGAAGACACAGCGGCGGTCAGCGGTGGAACGGGAAAGGTGAGTATAGCAAGTGCCGGGGGCCTGAGAGGTGAGTATGTAATTTTTTTATTTTTTTAATCGCAGCAACAGCATATGGGGCAAATATCTGTATGGAGCATATTATGTGGCCATGTGCAGCATGATATGGGGGCAAACATCTGTGTGGGGCATCTTATGTGGCCATGTGCAGCATGATATGGGGGCAAATATCTGTATGGGGCATCTTATGTGGCCATGTGCAGCTTGATATGGGGGCAAATATCTGTATGGGGCATCTTATGTGGCCATGTGCAGCATGATATGGGGGCAAGTATCTGTATGGGGCATCTTATGTGGCCATGTGCAGCTTGATATGGGGGCAAATATCTGTATGGGGCATCTTATGTGGCCATGTGCAGCATGATATGGGGGCCAGTATCTGTATGGGGCATCTTATGTGGCCATGTGCAGCATGATATGGGGGCAAATATCTGTATGGAGCATATTATGTGGCCATGCGCAGCATGATATGGGGCAAACATCTGTGTGGGGCATCTTATGTGGCCTTGTGCAGCATGATATGGGGGCAAATATCTGTATGGGGCATCTTATGTGGCCATGTGCAGCATGATATGGGGGCAAGTAGCTGTATGGGGCATCTTATGTGGCCATGTGCAGCTTGATATGGGGGCAAATATCTGTATGGGGCATCTTATGTGGCCATGTGCAGCATTATATGGGGGCAAATATCTGTATGGGGCATCTGTATGGGGCAATGTGCAGCATTATATGGGGCAAATATCTGTATGGAGCATCTTATGGGGTCATAATCAACATTTGTGGAGCATTATATGGGGCAAATATCTGTATGGAGCATCTTATGTGGCCATGTGCAGCATGATATGGGGGCAAATATCTGTATGGGACATCTTATGTGGCCATGTGCAGCATGATATGGGGGCAAATATCTGTATGGGGCTTCTGTATGGGGCCATGTGCAGCATTATATGGGGGCAAATATCTCTATGGAGCATCTTATGGGGTCATAATCAACATTTGTGGAGCATTATACGGGGCAAATATCTGTATGGAGCATCTTATGTGGCCATGTGTAGCATTATATGGGGGCAAATGTCTGTATGGGGCATCTTATGTGGCCATGTGCAGCATGATATGGGGCAACTATCTGTATGGGGCATCTTATGTGGCCATGTGCAGCATGATATGGGGGCAAATATCTGTATGGGGCATCTGTATGGGGCCATGTGCAGCATTATATGGGGCAAATATCTGTATGGAGCATCTTATGTGGCCATGTGCAGCATTATATGGGGCAGTTATCTGTATGGAGCATCTTATGGGGCCATGTGCAGCATTATATGGGGCAATTATCTGTATGGAGCATCTTATGGGGCCATGTTCAGCATTATATGGGGCAATTATCTGTATGGAGCATCTTATGGGGCCATAATCCACATTTGTGGAGCATTATATGGGGCAAGTGTCTGTATGGAGCATCTTATGGGGTCATAATCAACATTTGTGCAGCATTATATGGGGCATATTTTAATATGGAGCATCTTATGGAGCCCATCATAAACTTTATGGAGCATTATATGGGGCTCTTGATTCAATATGGATATTCAAAAACACTTAAACTACTGATGTCTCAATTAATTTTACTTTTATTGGTATCTATTTTTATTTTTGAAATTTACCAGTAGCTGCTGCATTTCCCACCCTAGGCTTATACTTGAGTCATTAAGTTTTCCCAGTTTTTTGTGGCAAAATTAGGGGAATCGGCTTATACTCGGGTCGGCTTATACTCGAGTATATACGGTAATTCATACAATGTGATTTTCTGGATTTTTTGGGGGGACTTTCTATCTCTCAATGTTAAAATTAACCTACCCTTAAAATTATAGACTATTCATGTCTTTATCAGTGGGCAAACTTACAAAATCAGCAAGGGATCAAATACTTATTTCCCCCACTGTATATAAACACACACACAAAATATGCATAGTGTCTATCTCTCTAACTATCCTTTATAGCAGAAGTTATTACACTCTTTCATTACATTGCCCTTCCTAACCTGTTGTTCCTGAATTGTGCTGTCTGATAAGGGCAGGGCTGAATTACCCAGAAAGACTTGGTAGTTTCTAAAGCCCCGGGGGTGTAGGAAAGCCCAAACACCACCTTCTGTATTGGTGGGACAATCTTCACAATAATTTTATGAGTCATATGTGAATAACCCGAGGATCATTTTTATTTAATTACATTAATCTTCTCATGAGACCAGACAGACCTGGATTATGGGATTTTCTTATTTATCAGACTTACAGATTTGTTCTCAAGTTTGAAAGTTATCTTTGTGATTGCTGGGGATCCGGACGCTGGGATCCCCACTGATCCCGTGAACTAGGGCTCTGAAGATTCCCATGTGAATGGAGTGGTGATCAATCATGCACACTACCGCTCCATTCATTCTTATAGTAGTGCCGAAGACCACCTGAGTGCAGCACTCCGATAACTCCGGTGGTCACATTAAAAATTAATAGAGTGGCAGTACGCATGATCACCGCCACTTCATTGAAATGGGGCTCTGGTTACTGAGATCGGTGGGGATCATAGCGGTCAGAACTACTACCCTATATCTCATGGATAGGGGAAAACTTCTAACCTTCAGACTACTCCTTTAATTAAAACAAGAAGGCGTAAAACATTCATAGTGATGCAAAGTGAAAGTTAAAGGGATCTTAAAAATTTATTTTTGAATACCATTCTAAGGGCGTTTCTAAGGCCCCCATGCACATTAGAGCTGTGATAGCTCCTTTGTTTACTACGAGAAAGCCACGGTCAGGTTCTTCTGTGTCACGGTTCCCCCCTCAGTGTGTCTGGGATACAGTTACTGACAGCTCAGCCATCCAATCTGGTACAGGGGCATGCTGAAGCTGTCAGTGCTTTGATTGACAGCTCAGTCATCCAGTCTGGTGCAGGGGCATGCTGTACTGTTAGTGTGCTGATTGACAGCTCGGCTGTCCAATCTAAGACTGGGAGGCATCGGCTGTCTCATTATCCCAGGTGATTGCCTTGCTACTTAACTGAGCTGTTTCTCCCAGAACTCTGCCAGACGTACTGTACATTAAGCTACTGAGGTTTGTGCTCTCTGTGCCTTGCGTTCTGTATGTTGATCTTTTGTTGCCTGATTTTAGACCTAGTTCTGACCATCTGTCTATTTAACCCCTTCTGCTTTGATCCGTTATCCTCCTGGTATTCTGATCTCAGAACGTTACCTGACTATGCTTTTGTCTCTTCCTTCTGTTTATGACGTACCCTCCTGGCTTCTGACCTCGGACTCCTTGACTATCTTGACTCACAGCTTGGCCGTGAGAAGCGGCTAGCGTCACACTCTGGTAGCAGCTTATCTCACTGCCAAGCAAAAGGAGCAGTGTTCAAAATTCCAAACTCCTACTCCTCAAAATCATGTCACACTTTTCCATGCTTCTTCCACATCCCTTCGACGCCTCATACACCCACCTTCTTTCCCCCCTGGACAGTAGAATTCATCTCATCAGAGAGGTCTCCTGCTTACTCACTTCGAGGTCTCCTGCTTACTGGGAGCCTTTGAGTGAGTTGGGGTTAATTTTCTCAAATGCTAAATATCCAGATTAGGCTTAGGATTTGCGTAATTTTACACTATATAGACAGCTGGAATAAAATAAAGTGAAATTCCACCCTTGGATTCACTGTAATTTAGGCATTTTTTACTTTTGCTCTTTCATTTTTTTTTCTCCTTGTGTTCCAAGAGCCATAACTTTTTTATTTTTCTGTAGACACAGCCACGCCATAGGAGGGCTAATTTTTGGCGGCATCACTTCTAGTTTTGAAAAACACCCTTCATTTTACTGGAAAAATCAGGATAAAAAATCAAAGTGTAGTGAAAATACAAACAAAAAAATAAATATTTTTCTTTCAGGGTTTGTGATAAATAAAATGACCTAGCAACATTATTTTCCAGGTCAGTATGATTATGGCAATATCAAACTTGTCCAAGTTTTTATTATTTTAGTGATGAAAAAAATTCTGAGGTTGTAAAAAAAAAGATTTTTGCCACCATTTTCTAAGACCGGTAACTTTATTTTATTGTCCAAGGACCCGTATGAGGGCTTGTTTTTTGCAGGTTGACCTGACATTTTTATTGATATTATTTGGGGGTACATATAAAACTTAGGAAATATTTTAGTTATGCTTAGAGACTTTTGCCAATTTTTGTATGTACAGTTCGCTTATTTTGTGTGAATACTAGGGGGAGCTGTTACTAATTTAGGGCTCTGTTTAGGTGACCATAACTGTGCCCATTTCTTCCATTAACTTAGTAAATAAGCATAACGCTAATAGCTTGTGAATTGATTTTCAGTGCTTCCGGGCAGATAAAACTCTACAGGACAGAGATGTAATTGAGGTGAATCAGATCTCGGATTAGGACAGGTGAGACTAATAGCTAACCACAGGGCGTCAACCAAGAATTTGTAAAATAAGCAAAATTTACGGATAGGAGACAAGAAAGTCTTAAACAGGTAAATGCATATAAGATACACCAGCTAGTATCAGGGGGTGCAAAGTCCCCATACACTGTAGATAGTCATCAGACACATGATAGTTCAGTTGATTGTTCTTCCAGTAGTTATCTCCCGACTTTCCCAAACATAGGAGTGATTGCTTGGCCTAGCGGAGTGATTGCTTGACCTAGCGCTCCTGTGTTCTCCAGGAGAGAGCCGCTGTCAGGCATCTTTGGCGGTGTCTTATCTCTTAGAGAACAAAAGGTTCAGAAGTCTGAAATCGGACATGCCAAATCTTTATCTCCCCTGGCATAATCTGTCTGGTGCCAAAACAATCTTGCCTTTCAATCTTGAACCAGGAAAATTCACCTTGTACTTACCGGGGAGCTCTCAATATTAAAAGCTAATTTATTGGTAATTTACTCACAACGTTTCTTCCCCCATGAAACAAATAACATCTGGATCAGGGAAGAGAACACACATTTTAAGAAGGGAGTCAAGCGCACTCTCCCACCATAGTTCTCTAATGCCATTCCAGAGACTCTTACAGTATGCAGAGACCAGCAAAGGTTATCACTGTACGATCTTTTGCACGTTATTTTCAGTGCCCAGTATACAAAAGAATGGCCAATAATCCATACAGTGAAACCTGTAAAAACTAGAAAAGAGAACAATCAAAAATCACAGATCTGATGTAAAGCTTGTTCCACTTGGAAGATCGTCTACCATCTATCCATTCTTTCTGCAACAGAAGAATTCTTACCCGCCCCAGCTGCAGTAGTCGCAGCTCCTACAAAGGTGAAGAACATATATGAAGAAGGCCCATCATACATTTTGTAAGAACCACTCTACATTGAAACTGTATCAGGAGCACAAATCACCACCTCAGGTACTAGCCTCTGATGTTCATGCCGAACGTCTGATTAGGTCCTTTAGTCGCCTTCAACTGGATAAACCGGGCTCTGAGTGTCCAGGGGCACCTCTTAGAGGGAGGGGTACTGTCACAAGGATGTTTTCAAAGTTGTTGCAAGCTGTGTTTTTTTTAACCCTTTCCTTTTCCCCTACATATCTGTATATTACTTTATTGCCTCTCGGGCTATACATGTGCCGACTAGACATGCGTGGCCTCTCTCAATACAAGGCTGGTACGTCTAATCAGAATTTTGCCTGAAGTATGCAAATCTCATGGTGAGAATCCTGACAGCGTGCACTGTGCGCGCAGTGAGGACTCACAAGTCTGCAGTGACGTAAAGTGACTACAGACTTGAGCCCAAAACCTTGACAACCCCTTTAACTGTTCTTGATTGCTAATCTCCTTTAGCACAGTAAAGGCAGATGTGGTAATCTACTGTATTTTTGGCAAAGAAAACCATTGTATCTCTGAAATGCGTGATGATAAGAATGTGGGAAGACCTGGTGTTATTGATAATGTGGTTACCTTCTAATTACCATAGAAATACGCCCAACTTTAAATATGTGTCCTTCATCATCCTTAAGAATCCCAAAGCTTTCTGTGTTTGGTTGTGTCATGGCAGCTAGACAGGGGCACAGTGTGGGTTACCAGCATCTGGGGCAAGGCAAGTATTCTGTGCGCCCTAACCCATGGTCTGTTCGCATTCCCTGAGTCCTCTTACTCCACCACGAAAATGTTTTATATTTTACGAAAGTAATGATGTAATTTATTATAGTTTGCCCTTTGGTCATCCTTGTTTTTAGCATACAGTTTTAAAATTAAAAAGTTACACATTGTTATAATATATTTTTCCACTTTTTATTACATTTCTATTCTTTTGAACCTTAGTTAGGGTTAAAAAAAATAGCATTATAATATATTTGGGGTTTGCATACTTTTTCTAACCCCAACTAGGGCTAGGGTTAGTGTAAAAAAACAATCATCACAGACATGGCCCTATCCTGGATCTCATCATACCTAACAGATCGGACATTCAGCGTCTCCCACTCACACACCACCTCCTCACCTCGCCCTCTATCTGTCGGAGTCCCACAAGGTTCAGTTCTAGGACCCCTGCTCTTCTCCATTTACAATTTTGGCCTGAGACAGCTCATACAATCTCACGGTTTTCAGTATCACCTCTATGCTGATGACACACAGATCTACATCTCTGGACCAGATATCACCTCCCTACTAACCAGAATCCCTCAATGTCTGTCCACTATTTCATCCTTCTTCTCCGCTAGATTTCTGAAACTTAACATGGACAAAACAGAATTCATCATCTTTCCCCCATCTCACGTGACCCCCCCAACGAATCTATCCATTACAGTAAATGGCTGCCCACTCTCCCCAGTCCCACAAGCTCGCTGCCTCGGGGTAATCCTTGACGCTGATCTCTCCTTCAAACCATATATCCAAACCCTTTCCACTTCCTGCCGACTTCAAGTCAAAAATATTTAACAAATCCGTTCATTCCTCAACCAAGAATCTGCAAAAACCCTAGTCCATGCCCTCATCATCTCTCGCCTTGACTACTGTAACCTCCTGTTCTGTGGCCTCCCCTCGAACACTCTCGCACCCCTCCCATCTATTCTAAACTCAGCTGCCCGACTAATCCACCTGTCCCCCCGCTATTCTCCGGCCTCTCCCCTCTGTCAATCCCTTCACTTCCTCCCCATTACCCAGAGACTCCAGTACAAAACCCTAACCATGACGTACAAAGCCATCCACAACCTGTCTCTTCCATACATCTGTGACCTCGTCTCCCGGTACTTACCTACACGCAACCTCCGATCCTCACAAGATCTCCTTCTCTACTCCCCTCTTATCTCCTCTTCCCACAATCGTATACAAGATTTCTCTCGCGTATCACCCCTACTCTGGAACCCTCTACCACAACATATCAGACTCTCACCTACCATCGAAACCTTCAAAAAGAACCTGAAGACCCACCTCTTCCGACAAGCCTACAACCTGCAGTAACCACAGATCGACCAAACCGCTGCATGACCTGCTCTATCCTCACCTATTGTATCCTCACCCATCCCTTGTAGATTGTGAGCCCTCGCGGGCAGGGTCCTCTCTCCTCCTGTACCAGTTGTGACTTGTATTGTTCAAGATTATTGTACCTGTTTTTATTATGTATACCCCTCCTCACATGTAAAGTGCCATGGAATAAATGGCGCTATAACAATAAATAATAATAATAATAATAATAATAAAAAAAAATAAAAATAGAAAAAAATAACATAATAGACACTTTTTTAATTTGCCAGAGCAGGTTTCTGTCTCTACTCTCACAAAAGTACACACTGCAGCACATTTTATTATTATTATTATACATTTTTATAGCACCATTTATTCCATGGCGCTTTACATGTGAATATGGGGCAAATATAGACAAATACATTAAACATGAGCAGATAACAAGGCACACGAGTACATAAGGAGGGAGGACCCTGCCCGCGAGGGCTCACAGTCTGCAGGGGGTGGGTGAGGATACACTAGGAGAGGGAAGAGCTGGCTGTACGGCTGTTCAGTAGGTTGAGGATCACTGCAGGCTGTAGGCTTGTCGGAAGAGATGAGTCTTCAGGTTCTTTTTGAAGGTTTCTATGGTAGGCGCAAGTCTGATGTGTTGGGGTAGTGAGTGACTGAAATTCTGGACCCCCCCCCCCCAACACCCAACACCCCAATAGAACTTGCCACCCGGGACAACCATCTCTGTGCCCCTTCTCCAACTATGCGCTACTGCTGCTAAGTGCCACCGATCAAAAAAAGTGGATGGTTTACATCATATAGCTTTACCCATATGGACAGAGTTCTCCCATAGGTCTGGATCCCTCCGTGTACATTCTTCTTGTTTCCTAAATATACAGTGACCACTCATTTTGTGCTAAAAGTTTACATTTCTAATTGCATTTTCAGACTTTTTAATTGTTACAAAGACCCATTGATTGCTAAAATAGAAGGGCATTGGTCCAAGACCCAAGACGGTCTTATTAAAGAGTCTAGGAGTCTGTCTTTAGTCTTGGAGAAGAGTAACATTCGGCTGAATGCTTCCTTTGTTTTAGCACCTTTTCCTCAACAAATCAAAACTTCTGACATGCTTTTATTACATTTCAAAACTTTTACTGAAAGGGCAGTAACTTAAAAGTGAATCTTCATCTTTTATCATTCTATTACTTTTAGGTCCACAATTATATGCTTAACATTTTTTTTACATGTCATGCAGCCACCACTAGGGGGAGCTTAGGCGCTCACTGCATACTGTCATGTTATTGAGTGGGTGCTGTGTATAGAGTGAGCCGATAAAGAGGAGCTGTCGTGTACCCAAACTCCTTACTGAGAGTCCAGCTACCGGGAGATAATGAGGATCTTTTAACATGATTTTCAATGTGAAATTAAAAGTAAAGAAAAATGTTTTATTCCACTCTACAGCTACTATTACATTTTTTGTCCAGTTCAACATGAAAAATTTGGTGAAAGGTCCTCTTTAAGTCATAGAGTCGTGCCCGGAGTGATTTCTGTCACTGCTCAGTACACCGTGAACGGGGCCATGCCCTAAAACTTTGACAGTTGTAATCCTGCTTGTACCGATAATGAGAAGACAGAAAGTTTTAGTATAAGGCTAGTGTTCCGCGAGCGTAAATGTTCTCATCCGAGAGAATAAGGTCAGAGTTTGATCACGGTGTGAACTGATTCTCTTGGAAGAGAAGATGGAGAACAAAATTTCTCCATCTTCTCCACTGTGTCAGTGCTCGCAAATTGGACTGCACTCACATGTCATCCGAGTGCAGTCCGACGTTTTCCACGCACTCATTGACTTGCATGGATCAAAGTTAGGCATGCCGCAATTTTTTTTTTTCACCAGACCTCTTCTGTATGAGTAAAACATGGCCCCATTTTCATAACATTGGTCCGCATACGATCCAATGTTTGGACCGAAAATATGGTGGTGTGCACAAGCCCTTATACTTAGTGGTTAGTGTGAAAATAGTAAGACTTTTTTTTCAATATAGATAAAGATACTGAATATTGAAAAAAAAAGAAATACTTTAACAAAAGGTCTATTTCTAATGACTTTATTCCTTTACCATGTCCCCTTTCCGGCGAGGTCCATTTTGTAATATTTATGCGTAGTTAAATTTTTTATGAGATCTGTTAATGGAATAAAAAAAAAATAATAAAAAATCAATTAAACTGAAGTCAGTAACAAGTCCATATAAATGTAGTAAGAACTACTAATACATAACTATCTGAGGCCACCGACTGTGACTTACACTGAGGTTATTTCATCAATTTCAAGCTGGAACTTTCACAGCAGGAGCGTCACAAAGTCAGTGTACATCAATTTACTCCCTCCACATAACATTTCTTAAGTGGTCTTTTAAATATACAGTAATGTTCCAGACAGCTTGATTACTAGTAACTAACAGTCTGAAATAGTGGAATAGTACATATTATACTTTTTCCTTCAGGTCTGGAAAAAAAAGACAAAAATTACATAGATATTAACCCTATTTTCCATTTTTTGCTTCCCTTTTTCCCAGAGCTATAACTTTTTTCATTGCCTAATGACATAGCCGGAAGAGGGTTGTAGTTTTGGTTTACACCATACATTTTATCACATAATAAGCTGAATAATAAGAATAAAAAAAAACAAGTGCGCTGAAATGATGAAAAAGAAACACTCAATTCTGCCATTGTTTTTTTTTTTTCCTATTTATGGAGTTCATTATACTGTAAAAATAACATGTGACGTTATTCTCCAGATGAGTAAGGTCATGGAGATACCAAACTTATAAAAGTTTCCTATTATATTTTTGTGGTTGAAAAATAAATTTGGTTTGTGTTTGGTTTTCTGAGGCCGAGAACTTTTTTATTATTCTGGCGCTGAATTTGTATCAGACCTTACTTGTATTGCGAACTTTAGCTTTTACTCTTATCATTTTGGGGTACATCGGGCACTTTGATAGTTTTTAATGTTTATTTCGGGGGAGGTGCAGTAACCAAAAACCTGTGATTGTTTGATCACTTATCTATTACGTACTTGAAAACTTCTGTGTTGCAGGATATGGTAAAAATAATAAGATCCTGGCTGGACTTCATAGGAGTACCAAGATGGCTGCAATGGGAGTATTCGTAGCAACTAGTGATGAACGAGCATATTCGGAAGGGGTTGTCCGAGCGCGCTGGTGCGCTAACAGAGTGTCTTTGGCGTGCTCGGAAAAATGTTATGTGTTATCTTCGGTCAGTCCCCGGCTATGTGTTATTCTTGGTTAGTCCCCGGGTTATCTGTTATCCTCGGTTAGTCCCCACCTATGTGTTATCCTTGGTTAGACCCCGGTTATGCGTTATCCTCAGTTAGTCCCCGGGTATATGTGTTATCCTCAGTTAGTCCCCGGTTATCTGTTATACTCGGTTAGTCCCTGGTTATGTGTTATCCTCAGTTAGTCCCCGGGTATATGTGTTATCCTCAGTTAGTCCCCGGGTATATGTGTTATCCTCGGTTAGTCCCTGGTTATGTGTTATCCTCGGTTAGTCCCTGGTTATGTGTTATCGTCAGTTAGTTCCCGGATATATGTGTTATCCTCGGTTAGTCCCCGGTTATGCGTTATCCTTGGTTAGTCCCCGGCTATGTTTTATCCACGGTTAGTCCACGGTTATGTTATCCTCGGTCAGTCCCCGATTATGTGTTATCCTCAGTCAGTCCCCTGTTATGTGCTATCTTTGGTTATTCCTCGGTTACGTGTTATCCTCGGTTAGTCCCCGGCTATGTGTTATCCTCGATCAGTCCTCCCGGTTATGTGTTATTCTCGGTCAGTCCCCCCGCTTATGTGTTGTCATCGGTTAGTCTCCGGTTATGTGTTATCTTCAGTTAGTCCCAGGTTATGTGTTATCCTTGATCAGTCCTCGGCTGTGTAATCCTCAGTTATGTGTTATCCTCGGTTTGTCCCCAGGTATGTGTTATCTTCGGTTAGTCCCCGGTTATGTGTTATCTTCGGTCAGTCCCCGGCTATGTGTTACCCTCAGTCAGTTCCTGGCTATGTGCTTCCTCGGTTAGTGTCCGGTTATGTGCAATCGTTGGTCAGTCTCTAGCTATATGTTATCCTCAGTTAGTCCCCATCTATGTGTTATCCTCAGTTAGTCCCAGGTTATGTGTTATTCTTGGTCAGTTCCCGGCTGTTATCCTCAGTCAGTCCCCGACTATGTGTTATCCTCGGATAGTCCCGGGTTATGTGTTATTCTCAGTCAGTCTCCGGTTATGTGTTATCCTCAGTCTCTGGCTATGTGTTATCCTCAGTTAGTCACCAGTTATGTTATCCTCAGTCAGCCCCCGGTAATGTGTTGTCCTCGGTTAGTCCCTGGTTATGTGTTATCCTCGTTTAGTCCCCGGTTATGTGTTAACCTCTGTTAGTCCCCATTTATGTGTTATCCTTGATCAGTCCTTGGCTATGTGTTATCCTCTGTTAATCCCCAGTTATGTGTTATCCTTGGTCTGTCCCCAGTTATGTAGTATCTTCGGTTAGTCCACGGTTATGTGTTATCCTCGGTTAGTCCCTGGTAATGTGATATCTCCAGTTCGTCTCCACTCATGTTTTATCCTCAGTTAGTCAGCGGTTATGTATTATCTTCAGTTAGTCCCCGGTTATGTGTTATCCTCGGTTAGTCCACGGTAATGTGATATCTCCAGTTCGTCCCCACTCATGTTTTATCCTCAGTTAGTCAGCGGTTATGTGTTATCTTCAGTTAGTCCCCGGTTATGTGTTATCCTCGGTTAGTGCCCGGTTATGTGCTTTCCTTGGTCAGTCTCCAGCTATATGTTATCCTCAGTTAATCCCCAGCCACGTGTTATCCTCAGTTAGTCCCCGGTTATGTGTTATTCTTGGTCAGTTCCCAGTTATCTGTTTTCCTCAGTCAGTCCCCGGCTATGAGTTATCCTCATTTAGTCCCCGGTTATGTGTTATCCTTGGTTAGTCCACCTCGGTTATGTTATCCTCCTCGGGTTAGTCCCTGGTTATGTGTTATCCTCGGTTAGCCCCTTTATGTGTTATCCTCGGTTAGTCCCCCTTGGTTATGTTATCCTCGGGTTAGCCCCCGGCTATGTGTTATCCTTGGGTTAGTCCTCGGTTATGTGTTATTCTCGGTCAGTCCCCGGCTATGAGTTATCCTCATTTAGTCCCCGGTTATGTGTTATCCTCGGTTAGTCCCCCTCGGTTATGTTATCCTCGGGTTAGTCCCTGGTTATGTGTTATCCTTGGTTAGCCCCGTTATGTGTTATCCTCAGTTAGTCCCCCTCGGTTATGTTATCCTTGGTTAGCCCCCGGCTATGTGTTATTCTCGGTCAGTCACTCCAGCTATGGGTTATCCTTAGTTAGTCCCCCAGCTATGTGTTATTCTCGGTCAGTCACTCCAGCTATGGGTTATCCTTAGTTAGTCCCCCAGCTATGTGTTATTCTCGGTTACGCCCCGACTATGTGTTATCCTTGGTTAGTCCCCGGTTATGTGTTATCCTTGGTTAGTCCCCGACTATGTATTATCCTCGGTTAGTCCCAGGTTATGTGTTATCCTCGGTTAGCCCCCGACTACGTGGTATTCTTGGTCAGTCCCTCCAGCTATGTGTTATTCTCAGTTAGTCCCCGGCTATGTATAATCCTCGGTTATGTCCAGGATATGTATTATCCTCTTGGTTATGTCTTATCCCCGGTTATGTGTTATCCTCAGTAAGTCCCCGGCTATGTATTATCCTAGGTTAGTCCCCGGCTATGTATTATCCTCGGTTAGTCCCCGGCTATGTATTATCCTCGGTTAGTCCCCGGCTATGTATTATCCTCGGTTAGTCCCCGGCTATGTATTATCCTCGGTTAGTCCCCGGCTATGTATTATCCTCGGTTAGTCCCCGGCTATGTATTATCCTCGGTTAGTCCCCGGCTATGTATTATCCTCGGTTAGTCCCCGGCTATGTATTATCCTCGGTTAGTCCCCGGCTATGTATTATCCTCGGTTAGTCCCCGGCTATGTATTATCCTCGGTTAGTCCCCGGCTATGTATTATCCTCGGTTAGTCCCCGGTTATGTTATCCTCTCAGTTGTCTTATCCCCGGTTATGTATTATCCTCGGTTAGTCCCCGGCTATGTGTTATCCTCGGTTAGTCCCCGGTTATGTATCATCCTCCTCGGTTAGTCCCCGGCTATGTATTATCCTCGGTTAGTCTCCGGTTATGTATCATCCTCGGTTAGTCCCCGGCTATGTGTTATCCTCGGTTAGTCCCCGGTTATGTATCATCCTCGGTTAGTCCCCGGCTATGTATTATCCTCGGTTAGTCTCCGGTTATGTATCATCCTCGGTTAGTCCCCGGCTATGTGTTATCCTCGGTTAGTCCCCGGTTATGTATCATCCTCGGTTAGTCCCCGGCTATGTATTATCCTCGGTTAGTCCCCGGCTATGTATTATCCTCGGTTAGTCCCCGGCTATGTATTATCCTCGGTTAGTCCCCGGCTATGTATTATCCTCGGTTAGTCCCCGGCTATGTATTATCCTCGGTTAGTCCCCGGCTATGTATTATCCTCGGTTAGTCCCCGGCTATGTATTATCCTCGGTTAGTCCCCGGTTATGTTATCCTCTCAGTTGTCTTATCCCCGGTTATGTATTATCCTCGGTTAGTCCCCGGCTATGTGTTATCCTCGGTTAGTCCCCGGTTATGTATCATCCTCCTCGGTTAGTCCCCGGCTATGTATTATCCTCGGTTAGTCTCTGGTTATGTATCATCCTCGGTTAGTCCCCGGCTATGTGTTATCCTCGGTTAGTCCCCGGTTATGTATCATCCTCGGTTAGTCCCCGGCTATGTGGTATTCTTGGTCAGTCCCTCCAGCTATGTGTTATTCTCAGTTAGTCCCCGGCTATGTATCATCCTCGGTTAGTCTCCGGTTATGTATCATCCTCGGTTAGTCCCCGGCTATGTGTTATCCTCGGTTAGTCCCCGGTTATGTATCATCCTCGGTTAGCCCCCGACTATGTGGTATTCTTGGTCAGTCCCTCCAGCTATGTGTTATTCTCAGTTAGTCCCCGGCTATGTATCATCCTCGGTTAGTCTCCGGTTATGTATCATCCTCGGTTAGTCCCCGGCTATGTGTTATCCTCGGTTAGTCCCCGGTTATGTATCATCCTCGGTTAGTCCCCGGCTATGTGTTATCCTCGGTTAGTCCCCGGTTATGTATCATCCTCGGTTAGTCCCCGGCTATGTATTATCCTCGGTTAGTCTCCGGTTATGTATCATCCTCGGTTAGTCCCCGGCTATGTGTTATCCTCGGTTAGTCCCGGGTTATGTATCATCCTCGGTTAGCCCCCGACTATGTGGTATTCTTGGTCAGTCCCTCCAGCTATGTGTTATCCTCGGTTAGTCCCCGGTTATGTATCATCCTCGGTTAGTCCCCGGCTATGTGTTATCCTCGGTTAGTCTCTGGTTATGTATCATCCTCGGTTAGTCCCCGGCTATGTGTTATCCTCGGTTAGTCCCCGGTTATGTATCATCCTCGGTTAGTCCCCGGCTATGTGTTATCCTCGGTTAGTCCCGGGTTATGTATCATCCTCGGTTAGCCCCCGACTATGTGGTATTCTTGGTCAGTCCCTCCAGCTATGTGTTATCCTCGGTTAGTCCCCGGTTATGTATCATCCTCGGTTAGTCCCCGGCTATGTGTTATCCTCGGTTAGTCTCTGGTTATGTATCATCCTCGGTTAGTCCCCGGCTATGTATCATCCTCGGTTAGTCCCCGGCTATGTATTATCCTCGGTTAGTCCCCGGTTATGTGTTATCCTCTCAGTTGTCTTATCCCCGGCTATGTATTATCCTCGGTTAGTCCCTGGTTATGTTATCCTCTCAGTTGTCTTATCCCCGGTTATGTATTATCCTCGGTTAGTCCCCGGCTATGTATTATCCTCGGTTAGTCCCCGGCTATGTATTATCCTCGGTTAGTCCCCGGTTATGTATCATCCTCGGTTAGTCCCCGGTTATGTATTATCCTCGGTTAGTCCCCGGTTATGTATCATCCTCGGTTAGTCCCCGGCTATGTGTTATCCTCGGTTAGTCCCCGGTTATGTATCATCCTCGGTTAGTCCCCGGTTATGTATTATCCTCGGTTAGTCCCCGGTTATGTGTTATCCTCTCAGTTGTCTTATCCCCGGTACTACTCCGCCGGTCATTGCCAGGTAACAGTGACACAAACACAATAACACGCTCAGCAGCGCCCTCTGCCTGCAGCACCGCTCACTGTGGTGACAGCGGAATAACAACACATAAACATACAGTGTATTACACATATACACATCTGCGCCCTCTAGCGGTAGTAGCGGTGTACTGTGCGCTCCCCGCCGCTCACGCCGGGCGTGCAGCAGGAGTTAACAGCCCCAGCCCTGTTATGGAGAGAGGCTTCCCCTGCGCCTCCTCCTCGTCCTCGTCCTCCTCCTCCTCCTCCTCCTCCTGGCTTGCATCACCAGCTCTCAGCTCACTCGTTTTGCTATTCTTGGAATGACGTCAGGCAGCATTCCTGAACTGCCCCTCCGCTCTGCTATATAACGAGGTGATGCAACCCTGCCCGGGAGAGTGAGGCTCACACACTGCGCTGCTGCTGCTGTACACGGCTGCCAGTCCGCGCCAGGGACCCTCAGTGACACCATCCGGGCAGGTAACGGGCAGGGGGGCTCCTGCTACAGCTCCAGCGGCGGCGGCAACTTCTCCACAACTTCTCCCTGTGCACTTGGTTTCCCTCTTCTGGGTCCTTTGTGTTTCTCAACTTTACTACTTCACTTGTGACTTTCTCATCCTGACTCATTCACCCAGAAGTATCTATTATCTATCATCTATGATCTATCTATCTATCTATCTATCTATCTATCTATCTATCTATCTATCTATCTATCTATCTATCTATCTATTATCTATCATCTATCTATCTATTATCTATCATCTATTATCTATCTATCTATTATCTATCTATCTATCTATCTATCTATTATCTATCTATCTATCTATCTATCTATCTATCTATCTATCTATCTATCTATCTATCATCTATCTATCTATTATCTATCTATTATCTATTATCTATCTATCTATCAATCATCTATCTATTATCTATCATCTATCTATCTATCTATCTATCATCTATCTATCTATTATCTATCTATCTATCTATCTATCTATCTATCATCTATCATTTATCTATTATCTCTATTTATTATCTATCTCAAATCTATAGATCTTTTCTTTCTTTCTTTTTCTTTCTCTTTTTCTCTTTCTTACTCTTTTTCCTTTTGTCTTTTTCTCTTTCTTTCTCTCTTTTTCTCCATTTCTCTTTCTTACTCTCTTTTTCTCTTTTCTTTCTCTTTTTCTCTTTTCTTTCTCTTTTTCCTTTTGTCTTTTTCTCTTTCTTACTCTCTTTTTCTCTTTTCTTTCTCTTTTTCCTTTTCTTTCTTTTTCTTTCTTTCTCTCATCTTCTGTCATATTTTCTATAAATGAGAACTTGATACAATAGAATGTTTTGTAAATATGTTCGATGTAACACTAGTGATTCCCTTCTACGACCCTCCTATAGATGATTGGCCACATACTCTCATTTTACACCTTTTATGACCTTTCTGCCACCAATTCCAGAACTTCCATGGGCGACTCCAGAACCTCAGTCACCAGTTTGGACATTTCTCGGCCACTTTGGCTCCTGGGGACACGGGGGAATAGTATAGTAGAGACAATAGTTTTTCTCCCATTGTTTCTTCCCTATTCTCTCTGTAGTGATGAGTTGTGCCGCCGGCTCGGCTCTGCTATTTCTGTGTATAAATACTATGAGTGCGGCATTGATCCTGGCACTATACGATCAATAGAGGTTTTTATTAGACGCTCGATTCTGTTAATTCTGCATGTAATTGTTAGTGTATAGGAATAATTATTCTAGAAAGTCATACTTGTATAATTAGTATAAATAGATAACTATATGGTTAATATAAAACAATACTCCTATTATTACTTTATTGGAATGACAATACTCAATGACTCAAATAATATAACTATGCAATATAATTAATAGAAATATCACTTTGACACCCTAAAGATAAAAGCAGCCCCTGAGCAGATCTCCCTGTTCCCCTTCTCTTATAATGAAACGTTATTATTATTCATTTTTATAGCGCCATTTATTCCATGGCGCTTTACACGTTGTGTAATTAATTTAATTTATTATTTACTATGATGACGTAGAGACCCCACTAATTATCCTATAGACACTCTGTGTACAGATGTAGCAGAGCTGAGTTTCTCATTCTACAGGACTCATCCTGGTGTCATCAGACCAGAACTTTCTCATCCATCAGTCCATATAGCTATAGAGTTGATTGTACAGAATATGGTAGAGATGATTCCGTGGTGGTCTCTTCTGCGCCGCCGGTAGTGCCCGCCGCCTCTGGTGTGTGCCGCCGGGGAATGTGCGTGTAATTGAGCACAACAGGCACACAAGGAGCTCAGCCTTCTGATGAAACTGCCTGGTAATACTTTCAGTTCACTCTCTTGCTGTTCTGCTTGTTGCCTAGAGGGGGCGGTAGTGAGACATTCCATGATTCGCTATCTGAGCCCTGTAGGATAACGTTCAGCACTATGGGGCGGTAGATGGCGCAGGTGACACACGTACGATGAAGTACAGAAATAAAAGCAAGAAAAAAAAATGAATTGGGCATAATAGGATTATTTAATATTCTGTACTGAGACGTGGATGGTCAGAGAAGGGGTCTCCTGATGGGTCGTATATAGGACTTGCTGTCTATCTGTTATCAGTTATTTCGTCTCTCTCGTGTACGTCCATAGGTGTGAATGAGGATAGCAGCTTGCCTTATACCTGCTGGTTTGGGGTTCACGGTGGCGTAACTTTGAAGCTCGTTAGTGTAGTGCGAAAATCTCCCAATTATAAAGAGTCTTCAATAATATCCGTCTTCTTATATGGGCCATAGGGATATTATGTGCTCCCCCTGCACCCACTATAGTTATGCCCCTATATGTTCCCACAAGTCATATATGTGGTCCACAAGGTGCCGTAGATATATAACCTTAGGTCAAAAGCTGGGAATTTAGACTTTAGTCTCTCTAGGTCTAACTTTTACCTTTCCAGGGGTGTATGGCGTACCCATAAATAGTCCGAGGCTGGCACTTGGGCACAATATAGACTAGAATCGTGTCTCCCCATCAGCGCCGAAATTACGACTCCTGTCTATCAGGTTGAGCTTAATGTAGACCTAGGATTAAATCTCAACAAATCCAGCTCTGCTACATCTGTACATGATACAGCGCGGCCCCTGTATTATTGACCATCACGTGACCTTGTCACCGTCCTCACTGATGACCTCGGGCACGGTTGCCCGCGCCGGTTACACAATCACCAGGGTCTTCATTTCCTGGGGGAACATCACCTGTTTCCTGGTTTCATCAGAGGAAGGAGGCGATGGCGTCCTCCGTGTAGAAACAGCAGCGCAGTGTCAGAAAGCTCCAGGTCACTGCCAGGGCGCGGGGTTAACGATCCGGCTGACGATTTAATATTAACCTCATGTCGTCACGAGCTTGTCATATGAGGAACCTGGGTGATCGGATCATGTGATGCCGCGCGGTTCCGCTGACGCGCACATAGACATGGGGGGGGGTGTAAGGCGCAGTCGCGGTTATCTATTTATCTCTCGTATTCGTCCTCTAGCTAGCGATCTGAGACTTGTAGTCCCACAGGGACCCTGATGTGACCGATCCTTTTAATTTATAATCTGGATGTAAAAATAGCGCGTGGTTCTTGGGTAATTATCGGCCACGAGAGGCTATTTATACGTCGGGTTAACTTTGCACTTTGTCACATTCACTACAGCTCAGCAGCGTATTGGTGCTTCTGACGTATTTTATCACTGCGTGCCCTGACAATTCTCAAAAGTGCTTCCTCATAGAGCAGTAATCTCCATATATATCACCGATCCAGAGGAAAGGTGACTGATAAATGTATGATCACTGGGGGATCCAGCTGTGGAGACCCCCACCGATCCTAAGAATGGGGGTCCCAAAGTCCCCTGTATGAACGTGGCAATAGTGAGCTCCATTCACTGCCTGTTAGACTGGGGGTTGCACATTCCCACTACCTCTCCATCTTCAAAGGAGACTTTAGGACCCCCACTATTGGGATTGGTGGGGCCTCGGCAGTCAGACCCTGAGGGATCGTATATTTAGCCTCTTTCCTGTTGATACAAAAAAATTCTATATACGGTATATATTTATTCATATCTTGTATTGTTTAAGATTACTATACTTGTCTTTTATTATGTATACCCCTCCTCACATGCAAAGCGCCATGGAATAAATGGCACTATAATAATAAATGAATAATAATAAAAAAAAAAAAAATATATATATATATATATATATATATTTGTGTGTGTGTATGTATGTGTGTGTATATATGTATATATATGTATGCATATATGTATGTATATACAGTATATATGTGTGTGTGTGTGTGTGTACATATATATATATATATATATATATTTGTATATATGTATATATATTACACATTTTTATAGCGCCATTCATTCCATGGCGCTTTACATGTGAATATATATATATCCTGGAAACAGCGCCAGCCTTGTCTATGGATGTGCCTGGTACTGATGAACTTGCACTATCTGGCACAGCTCATAGACAAGGGTGGTGCTATTTTCCCAGTAAAATAAAAATCTATCTTTAATTAAATCTTTTTAGTTTGCTTTATTTATGCAATTGTATAAAAATCAAGAAAGTGATCACTATACGCCTGATAGTATTTGCCATTCAGGCGTCTGGGAAAGCTGGGTGACAAGGGCGTTTTGAGCTCTGGAGGTAGCCAAACTTAACTTTACAGCCTTATGAATGTAGGACTGCTTATACCCTTTCTTGTATGAATCTGGATTTCCCAGAAGTTTTACAGGTTGGTGATAATGTCATTGTTTTTTTCACTTTCAGTAAAGATGATGCTCCAGCACCCAGGTCAAGGCTCTGCAGCCGAGGTCAGCGCAACCGCCATTGTCCCGTGTATCTCGCCGACCATGACTTTTGCCTTTGAAGACTTCACAAACTTGACGCCTCTCGTTAAAGAAGAACTCCGGTTCGCCATCCAGAACAAGCGCTTTGCCACCCAGCCACTCTGCAGCCTGGACACGGTGGTGGTAGCCGATAGGCCAATCGAACTGACCATGGCCAAGACAGAGGTAGGTTATAGAAAACATGAACATGTGACCACAGAACATATATTAAGAGATCGCATAGAGATAGAAAATCATGGCGCCATACCCGTCCACAGGTAGTCTGGTTTTGCAGCTCCATTGAAGTCAATGAGGCTAAACTGCAATACCACTTTCAACCTGTGGACAGGTGTGGTGCTGTAATAGGAAGGAAGCATTTGTGTTTTTCTATGTACAGCTCCTTTAACCCTGTCTCTTTTTCAGTTTGTACCGGAAGAAGATGATAGAAAAAAACGAAGGAGAGAACGGAACAAGGTCGCAGCCGCCAAATGTCGAAACAAAAAGAAAGAGAAGACAGAAAGTTTACAGAAGGTAAGAGGTGACTGTCTTAATGTTATGCAAACTATGACTAATGTATTATTGAAAGTGGTTGTAGAGTGTAACGAAAGCAAGTCTGCCTTCCAAAAAACAGCGCCACCCTTGTGGACAGGTTGTGTATGGCATGGCATCTCAGCTCCATCCTCGTGAAGAGGGGTGAGTTGCAATTCCACACACATCCTATGACCAGTTGTGGCAGTGTTTTTTGGAAGTAAGCAGCCCTGTTTTTCCAAACCTAGACAATACCTAGAACCACTTTGTATAGTATATTAGGGAATTGCAGAACTAGCAACTTCCTAATTCATATGATTCCTTTTCAATATTCTTGAACGTGGCTGTAAAGATGAAACTTTATTTTAAACTTCTTTATTTAAAAAAAATTGCACACAAAAAAACTTATTTTTAAGTTCAGTCACATGCACCATATAAAGACCCTCAAAGATGTCAGTCGTGTTTTCAATATGGCGTTTCCCCATCGAATATTACGATATTTATATAACTTTGCCACCGGCGTGAATAAAAGCCATATTATTCATAAGGTTTATTTAAGGCCAGGACCGAGATCCCTAATGATTTCCACTAAATGAGTTCTTACAAGAACCAAAAACCAGATTGTATTCATTCGTCACAGTCCAATGTAATAGCAATTCCAGAGTATATGACCCCATAGAAAACCATATAATCCAGTGCACATAATTTGTTTCACATGTGCCAGTCAATGCAGATGGTGGATACAGTTTCTTTTGCACTATGTTGACGGCAGCATATGATTTAACCATATAATAAAAAAGTTTAAAAATGAATAATAAATATACAATGGGGCTCATAGACCATATTACCGTATCTATTTATTAACATATGACTACAATTTACACCCTCTAATAACTGCTAATACTAATGACTCAAATGGGGATATTTCCATCATAGATGTATGTGGCACTATTCTAGATTCTGCAATATGTAAGAAAATCACAAGAGAGGGGGTGGAGTGTTTATTAGGGTTTAAAGAAGACCTGTCATCAGGTCAAAAGCGTCCACTTCTCCCTTGAGAATTCAGTTTTTCATTTTTCTAAAATCTGCCATACAGTTCTAGATATATGGGCACTTTTTATTTAGTGCTAATTTCTATGGTATTTACAAAGTGGGCGTGGCTCACGGTATAATAATAAGGAGTGACCTAAAGACACGCCCCAGAGGATCCTATAAGCACCGCCCTCTTGTTAAACAATGCAGAAATTGGCACTAAATAAAAAGGCTCATATCACTGGAGCTATATGGTGGATTTAAAGAGAGCAAATAACAGAATACTCAGGGGAACAGCAGAAATAAAATAAGAGAGCTACTTTTGATTTGGTGAGAGGTGCTCTTTAATAATATGTGCTGGCAATGTGCCAATATCTAATATTCCTCTCCAATCAAGAGATATGGCTAACTTTTCCCTGTCTTAAATAAATGTAGTCTTTTTTTTTTTATTTTTCCTTAACTTTTCTATATGTGCATGTTCTTGAGAACCTCACCCTCTTTGATAAAAAAAAAAATACTAGCTTTATATGCAGGGAAGATGGGGCCATATCTCAACAATGGAAAGGCTCAAGAACAAAAGAAAAACAACTCCAGGTTCAGAAGAACAGTAGCCTTTAGACCGATTTATATTTAAAAAAAAACAATAATTGCATATTTATGGGAAGTGACAGATCCTCTTTAAACTCAGTAGTAGTGTCCCTAGTGGTAACAATGAGAATTGTTTTTATTTTATTTAGGCCGGTTTCACACGTCAGTGGCTCCGGTAGGTGAGGTGTCAGTTTCCTCACGTACCGGAGACACTGACTCACGTAGACACATTGAAATCAATGTGTCTCTGCACATGTCAGCGTGTTTTCATGGACCGTGTGTCCGTGTGCAAAACACGGAGACATGTCAGTGTTCGTGGGAGCGCACGGATTACACGGACCCATTAAAGTGAATGGGTCCGTGTAAAACACGTACCGCACAAGGACGCTGTCCGTGTGCAGTCCGTGTGCCGTGCAGGAGACAGCGCTACAGTAAGCACTGTCCCCCCAGCGTGGTGCTGAAGCCGCCATTCATATCTTCTCTCCAGCAGCGTTCACTGCAGAGAAGATATGAAAAATCCTTTTTTTCGTGTTTACAATAAAGATCCCTGTCCCCTCCCCCCTCCCACCCCCTGTGCGCCCGCCCGCTGTTAATAAAATACTCACCCGGCTCCCTCGCAGCATCATCTCAGCGCCAGCTTCTCCTGTATGAGCGGTCACTTGGTGCCGCCCATTACAGTCATGAATATGCGGCTCCACCTCCCATAGGGGTGGAACCGCATATTCATGACTGTAATGGGCAGCACCACGTGACCGCTCATACAGGAGAAGGTGCGGCGCGGAGAGGATGCTTTGAGGGAGCCGGGTGAGTATTTCTGCTGGAGAGAAGATATGAATGGCGGCTTCAGCACCAGATGCAGGGGACAGCGCTTATCTCTAGCACTGTCTCCTGCACGCTCCGTGTGGTACCCAGTCGGCACACGGGCGGTACACGGCTGCCGCACGTGTGCCACACGGATGGCCTACGTGAGCTCACGGACACACGGATAATTACGGTATCGATTTTTCCGGTACCGGAATTATCTGGACGTGTGAGACTGGCCTTACAGGTACTAGGATTCCACTTTTTTATGTGCATCTCTCATTTGTCTGTCATCTAATGCTAACCATAAACTAAAAGTTTTTTTTTCACATTGTTTTAAAAGGAGTCAGAAAAATTGGAATCTATCAATGCAGAACTGAAAGCCCAGATTGAGGAACTTAAGAATGAGAAGCAACACTTAATCTACATGCTGAACCTCCACCGACCCACCTGCATAGTCCGAGCCCAGAACGGCAGGACGCCAGAAGACGAACGCAACCTCTTCTTTCAGCAAATCAAAGAAGGAACCCTGCAGAACTTAGTGACCGAGGGCGTAAACTGAGCCGCTCTCTGACGTACTATACATAAGACTTTAAAAAAAAATCCTCACTGTCGCCCTCTGGGGGCTTCATGTGCACCAGAGACACTCGAGCAGAATCCTTTGCAAGGAAAAAAGCCTTTGATCTAGGTACCACCACGTGGTTCGAGCGGAAGGATTTTGCATTATGGTGTTTCGAAAGCCGCCACTGACATGTCATGGTGTCGCTGTGATCTATCCACTTGCTATTAGTATTGTCCTATAGCAGCACGATAGGATTTTACTTTACACTTTGTGCAATTATTTTTTTTTTTATACGTTGTGGAATACGAGAAGAAAGAAGAAAGCAAATCAGTGTTCAAGAGGCAATAAGGAGATGCTGCTGACGCCCGTCCAAAGCACCATGGACTGCCTTACCATTAATCAGAGGACTGGTCACCATTACTTTTCCATGTATTTATAGTGTTGCTGGTCTTGTGCTATGTTATAAGGTCCAGTTATTAATGAGGGACAGTCATTAACAAAGACCTGACACTTGGCATCATTTTTTTTTTTTACCTAGCGTAAAAGCCGCCGTTCTCCTGAATCTGGCGATGTTTTTATTTTATTCCTGCGCCTCTCCGTTCCCCAGATACGGCCTCTTCTTCCTTGAAGGTAAATCTAGTCTTGTTACCAAAGGGGTGTGGTTTTAAGTAGACTCCCACAGGGGAATTATGTGAGTTACGCCCACTTGGCTATGAAGACCAGATTTACTTACAGAGAAGAGACGGATTTATCTCGGGAAAGGAGAGGAGCTGGAAAAAACTAAAAATATAGTTGGATTCAGGAGAAGAGCGGCTTTTACACCTTGTAAAAATCTTATAGATTTATGACAAGTCCTCACTAGGAGGTAATGAGATATGAGGCACTTGCATTGGGTCAAAGTGTGAATGAATAAGTTCTAATTAATTAGTACTACCTGCAAAATGGCAGTAAGTGGCATAGGAGCTTTCTAGTATAATCTGAGACACTAGGCCTCATTTATTAAAAGTGTCTAAAAGAAGAACAAATGAGAAATCTGCTATGAAACGGTAAAATGAAAGTAGAGTTGTTCAAAAGTAGTAGTAACCGAGATTTATTGGGCAGACCTTTCATAAAGACACCTAAAGAGGTAGCAGGGCTGAGTTTGTCACTGAGGCCTCCATTGTGTGTGATTAATAGTTTGCACAGTGTGATTTAGCTCTGCTACATCTGCCCCCAAAAATAAAATATATATATATATATAGATTGCCTTTGTTGTCCATAGCAACCAATCACAGTGCAGCTTCCATTGTACCAGAGCAACTGAAAAAATGAAAGCTGAACTCTGATTGGTCGCCATGGGCAACAAAGACACTGCTGATAAATGAGGCCTAAAGTTAGGCCCTTTATCAACAAGCTAATTAAGCAATGCATTATATCAAATAGTCCAACACTAAAGCTGGCCAAAGCCAGGAAATAATTGGCGAGCTATTAAGTTGGCAGATGACTCTCCCCCCCCCATTTTTATATTGAATTAAGTAGGGTTGTCTCTGCAAAACAATAGGATCAAACAGTAAAAATCTCTGCATTTCCCTATTCCCAGTCCAGAGCCTCGTAGACATTTCACTTCCTTGCTGACTGTCTCCACTAAACATGGCGACGGTTCCTACTTTGCTGCTCACCCTTTAACCGAACAAAAGTCCTTCACCCACCTCCCCCCAAAAAAGTATTAAACTAGAAATGAAAAGTTGGTCATTTATTATTTCTGTTGGACTCCAACTCTCATTATGTTTCCCGCTATTCAGCAGACTGGGCCCTAAATCAAGGGAAGATCCAAATATAATTCATTTCTAAGCACTTTTGTTCACGACGCCCCATTGTCGGCATTAATATCTCCACAGATTCTACCTAACATTTCATGTATTTTTTTTCTCAACGTCGCTCACTTCACGTGTAACGACGGCGAAGCCAAAAATTACCTCAGAAAAGCGAACTCCACACACGTGCGCCATGTGCCGGTCTGACATGTATGACCTCTTTATATTCTGTAACAGAAATGACATATTAGTACATGTTAGATGGAAGTTTGTTGTTCTTTTACAGTATGTCTGTCTGTGAGGGAAGGTGGGGATGGGGCGGGGGCAAATGGCGGCGTTAAACTGGAATAAAACATTACAAAATGCACGTCAGCTGGTTCAGACCGTGTAGTCACTATGATTTGTATGTAAAATTTAGAAAAAAATATGGCTGCTTTCTCCCCAGGAACAAGGCCGCTTCACTTCAGATTCACTTCAATAGATCCGAGTTGCAATACCAGACACAACCAGTGGACAGTTGTGGCGCTGTTTCTGGAAAGAAAGCAGTCATGTTTAGCTGCTTATAATACACAATCTGTAGATGACATGAATTATTTCCTAGGAGGGGGTACGAGATTTGGGATGTGCCGATGGTAGGATTTGCAAAATAACGTGCAAGGCAAGGTTCATATAGGGCAATGGAATAATGGCTCTTAAATGGGTATTCTAAAATTTATTTTGTTACCCTAACAATGCAAAAATGAAAGACGGAACTTGATTGGTTTCCATGGGGAAAAATATAATGTTGTTGAATGCATAAGACTCCATGTATTTCAGTTTTTGGGTGCCATAAGCGTGAGCGTGCGCTACATCTCTAACAATCACATTTACCATAGGAGAATTGGATGGAGTTCTACATCCTCTGCAATCTGATTGCTGTGAATCCATATCGATGGATAGGGGAAATCTCGGGTGACGTCACCCATAAACTTGTTATTTACTGTTCTGGTTCCCACTATATATATAATATATCCGGATGTATTACATGTGACGCAGGCGTCATGTTTATTTTTTTTCCTTTGGCTTTTGTTATTTCCATGTCTTTAATGGCATGTACGTTAATCATGTTAGCAGTATGTATAAATATATTATTATTAATATTATTGTTTTTTCATTTCTGTGTAACATCTGCAGGTTCAGTTATCGTTGTGGTACTCAGTTTTACAGCGCTCACGATATTACAGATGTGAGAGGAATTGCATGTTTTAATGTATGTTCTAATTATCGAAAAACGGTACTTTATTACCATTCTTTTCTATTATGAGGTTTTTGCGTTTTGATACTTTAATAAATATGTGATTTTAAAAAGAAAACAAGTTTACCTTTTATTGTGCTTAAGAGGACCTGTCACTTATCAGTATTACGTCATTATGATTTACTAGATGGCAGCCCGATTCTAAAGAATCGGGAGTCTAGAATCCATATATACTTTATTTATTCAAATGTAAGAATAATACAATTAATAAATAATAGTAAGAAAGAACAAAAATAATAGGCAGTATATGGAGAAAACCCCAAACAAAAGTTCAAAATTGGTGTGAAAATGTCACTGAACCACTTCACAACTAAATATATATAGTTTTGGTAAATGGTATTATCATTTTTTTGACGAAATTCGGCAGGAGCTTGAAGAGCAACGTCACTGGGCCCGCCTCCACGCAGTAGAAACTTGCTGTGAGGTAAAAATTCAAAAATCACACCAAAATGGCGGGCGGAGTGTGTCACAGTACGGCACGTTTCTGATTGGTCGCTCGCAGCAGGCGGCAACCAATCAGACACTGGACACTGTTGACGTCACTTAGCTCCGGACATTAGCTCCGGACATTAGCTCCGGACATTAGCTCCGGACATTAGCTCCGGACATTAGCTCCGGACAAAGCCATGGAAGTTGGCACAAATTGCAGGAAGTAGTATTCTAGGCAATTAATCTCCGGACATTAGCTCCGGACATTAGCTCCGGACATTAGCTTCGGACATTAGCTCCGGACAAAGCCACGGAAGTTGGTACAAATTGCAGGAAGTAGTATTCTAGGCAATTATATATTAGATAAATATATAATCGCACTGCACGGTGTTGGGCTTATGCACAGCACCCACTTATGGAAACATGGATGTTAGTGGAGAGAGCAATGACAAAATGCAAAAGTGACCAAAACAACAGCCAAAAAGATGAGAACAGAGAAATGGTCTGTGGTCACCCCTGCAGAAGCGATCCTTTTATAGGGGTTGTATAGCTAATAGCCGATCACTTCTACCTGTCGCCTGTTCTATTTTCCCAACAGCAGGAGAAATTGATTCACAACCAGTGTTGCCTCATAACTAGACAGGTTGATTTCACAGAAGTGATTGACTTGGGAGTTAAAATTATGTTGTTTAAGTGTTCCCTTTATTTTCTGAGCTGCGTAGGTATATATATATATATATATATATATATATATATATATATATTCATATTCAACTTTTTACCTGACATATACATAAAATCACTCCAGGGAAGAAACTGGAGTGAAGTTGCTTTTCACGAATCGGTCTAAAACATCAGGAAAAGCCACAGTGATTTAAAAATCAGAAAACGTGCTAAACAAGAAAAAACAACTTAAAAGGTTAGAAGATACAAATCATCTGATGAATTTGTCGCAAATCACAAACTCACAAATTGAGAGGAATTTACTCCAAATAGCGATAATGCAAACATAAATCGATAGATATTACATCAACAAGGTGGGCGACTTGAAACTTAATCAGACCTACATTCTGTTTTTATTTTGCACAAAATAATGCAGAAATAGTTTTCTGATGCTTTTTTAAAAATCTGATGCATATCAATTCGTGCTGTGAAAAAGCACCTTTTTGTTGCGGACTTTACCCATCTATTTCAAAGGGAAAATTTGCAGTTTACGCCTGGCTTTGAAAATGCATCTACGGTAAACACACACGAATGTGTGCTGAAAATTAAGTACAGATTTTAGTTTAGAAACCGGCATGTAAAATCCACACCATATATATATGCAAATGTGTCCCAAGGCTAATAGGATCTCAAAAAAAGTGCAACATGGTGTCAGCATCTCATATAATCTGGCTTCTTTATTCGAGACTCGATACAGTACAGAAAAAAAGTGCAAATACGATGTTTTCAGTCTATGATAAGTCGTCTTCAAGAAGTTAGAAGTTATAAAATACCTTTTTATGCTTCTCCTATACTTTGAAATTTTGGGTTAGATTGGGGTTATGTTTCATCATGAAATTGGTCATTTACGAGGTTATTCCCATCATTTAAAATGATCATATACAGTTATATGAAAAGTTTGGGCACCCCTATTAATCTTAAGCTTAATGTTTTATAAAAATTGTTTTTTTTTTGCAACAGCTATTTCAGTTTCATATATCTAATAACTGTTGGACACAATAATGTTTCTGCCTTGAAATGTGGTTTATTGTACTAACAGAAAATGTGCAATCTGCATTCAAACAAAATTTGACAGGTGCATAAGTATGGGCACCCCACCAGAAAAGTGACATTAATATTTAGTAGATCCTCCTTTTGCAAAAATATCAGCCTCTAGTTGCTTCATGTAGCTTTTAATGAGTTCCTGGATCCTGGATGAAGGTATTTTTGACCATTCCTCTTTACAAAACAATTCCAGTTCAGTTAAGTTTGATGGTCGCCGAGCATAGACAGCCCTCTTCAAATGATCCCACAGATGTTCAATGATATTCAGGTCTGGGGACTGGGATGGCCATTCCAGAACAGTGTAATTGTTCCTCTGCATGAATGCCTGAGTAGATTTGGAGCGGTGTTTTGGATCATTGTCTTGCGGAAAGATCCATCCCCTGCGTAACTTCAACTTTGTCACTGATTCATGAACATTATTGTCAAGAATCTGCTGATACTGAGAGGAATCCATGCGTCCCTCAACTTTAACAAGATTCCTGGTCACACAGCCCCAGAGCATGATGGAACCTCCACCAAATTTTACTGTGGGTAGCAAGTATTTTTCTTGGAATGCTGTGTTTTTTGGCCGCCATGCATAACGCCCTTTTTGTATGACCAAACAACTCAATATTGGTTTCATTAGTCCACAGGACCTTCTTCCAAAAAGAAATTGGCTTCTCCAAATGTGCTTTTGCATACCTCAGCCGACTCTGTTTGTGGCGTGCTTGCAGAAATGGCTTCTTTCGCATCACTCTCCCATACAGCTTCTCCTTGTGCAAAGTGCGTTGTATAGTTGACCGATGCACAGTGACACCATCTGCAGCAAGTTGATACTGCAGCTCTCTGGAGGTGGTCTGAGGATTGTCCTTGACTGATCTCACCATTCTTCTTCTCTGCCTTTCTGATGTTTTTCTTGGCCTGCCACTTCTGGCCTTAACAAGAACTGTACCTGTGTTCTTCCTTTTCCTTTCTATGTTCCTCACAGTGGAAATTGACAGGTTAAATCTCTGAGACAGCTTTTTGTATCCTTCCCCTGAACAACTATGTTGAATAATCTTTGTTTTCAGATCATTAGACAGTTGTTTTGAGGAGCCCATGATGCCACTCTTCAGAGGAGATTCAAACAGGAGAACAACGTGCAAGTGGCCACTTTAAGTAGCTTTTCTCATGATTGCATACACCTGGCTATGAAGTTCAAAGCTCAATGAGGTTAGAAAACAAAAAAAAGTGCTTTAGTAAGTCAGTAAAAAGTAGGTAGGAGTATTTAAAACAAGAAAATGATAAGGGTGCCCATACTTATGCACCTGTCAAATTTTGTTTGAATGCAGATTGCACATTTTCTGTTAGTACAATAAACCTCATTTCAAGGCAGAAACATTACTGTGTCCAACAGTTATTAGATATATGAAACTGAAATAGCTGTTGCAAAAAAAACAATTTTTATAAAACATTAAGCTTAAGATTAATAGGGGTGCCCAGACTTTTTCATATACGTAACTGTATCCATAGGAGAGGTCAATCAGCTGCGGGACTCTCTCTGATCATGAGAACAATTCTTCAAAATGCTCCAGCACCAGAATTGAGTAATGGCCACGTATGTGCACCAAAGCTTCACTCATTGGATATGAGACTTCCGGAAATAGCTGAGAACAGTGCTTGCTTATCTTTGGTAGTCCCATAAGAATGAATAGAGGAGCGGAGGAATGGGCCCTTAGCTATCTCCAGCACTGTAAGGGGATGTTCACATTTTTTGACCTGTTTTACTCTGGCTCAAAATTACACATAAAAATGGGTTTAAAAAACACTATTTTTTTGTGAGTGTTTTTTACTCGCTTATTGTATATGGGTTATTCATTTATGTTTTATTCAGTAATAATATTTTAAACATTTTTTTTAAAGCACAAACAGGTCAAGCACTGATAGACAGTAAGGGTACGTGCCCACGATCAGGAATTGCCATGATTTTGACGCTGCCTATGTATGCAGCAGAGTGGATGACATTTCTAGAAATCCCATGTCCACTATGTGTTCACAGACGCCTGCGGATCATCCGCGGAAAACCCATATGAGGTGCGTTGTTCAGTACCACAGCATGTCAATTTCTCTTGTGGAGACACGTGGATCCACCTGTGTTCAACAGAACGCAGCATTTTGGACGCAGTGTATTTTCGTTGCTATTTCTGGATTGTGGACACATACCCTAAGAAGCATAATAAAAGGGTTATTTGGAGAGTTCTTTGATGTAGATTTTGAAGCAGAAATGGCTCCAAAATCCAAATGGTACACCTCTAAGTGAACAAACCCTATACAAAATAAATGGATTGATGTTGCACATGCCAGCGGTCAGACCTCCAATGATATTTTGGATAGGGTATAAGTTTTAATGTGACGAATAACCCTTTAAATTGAACAAATAGATCAGCATACTATTACTACACTATATTTTTTCAGCAATTGTGATAAAATCCGCAATGGAGATTACACAGCCATCAATGCAGATGTTATATGCATCCTGATGTTTTTTGAGGGTTTTTTTATGGCCGCCCTGGGGCTGGGTCAAATAAGCCCCATAAATATTGAATTTTAATCTGGATCTGCCAAAATTCAATAGATTAAACAAATAATCCTGGAATAGTGGTGCACAGTGAATTATTAAACTATATATTCTCAGAAAGTCTATACAACAGAGATGCATCAGTGACTGATTCACCTTGTGTTCTCAGAACATTGCCATGTGATATATGGTAGCCATATACTTGCTACAATTACCAGGAGGCTCATGGAAAATGGGGACAACCTCCAGAACTGTAGGATTTGCTGGCAAATCTCCTGGATGTCAGAGAAAGCTCCCTGAATACATGGCACCCCTGAATGTCTTCTGTGCTTAGCACCAGAATTCTGCATTATTAGGCTGTGTGCACACGATGCGGAATTTGTGCGGATCCGCAGCGGATTTGTCCGCGCAGAAACCCTGCAGTTCCGCAGTTATTTACAGTGCAATGTAAATCAATAGGGGAAAAAAAGCTGTGCAGATGGTGCGGAAAAATCCGCACTGAATCCACTGCGGATTAAAAAGAAGTGCACTTCTTTTGTGCGGAACTGCAGAGTTTCTGCACCCTTCCATTATAGAAATCCGCAGTGGTAAAAACCGCAGAAAATCCGCATTAACTCCGCATCAAAGCCGCACAAAATCCGCAGCAAATCCGCACCTGCAGTTTCTGCCAGGAGATGCGGATTTTGTGCGGAAAATTCTGCACCCCAATCCGCAACGTGTGCACATAGCCTTAGACTCACACATAATGGAGTTTAAACAAGGAGTGGCGAACTAGAAAAAAGGTGATGATAATGTTTTAAAATATTGGCGTCAAATGCTGCACTCTCAATTTTTTTGGAGGAGAATTTTCAAATGCTACCATTATGCAGTAACCTCTTAGATATTAGGGACATAATATATAAACTGTGGACTCAATTACAAAAGTAGCGTGCAATAATCAGTGACAGCTCTGCAGTGACACCTGCTGGTCAGATGATAGTAAAGCGTAATCCCAGAGCCATCAGCTTTTATTATTTACCTTACCTTAGATTTTCCATGTATTACTTTTCCCATATACTGACTAAGGGCTCGTGCACACAGCAAAGCTGTAAGAACAGGGTCTTGGGGCAGCGCACAGAAGCAATACATCTCATCATTGTGCAGGCTCGGACTGGCTCACGGGGTAAAAGGAGAATCCTCCGATAGGCCGCCCCTGTGAAGAAGTTCTAATGGGTAGTGCTATTACACTTCATTCAAAATTTGCAGAAAAAAAACATAATCCAATCATTCATTAAATAAGATAGCCAAGTTATTAGTACAGAAAAGCAAAAGTAAATTTGTGTACTGCGATCAGGTTATTTTTGCATATAGCTGAACAGTGGACCCCAAGAATCAATGTTATTGGTGGGTCTTAGACAACCCAGGCCGCCACTGTCATTATGTATCTGTTTGGTAGATTCAATGATTGCCTGGTTAATCCAATCCACTCCTTCGCCATGGCTTATGTAACTGGATGGATATACCTAGCTGGTAAATCCCGCACTGCTCCATTACTGCGATTTCGGGAGGACCTGCATTGATCACATCTCAAGGTTTGTGGTCATTTTCTAAAAATCTTGGAATTTCCCCTATATAAAATTACCTAATATTTACTTTTGTTATGGATGTGTGATTTGGGATGATTACGAGAATATAGCAGAGTAATGAGATAGTAGGAGTAATAAACATTAAAACGGTATATCTGATAGCGGCAGCTTGGTTTCCAATTCTTAAAGTGAACATGTCGCCAAATTTATCAGCATCTTTCAGCAAACTTTAATAGGATCTGCAACCATTTCATAAGAGAACAGCTGCCCCAAGTACCTAGAATAATGGCTGTGTAATTGTCCCACGCCATATGCTAATATGGCGCTGAGCGGTCCTCTGGGGGTCTCTGGACTGTGCTCGGCACTTCCTCCTTCCCCACAATTGCTACCTCTGCTGCCTTGATTGATGGGGATGATGTCTCCTATGTCATCCAAATAGCCTGGTCAACTCTCGCACCTGTACCGTAGAGGAGGTGTCATCCATGTCAATCAAGGCAGGGAGGCGCCACTGAGCGCAGTCTGAAGACACCAGGGCCGTGCATATGGTGCAAGACCATTATAAAAGGCATTTTCCCGGGTTTTCGGGCCAGCTGTGCTCTTATGAAGGAGCTGCAGGAACACTTTTATCAACAGCACAAAGACCTGTTTATAGCATAAATACGATTGTTTTTTTAACCTGATGCAAATTGCACTGTTCTCCGGAATCCGGCAATGTTTTCCTTTTGTTCCTGGGCATTTCTGTTCCTGAGATATTGCCGCTTCCTCAATGTATCTTAATCTAGTCTTTTTAGCCAAGTGGGCTTGGTTATCAAGCAGCAAGACCACTACTGCCCCCTGGTGTCTGCTGCTGGGTAACGGCTTAACATGCCTGATGTCTTCTCACTATGAAGACATGACCTCTACGACCAGATGACTTTCCGCAAAACATCCCTTTATTAGTCATGAAATGCTGATTCATGGCGCTTATCCCTATAAAAGGCCGTGAGAACTGATAATATGTCGCCGTCACCTTAATTCCCCCTTGTCCTGAATTTGCCTAATTACTTATGACATGAGTGTGGTCCCTGGTCAGTCTAGACGTCAAGTGGTCGTAGTGTTTTCTCTTTCTGTTCCTCTAAAGAAGTTTTGGCTTCATTGTGTAATTCTACCTTCTCTCAGATTTAATACAGAGCATGACCATTATATCACGGTTTACGGAGGGAGGGGGTCACTTACTTTTTTCCAAAATCATGGGAAACAGAAATCCTCTACCTAGACTGGAAGAGACACCGAGAGCAGCACAAGTTTTAATATCTTCTGTTAGGGTCACCTCTAGGATATTCATTCTATGTGAATATTCCAGGTGGAAAATGTGTAACGTATTTACCAAATTTACAAAAATCTGCAAAAGTCCCAGTGATAAAATCCTTAATTACCAAAAGGGGGGAAAGGTATAAATACTGTTTGTGGTCCCCCCTCATTTTAGGGTTGGGGGAGGGATATAATATTTATAAATTTGGCAATTCTGCATTTAATTCTATAGGACACTTTATTAAAGGGATTTTCTGGTTTTGGAAAACCTCTGTCCCAGGCTGCAGTTTGTATATATATGTCCAAAGACATACCGATAGGGAATTTAGATTGTGAGCCCCAACGGGGACAGTGATGATAATGTGTGCAACCTGTAAAGTGCTGCGGAATATGATAGCGCTATATAAAAATAAAGATTATTATTATTATTATTATGTATAGAAATCAAACAGTGCTTTGCTCACTCTCCCTGGGTCCAACGCTGAGTCTCCGCAGCTGCCCTGGTGTCTGTCATTGACTGTAGCGCTGACATCGTATCGACAGTGCACTGATTGGTTGCAGCATTATCGATGTGACATCACCACTGCAGACAATTACAGGCACTGGAGGCAGAGAGCCAGTGTAGGACCAGATGAAGGTGAGTAAAGCTCTGATTTATTTATTTTTTTACAAAACGGGAAAACCCCTTGAATATTGAGGAACTACTTATATTTTGAACTTGTAACTAGTTTTGTTCTTCAACACTTTTACAAGTAGATTTTGCCCCTGGCATGACTTGAGGCTAGGTTCCCATTGCGTAAATGGGACCGCGCTAACGGACAGCGTTGCATGGCGAAATTAACGCCGTGCAACGCGTCCGTTAGCGCGCCCATGAACAGCAATGGGGACGCGCATCACTAGCGCGTGCCATTTTCGGCACGCGCTAGCGATGTGCCGGTGTTTTGTGGCGCGCCGCGGACGCTGCTTGCAGGGACGTTTAACGCGACCCCTTTAAAACACATTGCATTAGCGCAATCGGCTAGCGCTAGCCGCTAAACGGATTGCACTAACGCAATGTGAACCTAGCCTAAGGCCTGTCCGCTGCCCCCGCAACTTTTTTTTTTTTTGCATTTCATAAAAAGTGGAGCAGGCTCATCATAAACATAACTTTCATGCTGAACACCGCTGAAGGGATTTATTAATACATTTTTGTAGTGTAAATAAGTAGCAAATGATGCCACAATTCATGTTTACCTGGTAATTTGTGACTTTTTTCACATCTCGCCATTTTTGAGATGAAAGTTGAAAAAAGTCATTAAGGTTAGTAACGGACAGTTAAAGTGGAGCGAATTTGAGCGCAAATCAAAAACTGTTCCTTGCGAGCACATCTGTCATTTTCTATTTTCAAGACAAATCAATTTTATTATCTGCCCAGAAGTTTTTGTACCTTTATAATTTATTTTCAGATCTCTATTCCGAAACTAATATCTTGTCTATTTTTATATCAGCGCGGATACAGTACATGAGGTCTTTTTTTATTTTACAAAACAAATTGCAGTATCTACAGTTGTGCTCAAAAGTTTACTTACCCCGGCAGAATTTTTACTTTCTTGACCTTTTTTTTCAGAGAATATGAATGATAACACCAAAACTTTTTCTCCACTCATGGTTAGTGGTTGGGTGAAGCCATTTATTGTCAAACTACCGTGTCTTCTCTTTTGAAATCATAATGAGTGGAGAAAAAGTTTTTGTGTTATCATTAAAAATTCTACTGGGTTATGTAAACTTTTGAGCACAGCTGTACATGTATCCTTCATATTTTATTAATATAATTAGCCAAAAAACACTTTCCCGTTCTTTTGTTTCTTTCTGTTTTTAGTCATAATTTCCTAGCCTACTAGACATTAATACTACATATAACAGATGTGATAATATTACAAAAGTGGGTGTTAAATTACTATGGTTTTTTTTAGTAAAATTAAATGTATTTTATTACCAATAAAATGTATTTTGTAATTTTTTTTCTTTATACTTTTATAATACAATACTTTATATTTTTCTACTTTTTTTCTCCCCCTTAATCCAATACATTAATAATAAATTCGAAATAATATTTAATAATAAATGATAATCTAATAATAATAATTAAATAAATAAATAAATAGGCTTTTTACAAGGGGTAGAATGTGAACTGACCCCAGGCTGTATTTATAGTGATCATCAGTACAATCTCACGGTCAGGCTTTATTGT